>NC_073243.2:17559166-18245833 GCF_029281585.2 Gorilla gorilla gorilla
GCCCAGGCTGGAGTGCAGTGGCTCGATCTCGGCTCACTGCAAGCTCCGCTTCCCGGGTTCACGCCATTCTCCTGCCTCAGCCTCCTGAGTAGCTGGGACTACAGGCGCCCGCCACCACGCCGGGCTAATTTTTTTAGTAGAGACGGGGTTTCACTGTGTTAGCCAGGATGGTCTCCATCTCCTGACCTCGCGATCCGCCGGCCTTGGCCTCCTAAAGTGCTGGGATTACAGGCGTGAGCCACCGCACCCAGCCTAGATATATTTTTAGAATTTTTTTTTAAATTGAAATATAGATACAGGAAAGCATATCTGTTATAAACGTTAAGTCTTAAGAACTTATTTACCAGGAACCCCAATTCCCTCTCATGCTCATTCGCCATTACCAATCCCTCTCTCAGTATCCCAATTTCTATCACCATGGGTTGTACCTGTTTGCAGTCTTCAGTATCTGACTTCTTTCATGTAAATTATTAAATAATAATAATAATTATTATTTTTGAGACAGAGTCTCGCTCTTGTCGCCCAGGCTGGAGTGCAGTGGCGTGATCTCGGCTCACTGCAACCTCCGCCTCCTGGGTTCAAGCAATTCTCCTGCCTCAGCCTCCCAACTAGCTGGGATTACAGGAATGTGCCACCATGCCCAGCTAATTTTTGTTACTTTTAGTAGAGACAGAGTTTCACTATGTTGACCAGGCTAGTCTCAAAATCCTGACCTCAGGTGATCCACCTGCCTCTGCCTCCCAAAATGCTAGGATTACGTGTGGGAGATGCTGCACCCAGCCTTTTCGTGTAAATCATGTGTATGGGATTCATTCATATTGTTGTGAAGGCAGGTTCATTCACTGGAACAGAATTACTGTTTAGTTTCCATCTTCTGAATATACTACAACTTATTTACCCTTTCTACTATTTAGAGACATTTCAGTTGCTTCTAGTTTAGGGCTATGATGAATAATGTTGCTGTGAACATTCTTGTACAATGTCTGTGATATGTGTGAATACACATTTCTTTTGGATATAAACTTAGGAGTGGGATTGCTGGGTCACAGGGTATGAGCAAGCTCAGCTCTCATAAATCTTCCTAAAGATATGTTCTCCTGAATGTTACCAGTTGACACCCAGCTGCGTGAGAGGATCGGCAATTGCTCTGCATCCTTGCCAACGCTGGATGGTCTATCCAGTATGCCATTATGTTTTACATTTGCAGTTCTCTAATAACTAATGAGATTTAACATGCTTTTGGTATCTTTTGACTCAAAAATAAATAAATAAATAAAATGCCTGTGAATTGGGGAGTCTGCAATCTGCATTTTGGGGAACAGATGGTTTAAAATTAAATGTTTAAAAATAACCTTATCATTTGCCATAATTTGTAGAAATAACAACGGAGCAAGAGAAATAACAACAAGGATATAATAACAATAATAACAAGGAGCAATAACAACAAGCTATCTTCTCAGAAGGTCAATGTGACTCAATATTTTTTTTCTTTTCTTTTGAGACTGAGTCTTGCTCTATCGCCCAGGCTGGAGTGCAGTGGCACGATCCTGGCTCACTGCACACTCTGTCTCCTGGGTTCACGCCATTCTCCTGCCTCAGCCTCTGGGGTAGCTGGGACTATAGGCGCCCGCCACCACGCCCGGCTATTTTTTTTGTATTTTTAGTAGAGATGGGGGGGAGGTTTCACCGTGTTGGCCAGGATGGTCTCCATCTCCTGACCTCGTGATCCGCCTGCCTCGGCCTCCCAAAGTGCTGGGGTTACAGGTGTGAGCCACCACGCCCGGCCTAAATGTGACTCAATATTAAATTAGTTTGCATTTTAGGCTGGGTGCAATGGCTCATGCCTGTAATCCCAGCACTGTGGGAGGCCAAGGAAGGTGGATCACTTGAGCCCAGGAGTTCAAGACCAACCTGGGCAACCTAGGGAGACTCTGTCTCTATAAAATAATACAAAAATTAGCCAGGCATGGTGGCACATGCCTGTAGGCGCAGCTACTAGGGAGGCTGACAGGGGAGGATCACACGAGCCTGGGAGGTCAAGGCTGCAGTGAGCCGTGAGCGCGCCAATACATTCCAGCCTTGGCAACAGTGAGACCCAGTCTCAAAATTAAAAAAAAAAAAAAATTAAGCTTGGCAGAATTATTTATATCCGACGGCTCAAGGTCATCGCCAAGGTCTGAGTTTTCACAAAAAAAAACTTGCAACTTCCGGCATAAATGGGTTAATGGTCAGAGGAGGAATCTCCAGGCAGAGGGATTAGAGAGCTGTGGCTCAACATGACTGGAGTATCAAATACAGGGGCAGGTGGGAAGAAATGGTGGGAAATGACAACACAATATATTTTACTGAGCATTACTACATACCAGGCACTAAGTTAAGTACACTTAATCCTCAAAACAACCCTATGTGGTAGATACTATTATTATTCCCCATTTTACAGATGAGGAAACTGAAGTTTAGCGAAGTTAAGTAGCCTGTTCTATGTAAAGCCAGACAGGGACCAGCTCACAAAAGGCCTTTTCCACACCTATGCAAGAAGGTTTTGGTGTTATCCACAGTACCTCAGTTAAACAAAACACCAGTGTAAAGTATGCCACAAGGAAGTTTATGCAGAGTACAGATAACTGAAAGAGATCAATGCAGTTAAGTCCAGAGGAAGGGAGAGATGTCCAGGTTCTATGGGCTGAATGCTTACGGGAGCTTTATGCAAGTAAGTTGGAACTGGGCTGGGTTGCAGTGGAGGACGTCAGAGGGAAGGATCAGAACGGGGTATGAGCAAAGGCTGTACAAAGTCAGCTCTGACTTCGGCACCATGGGAAGGCTGTGGAGACAGTACAGTCAGGACAACTGGGAGTGATTAGGATGGAAAGTCAGGACAGATCTGGGAGGCCCAAGGAGACAAACGAGGAGCTGTACTTCCTCCCACTGGTGGTAGGTGGCCACTCAGGAGTGGGTGAGCAGGATGCTGACCGCAGGATGAATCCAAGTCACTCACAGATGAGAAACTGCTAGGATGGTCCATAAGCAAGATGTGAGGCCAACATGAGCAGGTTCTGGCCAGGCCAGGAACAACATAGGGCCGTGGCGGGCAGAGTGTCAGAGTGACATTACGTGCTCAGGCTGTGAAATCAGACTCATCTGGGTTCTAACCTGACTTTTTGGAGCCTCCAGTAGACGTACTTCACTCGATTGCTGTCAGGTGGAAATAAAATGAGACTATAATGTATGTGAAGTATTCAAACAACAACAAATATTATATCCAGTGTTTCAAATCTACTAAATCTACTGGATCCTGCGCACGATGTTCCTCTTTAATGCAAGTCCTACACCGTTCCTTTAAACATTCAACAAACACTGGGAACGCCACCCACCGACCTACGAGTCAGACGCTGGCGACTCCTCCTCCATAAAGCGGTCTTTGACTAGCCCCAGCCTGAGCCATTTCCTTTTCTCAACTCCTGGCCACTCCTGCCCCTACCACTCAGCACTTACTCATATGCAAATCTGCTGCAGATCGGCATCAATAGCTCCACATGTTTTTCTTTCCTATAAAACTCATCATTGTGAGTAACAGAAAACAATGTCTGATTTGTTTATCATCACAATGGAGACCACACTTAAGAAGAAAAGTAAGAAGAGGGTCCTAAGCTTTGGTTTTGCTCAAGAGCTCAGCCCCTGGCCATCTTGTAGCATAATGCACAGCCTGGTACAGTACTGGTTTTCAAACTATTTTTATTCAAACTTCTTTTTATTTTGAGACCCAGTCTCACTCTGTCACCCAGGCTGGTGGGCAATGGCGTGACCTCAGCTCACTGTAACCTCCGCCTTGCAGGTTCAAGTGATTCTCCTGCCTCAGTCTCCCCAGTAGCTGGGATTACAGGTGTGCACCACCACGCCCATCTAACTTTTGTATTTTTAGTAGAGATGGGGTTTCATCATGTTGGCCAGGCTGGTCTCAAACTCCTGACTTCAGGTGATCACCACCTTGGCCTCCCAAAGTGCTGGGATCACAGGCATCAGCCACCACGGCCAGCCCAAACCATTTTTTAATAGCAGGACACTTTCAACAAATAAATCAACACATAACAATGATAAAAGCAGATGAGCTCTTTAAAATGAGAGGGAGGTCTCAAGTACCAGCCTGATGTCTGCCCCACCCTGGGGCACCTACCTGGCATCCCTCAGCTATGTGGACAAGACTGAAAACCTAAGGAGAAGGGAGCTGGGCACTGTCAGGATACCCAGCTCCAACACGCACAAAGTTGCCTAATTAATTTGACACCTCTCCTCCATGTGCTCTCCAAAAAGCCCTCTAGTTCTTACTCCCTAGACAGCCAGGTCCCAGGCTTAAAGGTAATGTCTTCAATGCAGGGGATCCTTTTTAAGCCCAGAGTTCCTGAGCAGTGCTCACACCAAGAGTGAACAACTCACTAGGGCTACACTTTCCCCTTTTTCTCCTAACAAACGTCAAACTTCCTTCAAGCAAACCAAAACAAAGCTAAAATAATGCTTTGGGCAATTAGCGGAGAGCTGGAACAAAGAGGTAAGTGGCTTGTTAGAATTCTGCAGAGAACAGTTTGTAGAACATGCTTCCTTATATTCATCATTAGTTGAAATTATGGAACAAAATTCTATCAACATTAGGACCTGTCTTTTTGTTGCTAAAAGAAATCCAGACAACAGGAATGGGCTGAGTGTGGGCACTTGAATCACCAGTGAATTAGAATTTTTCAGCATTCAGCACCAACAGAAACGAGTCAGTAGGCCTGAGATAAGTGAAAACAGAAGTTGCCATAGTAACTTGCACATTTACCCTAAAATGGCGGGAGTGGGGGTGGGGAAATAGGTCAATGTTTCTGCTTAACTAGCTCTATTCCTTGTCTAAAGCAGCATCCTCCTCCTTCCTCACTCCCAACAGGAGCAAGAGGGGGAAAGTCAGATGGGGTTTTCAAAAAACGAGGGTGGGGAGAGAGGTCTAGGAAGAGGGAAGAGAACCAAGAGGATGGCTAAATAAAAACCTCGTGAGTACCCTGGGACGACCCCCTGGGGAAAGCAGTTGCCGATCAAGGGCAGCAGTGCTAAGAAACTGTTGCTGGGTTACTACAAATCAGGAATTGCCGTTTTTTCCTGTAGCGGCTGAAGTGCGTCTAACGGAACACTTGGGAGTGCATTATTAGCGGCTTGGGGCTGGGGTAGTGGTGGGGAGGGAGACAGACTCTGGCAGGGGGGAATCTGGGGCCCTCAGCATTCTCTGATGGTTGAGAACTATGAATGGGGCTGAAGGATGCCCCAAAACAGAGGAGAGGAGGGGAGGGAAGCTTAGGGGGTTCCTTTGCAAAACAAGCTGGTTTTGTTAACACAGAAGCAGTGCCCTTTACTACGTGGACCTGACAAGGCTACTCATGCAGGAGGGCCCGGAGGACTCGGTCTCGGAGCTGGGGTGGAGTGCCAGGGTGCTTTATCTGCTCTTCCACCTGCAGCGCCGACACGTGTGGGAGGCGGGTGAAGCAGAAAGCACTTGAAAACAGGTGCAGTTCCACTTTGCTGCAGCTGTTAGTGTCTCCACGGGGATAACTCAGAGCATTACTAATGATTTTAACCATGTGGTGTGAGGGCCCTGATATTCTAGAAAACGACAGAAAGGATAATTCTTCGGGGTGGTGAGGGGTGTCAAAAAAGGAGAAGCATCTTTTTAACCAGAGACTATTTCAAACACAAACCTCTAGATAACTTACTGCACTGTCCAGGAGTCTACCCTTCATGGAAGGGCCATTCAAATGGCACTAGGGAGTGTACTTGAACCCAGCAGCACTTCTAGCTGCAGAGTAGAAGGACAGGCTCAACCTCGGATTTAAGCTCCTGTTTTCAGAAACATGGTAGTATCTGCAAATTGTTCCCTTGTGCTACATGTCTCTACCCTACAAGAGCAGGAAAAGAGACTCAGACACACAGCAACATGTAAGATGACTTTAGAGACCAAGAGCAGCCAAGAGCTTGGAAGAACAGCACCCAGAACAAGCCCACTCTAGGCGCTGAGGGAGCAAAGCAGCAGGTGTCAGGTCCCCGCACATACTAAGAAAGGAAGAGCATGTGCTGAGCAGTGTGTGGAAGAGCACCTGCTGGGCAGTGTGTGCAGACACTTCAGCTGGGAATCTCCAGGCAACAAGAAGCCAACCACACCTGGGAGGGAACTGTGAGAAGCAACAGATGCTATTCTGTCACTGCCTCTCAGCACTGCCCGGAAAATCATTCAGTCTGGCCAGCTCAGAGGTGGTTTTCCTTTACCTATAGCAGCACTGAGGACAAAGAGACATCTGTGAACAAACCTTTTTTTTTTTTTTTTTGAGACAGGCTCTCACTCTGTTGCCCCAGGCTGAAGTGCAGAAAGTGCAGTGACACGATCAGGGCTCACTGCAGCCTCTACCTGCCAGGCTCAAGTGATCCTCCCACCTCAGCCTCCCCAGCAGCTGGGACTACAGGCACACGCCATCAAAATACAAAAATTTTTGTATTTTTTGTAGAGACAGGGTTTCACCATGTTGCCTAGGCTGGTTTTGAACTCCTGAGATCAAGTGATCTGCCCGCCTCGGCCTCCCAAAGTGTTGAGATCACAGGTGTGAGCCACCAGGCCTGGACACAAATCATTTCTTTAAACTTTTTATTCCAGAAAATGTTCTAGCATACACAAAATAGAAAGGAATAATGATCTATCACCCAGCTTCAAAAATGGTTAAGATTCTAGTGCTAATCTGAAAGCCAAGACAGAACCCTTCATCAGAACGATCCCCAAGTGTTGCACATCAAAAGCCTGCAATCCAAAAAGTCAACTTCTACGTTCTCCAGGAGCCCCAAGAGGCAGCTATTCTAGGAAAGCGGCAGTGGTAAGGAAAAGAAAGAGACCTCATTTTCAATTCTTGAGGAATGTCCACCAGCGTAATTATATCTGCAAAATGTTTCTACAGGTTATGTTACCTGAATTTTGTTTTTTAAAAAAATTTTTATTTATTTCATTTTTAATATTTTTGAGACAGAGTCTTGCTCTGTGGCCCAGGCTGGAGTGCAGTGGCACAATCTCAGCTCACTGCAACCTCTGTCTCCTGGGTTCAAGCAATTCTCGTGCCTCAGCCTCCCTAGTAGCTGGGATTACAGGAGTGCCACCACGCCCAGCTAATTTTTATATTTTTAGCAGAGACACAGTTTCACCATGTTGGCCAGGCAGGTCTCAAACTCCTGGCCTCAAGTTATCGGCCCAGCTCGGCTTCCCAAAGTGCTGGGATTACAGGCATAAGCCACCACGCCCGGCCAAATTTTTAATTCCTAAAAGATACGTTTCTGTCGGCTGAGCAAAAATTACTGTGTTGTACAGACTCACAGAGGAAGGCTTCCACGGTCTCCAGGACCAGCCTTCTAGGACTGTGTCTTGGTTACAACCCCTTTCCATTCTGACATAAGCATTTGGGACAAACTTCAGTTAAACAGGACACTACCAATTCAGTTCACTTATGATGGACTAAAACCCACATGCTGGCAGGTGGTGAAGCTGAGCAAGGTCTGTACTTACTGGTACTGTGACATCATCATAAAAACTCCAAGCTAAGGCCCATCTCATTGTCCGACCTTGACAGAATTCAGTGTACGTTACTTTGGGAACCTGAAACCAACAAAGACAGCATCTCATCAAACTGCAATCATTCTACCAATATGTTTCTGGCTGCTGCGTCATGCCATATTATGTTGATCCTTCTTTTTAATCAGTTAACAAACAATATTACCAAACAACAGTTATAGATAGCTGCCTAATAATGAATGAATAAATCATCTCTCAACAAAGTTATATTTTTTCCTCCCATAAAACATAAGAGAATTTACAGATATGACTTGAAGGTTCAAATATATGAAACACTGAAAACACAGCTCTTTAGAGAATTATGTGTAATATGACTCAAGTGAGTTTTTTTGTTTTTTGTTTTTTTGAGACAGAGTCTTGCTCTGTCACCCAGGCTGGAGTGCAGTGTGCCGTCTTGGCTCACTGCAACCTCCGCCTCCCAGATTCAAGCAATTCTCCTGCCTCAGCCTCCCGAGTGGCTGGGATTACAGGCGCACGCCACCACGCCCAGCTAATTTTTGTATTTTTAGTAGAGATGGGGTTTCACCATCGCTGGTCTCAAACTCCTGACCTCAGGCGATCCGCCCACCTCGGCCTCCCACAGTGCTGAGATTACAGGCGTGAGCCACCACACCCAGCCTCAAGTGATTTTTCGTTTTCTTTTTTAGAAAGAAAGTCAACCAAAGTCTGGGCTAGACACAGGTAGGTAATCTGTCTTATCAATCAGATTTTAGGAAAGGTAAAGGAACTAGTTTGTAGCTCTCACAATTTACCTAAGAAATGGTATTGTGAGGAAAAGAGGAGGAATAGGACGTCAGAGAGAAACCAGAGACCAGAAACTCTGCTCCTCCCACTGACTTGCACCTGACCCTTTTGCTGAGAAGTCCTCTGACTCACACCAAAAACCAGAAACTGGGAGGAAAGCGGAAGTGGCGGTGGGAGTATTTATTTTATTTAAAAGAAAATTTTTTTGGGAGACAGGGTCTCGCTCTGTCATCCAGACTGTAGTGCAGTGGCGTGATCTTAGCTTGCTGCAACTTCAACTTTCCGGGCTCAATGGATCCTCCCACCTCAGCCTTCTGGGTAGTGGGGACTACAGGCACGCGCCATAACACCTGGCTAACTTTTTGTATTTTTTTGTTGAGATGAGATTTCGCTATGTTGCCCAGGCTGGTCTTGAATTCCTGGGTTCAAGCAATCTGCCCGCCTCAGCCTCCCAAAGTGCTGTGATTACAGACATGAGCCACTTTGCCCGGCCTGGGAGTACTTACTTGCAACCTGCCTTCTGAAACAGGAGCACAGGGCTCTGCTCTTGTGGAATGTCATCCTAGTGGGAAGCACAGGGGACCGAGACTGTGTGCTGGTGCTGTTCCCCCAGAGCTAACTGCATGGCCCACAACAAGCCCTTAAACCTATGTAGCTTGAGTTTCTGGATCTATAAAGGAGTGAGTTGAACTTGTCTTGGAGGCATGGTAAAAAATAAAAATTAAAAAAATATTAAAAAGGAGTTCGATGTGAGGTCAGTGGTAGATACCAGGTTTTTTGATTTCTGGCTTCTCTCTGACATTCTACTCACCCTGTTTTTCTCCACCTTTCTCTATAATTGTCAAAAAAGGCCTTGTTTTAATAATCTATAAAAAATATATTTTAGCCCTAAAAATATAGAACTTAGAAAACAAAACAAAAAACATATTTAGAGTTTTAGAGTATAAAGAAAATTCTGTACTCAAAACTACCATCAGAGTAGACACAGGTCAGGTGCGTGGGTCACGCCTGTAATCCCAGCACTTTGGGAGGCCTAGGTAGAAGGATCACTTGAGGCCAGTAGTTTGAGACCAGCCTGGGCAATACAGCAAGACCCTATCTTTATAAAAAATAAGGATTACTTGAGTACAGGAGTTTGAACTAGTCTGGGCAACACAGAGAGACCTTGTTTCTACTAAAAATTTAAAAATTAGCTGGGCGTGGTGGTGTGTGCCAACAGTCCCAGCTACTTGGGAGGCTGAAGTGGGAGGACTGCTTAAGCCTAGAAGTTTGAGGTTGCAGCAAACTATGATTGTGCAACCACACTACAGTCTGGTTGACAGAGCAAGACACCATCTTTTTTTTTTTGAGACGGAGTCTCGCTGTGTCACCAGGCTGGAGTGCAGTGGCACGATCTCAGCTCACTGCAACCTCTGCCTCCCAGGTTCAAGAGATTCTCCTGCCTCAGCCTCCCCAGTAGCTGGGACTACAGGTGCGTGCCACCATGCCCGGCTAATTTTTGCATTTTTAGTAGAGATGGGGTTTCACCATGTTGCCCAGGATGGTCTCGATCTCTTGACCTCATGATCCACCCACATTGGCCTGCCAAAGTGCTGGGATTACAGGCATGAGCCACTGCGCCCAGCCCGACCCCATTTCTCAAAAAAAAAAAAAAAAAAAAAACCAAACAGTAGATATATGAAAAAAACCTCAAGATGGACTAAAGACTTGAATATAAGACCTGAAAGTACAAAAAATACTAGAAGACTTGGTCCCAAAGGAAAAGAAATCATTAGGTGGGGTGCAATGGTGCACACCTATAATCCCAGCACTTTGGGAGGCTGAGGTGAGAGGACTGCTTGAGCCCAGGAGTTTGAGACCAGCCTGGGCAACATGGCAAGACCCCATCACTACTAAAGAAAAACAAAATTAGCTAGGCATGGTGCCATCTGCCTATAGTCCCAGCTACTCAGGAGGCTGAGGTAGGAGGATGGGTTGAGCCCAGGAGTTCAAGGTTACAGTGAGTCATGATCCCACCACTGTACTCCAGCCTGGGAACAGAGCTAGACTTGATCTCAAAAAAAAAAAAAAAAAGAAAAAAGAAAAGAAAAGAAAAGAAAGAAAAGATATCTGGACTTGAATAAACTTAAGTATCCATCAACAAAGGACTGGATTTTAAAAATGCAGTATACATACACAATGGAATACTATTCAGCCATAAAAAAGAATGAAATTGTGTCTTCAGCAACATGGACAGAACTGGAGGCCATTATCTTAAGTGAAACAACTGAGACAAATACCACGTGTTCTTACTTCTAAGTAGGAGTTAAATAATGTGTACACATGGAAGCAAAGTATGGAATGATGGGCAAAGGGAGACTTGTGGTTGGGGAGTGGGAGACCGGGTGACGGGAGGTTGCTTGGTGGGTAGGACATGCACAACGACACGAATTGTTCCAGTGACAGTTACACTGAAGGCCCTGACTTCACCACAATGCAATATATCAATGTAGCAAAACTGTACTTGTGCCCCATGGATACAAAGAAAAGTAGCTACACGAGAACAGTAATGAGGAAGCCTCACCCCTTGTATGCGAAGCTCCTCCTTCAGAGGCGCCAGGCTGCATTTCTTTCCCAGCATGCAGCTATACCATCTAGGAAAAAAAAAAAATCAGACAAGTAAATACGGTTTATGTGGTTAAAATTTTAAACTAAGCATTATTCAAGTGAATAAGATGAGAACAGTAACAAACAAACGTTGAGTAAGGTCACAAGTGAAAAATATCAGGAATTACATACAATGCATTTTGACAAAGACCAAATCTAATGATGGAAAACAAGCCCAAGGCAACTTAAAAAATAAATAAATAAATAAATAAATGTACCTAGCCTCTCCAATGCTTCAGGGCTATGTATTAAATATTTGGAAAAAGAGTAAAGAAGTCTCATCTGTCATGCTTACAACAAAGGCCGTTTATCTCTAGGACAGAAATTAGAAAATAAAAAACAACAAAAACATAATACTAAGAGAACTTAAAATTAGATCCAGCATGAACCTGTATTGTGAGATGTCCTCATCTGCAAGTAATTTAAGGATAGATAATGCATTTGAGTTTCAACAGATCATGAAATCAATTTGCTCTAGAGTAAAAACAAATCCAGAAGAAGGAATGTGGAGAAGTTGGAATGAACTGACTGAAAGGTAAAGGGATAGAATATATTGCTTCTGATTATTCTAAAAAGTTTGTAAAGGACCTCTGCTTCAGCCCATGAAAGATTAGTTACTATGGGAATTGCCCTTCCACCATAAACAACCAGGAAACTGGACAAAACATATAAAATAGCTGTTTTTCAGACATTGGATAACTGGCAGTGCAGACCAACAGTCCCAGAAACAAATGAGGTGAGCCTGCATTTGCTAGAGCTTTCCTAGAAGGAAATTCCCAGACTGCAGTATAGGGAAAAGAAATTCAAACACAGTCCAATGTCTTGCTGAGTTGATGAGACACAGATCAAAGTTCAGAGATGCTGACGGAGTTACGGTTTGTAAAGCAAATTAACAAGAGCAAATGAAACCCAAGGAAGAAGAAGAAAGGAAAAAAAAAAAAAAGATTAGAGCAGAAACTGAGGAAAGAGAAAACAGGAAAACAATGGAGAAGAATAATGAAACCAAGAGCTGGTTCTATGAAAACAAATTTTCTTGAAGTCAAGAAAAAAAGAAGACGGAACTCTCAGTATCAGAACTGAAAGAGGGGACGTCCCACAGACCCTATAGGTATTAAGAGGGGACATCCCGCAGGTCCTACAGGTATTAAAGGGTGTGAAGAGATATAGAACAACTTTTTGCCAATAAATTTCACAACTTAGATGAAACAAATTGCTTCAAAAACACAAACTACCCAAGATTACTCAGGAAGAAATAGATAACTTGAATAGTTCTTTTTTTTTTGAGACAGTCTTGTTCTGTTGCCCAGGCTGGAGTGCAGTGGTACCATCTGGGCTCACCGCCACCTCCGCCTTCCGGGTTGAGGTAGTTCTCCCGCCTCAGCCTCGCAAGTAGCTGGGATTATATGTGTGTGCCACCACGCCCAACTAATTCTTTTGTTTTTGAGACAGAGTACCACTCTGCCGCCCAGGCTGGAGTGCAGTGGCGTGATCTCCACTCACTGCAACCTCCACTTCCGGGCTCAAGCAATTTTCCCGCCTCAGCCTCCTGAGTAGTTGGGATTACAAGCGTGCGCCACCACACCCGGCTAATTTTCTTTTGTATTTTTAGTAGAGACAGGGTTTCACCATGTTGGCCAGGCTGGTCTCAAACTCCCGCCTCGGCCTCTCTAAGTGCTGGAATTACAAGCATGAGCCACCATGCGCGACAGAGAAATAGATAACTTGAATAGCTCTCTATCAATTAAAGAAATTGAATTTGTATTAAAAACTTTCCAGACCCAAGTCACTTCACTAGTGAATTCTACTAAACATTTAAGGAAGAAATAATATTAATTATATGCAAACTCTTCCAAAAAATATTAAAGAGGGAACACTTCCCCAACTCATCTTATAAGGCCAGTATTACAACAAATCATATCATTTCTTTTTTTTTTTTTTTTTTTTTTTTTTTTTTGAGACAGAGTCTCACTCTGTCACCCAGGCTGGAGTGCAGTAGCACGATCTCGGCTTGCTGCAAGCTCCACCTCCTGGGTTCAGGCCATTATCCTGCCTCAGCCTCCTGAGTAGCTGGGACTACAGGCACCCACCACCACGCCCGGCTATTTTTTTTTTAGTAGAAACGGGGTTTCACCATGTTAGCCAGGAAGGTCTCGATCTCCTGACCTCGTGATCCGTCCACCTCGGCCTCCCAAAGTGCTGGGATTACAGGGGTGAGCCACCGCACCTGGCCTTATTTCTTATAATGATAAGAAAGGTATAGACCAGGTATCCTTCATGAACATAAGATATAAAAATCCTTAACAAGGGAGGGTGGGCTGGGAAAAGGGAAGATGTTGGTGGGAGGGCAGAAAGTTTCAGACAGCAGGAATAAGTTTTAGTTTTTAGCATAGCATGGTGACTATAGTTAATAATGACATATTACATATTTCAAAATTGCTAAAAGATTAGACTTAAAATGTTCTCACCACACAAAAAATTGGGTGAGGCATATGTTAGTTAGTTTGATTGAATCATTTAACAATAAATACATACAGCCATGAGTCACATAAGGACATCTCAGTCAGTAACAGATGGCACTTACAACAGGGGGTCCCATAAGATTAAAATGGAGTTGAGGCCGGGCACAGTGGCTCACACTTTGGGAGGCTAAGGCGGCAGATCACTTGAGGCCAAGAGTTCGAGACTAGCTTGGCCAACATGGTGAAACCCTGTCTCTGCTAAAAATACAAAAATTAGCCAGATGTGGTGGTGGGCATCTGTAATCCCAGATACTCAGGAAGCTGACGCAAGAAAATAGCTTGAACCCCAGATGTGGAGATTGCAGTGAGCAGAGATCACACCACTGCACTCCAGCCTGGGCTACAGAGTGAGACTCTGTCTCAAAATAAAATAAAGTAAAATAAAATAAAATAAAATGAAGTTGAAAAATTCCTATTGCCTAGTGATGTCGTAGCTGTTGCAACATCATAGCACAATTTTAAAAAATAAAGTGTAGCTTAAGTGTACGGTGTTTATAAAGTCTACAATACTATACAGTGATGTTCTAGGCCTTCATATTCGCTCGCCACTCTCACTGACTCACACAGAGCAGCTTCTAGTCCTGCAAGCTCCACTCATGGTAAGTGCCCTACACAGGTGGACCATTTTTTTTTTTTTTTGAGATGGAGTTTCGCTCTGTCGCCCAGGCTGCAGTGCAGTGGCGTGATCTTGGCTCACTGCAAACTCTGCCTCCCGGGTTCAAGCAATTCCCCTGCCTCAGCCTCCCGAGTAGCTGGGACTACAGGCGCCCCCTCCACCACTCCCAGCTACTTTTTGTATTTTCAGTAGTGACGGGGTTTCACCATGTTGGCCAGGCTGGTCTTGAACTCCTGACCTCAGGTGTTCCACCCACTTAGGCCTCTCAAAGTGCTGGAATTAGAGGTGCATGCCACCACGCTAGGCTAATTTTTTGTATTTTTAGTAGAGACAGGGTTTCACCATGTTAGCCACAATGGTCTCCATCTCCTAACCTCGTGATCCACCCACCTTGGCCTCCCAAAGTGCTGGGATTACAGGTGTGAGCCGCCGTGCTCAGCCCATTTTTATCTTTAATTTTTACTGTCCCTTTTCTATGTTTGATATGTTTACATACACAAAACTTACCATTGTGCTAAAACTGCCCATGGTATTCAATACCATGCTGTACATGCTGTAGAGGTTTGTAGCCTAGGAAACACAGGCTATTATTACATTATAGGCCTAGGTGTGTAGTAGGCTATATCATCTATAGGATTCACACAATAACAAAAAAATCACCTAATGATGCATTTCTCAGATTTCCCCCCTCATTAAGCAACACATGACTGTATATTAAAACATCACCTTGTACCCCCAAAAAAACACAACTATTATTTGTCAACTAAAAATAAAATGCATATAAAGGTCAGGGATTTATATGCGTGGTGGCTCAAGCCTGTAATCCCAGCACTTTGGGAGGCTGAGGTGGGTGGATCACTTGAGGTCAGGAGTTTGAGACCAGCCTGGCCAATATGGCAAAACCCCGCCTCTACTGAAAATACAAAAATTAGACAGGTGTGGTGGCACACACCTGTAATCCTAGCTACTCAGGAGGCTGAGACAGGAGAATTGCTTGAACCCGAGAGGCAGAGGTCACAGTGAGCTGAGATGGTGCCACTCCACTCCAGCCTGGGCAACAGAGTAAGACTCTATCTTAAAAAAAAAAAAATTAATTAATTTTAAAAATAATAAAATAAAAGGTATATAAAAAAGGTTTTAAAATCCTTAATAAAATACTAGTAAATTTAATCCAGCAATATATAAAAAGAATAATACATTATATAACCAAGGGGCATTTACTACAAGAAGGCAAGGCTGGTTCAATATTCAAAAATCAATATCTGTAAGTCACTGTATTAATGGACTAAAAAGGACAAACCACATTATCACCTCAATAGACATAGAAAAAGCATTTGGAAAAAGTCAACACTTTTTCATGACAAAACTCATCATTCATGATTAAAAACTCTAAACAGACTAGAAATAGAAGAAAACGTCCTCAACCTAATAAAGTGAATCTAAGAAACAAACAAAACCCCCAAACCAAAAAACTCTGTAACAGCCAACATCATCATGGTCAAAGTATAATAAAACTGCCCTAAGATTGGGAATGATGCAAGATGGCCACTCTTCACCACTTCTATTCAAAATTGTGCTGGAGATCCTAGTCAGTACAGTAAGGCAAGAAAAAGAAATAAAATGCATACAAACTGAAATGAAAGAAGTAAAAATGACTTTACTTCTGCCTTTACATCACAGAAGACATGGTCTTCTATGCAGAAAATTCCATGAAATCTAGGAAAAACCTATTAGAACTAATAAGTGAGTTCAGCAAGACCACAGAATGAAAGGTCAACATGAAATCAATTGTTGGGGCCAGGTGCAGTGGCTCACACCTGTAATCTCAGCACTATGGGAAGCCAAGGCGAGCAGATCACAAGGTCAAGAGATCAAGAGCATCCTGGCCAACATGGTGAAACCCCGTCTCTACTAAAAATACAAAAATTAGCTGGGTGTGGTGGTGCGCGCCTGTAGTCCCAGCTACTTGGGAGGCTGAGGCATGAGAATCGCTTGAACCTGGGAGGCAGAGGTTGCAATGAGCTGAGATTGCGCCACTGCACTCCAGCCTGGCGACAGAGCAAGACTCCGTCTCAAAAAAAAAAAAGTAAAATACTAATAAAATAAATCAACTGTATTTTCTTATAGTAGCAATACATAACTAGAAATTACAATTTTAAAATGCCATTTATGGTAGCATGAAAATACATAAAATACTTAGGAATAAAGTTCGTATAATGTGTGTAAAGGTGAAAGATATTGAAGACCTAAATAAATGAACAGCTACACCAGGTTGGAATGGAAGACTCATTATTGTTAAGGTATCAATTCTTTCCAACTTGACCTATAAATTCAACACAATCCCAACCATACATTTTCATGAAAATTGATAAACTGATGCTAAAATTTATATGGAAATGCAGAAGATTTCAAGTAGCTAAAACAATTTTTTTTCCATAAAGACAGGGTATGACTATGTTGCACAGGCTGGTCTCAAACTCCTGGATGCAAGCAATCCTCCTGCCTCAGCCTCCCAACGTGCTGGGATTACAGGTGTGAGCCACCATGTCTGGCTTAAAACAATTTTGAAAAAAAAAAAACAAAAAACAAAAAACAAAAACAAAGATAGAGGATTTACACTGCCGGATTTCAAGATTTCTACAAAGCTATGATAATTCAGACCATATGGTACTGGCGTAAGATAGACACAGATTAACAGAATGGAACAGAGTCCAGAAATAACTCACTTACACGGTCAGCTGATTTTAAACAAAGGCCACTAAAGGTTTGGTCTTTTTAAAAGAGATTTATAAAAATGGAAAGGCAACTATAGACTGGGAGGAAATACTTGCAAAACACATTTGACAATGGACTGTATTCAGAATCTATAAAGAACTACCAATCAGTAAGATTAATAAACCAATAAAAAGGAGATACAGGAATGGCCAATAAGCACATGCGGATGCTCCCTATCACCAGCCACCAGAGAAATGCAAATTCCAATCATAATGAGATACCACTACCTACCCGTTAGAACAGATACATTTTAAAAAGGTGACAACAGTACCAAATGGTGTCAACGGAAACTCTCAGATATTGCTGGTGGGAATGTAAAATACTGTATAGTCACTTTGAAAAGCAGCTTCTTAATAAAGTTAAACATACACTTACAACAGGACCAGGAGTCCTACTCTCAGGTATTTACTTAAGATGGAGGAAAATTTAATTAGACACAAAAAATTATAAGCAAATGTTCAGTTTTATTCCTACTAGCCAAAACCTGGAAATGACCCAAATGTCCTTCAACTGGCAAATGGATGAACAAACTGTGGTATACTCAGCCTATTTAGCAACAAAAGGGACAGGCCACTGACACAAAAAAAGCATGGATATGCTGCTACGTGAAAGAAAGCAGACAATCAAAACCTACATTTTCTATGACTCCATCTGTATGAAAAGTCTAGAACACAAAACTGTTGTGACAGAAAGTACATCAGGGCTACAGGAAGCTGGGAGCAGAGTGTGGACAGACTGCAGAGGGGAACAGGAAACTTTTTAGGGTGATGGAAATGCTCCACATTTGTCTAAACTTATCCAACTGCACACTTAAATGGGAGTTACTCACGTTTACCTCAGGACGACTGACTGAAATATATAAATTTATAAATGTGATTATCTTATACCTTCAAATACACATAAAATAAGGTTAACCATATCGTAATGTTTTACATGTTTCCTTCTTGTTTTGTAACAGCTTAGCCAAACTAACAATACATATTCTGTCTCCTGCTTTTCTCACTAAGCATTATAATCACCTGTGTCATTCAAAATTCACCTAATCACATTAAAAGGGAAATTTCAGATTAAGGGATATACATTCAATATTTAATTGTTTATATACAAAATGCCTACTACAAGATGAATTTTCAAGAATTTAATTTCAAGAATTGAAATTTCAAGAAATTTCAAGAATTTAAATTCTAAGAGAATTTAAGAGCCTCTAAAATCACCAATTAGGGTAAAACTGTATAAAACTGACATTTTTATATGTCAAAAACTGTTTTATAGGTCAAAAACTATTGAAGACTGGCAATCTGGTATTTCGACCTCATACATTAAATAACATAAATGAAAAATCTAATTATTTTAAAAGTATGAAAAATACTATTATATTACTTTAGAAATAGTGGGCATCAACAAATATTTTGTCTTCACTGTGAATTCAACAAGAGGTGACCACATCTATTTTTGTTTAGGCAATCCTTTTTCCCTTTGAAAATAAAGAAATAATTGTTACAGCTAAACTACTTTAAACAAACCCCGGTAAAGTTATTTAAAGGATAATAAATTTCATTATTTAAAATGAAAAGTTTAAAAATGTTTAGAAGAAAAATAATATGTTCCCTTTAAGAAAGTATCATCGGGCACAGCGGCTCACGCCTGTAATCCCAGCACTTTCAGAGGGCGAGGTGGGAGGATCACTTGGGGTGAGGAGTTCAGGACCAGCCTGGCTAACATGGGAAACCCTGTCTCTATTAAAAAATACAAAAAAATTTAGCTGGTGTGGTGGTGCACACCTGTAGTTCCAGCTACTCAGGAGGCTGAAGCAGGAGAATCGCTTGAACCCAGGAGGCGGAGGTTGCAGTGAGCTGAGATGGTGGCACTGCACTCCAGCCTGGGTGACAGAGGTAGACTCTGTTTCCAAAAAAAAGAAAAGAAAAGAAAAGAAAGAAAGTGTATAAATGGATTCATTAACCAGGAATTTAAAGCCTTGGGTATATTATGAACAAGATGAAGGAAGAGAAATCGGGAGCAATTAGTGCTGACACGGTAACAGCATAAAACAGGTTAACAGTTTCCTTTAAAACTAGCATTCCTCAACAGATTAGATAGATCAGAGCTATCAAAAGCCAAGAAGCGGCCTAGAACAACAAAAAAAGATACTGGCTTGGCGCGGTGGCTCACATCTGCCACCAGCACTTTGGGACCCCAGCACTTTGGGAGGCCGAGGCAGGTGGATCACTTGAGCCCAGGAGTTTGAGACCATCCTAGGCAACGTGGCAAGACCCCATATCTACAAAAAAATAGCTGGGCATGGTGGTGCATGCCTGTGGTCCCAGCTACTAGGGGGCCTGAGGTGATAGGATCGCTTGAGCCTGGGAGGTCAGGGCTGCAGTGAGCAGTGATTGCACCACTGCACCCCAGCCTGGATGACAGAGCAAGCCCTTGTCTCAAAAAAAAAAAAAGATACTGTAAGGTTCTTCAGGAGATGAAGGAAAAGAAATATTTAGAAGACAAGAAAAGCTAGTAATAGTTAAGCATGCCATTGATACTTAATAGACACTCGGGAGGGAGTTCATATTTCTTTTAACCTTTGCACTAAACTGAATACCACACTGCGAATCCTTTCAGATTGAACGTCATATATACAGTTTTCAGCAACAGTTGTATTTGTTATGGAAAAAGCAGAAGTCATTGGATGTGTTAAAAATCCTATTTTAGCTGCACATTTTAAATATGCCTACCCACTAGATCCTAGCTACTCTCAACAGGCATCTTGTGACAACTAATCAAAATGCAAGTGGAAAAAAAAATGAAGAAAAGGAAGATCTAGTTACCCAAGAGACTTTGAATCCATTAAACTATTTTAATGATGAAAGTAGCACTCTACTTATTACAACATTTAGGAATTCCTCTGAGATGGTAGGTTTCAAGAAAAATTATTTTGAAATAATTTCAAACTTTCAGAAGAGTTGCAAGATTCGCGCAAATGACTCCAGTATACCCTTCACCCAGATTCACCAATTACATCTTCCTTCATTCTGTGTGTATGTGTTTTTTCGTAAGCTGTTTGAGAATCAGTTACAGACATCAACATGTCTCATTAACTGTAATATTTTGGCATGTCCATTTTAAAAGCGCATATTGTTTTTTGTTTTTGTTTTTGTTTTTTTTTTAGACTTTTTTTTCAGACAGAGGCTCACTCTGTCTCCCAGGCTGGAGTGCAGTGGTGCAATCTCAGCTCACTGCACCTCTGCCTCCCAGGCTCAGGCGATTCTCCTGACTCAGCCTCCAGAGCAGCTGGGATTACAGGCATGTGCCACCACAACGGGCTAATTTTTGTATTTTTCCTAGAGACGGGGTTTCACTGTGTTGGTCAGGCTGGTCTTGAACTCCTGACCTCAGGTGATCCACCTGCCTCGGCCTCCCAAAGTGCTGGGATTACAGGTGTGAGCCACTGCGCCCCCACGGAAACAAGTGTATTCATTTTTGTAACCACAGAGGAATTATCAAATTGCTAAAACTTAACACTCATTCAATACTATTATCTGGAATACAGTCCACACTTAAATTTCACCTGTTTATCCCAATTTTCTCCCGGATGCAAGGCCCATTAGGATTGCGAATTTCATGTACTTATCATGTCTCTTTAGCCTCCTTCAATCTGGAATAGTTCCTCAGTCTTCTTTTACTCTCATGACCTTAATGTTTTTGAGGAGCTGATTTTACACAGTCCCTCAACTGGGTGTGTCTGAAGTTTCCATGTCGTTGGATTCAGATGACACATTTCTGGTGTGAAGAGCACGGAGGCGCTGCTTGTCCTTCCAGGTGCGTCACATCAGGAGATGAGCACCTGGTCAGGGAGGTGGCCTGTGCTTTCTCCAAAGCAAACTCTTTACTTTGTAAACTCCCACATTTCTCTTTGTAACTGTAAGTAACCTAAAGGGGGAAGGGGTGGTTCTTTGAAACTAGGTAGTTATCCTGTTCCTTTTCAAATTTCCCTTTGCCAATTGTTCCACGAATCAATTATTACTATGATTGTTGCAAAATTTAAGAGCCTCTAAAATCACCAATTAGGTTAAAACTGTATGAAACTGACATTTTTATACGTCAAAAACTGTTTGATAGGTCAGAAACTATTGAAGACTGGCAATCTGGTATTTCAACCTCATACACTAAATAACATACATGAAAAATCTAACTTTAAAAGTATGAAAAATGCTGTTACATTATTTTAGAAATAAGTAATATAATAGTTTATGTTTATTATTCTTTCTATATTTATTCATCGGCATTCACTCTATCCCCTGTATGTATTTTATCTTATTCAATGGGTTATAAGTCATTATTGTCATTATTCATCTTGAAACTCATGTTGTCCCAGCTTTGCCCTGAGCGCACTCTAGGTTCTTCTGACATGTCATTTTTTGAGTACGTCATTACTTTCTGGTACTAGAAGATATTCCAGGCTCATTGTGTACTCACCCTAACTCAGAAGTGGAATTTACCATTTCTCCAAAAAACTTTTTTTCCCCTCACTGGGGAACGGTTATTTAGAAACTTATTAAAAACTCAAGTGAAGTATAATATAGAAAAACAGGAAAGCAGAGGTTTGGGGTATAAGCAATTATGAACCTTACCTAAAAAGTTCTCTAAGTAGTAAAATCCAACACCTTGCTGCCTATAATAAATTACCAGAACGCCCCTAGATATTCAACGGAGCAGTTCCAATGTCCACCTGATCTCAAAATTTACTATTTAAACTATCATAAATTTCGAATCTATAAAACTAAAAATAAACTTTTATCCTATGCTGTTATTAATAAGTGATTTTAATTATTCACTTTTTGACACGGATAAGACTATATTATTTTCTCTTTTTTTTTTTTTTTGAGATGGAGTCTTGCTCAGCCGCCCAGGGTGGAGTGCAATGGCGTGATCTCAGCTCACTGCAACCACTGTCTCCTGGGTTCAAGCAATTCTCCCATCTCAGCCTCCCGAGTAGCTGGGATTACAGGCACCCGCCATCATGCCCAGCTAATTTTTGTATTTTAGTAGAGACGGGGTTTCACCATGTTGGCCAGGCTGATCTTGAACTCCTGACCTCTGGTGATCTGCCCACCTTGGCCTCCCAAAGTGCTAGGATTACAGGCATGAGCCACTGAGCCCGGCCAAAAGACTACATTATAACAAGCAAGCGGAACCAAGGCTTTTGTTATCCTATTTATTTATTTATTATTTTTGAGATGGAGTCTCACTCTGTTGCTCAGGCTGGAGTGCAGTGGCGCAATCTCGGTTCACTGCAACCTCTGCCTCCCAGTTTCAAGCGATTCTCCTGCCTCAGCCGCCCAAGCAGCTGGGATTACAGGCACGTGCCACTATGCCAAGGTACTTTTTTTTTTTTTTTTTTTTTTTGAGACAGAATCTCACTCTGTTGCCCAGGCTGGAGTGCAATGGCGTTATCTTGGCTCACTGCAACCTCTGCCTCCCAGGTTCAAGCGATTCTCCTGCCTCAGCCTCCCAAATAGCTGGGACTATAGGCATGCGCCACCACGTCTGGCTACTTTTTGTATTTTTATAAAGATGGGGTTTCACCACGTTGGCCAGGCTGGTCTCAACTCCTGACCTCAGGTGATCCGCCCACCTCAGCCTCCCAAAGTGCCAGGATTACAGGCGTGAGCCACCGCGCCCAGCCTGTTATTCCTTTGTAGACTGTTAGATGAACTCAAAATACATGCTTGTTGATTTTAAGAATTCTCCTCTTTCACCAGCTAATGCGGAACCAAGCAGTGACTATGTCACGTAGTCGGAAATGCCATGTAAGCTGACACAGCTAGCTCACCGTGGCGCAAGCTGCTGGATCCAATCTTTTCTCCCTGAGACCTTAGAGCAGACACCAATCAACAAGGCTGCCATATCAATCCTGAAAGAGATTAAACTAGCATGATACCTGAGTTAAAATGACGAAATGCATATAACCTAATTCATTAAAGAAAATAAGGTAAGGCCAGGTGCAATGGTTCACGCCTGTAACCCCAGAACTCTAGGAAGCCAAGGTGGGGCGGAATGACTTGAGCCCAGGACTTTGAGGCCAGCCTGGGCAACATGGCAAAACCCCATCTCTACAAAAAAATGCAAAAATTGGCCAGGCATGGTGTTGTGCACGTATAGTCCTAGCTACTCAGGAGGCTGAGGCAGGAGGATTGCTTGAGCTCAGAAGGTGAAGGCTGCAGTGAGCCGTGATCATGCCACTGCACTCTAGTCTGGGCGACAGAGCAAGACCCTGTCTCAAAAATAAATAAATAAATAAATAAATTAAAATAAAATAAAGTAGTCCCTTATCTTTCAGGCTGCTTATCCTTCTTTTTCCTACCTTAGTATGAAGGAAAAATCAAAATAGCAGCATCTACCCCCTGTGGAGCTCACAACTGGGAAATGTTCCTTCATGTTTTAATTGCAAAAACGCTGCACTACCTGGAGAACAAGCTGGTACACCATCTGTCCCCAGTACTTCTCTATCTCTGGTATCTGTGTAGGAAGTTGAGGGGCACAATTCTTTGTAATGATACCCCAAAACACCTTTATTGACTGACAACGCTACTTTGGGTCCCAATCAAAGATGAAAGCAGGGGTCAAACGTAGCCATTCATAACAGCCTCAACAGATGGCAGTTCAGTAAGAAACAAGAAGTGGTATGTTCTTTTTAACAGTGAAAACAAGAAAACCTCTGAATGCCCAATAACAAAGAATTAGTTAATTGTGGACTGTTGTTAAGCTCACTAGCTACTGACTGATTGACTGAGACAGGGTCTCGTTCTGTTTCCCCGTTTGGAGTGCAGTGGTGTGATCATGGCTCGCTGCAGCCTTGACCTCCTGGACTTAAGTGATCCTCAGGCCTCAGCCTCACAAGTAGCTGGGACTACAGGAACATGCCACCACACCAGGCTGATTTTTTGTAGACACAGAGTCTTGCTATGTTGCCCAGGCTGGTCTTGAACTCCCGGCCTGAAGCCATCCTCCAGCCTCAGCTTTGCAAAGTGCTGAGATTACAGGCATGAGTTACCACACCCGGACTGTCAAGCTACTTATTTTGTATTTATTTATTTATTTTTAAGACATAGTTTCACTCTGTTGCCCAGGCTGGAGTACACTGTCACAATCTCAGCTCACTGCAACCTTCTGTCTCCCAGGTAAGTGATTCTCCTGCCTCAGCCTGCCATGTAGCTGGGATTACAGGCGCATGCCACCATGCCTAGTTAATTTTTGTATTTTTTAGTAGAGACAGGGTTACGAGGTTTCACCATGTTGGCCAGGCTGGTCTCAAACTCCCGATCTCACACAATCCACCCACCTCAGCCTCCCAAAGCGCTGTGATTACAGGCTCACGTGAGCCACCACGCCCAGTGTCTTTTTTTTGCCCCCCCGAGATGGAGTCTCGCTCTGTCACCCAGGCTGGAGTGCAGTGGCGCAATCTCGGCTCACTGCAAGCTCCGCCTCCCGGGTTCACACCATTCTCCTGCCTCAGCCTCCCGAGTAGCTGGGACTACAGGTGCCTGCCACCAGCCTGGCTAATTTTTTGTATTTTTAGTGGAGATGGGGTTTCACCATGTTAGCCAGGATGGTCTCGATCTCCTGACCTCATGATCCGCCCGCCTTGGCCTCCCAAAGTGCTGGGATTACAGGCGTGAGCCACTGCACCTGGCCTTTTTTTTTTTTTTATGCCAAAGCAGCTTTCTCCATTTTCTAATTTCCTGTAAGTGTGGTTATATTGTTTAAGAGATAACAAAATTATAAAAATAATAATGTCGGCTGGGCACGGTGGCTCACGCCTGTACTCCCAGCACTTTGGGAGGCCGAGGCTGGTGGATCAGGAGGTCATGAGCTCGAGATCATCCTGGCTAACACGGTGAAACCCCGTCTCTACTAAAAATACAAAAAAAAAAATTAGCTGGACGTGGTGACCGGTGCCTGTAGTCCCAGCTACTCAGGAGGCTGAGGCAGGAGGATGGCGTGAACCCGGGAGGCAGAGGTTGCAGTGAGCCAAGAACGGGCCACTGCACTCCAGCTTGGGTGACAGGGCGAGACTCCGTCTCAAAAAAAAAAAAAAAATAAAACAACAACAACTCATGATCTAACATTTATACTACATGTTGCAACCTCCTAGAATAGTCAAGAGTTAAAAATCGGCCAGGCACAGTGGCACATGCCTGTAATCCCAGCACTTTAGGAGGCCGAGGCAGGCGGATAACCTGAGGTCAGGAGTTTGAGACCAGCCTGGCCAACACGCTGAAACCCCATCTCTACTAAAAATACAAAAATTAGCCGGGCATGGTGGCGCGTGCCTTTAATCCCAACTACTTGGGAGACTGAGGCAGGAGAATTGCTTAAACCTAGGAGGCGGAGGTTGCAGTGAGCTAAAATCACGCCACTGCACTCCAGCCTGGATGACAGAGCGAGACTCTGTCTCAAAAAAAAAAAAAAAAAGAGTTAAAAATCACCCTATTTAATATCCACTATTATTATTATGTCAAATATGTATTCATTTAATTCTATAACCACTTTATGAGATAGCTACTATCATTCCATTTTACCAATGATAAATCAAAATTTCAAACCAAAGAATCACATTCAAAAGGCCCAGATTATTACTAATTTTTGAGACGGGCTCTTGCTCTGTCACCCAGGCTGGAGTGCAGCGGCATAAACACAGCTCATGGCAGCCTCAACCTCCCAGGCTCAAGCAATTCTTCCACCTTGGCCTCCTGGGTAGCTGGGACCACAGGCACGTGCAACCATACCCAGCTAATTTTTTAATTTTTTGTAGAGATGGGGTCTTGCTATGTTGACCAGGCTGGTCTCAATCTCCTGAGCTCAACTGATCCTCCTGCCTCAGCCTCCCAAAGTGCTGGGATTATAGGTATGGGCCACTGTGCCTGGCCTAGGCCCAGATTATTAAATTTATTACCCATCCCCAAATACGTGGATTATATCCAAATCCAAGCAATATCCATCATCTGGCAGGGGACACGCTGGTGCTTTGTAGAATACAGAACTCTGGTTCCTAAGAAAAGCCTAAAATCATTGCCATAAAGGGCATCAGTTATAGAACTGGTAATCAATGACAAGAGAGAATCCAAAACATACAAAATTATGGTGTGGAGAATAAATTAAAAAAAAAAAAATTCAGGGCCAGGTGTGGTGACTCACACCTGTAATCCCAGCACTTTGTGAGGCCAAGGCAGGCAGATCATTTGAGCTCAAGAGTTCCAGACCAGCCTGGGCAACATGGTGAAACGCTGACTCTAATAAAAATACAAAAATTAGCTGAGTGTGGGGGTACACATTTGAAATCCCAGCAACTAGGGAGGCTGACGTGGGAGAATCACTTGAACTTGGGAGGCAGAGGTTGCAGTGAGACAAGATCACTCCACCTCACTGCAGCCTGGGTGACAGAGCAAGACTCTGACACACACACACATACACACACACATTCACACACAATTCAGGCCATGAGGAGTTTGATAAAGTCTGGTAATTTATCTAGAAGGTTAGATGGGTGAGTCCCTTTTTTTTTTTTTCTTTTTTGAGATAGGGTCTCACTCTGTCACTCAAGCTGGAGTGCAGTGGTACAATCTTGGCTTACTGCAGCCTCGACCTCCTGGGCTCAACCGATCCTCCTACCTCAGCCTCCCGAGTAGCTGGGACTACAGGCATGTGCCACCACATCCAGCTAATTTTTGTATTATTTGTAGGGAAGGGGTGTCACCATGTGGCCCAGGCTGGTCTTGAACTCCTGGGCTCAAGTGATCCACCAACTCAGCCTCCCAAAGTGTTGGGATTACAGGTGTGAGCCATTGTGCCCGGCCTGGGTGAGTCACTTGAGAAAAAAAAGCTATTAAGTAAGCTCAAGCCACAGGCACAAAAAGCCAAAGTAAGGGTGACAAGCACTTGTAAATCCTCATCAACGACAGAAAGGCTCTTCACAGAGTCCAACTGCAGCTTAGAGCTGCAGAGGCTGCAAGGGGTGGCGGAAAGACCACAGGACTAGAATGAGGATATCTGAGTTCTAAGTTTCTAGTCTGTAAACCAAGAGGTTGGATAACTTTACCTCTCAAGGTCTTTCCAGCTGCAAAATTCCTTAAGATACAAAACAAAACTGTAACTGCTGCTGAGCATGACAGAGGTGAGACATGAACCTCCCAGGGGAGGCGAGGCATCACAAGCGCCATCCTGAGGTCAGTCCAACACATTTAACTTATTTCACCCCATAACGCTGCAAATTCTGCTTAGTTCCTATATTTCTTCAGGGACAAGGAGAAAAACATTCTACGGGGATAGGAAACAGATGGTAGGGTTAAGGTACTTGTTTATAATCTCTTCTTTTTTAGAGCTTCAAAATACACAATTTTCAGAGCATTCTGAAATGTGAGTCACACAGTTGTATAAACATTATGATGTCAACTATAAAAATATGCATGGGGGCCAGGCGCAGTGGCTCATGCCTTTAATCCCAGCACTTTGGGAGGCCGAGGCAGGCGGATCATCTGAGGTCAGGAGTTCGAGACCAGCCTGACCAACATGGAGAAATCCTGTCTTTTAATTCCAGCACTTTGGGAGGCCAAGGCAGGCAGATCACCTGAGGTCAGGAGTTCAAGACCAGCCTGACCAACATGGAGAAATACTGTCTCTACTAAAAATACAAAATTAGCCAGGCTTGGTGGCACATGCCTGTAATCCCAGCTACTCTCGAGGCTGAGGCAGGAGAATCGCTTGAATCCAGGAAGCGGGGGCTGCAGTGAGCTGAGATCACACCATTGCACTCCAGCCTGGGCAACAAGAGCAAAAACTCCATCTCAGAAAACGTATTTGTATATATGTGTATATATACATGCATGGGGACACGAACTGGTAGTTGTACAAATGTAAGTCATCATGGTAGGATGTGAGTGAAAACAATACTTGCAAGCAACACCCTTTCACAAAACACTGTTCTAGCTTCTTCTCAGTAAAAATCACTTCATTTCTTCCTTTCTTTCATCTAAACTCTCAAACTGCTTGAGTCTTCACAGAGAAGAAAGTTGCACCCTGTTTTAAATAAATCCTAAAGGGCAGTGTTTCCCATATATGAGACCAAGCACAAAATGGCCAGCTCTCCAGAGCTGGGATGGGCTCTTGCATTTTATCCTTCCTAGCAAATTTACACCCTTCATTCAATTTGCAGGCTGCCACAGAGCCAAGTATAAGCAGACTAGGAACATACTGAGTCCATTTCTACCCCTTAGAATGGTGTTCTATTCAAACATATTTTTGTAGTTCAAATGGGACTTTGGAAATAACAGAAACTTACTGTTTAAAAGCCTCCTAAAAACAACCCCAATATTATTGTAGCCTAGAAGAGCCACCTACAGTTCCCCATTTTCCTGGCTGGCTCTAGTTCCCTTAAAAGCCATAATGAGGGTTGGGCGCGGTGGCTCACGCCTGTAATCCCAGCACTTTGGGAGGCCGAGGCGGGTGGATCACCTGAGGTTGGGAGTTCAAGACCAGCCTGACCAACACGGAGAAACCCCATCTCTACTAAAAATACAAAATTAGCTTGGTGTGGTGGCACATGCCTGTAATCCCAGCTACTCGGGAGGCTGAGGCAGGAGAATCACTTGAACCTGGGAGGCAGAGGTTGCAGTGAGCCAAGATCACACCATTGCACTCCAGCCTAGGCAATAAGAGGGAAACTCAGTCTCAAAAAAAAAAAAAAAAAGTCATAATGAAATGGTCACATGACTTGGTTAACTCTTTTCTGTGAATTTCAGTGCTGTTACCTTCTTTAAGTTTATTTTACTTTCTCAGACTTTTCTCAATGCTCAGTATAATTTTAGTCTATTTCTTCTTCAAGATACTCTAATGTGTCTAAATAAGTCAATCTAGACTGGGTGCAGTGGCTTGCACCTGTAATCCCAACACGTTGGGAGGCTGAGACAGGAGAATCACCTGAGGTCAAGACTTCGAGACCAGCCTGGCCAACATGGTGAAACCCCAACACTACTAAAAAAAATACAAAAAATTAGCTGGGTGTGGTGGCAGGCGCCTGTAATCCCAACTACTCGGGAGGCTGAGGCAGGAGAACTGCTTGAACCTGGGAGGCAGAGGTTGCAGTGAACCAAGATTGAGCCACTGCACTCCAGCCTGGGTGACAGAGTGAGACTCTGTCTCAAAAAAACAAAAAACAAACAAAAAAAAACAGGATATTTGATGATTTTGGAATTGGTCTTTAATAAAATAAGCAGCTTTCCACCTTTGGGAGATAGGGAAGATTTATAGAATAAGAATATACAAAGATTGAAAAAGTAGCAGTAGCTCCTGTAGCCTGCAAAGACCCTGCTTCTGAGGATGTTTTCATTTCTGAGGATGTTCTCCTGTCTTTTTTTTTTTTTTTCAGATGGAGTCTCACTCTGTCACCCAGGCTGGAGTGCAGTGGCACAATCTTGGTTCACTGCAACCTCTGCCTCCCAGGTTCAAGCAGTTCTCCTGCCTCAGCCTCCCGAGTAGTTGGGATTACAGGCGCCTGCCACCACACCCAGCTAATTTTTTGTATTTTTTACTAGAGACAGGGTTTCACCATGTTGGTGAGGCTGGTCTCCAACTCCTGACCTCAGGTGATCCACCCGCTTTGGTCTCCCAGAGTGCTGGGATTACAGGCGTGAGCCACCGTGCCCAGCCTTCTCATGTCTTTAAGTGATTTTGTTTCCTATAATCATCTATACTACATAGACAGAAAAGAGGACAATACCGTATAGGAAAAAAATCTTCCCTGTCCAGGAATTCCACTTCTAGGTCTACATCCAAAGAAATGAAAGCAGAGTCTCCAGGAGATATTTATATACCCACATTCACATAGCATTATTCACAATAGCCAAAGGGTACAAGCAACCTAAGTATCCTCCATCAACAGATGAACGGATAAACAAAATATGGCATATCAGCCTTAAAAAGGAAGAAAATTCTGAAATATGCTGCATCATGGAAGAACCTTGAAAACATGACGAAAAGTGAAAAAAGCCAGTCATAAAAGGACAAATACTGTATGATTCCATTTGTATGAAGTACCTAGAGTAGTCAAGTTCATAGAGACGGACAGCAGAATGATGGGTGCCAGGGGCTCAGGGAAGGAGAGAATGAGGAGGGATTTAACGAGTACAGAGTTATAGTTACAAAAAATGAAGAGTTCTGGAGACTGCTTGCGCACAATGAGAATGTACTTCACATTACTAAACTATACTCTAAAATTTTAGATGGCGATACGGTTTGGATTTGTGTCCCCGCCCAAATCTCATGTCAAACTGCAATCTCTAGTGTTGGCGATGGGGCCTGCTGGGAGGTGACTGGATCCTGAGGGCAGATTTCCCCTCGCTGTTCTGGTGACAGTGAGTGAGATCTCACTAGATCTGGTTGTTTAAGTGTGTAGCACCTCCTCCTTCCCTCTCTTCCTCCTCCTCTGGCCACGTAATGATGTGCCTGCTTCCCCTTCACCTTCCGCCATGATTGTACGTTTCCTGAGGCTTCCCCAGCCGTGCTTCCGGTACAGCCTGTGGAACTGTGAACTAATTAAACCTCTTTTCTTTACAAATTACTCAGTCTCAGGTATTTCTTTATAGCAGTGTGAGAATGGACTAATACAGATGGTAAATTTTATGTTACGTGTATTTACCACAATAATAATAATAAATAAAACCTTCCCTATGTCCCAAAGCTAAATCCTTGGATTGAAAGCTCTTTTAGTTTTTGAACTACCATATTATCCATCATTTCAACAACATGTGGCAGGGTGAGAAGTCAAGCAAGACAAATAGCTCTTTTTGAGTACCTTATGTTGCTTAATGACAGGTGTGTTGTCCAAAATAATTAGCTTTCAAAAGGAATGGCCTTAACCCTCCTCTGCAACTGGTTAGTGATCTCAGTTTCCCTTCATTAAGTTCTTGACAGCTCAATGTCCTCACATCTGTCACTGTTTGGGAGACTGATTCCAAGAACCTAAACTGCTGAAAGGACGAGGCAACAAATTTATTCTGGATCATGGGACGGAACTGAACCCATCTGTTTTCTAATCAAAAGCCATATTTGAATCAGTTTTGTTCTATCACAGGACCATCCTAATGGGAGCAATACAATCATACGGTATTTTCCTCTTTCCTGTCTATGTAATATACATGATTACAGTAAACACTAATCAATTAAAGGCATGGAACATCCTCAGAAACACAGTCTTCGCAGATTGTAGGAGCCACTACCTTTGCAATCTTTATTTTTATTTTTGGAGAAGGAATCTTACTCTCTCACCCAGGCTGGAGTGCAGTGGCATGATCTCGGCTCACTGCAACCTCTGCCTCCTGGGTTCAAGCGATTCTGCTGCGTCAGCCTCCCAAGTAGCTGGGACTACAGGCACCCACCACCACACCCAGCTCATTTTTATATTTTTAGTAGAGACAGGGTTTCACTATATTGGCCAGGCTGGTCTTGAACTCCTAACCTTCTGATCTGCCCACCTCGGCCTCCCAAAGTGCTGGGATTACATGCGTGAGCCACCACGCCCAGCCTGCAATCTTTATCTGCTTGTTCTTCTGAGCACTAGGATTACTTTTGCTCTGAGTGACATAGTTTGTTTTAGAACTACATACGGGAGGCCGGGCACAGAGGCTCATGCCTATAATTCCAGCACTTTGGGAGGTCGAGGCAGGCAGATCACCTGAGGCTAGGAGTTCCAGACCAGCCTGGCCAAAATGGTGAAACCCCCTTGTCTCTACTAGAAATACAAAAACTACAGGTGGCAGGTGCCTGTAATCCCAGCTACTTGGGAGGCTGAGGCACAAGAAAAGCTTGAACCCAGGAGGCAGAGGTTGCAGTGAGCTGAGATCATGCCACTGCACTCCAGCCTGGCAACAAGAGCAAGACTCTGTCCCCCGCCACCAAAAAAAAGAGAACTACATAGGGGGTAAATATTCCTGTGTTGTAAAAATGGACTCTATGTTGTAAAAACAAGACTTACCTTAATCTTTTTTTAAGTTGTAGACTGTCATGGATGATCCTTTTAACAAACTCTAATTCACCTCCTTCTGCCATGATCTCTGTGATACCTCCTGTATTAACAGAACTAGGCGGAGGTCTTCGAGGATTTCGTGAGTTTACTCCCTGAACAACAACAAAAAACCCTGGTGAAAAATGTGTACACCCCAAGAACCAAGTTTGAATGTAATCTATCTCTAAGTTAGAATGTTTAGTTGCAATTTTTACTTTCCAAATAGTATGCTAGATTTAGGATTTTAAAATCATAGCCACTAAAATATTTTATTTCAAACAGCTACTTCATGCAACTATTTCTTCCCAGGTCTTTTACTTTCCATTTTTGTGGTTAAACATGAAAATTGTTTACCTTTTTATAAAGCCCAATCTGTCACTTTTTCTTTATGCTTTCTTTTTCCTGTACAGAAGATCCACCCAAAGATTAAACAAATATTTACTTATGTTTTTTCCTAGCATTTTCATGGTTTTGCTTTTCACATTTAAATATTTAATCCACCCTTACCCCATACCATATGAAAAGTTAACTCAAAATTCATCAAAGACCTAAAAGTAAAAGCTAAAACTATAAATTTTCATGAGCTTGGATTAATTTTCATTAAGAAAATTAATTTTCATGAGCTTGGATTAGGCAACGGTTTCTGAGACATGACAACAAAAGCATAAGCAACAAAAGAAAACAGATAAACTGGACTTCATCCGAATTAAAAACTTCTGAGCTGCAAAGGGCACCATCAAGAAAGTGAGAAGACAACCCACAGGAAGGGAATGTTTGCAAATCACTATCTAATAAGGAACTTGCTTATAAAGAATGCTTACAACTTAATAATAAAAAGAAAAATAAACCAACTTAAACATGAGCAAAAGATATGAATAAGCATTTCTCCAAAGAAGATATGCAAATGGCCAATAAGCACATGAAAAGATGCTCAACATCATCAGTCATCAGGGAAATCCTAATCAAAACCACCATGAGATACCACTTTTTACCCACTAGGATGGCTATAATCAAAAAGAGATCAGGCCAGGCGCGGTGGCTCATGTCTGTCATCCCAGCACTTTAGGAGGCCGAGGCGGGAGGATCACGAGGTCAGGAGATTGAGACCATCCTGGCTAACAAAGTGAAACCCCATCTCTACTAAAAAAAAATATAAAAAATTAGCTGGGCGTGGTGGCTCACGCCTGTAGTCCCAGCTACTCGGGAGGCTGAGGCAGGAGAATCGCTTGAACCCAGGAGGCAGAGGTTGCAGTGAACCGAGATCACGCCACTGCACTCCAGCCTGGGCGACAGAACAAGACTTCGTCTCAAAAAAAAAAAAAAAAAAAAGACAGATCGGGCTGGGCATGGTGGCTCATGCCTGTAATCCTAGCATTTGGGGAGGCCAAGGTGGGCAGATCACTTGAGGTCAGGATTTCGAGACTAGCCTGGCCAACATGGTAAAACCCTGTCTCTAATAAAAATGCAAAAAAAAATTAGCCACACGCGGTGGTGTCCACCAGGAGTCCCAGCAACTCAGGAGGCTGAGGCATGAGAATCACTTGAACCTGGGAGGTGGAGGTTGCAGTGAGCAGAGATCTCACCACTGCACTCCAGCCTTGGTGACAGAACAAGACTCCATTCCCCGCACCCCCCGACCTCAAAAAAAAAAGGACAAATAAGAAGTGTTGACCGGGTGTGATGGCTTACACCTGTAATCCCAGCACTTTGGGAGGCCAAGGCAGGTAGATCACTTGAGGTCAGGAGTTTGAGACCAGCCTGGCCAACATGGCGAAACCCTGTCTCTACTAAAAATACAAAAATTAGCCGGGCGTGGAGGTGCACCCTTGTGATCCCAGCTACTCAGGAGGCTGAGGCAGGAGAATTGCTTGAACCTGGGAGGTGGAGGTTGCGGTGAGCTGAGATCGCGCCACTACACTCCAGCCTGGGTGACAAGAGTAAGACTCTGTCACAAAAAAAAAAAAAAAAAAAAAAGCCACTTAACAGTAAAAACATTGATTTCCTTCCTAAGCCAAGAAGCTCAGTCCAGGAGTGGACTATGACCTAAGCTGGTCCAATGAGAAGAAAATCAAATGTTCAATGGTTTAGGGAAGAAAAAAGCTCTCTCCTCACCCTCCCACCCTCTAAATATTGCTGTACCACAAGTAAACCAGCTTAAGAACAAAAACAAGCATAGAACAAGTCACAGCCAAGAGAAAAACAGAGCTCTTAATACTGCCAACACCTTAATCAAATCATTATGAAATCCCAACTACTGCTGGGTTTCTCAAATATGTCAGCCAATGAACTTTCTTTGTCGTTAAGTCAATCTAAATTGGGTTTTTAGGTACAGGTCTCCCTCGGTATCTGAGGAAGATCTGCCTTAGACACCAAAATCCAAGGAAGCTCAAGTCCCTTTTATCACATGGGGTAGGATTTGCATTTCACCTGCCCACATCATCTGGTATACTTTCAATAATTCCTAGATTAGTTATAATACCTTATACAATGTGAATGCTATGTAAAAATAGTGATACTGTATTTTTGTATTATTTTTCATTGTTACATTGTTTTTGTTTTTGTTTTTTTTCCCAAAATATTTTTTTTTTGAGACAGGGTCTTGCTCTGTTACTGAGGCTGGAGTGCAGTGACACGATCCTGGCTCAATGCAACCTGCACCTCCTGGGCTCAAGCCTTCCTCCCACCTCAGCCTCCCAAGTAGCTGGGTCTACAGGCACACGCCATAGTGCCTGGTTAATTGTTTTTGTAGTTTTTGTAGAGACAGGGCTTCACCACGTTGCCCAGGCTGGTTTTGAACTCCTGAGCTCAAGCTATCCGCCCACCTCGGCCTCCCAAAGTGCTGGGATTACAAGTGTGAGTCACCGTGCAAGCCTCCCAATGCTTTCAATGCATGGCTGGCTGAATCCACGATGCGGAACCCACAGGTGTAGGACCTGTGGATACAGAGAGCCGAAAGTACTTCAAAACAAAAGCCCCCTAACTGGTACACAGCTTTCAAAAGCCAGGCACTGCAGCACACGCCTATGGCCTCAGCTACTAGGGGAGCTGACGGGAGGGGGACTGCTTGAGTCCGGATGTTCAAGACCAGCTTGAGCAACACAGCGAGACCTCATCTCAAATATATTAATTTAAAAAATAGTAAGTAAATTTTTTAAAGTTTTCTTTGCTCTTATCTGTGCAAATAAGGCAAATTTAGATTTTTTTTTTTTTTTTGAGATAGAGTCTTGCCCCGTAGCCCAGGCTGGAGTGCAATGGCGCGATCTTGGCCCACTGCAACCTCTGCCTCCCGGGTTCGAGCGATTCTCCTGCCTCAGCCTCCCAAGCAGCTGGGATTACAGGCATGGGCCATGACGCCTGGCTAATTTTTTTGTATCTTTAGTAGAGACGGGGTTTCACCATGTTGGCCAGGCTGGTCTCAAACTCCTGACTTCATGATTCACCCGCCTTGGCCTCCCAAAGTGCAGGGATTACAGGCGTGAGCCACCGCGCCCAGCCTATATTCAATTATTTTAAAGCAGAAGACATTTTACCTTGGCTTCCAATTGATTGGCAAAAAAGGGAGGGTTGCACATGCAAAAGTCATAGATTATCTCAGATTCTTCTTTAAGAGCATCCATCAGGAGTGTCTTCTGTGGCACTTTCACCACTAGGAGAAAAAACAGGACTGTGAACTAATATTAATGTTGCGGTGGTTCTAAAGTATAACCGCGCACTGCGTAATGATTCTTTGGTCGACTGCATATATGACGGTGGTCCCGTAAGATTATAATACCACATTCTTACTGTACCTTTTCTATGTTTGATACGCTTAGATAGACAAATACCATTGTGCTAAAATGGCCTTCAGTATTCAATACAGTGACATGCTGTTCAGGTTATAGCCTAGGAGCCACAGGCTATTACATATAGGCCCAGGTGTGTGGTAGGCTACACCATTCAGGTGTGTGTGAGCACACACTACGATGAATCACCTAACAATGCATTTCTCAGAATATATCCCTGCTGTTAAGTAAGGTGTGACTGTATGTCCTCAGACTCTTCGACAGTACTCCCTTCAGGAGATGGAGTTTAATTTCCCTCCCCTTGAGTATAGGCTGCATTTTAAGGACACTCAAATAGCTTCATGGAGAGATCCACATGGCTATGTACTAGGGTTTCCTTCCAAGAGTCGTGTGTGTGAGTGAGCCGTGAGTAAGCCATCTTGGAAGCAAATCTCTACCACCCATACATCCTTCAGATGACTGTAGCTCTAGCCAACAACTTGACTGCAAATGCATCAAAGTGTCTCAGCTAGAACCACTCAACTAAGCCATGCCAAAATTTATGACCCATAGGAACTATGAGATAAGTGTTTATTGTTTAAAGTTGCTAGGGCCAAGTGTGATGGTTCATGCCTGTAATCCCAGTGCTTTGGGAGGCCAAGACAGGAGAACTGCTTGAGACCAAGAGTTCCAGATTAACCTGGGCAATACAGCAAGAACCTATCTCTACAAAAATTTTAAAAATAAGAAAATTATCTGAGCATGCCGGTACGAGCCTGTAATTCCAGCTATTTGGGAGGCTAAAGTGAGAGACTGTTTGAGCCCAGGAGGCTGAGGCTGCAGCGAGCCATGATCACGCCACGGCACACCGGCAAGGATGACAGAGTGAGACCCTGTCTCTAATAAAAAAATGGGGTTTTTTTGTTGTGTGTGTGTGTGTGTGTGTTTTTTTTAAAGGCTCCTAGCGCCGGGCATGGTGGCTCATGCCTATAATTCCAACACTTTGGGAGGCCAAGGCAGGTGGATCACTTGAAGTCAGGAGTTCGAGACCTGCCTGGCCAACATGGTGAAACCCTGTCCCTACTAAAAAATTACAAAACTTAGACGGGTGTGGTGGTGGGCACCTACAATCCCAGCTACTCAGGAGGCTGAGGCAGGAGAATCACTTGAACCTGGGAGACAGAGGTTGCAGTGAGCAGCAGATTGTGCCACTGCACTCCAGCCTGGGCGACACAGCAAGACTCCGTCTCAAAAAATAAAAAATAAATAAAAATAAATAAATAGGCTCCTAGATTTTGGAATAATTTGTTACACAACAATGGAGAAATAAAACAAATGCACTAATAATATTAATGTCTCCCCTTACAAAGATATGTTCAATACTATGAAGAAAAGTCTTATTTCTTTCATAAAGAGACATAAAATCTCTTTAACGGAAAAAAAATTAACACTGCTTTATACACAGAATGGTCACAAAAATAAAAAGTAACTAATCACAAGGGGATTTGACTATTTCTAGCACAGTTCTATGTACTGAAATTATTATTTGTTTTTGAGAAACAGTCTCATTCTGTAGACCAGGATAGAGTGCAGCAGCGAGATCTCCACTCACTGCAACCTCTGCCTCCTGGGTTCAAGCGATTCTCCTGACTCAGCCTCCCAAGTAGCTGGGATTACAGGTGCCCATCACCACACCCGGCTAATTTTTGTATTTTTAGTAGAGATGGAGTTTCACCATGTTGGTCAGGCTGATCTCAAACTCCTCACTTCAGACAATCTGCTTCGGCCTCCCAACGAGCTGGGATTACAGGTGTGAGCCACCGCACCCGGCCTATGTACTGAAATTAAAAAGATGGTGTAGTTTAATCAACAGTAGGGTTTCCTTCCTTTTAAAATCTTGGTGACTAAGTTACTTCATTTATAGTCAATTCTCATTATCTGCGCTAGTTATATTCTACAAAGTAGCCACAAATAGTCAATGAGTGAATACTGAACCACTGATTCCCAGGGGAAATACAGAGTTAGGTTCCTACAAGTCTCTCTTCGTATTTTCATCAACTGATAGACACACAACCTTATTTTATGGTGTTCCTGTTCAAAGACACTTTATCGAATATATGTCGCTGATTCACTAACACTGAACTCATGGCCAACAGCACTACAGCTCGCGTCTGAAGGAAGCTTGTCTAACATACGTGTTTTCTCTGTAAGGCACATCACAGCCTTTTTGCACTGAGGAACACGAGACAGCCTTTCAGCACTATGTTTAGGGACTATTTTAAACAGCAAAATCACCAAGAGAAAGCACAAAAATGAAAAAGAAAAAAAAAAACCCAAAACGTGGTATTAAATAGACCAAGAAAAGGACATTTGGTTCACAGTCCGGAAGCTGGAATAAGAAGGCAGAGCATTGCCTTGTTGAGCCTCAGCTGGGAACACGCACACTGGGGCAACTCCAATTATTTGCCACTATGCACAAGTCTGTGAATGACCACAAAAGTACCATGAATGTCAATTTTAAGTTAAAAATAAATTTTAGGTTGGGGGCAGTGGCTCATGCCTGTAACTCCAGCACTTTGGGAGGCTGAGGCCAGAAAATCACTCAAGCCCAGGAGTTCAAGACCAGCCTGGGCAACATGGTAAGACCCCATCTCTACAAAAAAAACATAAAAATTAGCCAGGCGTGGTGGCACGCACTGGCAGTCTCAGCTACTCACAAGGCTGAGGCTGGATGATTACCTGAACATAGGAGGTTGAGGCTACAGTGAACCACTACGCTCCAGCCTGGGTGACAGTGAGACCCTGTCTCTAAAATTAAATAAGTAAATACCTTCATGCATACAAACATATACATACACTTTAGCTATTGATAAACTAATTGTAAAGTTTATTTGGAGAGGCAAAAGACTCAGGATAGCCAACACAATACTGAAAGAGAAGAGGTAAGTTAAAAGACTGACACTACCCAATTCTAAGACTTACTACAAAGCTACTGTAATCAAAACAGTATGTTTTTAGTGAATGAATAGATCAACAGAAGAGAATAGATATAGTCTTTTCAAGAACTGATACTGGAACATCACTTGGACATCCACATGCATAAAATGAATCTAGACAAAGACCTTATATCCCTCACAAAATTTAACTCAAAACAGATCGCAGACCTAAATGCAAAATGCAAGACTATAAAACTCCTAGAAAGTAACAGAGTCCTGCTCTGTTTCCCAGGCTGGGGTGCAGTGTCACAGTCTCAGCTCACTGCAACCTCCGCCTCCCAGGTTCAAGTGATTCTTGTTCCTCAGCCTCCTGAGTCACTGGGATTACATGCATGCGCCACCACGCTGGCTAATTTTTGTATTTTTAGTAGAGATGGGGGTTCATCATATAGGCCAGGCTGGTCTCGAACTCATGACCTGAAGGATCTACCCACCTCAGCCTCCCAGCATGCTGAGATTACAGCACTTTTTGGATATAATACCAACAGTACTGTATACCATTCCTTAAAAGAAGGGATGAATGGCCAGGTGCAGTGGCTCATGCCTGCAATCCCTGTACTTTGGGAGGCCGAGGCGGGCGGATCACGAGGTCAGGATATCGAGACCATCCTGGCCAACACAGTGAAACCCCGTCTCTACTGAAAATACAAAAAATTGGCCAGGCACGGTGGTGGGCGCCTGTAGTCCCAGCTACTCGGGAGGTGAGGCAGGAGAATGGTGTGAACGCAGCAGGCGGAGCTTGCAGTGAGCCGAGATTGCGCCACTGCACTCCAGCCTGGGCGACAGAGCGAGACTCCATCTCAAAAAATAAAAAATAAAAATAAGAAGGGATCAATAAGCTGGGCTTGGCTGGGGACAGTGGCTCATGTCTATCATTCCAATGCTCTAGGAGGTCCAGACAAGAGAATCACTTGAGGTCAGGAGTTTGAGACCAGCCTGGGCAACATGGTGAAACCCCATCTCTACTAAAAATACAAAAATTAGCTGGGCATGGTGGCAGGCGCCTGTAATCTCAGCTACTTGGGAGGCTGAAGCAGGAGAATTGCTTGAACCCAGGAGGCAGAGGTTGCAGTGAGCCAAGATCATACCATTGCATTCCAGCCTGGGGAAAAAGAACAAAACTAAGTCTCAAAAAAAAAAAAAGGGCAAAAGGCCTGAACAGGCATCTCACCAAAAAAGATATACAGATGGTAAATAAGCACATGAAAAGATGCTCCACATGAATATCAGGAAAATGCAAATTAAAATAATGAAATACCACTACACGCCTATTAGAATGGCCAAAATCCAGAACACTGACAGCACCCAGCACCCAGTGCTGGCAAGGATGTGAGCAACAGGAACTTTCATCCATTGCTGCTGGGAGTGCAAAACAGTACTCTGGAAAACAGTTTAGTGGTTTCCTACAAAATTAAACATACTATTACCATAGCATCCAGCAAGCACACTGCTTGGTATTTACCTAAAGGAGTCAAAAACTTACATGCACAGAAAAAGCTGCGCACAGATGTTTCTCACAACTTTATTTGTAATTGTCAAAATTCGAAAGCAATCAAGATGTCCTTCAATAGGTGAATGGAGAAACTCTGGTACACCCAGATAATGGAATATCAAAATGAAATGTGCTAAAAATAAATGAGCTTTCTGCAATTAGAGAGGCAGCAGGAAAAAAAATAAATTAAAAGAATAAAAAAAGCTATCAAACTATAAAAAGACATTAGGAAATTTAAATAAATGTCACTAAGTGGAAGAAGCCAATCTGAAAAGTCTATATACTGTATGATTCCAATTATATGACATTCTGGAAAATGTAAAACTGTGGAGACAGTAAAAAGGTCAGTAGTTTCCTGGGGTTGGGGGCAGTGAGAGATGGACAGTTGAGGCACAGAAGACGGCAGGGCAGTGAAACGATTCTGTGTATACCGTACTGGGAGATACATGTCAGCTTCATTAGTCCAAAACTACAGAATGTACACCACCAAGAGGAAACCGTAATGTAAAGAATGAACTGTGGGTGATAATGATGTGCCAGCATAGGTTCATCACCTGTAACAAATATCCCACTCTGTTGGGGGATGCTGATAATGGAGAAGGCTATGCGTGTGTGGGGGCAGGGATATACAGGGAATCTCTGAACCTTTCACTTCATTTTGCTATGAACCTAAAAATGCCCTAAAAAATAAACTCAACAAACAAACAAAAAACCCCCACTTAAAAAGTCTCTGGAAATGTTTCTAAGGGGTTATAGCGAATAAAGAAACATTTATTCAAGAAAATCTACTAAAATAAATGAATGGATAAATAAATAAATTTTGGCAAATAGGCAAATTCACAAAAAAAGAATCCATAAATCATAAGGATCAACTGTAGTTACTATTTTCTGAGTTAATTCTGGTATCAAGACAGCAAACCCAATTACAAAGTGCCAGATTTTTTTAAATTACCGAAGTCTGTGTATTAAAGAAAAAGGTAATGAAATGCGTTAAACTAAAAAGGCAGGTGAAGACACAAAGTTTGGAGGCATTCATTCTGTGACGCTAACCTTTTATGAGATCAGACAAGTTATTCTGTTCCACATTTTTCTTTGCATAGTTGAAACACATATCATCCACTTCCGTTGCGAGGAAATACCAGCCATTCAAGGTTGCTCCAAGTAAGGGGTAGATGCAAGATGCCCCCGTGCCTAATAAAATAAAAATACAAAACACATTCTACACACCAGAGGGAAAGGTTACAATAATCATGAAAACACCATTCTTCTCGGAATTCTGTTTGCACACAGGGTCTCACTCTGTCGCCCAGGCTACAGTGCAGTGGTGTGATCATGGTTCACTGCAGCCTCGACTTTCTGGGCTCAGGCGATTCTCCCCGCTCGGCCTCCTGAGTACCTGGGACTACAGGTGCATGCCACCATGCCTGGCTATTTTTTGTATTTTCTGTAATTTTTGTATTTTTTGGCAGAGAAATCACAAGCTGGTACCTGATTTCATACATGTTATGGCTACTGGGTTCCCTAGTCATTCGTGTATGTTAGTCTTACCTCCTAATTAGATCCAACTTCCTAAAGGATCGAAACCTTGCTGGCCTCCTCTTTCGTGTGTTGTATAAAAAATGAAGAACACACAAGCAGAGGTCGAGGAATACATGACTAATTCACCTAAAATGCTCAAAACTCAGCTGATTTACTTTGTAAAGAGTCTTCATTTTAAATCTCATACAAAACTCAATTTTCTTAAAAGAAAACAATGCTATTTGTTAAAATGCCTTTGTAATATCTTAAAATGGATCAATGTACATTCCATTCTCCAAAAGCAGGAAAAAATATGTAGGGTATAAAACGTTTATTATATTAAACTGCTGAATTACCCAAATGTCTGTAAGTTGTCAGCTGAAAGAAACAAAAAGGAAAAAAAAAAAACAAAAGCTAAACTAAAGAGATAACTCATCTCTCAGATGAGGAGACATGGGAAAATATTTGGTTTGGAGCCACGACATCAGAGTCACTGGCTAGCCCCACCACAGTTTCAAGGGAAGCACTCAAGAGGCAAACACTCCAGGCAAAAAAAACACTCTTCGACCACTAGGGTTTGGTACTAAATTATGTAGAACCCCTAGCCCTGGACTGGACTATATACTAACCAAGAATATTGTTTTTACAGGCCGGGCGTGGTGGCTCACACCTGTAGTGCCAGCACTTTGGGAGGCCGAGGCAGGCGGACCACCTGAGGTCAGGAGTTCGAGGCCTGCCTGGCCAACATGGTGAAACCCCATCTCTACTAAAAGTACAAAAATTAGCTGGGCATGATGGTGGGTACCTGTAATTCCAGCTACTCAGGAGGCTGAGGCAGGAGAATTGCTCGAACCTGGGAGGCGGAGGTTGCAGTGAGCCGAGATCGTGCCATTGCACTCCAGCCTGGGTGACATCAAGTCTCTCTCTCTCTCTCTCTCTCTTACAATATTGACTATCTTGGCCAATTAGATCCTAAAGAGTATATTCAAGAGAAGAGTGTTTCTCCCAAAAGCCTAAAGCAGTCAGCCTCTACCAGCCACTCTAGGCCTGCTCTCATCTGACCATATCCCAATTCTGGTCTAGCCTTGTAAGGACTTGCCAGGAAGAAGCAGAGGCTAGATACTCTTAACCCAGAGGAAATCCAGACTCGTCATACTGCTTCCTCATTACGCATCCTGAACAGGCTAGTAAAAGATGATGGCCGTAACATTTAAGCTCTCCGACGGTCACGGTGAATGCTGCATTGCCTACCATGTTTGCCCGAGAGTATCCTGGCCCCAGTGCTACTGGACAAGCACGTCCTTGGATACCCACGGGGCAGTGAGGGAAGGCGTGGTAAAGGGTATTCGAGGTCCTGTCAGAAACCACAGTTCTTTGGCTCCTGCTAGCCGTTCTAGTAAGCCAAACACACACACAGTAAGAACATGTCAGTTGTGCTTTCGACTCTGTAGGAAAAAAATCCAGACCAGATCCTTGACTTTTATACAACTGCCTCTCTCTTCAAACTTCAATTTCATTTAAAAGATAAAAAAGTACACTTACCTCCAGGGTAATAAATACACATAAAAGATTTGTCAGCGCCAAAAAAAGTTTCTTAATTCTTAAGACCCAAAGACTTGCACTCTAATAGAACGCAACAGATTCTCTACTAGTCCTTTACAGGACAGAATGAAATCCCCTCAGAAAGCCAAATGACATTTTTAAATGGGTAATAATCTTTGTAATGACAAATAAAAATGGAAAGTACGTAATCGTAGAATTATAGAGCAAACTGATGGAGTCTGGGGGAAGAATTTATATAAAACCCTAATTAGAATGGATGTGATTGCAGTTAGGTAGTGCCCCTTGTGAAGAATTAAAATCCATTAACCTCCTCTATCCCCAAGTGCTATTTTAGAGGGTTTGGGGCATAATTAAAATCAAATTAGTACCAACTAGGCTGTCAAGCTTTTTAAGCAAACTAGTTGAGAAGCAGAAGAGGTGAGAAATGCAGAAAGGTGAGAGATGATGACTTGGCTAGGATGGCAGTGGAGATGGAGAGAAGTAGATGATTTCAGAAGTATTTAAGAGAGAAAGTCAACAGGAAACAGTGACAGACATTTTTTCACTGCGTGTGGAGAAGCAAGTATCAAAGACCACGGGGTGGACTATGGTAGACTCACTAAAACAAGAAACAAAGAGAACCAGGATTAGGGAAACAGAGTGTGGGTTTGGTCTTGGACTTAGCAAGTCTGAGATGTTTTTCAGAAATCCAAGTTTCTCATATATATGAGATTGGAGGTCAAGGAAAGTAATCTGAGTTGGAGGAACATATAAATATGTGATTTATTTGCATGGAGGTGGGAAATCGTCATAGAAGTGAATGCGATTACCAGGGTAGGGTGCTGAGTGAGAAAGGAGCTAAAGGCTGAGCCTTATGCAAGGAATACCAGTATCTAGTGGTCAGCTACAGGAAGGTATGCCTGAAAAGTGGAGAACAGTGCAAAGAAATGAAAGAGGAAACCAGCAATCTGGTGTCATGGAAGCCAATGAAGGAGAGTGAACAAAAGAGAAAGGAGGGATCAATAAATGCCGCTGAAAAGATCATGTAGGATGAGGGCTGAAAATGCATGCAAATATCAAAGTTAAACATTTACTACTATCTAGAAATTAGGACTGCTATTAATTCTACTCAGTTAGAAATAGAGGCTGGGCATGGTGGCTCACGCCTGTAATCCCAGCACTTTGGGAGGACGAGGCAGGCGGATCACCCGACGTCAGGAGTTTGAGAACAACCTGATCAACACGGTGAAATCCCATCTCTACTAAAAATACAAAAATTAGCCAAGGGGTGGTGGCAGGCACCTGTAATCCCAGCTACTTCGGAGGCTGAGGCAGGAGCATTGCTTGAACCCGGGAGGCGGAGGTTGCAACAAGTCGAGACCGTGCCATTGCACTCCAGCCTGGGCGACAAGAGCAAAACTCCGTTTAAAAAAAAAAAAAAAAATCAGAATACAAAGACATCAAATAATCCAGAGTAAAAATAAAGCCCAACAGACACAGACATCAAAGTGGTAATCTGAAAAGCTAAATAGGGCCAGGCGTAGTGGCTCATGCCTGTAATCCCAGCACTTTGGGAAGCCAAGGCAGGTGGATTGCTTGAGCCCAGGAGTCAAGACCAACCTGGGCAACACGAGACCCCATCTCAAAATAAAAAAATTTTTAAATTAAAAAAAATAAAATGAAAAGCTATATAAATAAGAGCCTCATTTTCATTTTGTACTTCCCTTAACCTCTTGCTCCCTGTTTGGACTGACAATCCCTTTTCAAGAGAAATCAGTGGGAGAAAAGGCCAGGTGTAGTAAAAAAGAACGGTAATACAGGCTGAGGATCCCTAATCCAAAATGCTTGGGATGAGAAGTGTTTTGGATTTCAATTTTTTTTTTTCAGATTTTGAAATACGTGCACTATATTTACAGGCTGAACATCCCTAACCCCCAAATCTGGAAAGCTCCAATGCACATGGCCTTTGAGCAGCATATCAGTGCTCAAAGGCTGCAGATTTTGAAGCATTTTGGATTTTCGGATTAAGGATGCTCAACCTGTATCTGTAGCCAGCTTCTTTCGTACAACAACAAATACCCAGTAGAAAAGTTTACAAAGAATTTGATCTTGCAAAACTTATGAAAACTATGTTTAGCCAAAAAAGAATTTAAAACGATATACCTATGTCAATTCCTCTTCGGAGAGTACTTTTGTCAGAATCCTGGTGACCGATCAGATCTTCTACCCAGTGAATATAGTTGAGTCTCAAGGGAACTGTGGGAATTAGTCTCTCCAATGGAATATCAATAGAAAGTCCAAAATCTTCCCTTAGGAGAGTACAAGTCAGAGCTCTGACTGCTTCGGGGTCTTTAAAATTAAGGCTGAGGAATAAAGAAAAAGAAGTAAAACTGATTAGTAAGATTCACTATGTTGTACAAGCTCTATGGCAAATAGGCGGAACCAAATACCCATCTGAACTTCCCAGAGAGATCACACATAGTTACGCAGAGCACTCATGCCAGTGGCATATACACATGAGTGTTTCACACAGCCACAGCTTATGAAAAGCAGTACAATCCTCCACCAAAAACACTGCATATCCGTATATGGAGCACAGAGATTAAATGACTCGGCTCAAATTCCTGTCTGGTTGTCTCCTTACTGTGTGACTTTGAACAAGTCATTTACCTCTATGAAAGTGTTTCCTCTGCTGTGAAATGAGGACAGTAATACCAATATCACAATGCTACTGTGAGATGACCTGAGAAGTACTTAGCATAATGTCTGGTGCATAATAACTATTTTACAAATGCTAGCTGTTTTTACTCTTACCATCAACATCATCTGACATTAGCATTCCTTGAAAATCCTACTTAAAAGTGGAAAGAAGTCAGTATAAAAATGTTTAATAATGAACACAGGATAAGATACTTAAATATGACAAATATTACAGACATCAAATTTTAAATGTAACTTTTTAAAGCTTTATGAAGTATAATTCACATACTATAAAATTCACCTGTAAGTGTACAATTGAAGTTTCTAGTATATTAACAGAGTCGTGCAACCATCATCAAAACCCACTTTTAGAACACTCCTATCACCCCAAAAAGCAGAACTCATGACCATTTGCATGTCTTTCCTCATTTCCAACTTTAGCCTGAGGCAACCACTGATGTACTTTCTGTCTTTATAGATTTGCCTTTTCTGGGCATTTCAAGTAACTGAAATCATAATGAGGTCTTCTGGTCACTTAACACAAGTTTGTGAGGTTCCTCCATTTTGTAACTTGTCAGTGTTTCACTTCTTTTTATGGGCGAATAATGTTCCATAGTAAGAATAACTACATTTTGTTTATCCATTCACCAGTTCCTGAACATCTGGGTTGTTTCCATCACGGTCATGATGGATTGTTGACCATCACGAACAATGCTGCTATGAACATTTACATACAAGTCTTTGTATGGACATACGTTTTCGCTGCTCTTGGGTAGACAGTCAGGAATGGATCATAAGATATACTTGTATTTAACTTTTTAAGAAACTTGTACCAATATAACTATGTTGATGTCAAAATACTGCTAAACTGAAAATATTAAAAAAGAAAATCAACAGACCTTATTTATAAACAGAGCAGGGTCTTTTTTGGTTTTTGTGGGTTTTGTTTTGTTTTGTTTTTGAGCCAGGTCCTCACTGTCTCCCAGACTGGAATGCACGGTGTGATCATGGCTCACTGCAGCCTCAACCTCCCAGGCTCAAGTGACCCTCCTGCCTCGGCCCCACAAGTAGCTGGGACTACAGGTGCATACCACCACACTCAGCTTTTTTTTTTTTTTTTTTTTTTCGTAGAGAAAAGGGCCCAGCCCATTATGTTGCTTCAACTGGTCTTGAACTCCTGGGCCCATGTAATCCTCCCGCCTCAGGCTAAGTGTTGGGATTGCAGGCGTGAACCACTGCACCTGGCCAACAGAGCACTTTGAAGAAAGCAGAAAGTCAGTAGATGGGGCTATGAAAGGGAGGAGTTTTGAAACTACTTAGAATTCCGCCCTTAAGGTGTCTGGTCAGGCAACAACACATCCTCAAACAGCTTCTGGTCTGGACTATCTCCTTTTCTGCTCCCCTGCCTGGTCATCAAATGACCAATCAATGGAAAAATTCAATGTCCATCGGGATGCTTGAGTGCCAAGACAGAAGGAAGAGTGCTGTTTCCACCCAGCAACCATGGAAACTTCAGGCAGGTACCATCAACCCAATCTCTCTCCACTCCCCACAGCAAAAATGTTCTAGTATGGAAGTTAGGAGATCTGGACTCCACTTTTGGCTCTGCAATCAATTTGCCATGGATGTAAGTCACTTCAGTTCTTAGGTCTCAGTTTCTCCACCTATAAAAGTAAAGGACTGGCCGGGCACGGTGGCTCACACCTGTAATCCTACCGCTTTGGGAGGCCAAGGTGGGTGGATCACCTGAGGTCAGGAGTTCGAGACCGGCATGGCCAACACAAAAAATACAAAAATGAGTCGGTCATGGTGGCAGGCACCTATAATCCCAGCTACTCAGGAGGCTGAGGCAGGAGAATCGCTTGAGCCTGGGAGGCAAATGTTGCAGTGAGCCAAGATCAAGCCATTGCACTCCAGGCTGGGTGACAGAGGGAGACTACACCTTGAGGAAAAAAAAAAAAAGTAAGCAATTTGACTCAACAGGCTAAGGGTCCTTCTTGCTGGTATTTTATGACTATGAGGAATATTATGACCTAGTACAATGGTAGTCATTAAATATTTGTCGAGCAAATTATAGACATGGAACTGTTGAAACAGTTACTGAAAACAGAATAAACAAACAGTAAACATTTCCATTACCTTCCAGTCTGATATGATGAAAAATTCTTTATTCTTCTGTTATATGATGCCAAACATACAGCAACACAATTGAACACATATTAAAGAATACACAGCCAGTGGTTGTTAGATAACATGACCTACTCTTTCAAAAAACTGTTCAGAAAAAACATACCTTGGCAGGGCACGGTGGCTCACGCCTGTAATCCTAGCACTTTGGGAGGCTGAGGTGGGTGGATCACCTGAGGTTGGGAGTTCGAGACCAGCCTGACCAACATGGAGAAACCCCAACTCTACTAAAAATACAAAATTAGCCAGGCATGGTGGCGCATGCCTGTAATCCCAGCTACTCAGGAGGCTGAGGCAGGAGAATCACTTGAACCAGGAAGGCAGAGGTTGCAGTGAGCCGAGACTGTGCCACTGCACTCCAGCCTAGGTAACAGAGAGAGACTCTGTCTCAAAAGAAAAGAAAAGAAAAGAAAAAACATACCTTTCACAGGAAAAGACCTTGCAAAAAGATGGATGATGGGCAGAATCAGATTTCATGAATATAGATTTGTTATCTATACAAAAATTGCATTCCATACCTGAATATAATGATTTCTTCTGACCTCTAAGAATGCTTCCAGACACTAACTTATAGGGAGGAAAATGGAAGGGATGAAGAATGAAACTTTAATATAATCTACAGCAGACAGAAACAGGATGACTATAGTGGACTCTGAAGAGACACAGCCAGAGCCTAGAAGCAATGACGTTCCCATCGCTATGAGCATACCTAGAGTGCCAGACCTTGGTTTCCAAATAGTACTCCCCAAAGGAATCGGAGTTCCTTGGATAAATGGTTATTCCAGAATTGGAAAGGGAAGTACAAGATAAACCCGAAGCATTTTATTGTATTAGAAAACAGGACATGCTGAAAGGAAGATAGGAACAAATCAGAAGTACACTAGACCCTGCTTGATGGGGCTCCCTTTGGCCAAATCTGTGTCAATGTGAATGAAGAAGGCTAATAAAGGATTACAGACCATAGAATACAATACATGAGTCCATCCTTAAATGTAGAAGTAATGAAAGAGTTAGATAATTACATTTGGCAATCGCCATGCTTATAATTGTTTCAATTAAGAATTATCAATGGATGCTAAAAATAATGAGTAAAAGTTTGTTGAAAAACAGGATATTGGGCTGGGCACGGCAGCTCACACCTGTAATCCCAACACTTTGGGAGGCCAAGGCAGATGGATCACTTGAGGTCAGGAGTTCAAGACCAGCCTGGCCAACATGGTGCAACTCCATCTCTATCAAAAATTACAAAAATTAGCCAAGCATAGTAGCACATGCACCTTTAGTCCCAGCTACTCAGGAGGCTGAGTTTGGAGAATTGCTTGAACCTGGAAGGCAGAGGTTGCAGTGAGCCCAGATGAAGCCACTGCACTCCTGTATGGATGACAGAGTGAGACCATGTTTCAGAAAAAAAAGAAACAATGGCAAAAAAAAAAAAATCCCAGGATATTTACACAGTCACAACGTACTTCCCCACAAATTATAACTACCTTGATAATGATATCAATTATAAGATTATGAAAGGATAAAATAACAGTAAAATGAAGAAATCTGACAGATACCCCCTTAACGAAGTGACCAAAGTTAATACCCCTAATTATGAAACAAACTGATATTATATGCTTCAACAATACAGAGAAGAAGAGAAAGGGATACAGCAAGCAAGACCCAAAAAAGCAGGCACAATTAAACAAAATTCAGGAATGAGATAGTGGTCACGGTTGTACAAGTGTCAATATACTAAAAACCACTAAGTTATGACAGTGAATTTTATAGTACATGAACTATATCTCAATAAACAAATGAAATGGAAAGGAGCAAGAAGTTTTAAAAAGTAAAGAAAAAGTAGTAAACATAAGAGAGGTTAATAATGAAGACTCCCTCACAGATAACTGGGGATTCTGAATAAGAGAACCAAAGGATTAGAATAAAGAAATATTCAAAGACATGATTCAAGGTAACTTTCCAGAAATAGAAGGCTCACTATGTTCCTAGGAAAAGACACAGAATTAGAAATACCAACACCTAGAAAAATTACCAGACTTTAAGGCTTACAAGAAAAAAAGAATCCTTTAGCTATCTAGGCAAATAAGCTAAACAATTGGTTTTGGGGTTAGGGACGCAGTAGGGTACATGAGGCTGCCTTTAGATGTCCACACAGCACCATTCAGTAGTAGAAGACAAAAGAACACTGACTACAAAGCCCTTAGAGGAAAAAAAGTGTGACACAATTTTATGCTCAGCCAAACTTACTTTGATTATAATGACAACAGATAAACATTTTGAGTATACAGGAACTCAAGGAGTAGAGTTTTCATGAGCTCTTTGTGAAGAAATTCCTAATGGAAAAAGTTAATCAATTGAGATAAATTAAGGAACTACAGTAAGTCTTCACTTAACATTGACAATAGGTTCTTTGACTTTAAGCGAAACCATACATAACAAAATCAATTTTTTTCTCATCACTTATAAGGAAATGACATTATTAGAGGATCTGCTATACATCATTTCATTAACGTCGCAGTTTCCAAGAACCTACTGGCAACACTAACTGAGGACTTACTGTATAGCAAAACAACTGGCACTGAGCAGTTAAGCCGTTTTAACCAGAGAGCTAAGATGAAAACACCTGTGAACCGTGGCTACATAATAAAATGTAAGTGTTTACAAACCATGACAACATACACATAATCGAAATTCGGGACAGGAAACAGGAAATGGAGAGGGAGTTCCTCAGCTTTTATACACAGGGTCAAAAGACTTCATTTAAGGCTGATAAACTAAGCAGCAGAGATAGAAGCACGCATTTAGGAAGATAAACTGGCTGGGCCCAATGGTTCACACCTGTAATCTCAGCACTTTGGGAGGCCGAGGTGGGCGGACTGCTTGAGCTCAGGAGCTTGAGACCAGCCTGGGCAACATGGCGAAAGCCCGTCTCTACAAAAAGTACAAAAATTAGGTGAATGTGGAGTATGGTGGTTGTGTGAGCCTGCGGTCCCCGCTACGCAGGAGGCAGGAGGATCACTTGAGCCCAGGAGATCAAGGCTGCAGTGAGCCAAGATCCCATCACTGCACTCCAGCCTGGGTGACAGAGTGGGACCCTGTCTCAAAAAATAATAATAATAATAATATTAACACTAGAAGAATGAAGATAAATAATATAATCAAATAAAATCAGGGGCAGTAAAGGAAAGGTAGGTGAAAATCAGATCATATAGTGTAAAAAAAAATAAAAGCAACAAGAACAAAGCATGATATAAAATGAACGTGAAATGAATGTAAATAGTAAACTCATAATACTCTCAGATTAGATTACAAAAGCCAAAACCAACTAATTACAATAAACTGTTTTAAACAAAAACTACGGCTAAAACAAAATGAGCCAAAGGTTGAAAACAAAAGCTTCACCAAAAGTATCCCAGACAACTACAAATAAAAATGAAAATAGGAGTTATTTCACAACAGACAATCTTAATTTTTGGATCAAAAGGATTAAATGAGCAACTATGTAGAATGGGTTAAAAATATAAAATGCTGATGGAGGTCAAGAGAATAATAACTTTAAAAAGTGACTGACTTTCCATTTCTGTGGGTGTTGGCTTTAAAGAACAGCTTCTATAGGACAGTGGAAGCAGAAGTTTATTGCATAAATATATGCTAGCAATTAAAAGTCTCATTAAAATACATTAAGTCTATTTAAAGGGGTATTAAGTTTATTCTTAGACATCAGAATTGGATATGTATTAAGTTTGTCATTTATGGGGGCTAATAAAAGAGGGTTAATCCGGGGGCAACAACCACGAACACATTTCTGCTTTACTCAATAGCACAGCAATGGCCTCAATCAATTTTCACATAAAAAAAAAGATTTGCACTATCTTTGTATTTCTTACTCGATTAAAAGCAGTATAAACTCAGGATCAACAAGATAAATGATGAGCAATAAAAAGGTATAAAATCTATAAGCACTTCAGTTTTACTTCTAACAAGAATATTTTATTCCTGTGAAATCAGTCAAGTGTGTGAGAAAAATGGGCCAATTCCATTTTCTTCAATGACACAGGAATGAAAGTCAAGTTTTACATATGACGAAGCAGTTCACATCTAAGTACCATGCTAAGGCATTCAAACACATTCGTGTCTTTAACTCGAGAATGGTCGCCTGACCTATTAACTAAATTTCACTGCTAAACACACAAAAGGAAAAATATCCCATGTCTATGTTCAAAGGCTTAACATCTCAAACGTAAAATTTCATGGTAAAAGGAATTTGAGGAGAAAAAAGTTTTCAGAAAATCTCTATTAAAGAAACTTAGTAACTTACTTATAAAATAAGCTTGATAAAGAGTATTATCTAAGGGCACTAAACAGTAACAAAAGTATTGCTATTTTGCACTGGCATTTCAAAGTAATTGTGAAAATCAGGGGTTTCAAAATATTTATAAGGAATAGCTATTGGTACTACTCAAAATGCCAGTCCCTGACAAGATAAAAAGTTTGTGCCAGAATGTAAACAACACATTAAAAAGTCAATTAAACCAAAGAAATGTGAGGTAACCTAAACATACGGCACAAGGTCCTCATCTCTGTGGACAGTAACAAATAGTTTGTGGTTAAGCAGCCAGTTCAATAACCACTCCAGTTCAATAACCACTTTTAGTAGCACTATGCCAGATGCCACAAATGAGCATTTCAAAGGTTATGACCACTACTCTGTTCTTTTTTTTTTTTTTGAGACGAAGTTTCGTTCTTGTCGCCCAGCCTGGAGTTCAATGGCGCAATATCGGCTCACTGCAACCTCCACCTCCCGGCTTCAGGCGACTCTTCTGCCTCAACCTCCTGAGTAGATAGGACTACAGACATGTACCACCATGCCCGGCTAATTTTGTATTTTTAATAGAGACGGGGTTTCACCATGTTGGCCAGGCTGGTCTTGAACTCCTGACCTCAGGCGTTCTGCCTGCCTCGGCCTCCCAAAGTGTTGGGATTACAGGTGTGAGCCACCGCGCCTGGTGACCACCACTCTGTTCTAAGTAGTTAATGTCGTGTGGATTTGCCAGCCCGGTTTTGTCAGCTCTCTAATACTTTCAAACAAAACCAGTGATCCATGTTTTCATATGAAATGGATCTGATTCTTAAGATTAATATGGGCAATAAATAATAACTGCAAGCCTTATACAACTCACAGGCTAATGGGCTGCACCCTCTATTACAGGAGTCCCCAACCCCTGGGCCATGGACTGATATTGGTCCCTGACCTGTTAGGACTTGGGCCGCACAGCAGGAGGTAAGAGGCAAGCAAAGCTTCATCTGAATTTACAGCCGCTTTCCATTGCTCGCATTACTGCCTCAGCTCCGCCTCCTGTCAGATCAGCGCAGCATTAGATTCTCACAGGAGTGTGAACCTCCTGGGAACGCCGCATGCGAGGGATCTAGGTTGAGCACTCCTTGAGGATCTAAAGCCTGATGATCTGTCACTGTCTCCCATCACCCCCACATGGGACCGTCTAGCTGAGGGGAAACAAGCTGCGGGAAAACAAGCTGATTCTACACTATGGTGAGTTGTATAATTATTTCATTACATGAAATAATACAAGGTAACAAATGCACAATAAATGTAATGCGCTTGAATCATCCCGAAATCACCCCTCCCCCACCACAGGTCCATGGAAAAATTGTCATCCGTGAAACAGGTCCCTGGTGCCAAAAAGGTTGGAGACCACTGCTCTACTCTATTGTAAATAGTAGAATTGTAAACAAAGTTGGGGTACTTGGCTACTCTACTTTTAAAAGTGAAATATAAAAATGTTTCTTTTGAGCACTACTTTGTTCAACTGAGGTATACAGAATAGGTCAGAATTTTTAAGAAACTGTGACAGCTGGCATATATTCCTTTATTCATTCAACAAATAGTTATTAAGTGTCAACTATGTGCCAGGTATTACGAAAAATGCTAGGGATATTGCAGTAAGCAAACACAGACAATCCCTCCCTTTCTGAAGCGGACGGTCTGGCGGAGGATAGGTATTATCCAGAAATCACTTAAATACCTGTAAAACTATAACTGCGACAAATGCTATAAAAGACAGGTAAAAGATACTACTGACCCCCTCTAATTAGTGGATCTGCCTTAGGAAGGTCAGAGGAGGCTTCCCTGCACAGACAACTGAGCTAAGAACTGACAATGGAAGAAAAATTCACAAAGGAAGGAACGAGGGGAAGGGAACGTGGCATTCTAGGGTCCTAGGTAAAGCAAACCCCAAGTACAAAGACCCTAAGGCAGAACTTCTGGAGCATTCCAGGTACTAAGAGACAGTCACTGTGTCTCAAATGCAGAGAGCAAAGTAAGCGTATATAGTTCAAGGTGAAGCTGGGGAGGAAGGCAGGTTCCAGATTATGTAGGGCATTATAATTAGAGTGACCATATAATTTTATCATGTCCAGTGTGAAACTTTTCTGAAAGTGAAAGTAAAAACTATTAATAATCACACCAGGATACTATTCTTTTTTTTTTTTTTTTTTTTTGAGACAGAGTCTCGCTCTGTCACCCAGGCTGGAGTGCAATGGCGCGATCTCGGCTCATTGCAACTTCCGCCTCCTGGGTTTAAGCAATTCTCCTGCCTCAGCCTCCCGAGTAGCTGGGACTACAGGTATGTACCACCATGCCCAGCTAATTTTTTGTATTTTTAGTAGAGACGGGGTTTCACCGTGTCAGGCAGGATGGTCTCAATCTCCTGACCTCATGATCTGCCCGCCTCGACCTCCCAAAGTGCTGGGATTACAGGCGTGAGCCACTGCACACAGCTGATAAAATTATATTCTATGTTAAGGATTTAGGTATGGTATAGAATAAAGTTGGAACAAAGTGGAAGCAAAGGCTCTAATTAGGAAGCTACTGCTATACCTGAGTTAAGAGGCTACATAAAGGCTGGGTGTGGTGGCTCACGCCTGTAATTCCAGCACTTTGGGTGGCTGAGGTGGGTGGATGGCTTGAGTCCAGGAGTTTGAGACCAACCTGGGTAGCATGGTGAAACCCTATTTCTATAAAATATACAAAAATTAGTCAGTGTGGTGGTGTGGTGGCATGCACCTGTGTTCCCAGCTACTCTAGGCAGGGGAGTGGGGGTGGGGCGCGGTACTGAGGTGGGAGGATCACTTGAGCCTGGGAGGTGGAGGCTGCAGTGAGCCGAAATTGTACCACTGCACTCCAGCCTGGGCAACAGAGATCCTGTTTCAAAAAAAAGGCTATATCTAGATAAAGGTAGCAATGGCAGAGATAGGGAAAAGTGAAAGGAATTAGAGATATTTTGGAGAGAACATTTGTGAGATTTAGCAACGAAATGATATGTGAGCTAAGGGATGCTGTGTTTCACATGAGTCTCCCAAGGTTCTGGCTTGTTCAACAGGATAGGCAGTGCCACCCTAACTGAAGTTAGTAACTCTGGCAGAGAACCGTTTTTGAAGAGAAATATAAATCTGAGCTGCATCTGAGACATTTAAGTGGAGATGGAGCCCAGAGAAGAGGTGTGTAGAAATAAACATGTAAGTGATTTGCAAACAAACAAGTGAAGCCCTGGCACGGATAACAGCGATGAAGGAGAAAATATAAAGTGCGAAGGAAAGAGAGCTGTAGAGCAAGCTTTGAAAACTCCTTTAATAGCTGTATGCACAGTCATTACAGAGGAAGTTCCACAAGGAGACAAAGGAACACCAGAGTGGAAGAAGGAAAACCAGTTTTCCAGTGTGGTGCTGAGGAGGCCAAGGCAAGAGGGTATCCAGGAAGGATAAACCAACCAGCAGAGTGACCTGCTGCTCAGAAGGCAACGGAGCGCTGCAAATCAGAGTCAGTGACATGAGGCTGCTGGAGACCTTTTAAAGAGCTGCTTTGGTAGTGGTAGAGTTAGAAACCACTGTGGAATCAGCTAAAGATTAAATGAGGGCAGAGTGTGGAAGCTCACACCTGTAATCCCAGCACTGTGGGAGGCTGAGGCGGGAGGATTGCTTGAGCCCAGGAGTTCAAGTCCAGCCTGGGCAACAAAAAGAGACCCTGTCTCTACAAAAAAAAATTTTTAATTAGCCAGGTGTGGTGGCAGACACCTATAATCTTAGCTACTCAGGAGGCTGAGGCAGGAGGATCACTTCAGCACAGGAGGTCAAGGCTACAGTGAGCTGTGATCACATCACTGCACTCCAGCCCAGGCAACAGAGCAAGACCCAGTCTCAAATAAAATAAAATAAAATGAAAATCATGCGGTACACCTTAAATATCGACAATTTCAACTCTAAAAAATGAAAAAAACCTCAAAAGATTTGAAAACAGGACCTCAAAAAGATATCTGCACACCCATATGTACTGCAGCATTAACCCCAACAGCCAAGAGGTGAAAGCAACCTAAAGGTCCACTGACAGATTAACAGATAAAGCAAATGTGGTATATACACAAAATGGAATACTATTCTGCCTTTAAAAAGAAGGAAATCCCAGCCCGGCGCAGTGGCTCACGCCTGTAATCCCAACACTTTGGGAGGCTGAGGTGGGTAGATCACCTGATGTCAGGAGTTTGAGACCAGCCTGGCCAATATGGTGAAACCCCATCTCTACTAGAAATACAAAAATTAGCCAGGCTTGGTGGTGGGCGCTTATGATCCCAGCTACTCGGGAGGCTGAGGCAGGAGAATCGCTTCAACCCGGGAGGCGGATAGGTTGCAGTGAGCAGAGATAGTGCCACTGCACTCCAGCCTGGGCAACAGAGCGAGACTCCGTTCCCCACCCACCAAAAAAACAAAACAAAACAAAAAAACAAAAAAAAGGAAATCCTGTCACGTGCTAGAACATGGATAAGTCTTTGAGGATATCAAGCTAAGTGAAATAAGCGAGTCAAAAACAACAAACACTGCATGATTCTACTCTAAGGTAAACGTATCTAAAGTAGTCTAACTCATGAAAAGGTTCTAGAAATCTGCACAACAACAAGCACAGGGTTAACACACTGTACACTTAAACTGGATTAAGATGGGACATTCTACGTTGCATTTCTCACAACAATAAAAAAAATTAAGTGGCCTTAAATTATTATTCAAGTACTGTACTGACATCCTTCCCACTTTTTCAACTCTCTGATACAGAAGACTTATTGAAGAAAATGTCCACTTTTTAAACACTCTCATGGGTCAAATAAGCAATTAGATAGTAATATACAAAAACACAGATCCTGAAACAATGGAAACAACCATTACTGATAACCCTAAGTTAACCAAAGAATCCAAAATCCTACTGGCAAAATAAGAAATTGTACCTCGATCAATCAAGCTAAACTTTCCATTCTTTTATTTTTTTTATTTTTTTTATTTTTTGTAGAGAAGGGGTCTCACTATATTGCCCAGGCTGGTCTTGAACTCCTGGCCTCAAGCAATAGCTTCCCAAAATGCTGTGATTACAAGCATAAAGCAGCTTGAAGCCGGGCCTTCAGGCTGATCTTTTAAATGCCATTCCTATGCTAACTAAAGAGCAACTAACAGAAAAGAAAAATCTAGTCATCCAAACACCTCTTTGCCCTTTCCAGGCATAGTTAAGAATACTGCGATTTCGGCCAGGCGCAGTAGCTCACATTTGTAATCCCAGCACTTTGGTAGGCCGAGGCAGGCAGGTCACCTGACGTCAGGAGTTTGAGACCAGCCTGGCCAACATGGTGAAACCCCGTCTCCACTAAAAATACAAAAATTAGCCGAGCGTGGTGGCAGGCGACTGCAATTGCCATTTAATAGAGACGGTGGAATCCCATCTCTACTAAAAATGCAAAAAAAATTAACTGGGCATGGTGGCATGTGCCTGTAATCCCAGCTACTAAGGAGGCTGAGGCAGGAGAATCGCTTGAACCTGAGAGGTGGAGGTTGCAGTGAGCCAAGATCACGCGACTGCACTCCAGCCTGGATGACAGAGTGAGACTCAAAAAAAAAAAAAAAAAAAAAAAAAAAAACGAATACTGCGATTTCCTAGCAATGCCCAGTGACTTACCCTAAATTCAGTGAAGCTTAAAAAGAAAAAAAAAAAGTCTGGTAATAAAAGAGGAACTGTTAAATTTAAGTTTTGTACTACAGAAAATTTAGGAACAACCTAAAAGTAACCAATATGGAATTGGCTAAATAAGCTATAACATATCCATGCAAGAAAATCCTATACAGTTATTAAAAAGAATAAGATTAGGCTGATCTACATATACTTGTATGAAAAGGGTTCCTCAATATATTACGTTTGAAAAAGAAGTTGAGTAGAAGTATATGTGTACATTCTGATTGCATTCTTGTAAAAACAAAACAAAAAGACCCTGTATAAACAGATGCAGAGGAAAAGTCTGGAAGGGTAAGTAGGGACTCGATATGCGTGCAGGTGGGTAGATGAGTCGGGTGGAGACTTCCTTCACCTCACATTTCTGTATTATCTAAACATATTTAATTACATAATTCCACTTTTTTTTTAACTAAATATGTAAACTCTCTTCATACAAGTGTATGTGGATCAGCCCAGTCTTATTCTTTTTAATGACTGCACTGTACTCGCTTGGGTGGATGTATTACAGCTTTTGTAACTTTATGCAAAATGCTTACAGTATAATGTCAAATGGGGGAGAAGAAGACGAATGATTGTATGTAACTACAACTACAACCACAAAAATTCCTACGTATGAATAAAGACAAGGGCTTAGAAAGATGAGATTACGGACTAATTTCATCTTTTAGGGTGAAAGAACTGACTTTTTGTATGTATGTGACATTACCATTATAAACGTAGTTAGGAAAAATATATTTCTCTAATTTTCCCATTAAGGGGTCTATAATGTCTGTATAGTAAAAAATAATTCCTTTTTTGAAAACCAGAAAACGGGTCTTTGGTTCTAGAATACCTGCTCTCCGTAACACAGTGACAGCAATCACCAAAAGATAGTGCTGCAGCTGTAGGGCTCATCATAAAGCTTCAAGAGACATTTTGAGCAAGAGAACAGTGTAATTAATGTTTTCCAAGGGCCTTCAAAGAAAGTTGTTGCTTACATAAACAATTCTTATTATTCAAATATATATATATATATTCAACTTACAAAATGATGAACTACAGCACACAATTTATTCACAAGGAACTATATCCTAAAAAAGTACAAGACATTAAGCTGAGGCTGGTTTCATGGAAGGAAATAAAGTGAACACCAATGAAGAGCTGATTGTTAGACTTTGTTGTTTATTTTCTTTTCTTAAAAGATCCAGACACTAGTCTGAGTGTCAAAAATACTTTTGTTGGGCAAAGTCAAGTCACTCGACTTCACTAGTTAAGAATCTAGGTCACGTTAGCACTCTGGGACATTCAAAAATCCTGAACACAGGCAAGATCTTTTCTCATTCTCATTTCAGAGATCACAGGGAGGCCCAGGAACTAAAATTAGCTCTCACGTGAAAATCAGCAGTTTATTCATTTTCAGTCTTTGTTGTTTGTTTAACACATCCAGCTTCCCAAAATAGCCTATTGTCAACAGGCTCATGGCCGATTTCCCCAGAATGACTCCTGCTCTACCACTGATGAATACAGTATTACCATTACAGATGGATTTTGAACAGACACATTTCTGTAATCCATTGTTAAAATAACAATCATTCTAATCCTGTAGAAGCCGAACCTGATGCAACAAAAACAAAAGCCAAAAGCCTCCCAGTGTTACTCCAAGGTTGGTTTCTAGTCTTTAGATGGTCACTGAGGTTCTAAAAATTGTACAGTCTACCCAGCATGATAAAGCCCTTCCACGCTAGGTCTTTGGTTTAAAAACAAATCAGTTGGCCGGGCACGGTGGCTCACACCTGTAATGTCAGCACTTTGGGAGGCCAAGGCGGGTGAATCACGAGGTCAGGAGATCGAGGCCATCCTGGCTAACACGGTGAAACCCCGTCTCTATTAAAAATACAAAAAATTAGCCCGGCGTGGTGGCGGGCGCCTGTAGTTCCAGCTACTCCGGAGGCTGAGGCAGGAGAATGGCATGAACCTCGGAGGCGGAGCTTGCAGTGAGCCGAGATCGCGCCACTGCACTCCAGCCTGGGCGACAGAGCGAGACACCGTCTCACAAAAAAAAAAAAATCAGTTAAAATAAATAAAAATAAAAGCAAATAGGGCCGGGCGCGGTGGCTCACGCCTGTAACCCCAGCACTTTAGAAGGCCGAGGCTGATGGATCACGAGGTCAGGAGATCGAGACCATCCTGGCTAACACGGTGAAACCCTGTCTCTACTAAAAATACAAAAAATTAGCCAGGCGTGGTGGCCGGCGCCTGTAGTCCCAGCTACTCGGGAGGCTGAGGCAGGAGAATGGCGTGAACCTGGGAGGCGGAGCTTGCAGTGAGCCGAGATCACGCCACTGCACTCCAGCCTGGGCGACAGAGCCAGACTCCATCTCAAAAATAAATAATATATAAATAAATAAATAATAAATAAATAAAAACAAATCGGTTAAGTGTCACATTCTATTCAAGCTGAACTGGCAGTGCTGAACTAAATTGCAGGCTGTCCCTATGGAACTGATTATTGTGAAAAAACACAAACTAAAATCTAACTGCAATGGTCAGATATGATTATAACAAAGCAGTGACATGCAGGGAAGAAAAACAAGATATCAGAGTAGCAATCCTTGCCACCTTAATTATACCAGGCTTAACAACAATATGAGCACCTACCATGAACTCAGTGACTATAGAATGCTAGTCATTCTACACACATTACTGCTAACCTTCATGAGGATGTCCTCCCATCCCTCCTTTTCAGGTGAGAAGATTCAGTCTCAGTAAAGCTAAGAAAATTACATCAAATCTCACAGCTAAGGCCGGCCACAGTGGCTCACACCTGTAATCCCAGCACTTTGGGAGGCCGAGGCGGGTGGATCAAGAGGTCAGGAGTTCGAGACCAGCCTGGCCAACATGGTGAAACCCCGTCTCTACTAAAAATAAAAAATAAAAAAATTAGCCAGGTGTGGTGGTGGGCACCTATAATCCCAGCTACTCAGGAGGCTGAGGCAGGAAAATTGCTTGAACCCCAGGAGGCAGAGGTTGCAGTGAGCCAAGATCACGCCACTGCACTCCAGCCTGGGCAACAGAGCAAGACTCCGTCTCAAAAACAAAACAAAACAAAACAAAAAAAACACAGCTGGAACTGGCACCCTCAAGACTGATACTTAACAAGACTAACTTAGAAATGTCCCCTTTCCAAAACACCTGATTCCCTTAAGAGACCACTTAGAAGTTAAGCAAATAAGTGACACTCTGACCCACTGAAGGTCTAATGTTTTGTGTGACATTTCTTTTCCATCATTAGTTGAGTTTATATTTTGGTGATTCTTCTTTTTTTTTTTTTTTTTTTTTGAGACAATTTCAGCTCACTGCAAGCTCCGCCTCCCGGGTTCATGCCATTCTCCTGCCTCAGCCTCCTGAGTAGCTGGGATTAGAGGTGCGTGCCACCACACCCGGCTAATTTTTTTGTATTTTTAGTAGAGACGGGGTTTCACTGTGTTAGCCAGGATGGTCTTGATCTCCTGACCTCATGATCCGCCCGCCTTGGCCTCCCAAAGTGCTGGAATCATAGGCAGCCACCACACCCAGCCCGGTAATTCTTCTTTAATACAACTGACAGAATTAAATACAAAGCCATTGTAGGCTGGGCGCTGTGGCTCACACCTGTAATCCCAGCACTTTGGGAGGCCAAAGCGGGCGGATCACTTGACATCAGGAGTTCGAGACCAGCCTAACCAACATGGTAAAACCCCATCTCTACTAAAAATACAAAAATTAGCCAGCTGTAGTGGTACACGCCTATAATTCCAGCTACTCAGGAGACTGAAGCACATGAATTGCTTGAGCTCAGGTGGTGGAGGTTGCAGTGAGCCGAGATTGGGCCACTGCACTCCAGTCTGGGTGACGGTGTGAGACTCTGTCTCAAAAAAAAAAAAACCATTGTAAAAGCGAAGAACATTCTACCAGTGCAGACAATCATCAACAACTCCTACCTAAGCAGGAAGGGGGAAGATTTCTGGGAGCCGCCAGGTCATTTACACCAAGATAGACTCTCCTATGTCTACCACAGGTTCCTGCGAACCATGTGAAGTTGCAACTATAAATAGGCTCACATTGCTCTCATCTCTAAAAGAAAAACAAGGAAGGTCTCCTCAAGACTGCCGTATCCTCTTCCCATCCCCTCACAGACACATTTCTTCTTCCCTGTAACAAGTCTTTTTAAAAAACTTTTTAAAGATTACTTTTAATTTCTTTTCTTTTTGTTTTTGAGACAGAGTCTCGCTCTGTTGCCCTGGCTGGAGTGCAGTGGTGCAATCTTGGCTCACCGTGACCTCTATCTCCTGGGTTCAAGCGATTCTCATGCCTCAGCCTCCCGAGTCGCTGGGAGGTTAATTTTTGTATTTTTAGTAGAGATGGGGTTTCCCCATGTTGGCCAGGCTGGTCTCAAACTCCTGGCCTCAAGTGATCCACCCACCTTGGCCTCCCAAAGTGCTGGGATTACAGGCGTGAGCCACTGTGCCCAGTCAAGATTTACTAATTTTTGTGGGTACATGGTAGGTATATATTTAGGGGGTATATGGGATATACATTGTATTTTCAGCAAATCAAATGTTTGTGGCAATCTTAAATCTAGCAAGTGTATTGGTGCCATTTTTCCAATAGCACATGCCCACTTTATGTCTCTATGCCACACGTCAGTAAGTCTCACAATATTTCAAACTTTGTTGTGATTTATGATCAGTGGTCTTTGTTTTTTGTTTTTTTGTGTGTGTATGTTTGTTTTTGTTTTAGTTACTCAGGAGACTGAGGTAGGAAGATTGCTTGAGCCCAGGAATTTGAGGCTACAATGAGCTATAATCCTACCACTGCACTCCAGCCTGGGCAACAGGGACCCTCTCTCTAAAAAAGAAAAACAAGGCCGGGCGTGGTTGCTCACGCCTGTAATCCTAGCACTTTGGGAGGCTGAGGCAGGCGAATCACGAGGTCAGGAGATCAAGACCATCCTGGCCAACATGGTGAAACCCCATCTCTACTAAAATACAAAAAAACAGCCAGGCGTGGTGGCGTGCACCTGTAGTCCCAGATACTCGAGAGGCTGAGGCAGAGGAATCGTTTGAACCCGGGAGCCGGAGGTTGCACGTCTTATTATTTAAGAAACATTTTAAGGCCATAGATAGTGATTCCTCAGACAGATCTGGGCAAAGTAAATTGAAAACCTTCTGGAAAAGATTCAGCATTCTAGATGCCATTAAAAACATTCAGGATTGGCCAGGCATGCTGGCTCATGCCTGTAATCCCAATACTTTCAGAGGTCGAGAGAGGCAAATCACTTGAGCCCAGGAGTTCAAGACCAGATGGAGTGAAACAACAACCACAAAAAATTAGCTGGGTGTGGCAGCACACACCCAGTCCCAGTTACTTGGGAGGCTGAGGTAAGAGGATCACCTGAGCCTGGGGAGGTTGAGGCTACTGTGAGCCACGATTATACCACTGCACTCTAGCCTGGGCAACAGAGTGAGACCCTGTCTCAAAAACACAAAAAATAAAAGAACATTTGGGATTGATGAGAGGAGGTCATTATCAACATTAATCGAATATGAAAAAGATGATTTCGGCCGGGCGCGGTGGCTCACGCCTGTAATCCCAGCACTTTGAGAGGCCAAGGTGGGCGGATCACGAGGTCAGGAGTTCGAGACCAGCCTGGCTAACATGGTGAAACACTGTCTCTACTAAAAATACAAAAATTAGCCAGGTGTGGTTGTGTGCACCTGTAATCCCAGCTACCCAGGAGGCTGAGGCAGAAGAATCCCTTGAACCCAGGAGGTGGAACCTGCAGTGAGCTGAGATCCGGCCACTGCAACCCCAGCCTGGGTGACAGAGAGAGACTCTGTCTCAAAAAAAAAAAAAAGAAAAAGATTATTTCAACCGTCATAGGTGAGTCTGATGGGCTCAAGACTTCAGCATGGGAAGTAACTGCAGATGTGCTGAAAACAGCAAGAGAACTAGAATTAAAAGTGAAGACCAGCCGGGCGCGGTGGCTCACACCTGTAATCCCAGCACTTTGGGAGGCCGAGGCAGGCGGGTCACTTGAGGTCAGCAGTTTGAGATCAGCCTGGCCAACATGGCAAAACCTTGTCTCTACTAAAAAATACAAAAATTATTTGGGTGTGGCAGTGCACACCTGTAATCCCAGCTACTCAGGAGGCTGAGGCAGGAGAATTGCTTGTACCTGGGAGCTGGAGGTTGCAGTGACCTGAGACCACACCACTGCACTCCAGCAGCCAGGGTGACAGAGCGACTCTGTCTCAAAACACACATGCACACACACACACACAAAAAAAACAAAACAAAAAAAAAGAAAAAACATCCTACACAAATAGTATTTTTATCTAATTGTGTTCAAGGCATTCATGGATCCTCTGAAAGTCCCTAAGTTCACTGTTCTCTGTATATTTCTGTCTACCTAGTTAGAAATATTTTTTAAAAAGTTCCCAATTATGTCAAACAGTGTTTTTAGAGATGGGTCTCGCCTTGTCGCTCGGGCTGGAGTGCAGTGGTGTAATCATAAGTTCACTGCAGCCTTGAACTCCTGGGATCAAATAATCCCCCCACCTCAGCCTCCCAAGTAGCTGGGATTATAGACGTGCACCACTATACCCTGTCAAACATGTTTTTTAAAATTTCTATACTTTTCAAAATGCTAAGTCTTCATCTTCACTGAAAGTTATTTATCCATATAATTTTCCATTTTGATGCTTTTTGCCTTCTTTTCTACTTTATTTCATTTAGGGGGAACTCTCATTTACCTACTTATTTTTGCGCATCCCTTTACTTTTCATTTCTCTGTAATTCCGTTTTAGGTATGTGCTATGATCTGAATGTGTCCCCCAGAATTCCTTTGTTGGAAACCTAATCCCCAATGCCAACAGTGTTAGGAGGTGGGACCTAGTGGGAGAGGTTTAGGTCACAAGGGCTTTGCCCTTATGAATGGATTAATGCTGCTGTTTTAAAAAAAGCTTGCAGAAGTGGGTTTGCCCCCTTCCACCTTCCACCCTGTGAGGATGCAGCAAAAGGGCCCTTAACCAGATGCCAGGGCCTTGATCTTGGACTTCCCAGCCCCCAGACTATGAGAAATAAATTTCTGTTCTTTGTAAATTACCAGTCTCATGCCACTTTTATATGGCATATCGTTTTGTTGTTGTTGTTTTTCTTTTTTATTTTCTTGAGACAGACTCTTGCTCTGTTGCCCAGGTTGCAGTGCAGTGGCACGATCTCGGCTCACTGCAACCTCCACCTCCTGGGTTCAAGCGATTCTCCTGCCTCAGCCTCCTGAGTAGCTGGGATCACAAGTGCGCACCATCACGCCTGGCTTATTTTTGTATTTTTAGTAGAGACGGGGTTTCACCATGTTGGCCAGACTGGTCTCGAACTCCTGACCTCAGGTGATCCGCCCACCTTGGCCTCCCAAAGTGCTGGGTTTACAGGTGTGTGCCACTGCACCTGGCCTTTTTTTTTTTTTTTTTTTTTTTTGAGATAGGATCTCACTCTGTCGCCCAGGCTGGAGTGTAGTGGCACAATCTCAGCTCACTGCAACCTCTACCTCTCAAGCTCAAGCGATTCTCGTGCCTCAGCCTTCCGAGTAGCTGAGATTACAGGCATATGCCACCACGCCCGGCTCATTTTTGTATTTTTAGCAGAGAAGGGGTCTCTCCATGTTGCCCAGGATGATCTCAAACTTCTGAGCTCAAGCCATTCGCTGGCCTCTCAAAGTGCTGGGAATATAGGCATGAACCACTACACCCGGCCTGGCATATCATTTAATAGAGAAATTATTCTCATGCAGTCAACAAATATTAACTCAATGTCTGTGACTTGCCAGGTACCTTTAGATATGTTGTAAAAACACATCTGTTAGGTCTGCTTCAGAGTGACAGGTTTTTTTTGGAAACAAGGTCTTGCTCTGTTGCCTAAGCTGGAGTGCAGTGGCGCGATCATGGTTCACTGCAGCCTTGACCCCCTGGGCTCAAGCGATCCTCCTGCCTCAGCCTCTCGAAGTGCTGTGACTCCAGGTATGAGGCGCTGCGCTCGGCCGTTTAAAAAATATACCTCTTAGGCCCTTCGCGGTGGCTCACGCCTGTAATCCCAGCACTTTGGGAGGCCGAGGCGGGCGGATCACGAGGTCAGGAGATCGAGACCATCGTGGCTAACATGGTGAAACCCCGTCTCTACTAAAAATACAAAAAATTAGCCAGGCGTGGTGGCGGGCGCCGGTAGTCCCAGCTACTCGGGAGGCTGAGGCAGGAGAATGGCGTGAACCCGGGAGGCGGAGCTTGCAGTGAGCCGAGATCGCACCACTGCACTCCAGCCTGGGTGACAGAGTAAGACTCCATCTCAAAAAAAAGAGAGATCGAGACCATCCTGCCCATCATGGTGAAACCCCGTCTCTACTAAAAATACAAAAATTAGCTGGGCATGGTGGCATGTGCCTGTAGTCCCAGCTACTCAGGAGGTTGAGGCAGGAGAATCTCTTGAACCTGGGAGGCGGAGCTTGCGGTGAGCCGAGACAGAGCCACTGCACTCCAGCCTGGCGACAGAGCAAGACTCTGTCTCCAAACAATGCAAAACAAAACAAAAATCTTAAAAATCCTAACCATCAGCTGGGCGCGGTGGCTCACGCCTGTAATCCCAGTACTTTGGGAGGTTGAGGTGGGCGGATCACTTGAAGTCAGGAGTTCTGAGACCAGCCTGGCCAACATGTTGAAACTCCGTCTTTACTAAAAATACAAAAATTAGATGGGCGTGGTGGTGCGAGCCTGTAATCCCAGCTACTCAGGAGGCTGAGACAGGAGAATCGTTTGAACCCAGGAGGCGGAGGTTGCAGTGAGCCAAGATGACATTACTGCACTCCAGCCTGTGCAACAGAGCAAGACTCTGTCTCAGAAAATAATATAAAACTTTAGTGGATGAGGATGGGGATGGGCAAGGCACAAGAATCCTCCATACCACGCCCTTAAGAAAAATTTCAAACTCCTCAGTGGGCCTTAAAAAGCACCACAAAGTATAACCATCCCCAGCCCACCTCCTCCTGTCTCTTGTCCACTGCACCCCAGGCACGCTTCACTTCTTCAGTTCCCCTCTGCCCAGTATTCTTTGCACATGCTGCTGCCTCTGCCTGGAATACTCTTCTTTCTACCTGGCTCACTCCACTCATTCCTTAAAACACAACCAAGAGACCATTTCGGTTTCAAATCATTCTCTAAATCCCAAAGTCAGGGTACGGTCTCCTTTTCATGTGATCCCACTGCACATCCCCCGGATTCTCCCATACTAAAAGGTTAACGGCTTATGTATTTGTCCATTTTCCCCACTAGTGTATAAACTAGCGTGTGACTGTGGCAGTGACATCTTTCTTGTTTTTTAAGGCTTTCCTAGAACCGAGCACAATGTGGCTAATCAATAGGTTTTTGTTAAATAGCTGATTAAGTACAATAGTAAGTATAGAGAGGAAACAAACAATGACAAAACTATATCTTTTTTTTTTTTTTTTTTTAATTACAGGATTTCGCTATGTTGCCCAGGCTGGATTCAGACTCCTGGACTCAAGATCCTCTCACCTCAGCCTCTCATGTAGCTGGGACTACAGATGCACAGTGTTGCACCCCACTAAAATGGTATCTTTCCTAAAGCTACTAGGATCAACATCCACATATATCACTATGAAACAATGATTTACAAACAATGAGAGAGATGTTATAAACAGAGAAATCCCAATTCAATCTCTTTAGGGTAACTGACTCCAAAGTAAGGTGCCAAAGGTGATTATGGTATCCAAAGAAAATACCAGAAGTCCTATTTAAATATATTTTTAATTTCTATTTTGAAATATGTTTTCAAATGTACTTAATATATTAACACAGTAAGTAGTACAAGCATTCACATACAGGCTGTGCTCAATTTATTTTATTTTTTTGAGATAGAGTCTCATTCTGTTGCCCAGGCTGAAGTGCAGTGGCATGATCTCGGTTCACTAAAACCTCCACCTCCCGAGTTCAAGCAATTCTCCCTCCTCAGTCTCCTGAGTAGCTGGGACTATAGGTGTGCATCACCACACCCAGCTAATTTTTTGTATTTTTAATAGAGACAGGGTTTTGCTTTGTTGGCCAGGCTGGTCTTGAACTCCTAACTTCAGGTGATCTACCCACCTCGGCCTCCCAAAGTGATCTTAACCCTTGTATACTTGGGTGGGGGTGGAGAGTTTCACAGATCCCTTTGAGAATGTGATGACAGCTAAGGATTATCTGTCAGAAAAATGAAGATAAATATTTGTTTGAACTCCTGTATGATTTTAAGGGTTATCTTGGCTTCCAGGTTAAGTCTTGCCCCAGGGCCTCCATTTCTAAAGCTATAAGGAGAGGGCTTAGAGTAAAGAAGAGGTGAAGAAAATGCCTCAAGCCCTATGATCCTAATCTTCTTTTTTTCTTTTTTGTTTTTTCTTTTTTGTTTTGAGACGGAGTCTCACTCTGTCACCCAGGTTGGAGTGCAGTGGCACGATCTCAGCTCACTGCAACCTCCACCTCCCAGGTTCAAGTGATTCTCCTGCCTCACTCAGCCTCCTGAGTAGCTGGGATTACAGGCTTGTGCCACCACACCCAGCTCATTTTTGTATTTTTAGTAGAGATGAGGTTTTCACCATGTTGGTCAGGCTGGTCTCAAACTCCCGACCTCAAGTGATCTGCCCACCTTGGCCTCCCAAAGTGCTGGGATTACAGGCTTGAGCCACCGTGCCTGGCCACTATTATTCTTTCCCTTCCCTTTTCTCCTCTAATCCTGCTCCTCTTCCTTCCCATAGCTGAATCACCACGCCTCTCTCTAGGCAGGCTGGGAATTTCCAATTCCCTCTGTAACTCGCAGAGTTGAGGAATGCAGTTAGAGATAGTTCTTTATCAGAGGTATAAAAGACACATCAGTCATTCCCATATAATTATCATAATTTTGCCATTTCCTGAAATACCTGTACTATTGTTTTCTTAATTTAAAAAAATCAAGGCCGGGCACATGGCTCACGCCTGTAATCCCAGCACTTTGGGAAGCTAAGGCGGGCGGATCACCTGAGGCCAGGAGTTCAAGACCAATCTGGCCAACATGGTGAAACTCTGTCCCTACTAAAAATACAAAAATTAGCCAGGCGTGGTGGTAGAGGCCTGTAGTCCAGCTACTCGGGAGGCTGAGACAGGAGAATTGCTTGAACTCGGGAGGCAGAGGTTGCAGTGAGGCGAGACTGCACCACTGCACTCCACCCTGGGCAACAGAGACTCCGTCTCAAAAAAATAAAATAAAGTAAAAATAAAAAATCAACTTTCTGGCTTGGTGTGGTGGCTGTCATCTCAGAACCTTGGGAGGCAAAGGAGGGAGGACCACTTGAATCTAGGAGTTTGAGACCAGCCTGGGCAATATGACAAGACCTTGTCTCTACAAAAATAAAAATAAAAATAGCTAAGCATGGTAGGGCACACTTGGCTATTTTTATCTGGGGAGGCTGGGGCAGGAAGACAGCTTGAGCCCAGGAGTTCAATGCTGTCACAAGCTATGACTGTGCCACTGCACTCCAGCTTGGGCAACAGAGCAAGACCCTATCTCTAAAAACAAAATAAATAAATAAAAATAAATCAACTTCTTAAATTTAGTAACATCTTAAACAATAATATCTGTGAAATCAGTCCTGATGTCCTGGTTATTATTTTCCTGCCTCACATCAAAATAAACACACACTTACTAAAATATCTTTAGGCCGGGCACGGTGGCTCACACCTGTAATCCCAGCACTTTGGGAGGCCAAGGCGGGCGGATCACGAGGTCAGGAGTTCAAGACCAGTCTGACCAACATGGTGAAACCCCGTCTCTACTAAAAATACAAACATTGGCCGAGCGTGGTGGCGGGCACCTGTAATCCCAGCTACTGAGGAGACTGAGGCAGGAGAATCACTTGAACCTGGGAGGCAGAGGTTGCAGTGAGCCGAGATCATGCCACTGTACTCTAGCCTGGGCAACAGAGCGAGACTTTGTCTCAAAAAAGAAAAAAAGTCTTTAGATCCTCACCAGTCACTAAGTTTTAGATCACAAAGAGCACAATCCTAAGTCTGCAGTTACTCTGGGATTTCTGTAGGGTAAGCAACAATTTGGACATCAAGAGAATTTTTTTTTTTTTAAGCCAGAAGGAAACTTAAAAGCATTTGGTCCATTCCTCTAATGTTATACATTAAAAAGCTGAGACCAAGAGAGGTTAAGTGATTTGTCCAAGGTCGCATGGGAAGTTTAATCAAATGTCTAAGATTAACATTCAGGTGGGCTTTCTATTACATCATATCCATTTGAATCACACAAGAATAATAGTGATTTTTCATCCGTTACCTACCTCACTCTTCCATTCAGATTTATCTGAACATGCTGCTTAAAATCTGGATATTTGGATGCCAGATATGCAAAGTCAGGAGGTTTGTCCTTGTATCTATTTCTTGCATGCATTGATTTACTCAGAGCCATCTTAAGGAGAGAAAGAGAGAAAGAAAATCAGCATATTTATTAAAAACCATTAATGGGGGCCGGGTGCGGTGCCTCATGCCTCTAATCCCAGTACTTTGGGAGGCCGAGGCAAGTAGATCACCTGATTCAGAAGTTCGAGACCATCCCATCCTGGCCAACAGGATGAAAGCCCGTCTCTACTAAAAATACAAAAAGTAGCCGAGCATGGTGGCGGGAGCCTGTAATCCCAGCTACTTGGGAGGCTGAGGCAGGAGAATTGCTTGAACCCAGGAGGTGGAGGGTGCAGTGAGCCGAGATCACGCCACTGCACTCCAGCCTGGGCAACAAGAGCGAAACTCCGTCTCAAAAAAAAAAAAATCAGTGGGGAAAGCTGTGGATGCCAAGTTAATAGTTACAGCCAACATGTCTTTGCCGATCAAGTGAGAAAGTAGAAATCACATTTTTAAAATGTATGCAACAAATAAGCACATGAAGAGATGGCGAACATCATTAGTCATCAGGGAAATACAAATCAAAACCACGTGAGATACCACTTCATACCCACCAGGATGGCTGCTGTCAACAAAAAAACAAAAATCAAAAATTAAAAAAACAGAAACAACGAGTGTTCTGCAAGGATGTGAAGAAATTGGAGTTCTCGTGCATTGCTGTTGGGAATGTGAAATGGCACAGCTGCTGTCGAAAAACGCTTGGCGGTTCTTTAAAAAGCTAAACATAGAATTACTATCTGATTCAGCAATTCCACTCCTAGGTATATTCCCAAAAGAACTGAAAGGAGGAACTGAAACAGATATTTGTACAGCAGTGTTCACAGTAGTATCATTCCCAAGAGTGAAAAGGTGGGAAACAACCTGAGTGTCCATCAGCAGATGAATGTGGACCAACAAAAGACAGTATATCCATACACTAAATATGGATCAACAAAATACAGTATATCCATACACTAAATATGGATCAACAAAATACAGTATATCCATACCCTAAATATGGATCGACAAAATACAGTATATCCATACACTAAATATGAAAATATGGTATATCCACATAATAAATATGGGTCAACAAAATACGGTATATCCATACCCTAAATATGGATCAATACGGTATATCCATACACTAAATATGGGTCAACAAAATACAGTATATCCATACAATAAATATGGGTCAACAAAATACGGTATATCCATACACTAAATATGGATCAACAAAATACGGTAATCCATACAATAAATATAGATTAACAAAACACGGTATATCCATACAATAAATATGGATCAACAAAAGATGGTATATCCATACAATAAATATGGATCAACAAAATATGGTATATCCATACAATAAATATGGATAAACAAAATACGGTATATACATACAATAAATATGGATCAACAAAACATGGTATATCCATACAGTAAATATGGATCAACAAAATATGGTATATCCACACACTAAATATGGATCAACAAAATACGGTATATCCACACACTAAATATGGATCAACAAAATACGGTATATCCATACAATAAATATGGATCAACAAAATACGATATATCCATACAATACATATGATCAACAAAATATGGTATATCCACACACTAAATATGGATCAACAAAATACGGTATATACATACAATAAATATTATGCAGCCCTAAGAAGGAATGAAATTCTGATACATGCTACAACATGGAAGAACCCTGAAAACACCATGCTAAGGGAAATAAACCACACACAAAAGGACAAATATTGTATGCTTTCACTTATATGAGGCACCCAGTAGAGGTAAATTTATTACACAGATGGAGAGTGGAATAGAGGTGTTGAGGAGCTGGGGAGGGAAGAATGAGGAGTTACTGTTTAATAGGTACAGAGTTTCACTTTGGAATGATGACAAAGTTCTGGAGATAGAGGTGATGGTTGCACAAGAGAATGAACACATTTAATGTCACTGAATGGTACACTTAAAAATGGCTAAAATGGTAAATTTTATGTTATGTATATTTTTCCATGATTTTAAAAATGTAGACAACTTAAGAGTGAATCTTTTTTTTAAATCAAGGGAAGAAAGCTGAAAAGTATTCCTTTAAGAGCATCAAAGTGACAGAACACAGTCTGTATATATGATCTATAACCAAGGATATTAGTTAGAGGTTAGTTGTGTTTTGTTTTGTCTCGTTTTGTTTGTTCTGAGACAGTGTCTCACTCTGTCATCCAGGATGGAGTGCAGTGGCACAATCATACCTCACTGCAGCCTCAATCTCCCGTGCTCAAACAGTCCTTCCACCTCAGCCTCCCGAGTAGCTGGGACTATAGGTATGTGCCACCATGCCACCACGCCTGGCTAATATATTTTTAATTTTATTTTTTGTAGAGACAGGGTCTCCCTTTGTTGCCCAGATTGGTTTCCAACTCCTGAGCTCAAGTGATCCTCCTGCCTCAGCCTCCCAAAGTGCTACGACTACAGACATGAACCATCACACCCAGCCTGGAGGTTAGTTTTTACAGTATCCTTACAAGGACTGAATATTTGGTAGTGTACCATAACATCACCAAACTTTGAAAAAATATCTTTGATTCCAACTTAAAGTTTCAATCTTGTCATTCCCAGGTAGCTAAAACCAAATGAAAACGAACATAATTTTGTCTTCTTCCAGATTACAACAAGAAATAAAAGCAAATGTACTTATATCAAGACATAAATACTGAAAGAGAAACTATTATAATGGTTTAGTAAATCTCCAGGTAGTTGGTAATTTAAAAAATATTTTACTATTATATATATATCTCTCTCTCTGGGTGGCAAGTGACTTATTTTCTTAATATCTTTATTTTTTACTTTTTAAATAATGATTATTCTTCTAAACAATATTATGTTAGCCAAAAATCTAGGAGTCACTTGATAGTTTCTCATATCCAAGAAATCACCACTCCTGTAGGTTTTACCTGCTAAATACCTCTTAAATCCACTCTTTTTCCCTGTCCCCAACAACGTCAAGCCCAGAGGCATTTTTTTTTTTTTTTTTTTTTTTTTAGATACATGGTTTCATTATGTTGGCCAGGTTGGTCTTGAACTCCTGGCTTCAAGCAATCCTGCCACCTCAGCCTCCCAAAGTGCTAGGATTATAGTTGTAAGCCACCACGCCCGGCCAGAACAGCCTTTTTATTTACTTACTTTTATTTTATTAGAGACTACATTGCCGAGGCCAGACTTAACTCCTGAGCTTAAGCAATCCTCCCACCTCGGGCTCCCAAATGGCTGAGACTACAGGTGTGCACCACCGCACCTGGTTTACAGTTGCCTCTTAATTGGTCTCCCTGCATCCACTCTTGTTCTCGCCATCCCTCCTTCCACCTCGCAGTGATCATTTCTAAACACAAATCTCAGTATGTCCTTCTCCTATGTCCACCTGCTCAAAACCTTACTCTTAGGATAAAATAAAAAACATCACTTCAGCCTACATACAAGGCCCTACATGACCTGGCCTTGCCTATCTTTTCACCATCAGTTTAAGTCACATGCCCTTGCTCTTTGTGTCCTTCTACCCTGACCACAGGACCTTTATGCAGGCTATTCTTTTTTTTTTTGAGACAGAGTCTCCCTCTGTCACCAGGCTGGAGTGCAGTGGCGCAATCTTGGCTCACTGCAACGTCTGCCTCCCGGGTTCAAGTGATTCTCCTGCCTCAGCCTCCTATGCAGGTTATTCTTTTTATCTGTAACGTTTTTTCCTCCCTCTCTTCAGTCGGCGAATTCTTAGTCATTCTTGGGCTCACAGTTCAAGCATCTCTTCTTCAGGAAGATCTTTCCTTCCCTAATCTCCCCAGTTAAGACAAATCCTCTATTATAACATCTCCTAGCAATAAATATTTTTCTTTTGCAATCTTTGTTAGAGACATAATTTTACATAGTCATAAATCTGTCAATGCTATTTCAGATGGTTTTTTGACAGCTTCCTACACTGGAAATTAAACCAATTTCAGAAAAGAACTGTTGTCTTCATTCCAGACTTTTCCAAATCACATATCCAACTGCCTACCATATTTCTCACTTGAAGGGCTCAAAAATACATGTACAATATGTGCAAAATTAAATCACTTCTACCCACCCCAAACTGATCCTTCTTATCTTCCCTATCTCACCAAATGCACTGCTATCTTTCTTGTGATAAACACATCAAAAATCTTCAACACCTTCTCCATGCTGCCTCCCCCAGTCACAACACACCAGGCCCTGAATACTCCGTCTCCCAGTTATTTCTTGACCTTATCCCACTTTTCACCCTTCACAACACCACCTCTCTGGCCCAGGTCATTATCATGTCTTTCTTGGGTTGCTCTAAGAGTCTCAAACTGATCTCTTCATAAACACTCTTGCCCTCTACCAGCCACTTTTCACTCAGCAGACAAGCCACTCCCCCCCATGCAAATGTGAACATTTCCTTATTAAATCCCTTCAGTGGCATCCCAAAGCTATTAAGCTAATAAAGTCTAAAATCATTAACAAGGCAGGCATAATCCAGGCCTTATCTGTCCCTCCAACTTCATTTGTTGCCACTTTCCCCTTCCAGACACACTGGTCTTCTTCCATTTTCTCTGCTGCATGGTAGTCTGTCTCACTGTCTCCTATTCTTACTGCCTGTAAGACTCTCCTCAACCTCCCACCATCGCCTTTCACCTCTGAAGGTCCACTAGCTACTCAAATCACACCCTAGGCATCATTTACTCCGGCAGCCTTTCTCTGAGCCCACAATCCAATCAGATGCCCATCTACATGCTTTCAAAGCACCCTGTGCTGCTTCTCCCTCAGAGATCTTCAGTTTACTACTGGGTGTGTAATTAATTTGCATATGTCACACACAGACCTGCAACCATATCCATCCTAATCTTTACTATACTCCCAGCAACCTGTATACAATAAATATTTGTTGAGTAAACAATTCAGAATTTGAGGGGATTAGTAGTCACCTGAAAGTTTTTCAGCATACTGTTACTACATTTTGCCCCTCACACTATGACTAAAACTGACTATATACCTGTCTTAATTTCCTAGCATTGACATACCCTTTACTGACCATCAGGAAAGAGGGGAGCATAAAACTAGGATGGCCCCCAGTTCTCAAGAAAACATCAACTGGGCAAGGTGGTGCGTGCCTGTGGTCCTAGCTACTAGGGATGCCAAGGGTAGCTTGAGCCCAGGAGTTCCAGTCCAGCCTGGGCAACACAGTGAGACCCTGTCTCAAAATAAACAAACACAAATAATAGACTTTATTAAAAAGAAAATATCCAAAATGAAAGTGTTGGCTGGGCACAGTCACTCACGACTATAATCCCAACACTTTTGGAGGCCAAGACTGGAGGATCACCTGAGGTCAGGAGTTCGTGAGACCAGCCTGGCCAACATGGAGACCATCCTGGCCAACATAGTGAAACCCTATCTCTACTAAAAATACAGAAATTAGCTGGGTGTGGTGGCATGTGCCTGAAGTCCCAGCTACTTGGGAGGCTGAGGCAGAAGAATCACTTGAATTCAGGAGGCCGAAGTTGCAGTGAGCCAAGATCACGCCACTGCACTCCAGCCTGGTGACAGAGCAACACTCCGTCTCAAAAAAAAAAAAAAAAAAATTAGCTGGGCGTGGTGGTGGGTGCCTGTAATCCCAGCTACTCGAGAGGCTGAGGCAGGAGAATCACTTGAACCCAGGAGGTGGAGGTTGCAGTGAGCCAAGATCGTGCTACTGCACTCCAGCCTTGGTGACAGTGAGACTGTCTCAAAAAAAAAAAAAAAAGAAAAAGAAAATGTTCTTTCTTGTGATTCTGGTAAGCAACAAAAAAGAAAAGTAAACTAAGAGTAATTTCTTTAAACTGATGGAAAATATTTTCCCAATTTATGGGGGACATGTGACATTTATGGGGTATTTGTTCCACGCATAGAATGTGTGATGATCAAGTCAGAGTATATGGGGTATTCATCACTTTGAGTATTTTTTATATCTATGTATTGGTAACATTTCAAGCCCTCTCTCCTAGCTATTTTGAAATATACATTGTTGCTGACTATAGTCACCATATCCTAACAGTGACTTCAAGAGACAGTGGCATGTTAGGGCTCTGCAACACATTAAGGAAAATTCTACAGACTACATAGCTGACATCAGTGCACACACAACATAATACTCTGAATATATGTGACACAAATTAAATTACAGACATGGCAGATTCGATTCATTTCCTACATTATTCAACTTTTCTGGTCAGAACAGATACAGAATGAGTAAATACAACCACTTCTTTTCTAACTAACCTCCCAATATAGGCAATGAGTTCTTAGCTAAATATAATCTATTCTTCAGAGTTTAACTGGGAATCAATTCTTTTTTTTTTTTTTCTTCTTGTTGAGACAAGGTCTTCCATTCTCTTGCCCAGAGTGCAATGATGGAATCATAGCTCCCTGAAGCCTCCAACTCCTGAGATCAAGCAATCCTCCCGCCTGAGCCTCCCAAGCAGCTGGGACAACAGGTACAGGACACTACACCTGGGTAATTTACTTCATTTTTTTGTAGAAAGGGAGTCTGGCTTTGCTACCCAGGCTCTAGCTTCAATTTTCGACACAGAATTTACCCATCTGACATTCCATATATTTTACTTACTTTAAAAAATCTCCCGTCAGTAAGTTTCAAGAGGGTAAATATTTTGTCTGTCTTGTTCACCGCATATCCCAACGCCTAAAATAGGGCCTAAGAGAGTAGGCACTCAAGTATTTGTTGATTGAAACCACGATAGAAATCTTCCCTGTCCGGACCACCGACACAAAGCACTCTCACTGAGTTTCAAAAAAAGCTCAGCCCATGGACTGGAACTTTTCTTCCCGGTTACTTGAGTCAGTCCAGAAAGCTACAGTTAATAGTAGAACCCTGAGAATGAGGCTTTCCCTTTTTTTTTTTCTTTCTCATCTCCATGCTTCTGTTTCCTTGGTTCCTCTTGACCATTAACCCTCTTCAACTACCACTCTCTTGATACACAGCCTGTAAAACAGTCTAAATTCCAATTTCAGAACTTCAAATTCTTTCTGCACAGATCCCTCCCACTTCCACACCAATCTACATCTTCTCTCTTCGCCTTCTCTCATAAATCCGACGTTTCCCACTAGTCCTGCCACTGCCATTCTCCATCTCTTCCATTCTTTCCATGCCCTCATTTTATCAGCTCAGTTTGTCTTCCCGCCTCAGTTTTGGATCTCTCTAAACCTCCTAAACCCCGGGGAGTCTTTCCTACTTCAATCCTAGTCTCTATTCTATTCGCCAACTCCTCCCACTCATCCACTGTCAACACCCCCGCGTGCGCACACACAGCCACATCAGGTCTCCCCTCCTAGACCCCGAAGTCGGCACCTCACTAGCCCAAAACTCAAGAATGAGGAACCCGTGTGATCCACGGGTTAAGTGACCCATGATAGTAAATCTGCGTGAGAGATATAAGTGACCCACCTCTGAGGCCGAGGTTCCTGCCAGACGTCGTGTCTGGCGTGGGCCTGTACAACCCTAGAATCTTAAAGCAGCCGCACAGCGAAGCTCCCAGAAACGCAGATAATACGCTCCCAGCGCGCCGCCATATTGTGAAGCCATCTAGCCTCGTGATTGGACACATCCCTCTCGCGCGACCTGTGGCTGATCTTGAAGAAACAAGAAACCCTCGCGACACCTGGGGTTTGCTGCTCCTAACAGAAGGCGTGGGGGCGTGGTGACGAGCGGAGTCCTTTGCGGTATGGCAGGAGGAGGACCTGCATTCGAATTCGCGAGAAAACTTATTTAAAAGAAAAAGAAACAAGTTTTCCGGGCCCTGCTGCAGACTTACCTCTCACACTCACTGGGATTGGGCAGGTTATGAAGATGAGGGTACGAGACTTGGGTGTGATGGCGTGCAGTGAGCCCTTTTTGTGCAACAGGTGTGTACTCAGGCGATGTCTCACTCACTGAATTGTAATGGGTGTGATGGCGTGCAGTGAGCCCTTTTTGTGCAACAGGTGTGTACTCAGGCGATGTCTCTCACTCACTGAATTGTAAGAGGTGTAAGCCTGTGGGGTGGGGAAGAGTACTCTCGTTTACAGCGAAAGAACTGAGGATCCGGCCGGACGCGGTGGCTCACGCTTGTAATCCCAGCACTTTGGGAGGCTGAGGCGGGCAGATCACCTGAGGTCAGGAGTTCAAGACCAGCCTGGACAACATGGTGAAACCCCGTCTCTACTAAAAATACAAAAATTAGCCGGGCGTGGTGGCGGGCGCCTGTAATCCCAGCTACTCGGGAGGCTGAGGCAGGAGAATCGCTTGAATCCGGGAAGCGGAGGTTGCAGTGAGCCAAGATCGCACCACTGCACTCCAGCCTGAGCGAAAGAGCAAGACTCTGTCTCAAAAAAAAAAAAAAAAAAAAAAAAAAAGGGCCTGCCTACGTCCTCGTCGTTAATGTGAACGCTTCTGGCAAACTATTACCATAAAATTGGGAGATAGTAAGGATTAAGGAATGGAGACTTCAGCCTTATGCACAAGTGAGTACCAGTAGTCACCCAAGGAAAGCTGAGGAGGTGTTTTCATAATTTGTTGTGTAACAAACCGCCCCAAAACGTAAGACTTAAAACAACCACCATTTTACTTGCTCACAGTTCTGCAGTCTGGGCTGGAATTAGCCCACCCGTTCTGCTGGTCTTGCCAGTGGTCATAAGCAACAAGTGGGGGCTGGTTCCGCTGAAAGAACTGGGTCTCTCTCCCTATAGTCCAAGTTATCTCCCTGTCCACGTGGCCTTTCCATGTAATTTGTCTAGCAGAGTAGGATGACATTTTTTTTCCCCCGAGATGGAGTTTCACTCTTATTGCCCAGGCTGGAGTGCAATGGCGCCATCTCGGCTCACTGCAACCTCTGCCTCCTGGGTTCAAGCGATTTTCCTGCCTCAGCCTCCCAAGTAGCTGAGTAGCTGAGATTATAGGCGCCCGCCACCACGCCCGGCTAACTTTTTGTATTTTTAGTAGAGACGGGGTTTCATCCTGTTGGCCAGGCTGGTCTCAAACTCCTGACCTCAGGTCATCCACCCACCTCGGCCTCCCAAAGTACTGAGATTACAGGCATGAGCCACCGTGCCCGGCCAGAATACTTCTTACATGTTGGCTCAGGGCTCCCAAAAGGGCAAAAGTGGAAGCTGCCAGGCCTTCTTAAAGCGTAGGTGCAGAACTAGCACCTTGGCTATATTCTTGGTTAAAGCAAGTAGAAGGGCCAGCCCAAATTCAAGGGGAGGGGACTATGCCAGGGTCCCTTCCAATACTGAAAGGCATGGTTCATTTCAGCAACCAATGTAACATATTACCACAGAAAGTTTTCCATCTTTGGTTGGTAGTGGCTTTGATACTAGTTACGGTATTTTATTTAGTGCATGCTGCTGGAAAGGTAAAAGAAAAGATGGCCTCGGAGATAGGACTGGTGGGGTTGAAGTGATTGTATTTAAGATATTGGTAACTTTCTGTTAGCTCCAAAGAGCAACCCAGTTTACCTGTAGGTCGGGCCAGAGAGACCCTAGTAGCACTGCAGCTGGGAAACCTGGCCTTTAATCCTGCCCCCACCATTTACTAACCCTGTGAGTATGGGCAATTTGCTTAAACACTTGAAGGCTTAGTTTGCTCAATATTACAAAATAGGATAATAATCTCATGGGGTTGTGAGAATTAAATCAGATAACGCATATAAAACAGCAGAATGTCTAGTATATAGTGAGTTCCTAATAATAATAATATTGTTCCTTACAACTTCTCTGGTCAGTTTTTTTTAAGTATTCCATAAAGATTAAACATTTTAATAACTGAAAATTTGTAAATAATTTAAATAATACATAAAGATACCAGAAAGACAAAAATTATCTAAAATCTCACCACTCACAGCCAAGCACCATCAAATTTGGGTAACCTTACTACTAAACCTCTGTATCTCATAAGGATATATAACCAAATAATTTTTATACAAATAATAATATATATTCGTATATATATGTAATTACATATATATACGTATATGTAATTACATATATATACACACACACACACATGCACATGTACTCAAATATAACTCTTGGAGATTCTTCCACTTCCATCAATATAGCTCTTTATTGTTCTTTGTGATAGGTGCACAGTATTCCATTGAATGGATATACCACTTTTTTTTTTTTTTTTTTTTTTTTTTGAGACAGAGTCTTTCTCTGTCGCCCAGGTTGGAGTGCAGTGGCATGATCTCGGCTCACTGCAACCTCCACCTCCTAGGTTCAAGTGATTCTTCTGCCTCAGCCTCCCGAGTAGCTGGGATTACAGGTGCCCACCACCATGCCTGGCTAATTTTTTTGTATTTTTAGTAGAGACAGGGTTTCACCATGTTGGCCAGGTTGGTCTCGAACTCCTGACTTCGTGATCCACTCGCCTTGGCCTCCCAGAGGGCTGGGATTATAGGCCTGGGCCACCGCACCCAGCTGGATATACTACTTTTTAAAAAACTAGGGCCGGGCACGGTGGCTCACGCCTGTAATCCCAGCACTTTGGGAGGCCGAGACGGGTGGATCATGAGGTCAGGAGATCAAGACCAGCCTGACTAACACAGCGAAACCCCGTCTCTACTAAAAACACAAAAAATTAGCCGGGCGCAGTGGCGGGTGCCTGTAGTCCCAGCTAACTTGGGAGGCTGAGGCAGGAGAATGGCGTGAACCCAGGAGGCGGAGCTTGCAGTGAGCCGAGATCACGCCACTGTAGTCCAGCCTAGGGGACAGTGCGAGACTCCGTCTCAAAAAAAAAAAAAAAAAAAAAATGAATTCGTGCCCAGGTTCGGTTGGCCAGACCTATAATCCCAGCACTCTGAGAGGCCAGGGCAGGTGGGTCACTTGAGGTCAGGAGTTTGAGACCAGCCTGGCCAACATAGTCAAACCCCGTCTCCATTAAAAATACAAAAATTAGCTGGGCGTGGTAGCGGGCACCTGCAATCCCAGCTACTCGGGAGGCTGAGGCAGGAAAATCACTTAAACCCGGGAGGCAGAGGTTGCAGTGAGCCGAGATTGCGCCATTGCACTCCAGCCTGGGGAACAGAGTAAGACTCCATCTCAAAAACAAACAAACAAACAAACAACAACAACAACAACAAAAAACTAATTCCCCTGTGGATCGACATAGGTTCTTTCCAATGTATCTGGTATGACCTATTCCCAAATATTGTGGTACAATGATAAATACATATCCTTGAAAACATTTTTATATAAAATGAAAATTATCTGGAGACTCCACAGAATAGATTAACAAGATATTCAACATCTGCCTTTTTCCAAATTTACCCTCAAATGTCCAAGGATGTAATTGGTCAGAGAAGTCTCTCAAACTTCCATACCACAGCAAGGACAGTGCAGATGTCCAATTAGCCAGTTACATCCTTTGCTACCTCTTTGTAGCAGGAAACTGATTCTGCACATCCAGTGAATAATGCTGCTAATTATGAAATGTTGCCTAGCAAGTTATCAGAGCTGCTTTCAGCATCAGCTGCCTACTGGACTGGAATCAATCCTTGAGGGCATCAGACTGGACTCCCTCTTGGCTGAAATTAATTATTTCAAGGACTTTGTGGCCCTTCCCTGTCACTGTCCTTTGGCCACAGCCAGCCTGTCAACAGCCACAGGTCTCTCTAACTTTGTATTTCAGAAAGTAATCATTGAGTATCAATTTCTTCTAGCTTAGAAGACTCTAGCTTCCTTATGTAAATGTATCCACCTCCTTCTTAGGGACCAAGTTTACATATCAGGGATCTAATAGCCATTATAGTTGTCACAAAAGCTATATCCAGGCAGGTGCAGTGGCTTACGCCTGTAATCCCAGCACTTTGGGAGGCTGAGGAGGGTGGATCACCTGTGGTCATGAGTTCTAGACTAGCCTGGCCAACATGATGAAACCCCGTCTCTATTAAAAATACAAAAAATTAGTCAGGCGGGGTGGTAGATGGCTGTAATCCCAGCTACTTGGGAGGCTGAGGCAGGAGAATCACTTGAACCCAGGAGGCAGAGATTGCAGTCAACTGAGATCGCGCCACTGCATTCCAGCCTGGGCAACAGAGCAAGAGTCCATGACAAAAAAAATGATATCCTGTTCACAGAACAATTATTTTTTCTCAGCTTACATTTACATAACTGAGAGAGCCACTGAAGTGATCCTCTGCACTAAGGATACCACATTTTCTTTTTCATTTCTTTATGTTTTTTGAGACAGAATCTCATTCTGTCACCCAGGCTGGAGTGTAGCGTCATGATCACAGCTCACTGTAGCCTCGACTACCTGGGCTCTTGAATCCGGGAGGCAGAGGTTGCAGTTAGCCAAGATCACGCCATTGCACTCCCCCCTGGGCAACAGAGGGAGACTCCATCTCAAAAAATAAAATAAATAAATGAATAATGATAGCTGGTGGAAGAACTGGATATAAATGTACATCTTACTACTGCCCTGCTTCCTGTTCCAAGTCTCATAAAACAGAACATACTCATTTTAAAAATTAAACAGTAAATTTCAAATCGAGCTGAAAATTCAGAATTAGTGTTATTGACACACCAGAAAATCTGAGGATACTCTGAAAAAATACAGGGTGAATAGGAAGACCATCTAAAATGCCAAGAAGTTTTATAGGAAGCTTAAGATGATTATAACATTTAGCTGGAAAACAAAATGTGCAAGAATAGCCAATAATGATGTTTTCCACTTGGAAAAAAATTAAAATTACACCATACATAAAATAATCCCATATGGATTAAGAAACAAAATAATCATAAAAACCAAAAAAAATTGACCAGGTACGATAGCTCATTCCTATAATCCCAGCACCTTGGAAGGCTGAGGCAGGTGAGTTCGCTTGAGCCCAGGAGTTTGAGCCCAACCTCGGAAGCCAACATGGCAAAACCCCATTTCTACAAAAAATACAAAAATTAGCCGGGTGTGGTGGTGTGGGAAGCCAACATGGCAAAACCCCATTTCTACAAAAAATACAAAAATTAGCCGGGTGTGGTGGTGTGTGCCTATAGTCCCAGCTACTTGAGGGGCTGAGGCAGGAGGATTGCTTGAGCCGAAGAGGTCGAGGCCACAGTGAGCCATGTTCATGCCACTGCATTCCAACCTGGGTGACAAAGCGGGACCCTGTCTCAAAAAAAAAAAAAAAGGAAATCTATATCTACTGACACAGAAAATTTCCAAGATATGGAATAAGGTAAAAGGAAATTGTGAAACAGTAGGTTCAGTTTGATATTGTTTATATAAAGTAAAACCAGAACACATTTCAATATGAAAATATAAAGCATAAAAGTAGCCATAGAAAAAGATCTGAAAGGAAAAACCCAGACTGAGAACAGCGGTTACCTTAGGGAAACCTCAGGGAAACTGAGTTGGAATGTTAGAAGTGGGACATGAGAGTCTTTAATTTTGTCTATATCATTTGAATGTTTTACAATGATAATGGATTCATACATCATTTGTATGATTTAAAAAAAAGATTTAAAATAAGAAAAAGAAGAGAAAATCAAATTTGTCAAAAAAAAAAAAAAAAACCACACACACACACACAGCCTGACACTTATGCAGGAAAAGACAGTTTGGAGGGGAAGCAAAGCCTCCTGTGGCCTCAGCAGCTACTCAGGACAGCCATCCTCCATGTGATGATTCTATGATCCACATAGCCACAGTCTGTGGCACCACCGTGTCAACATGGGCTTCCAGGACCCCTGCAAAAAGGAGAGAGAGAGGATGGCTTTTCAGAGCTTCCACTCAGAAATGACACGCATCATTGACAACCAAATCAAGTCAGATGTCCCCACCTAACTTGCGGTGGGGAAGAGGGCAGGCCTGCAGTCCCTCCATGTGCTCAAAATACTGCTGAAGAGTGATGGTGTTCACTACACACACCTCATCCACAAGCACCACAGACAGACAAAACAGAATCAAAATGTAGACGAATAGGGATTATACTCTAAAATGAGCAATTCCTCAAAAAATTAAAAATAGGATTACCCTGTGATCTGGCAATTCCACTTCTAGGTATATAGCCCCCAAAACTGAAGGCAGGATCTCGCCTGCCATCACGCCTGCCTAATTTTTTGTATTTTTAGTAGAGACGGGGTTTCACCGTGTTAGCTGGGATGGTCTTGATCTCCTGACCTTGTGATCCACCTGCCTGGGCCTCCCAAAGTGCTGAGATTACAGGCGTGAGCCACCGCACCTGGCCTCCATGTCATCCTCTTAAGTAGCTACGACTACAGGTGCACACCATCACATCCAGCGAATTAAAAAAAAAAATTTTTTTTTTTTTTTTTTTTTTTAGAGACAGGGTCTTGCTATGTTGCCCAGGCTAGTCTTGAACTCTTGGTCTAGAGCGATCCTTCCTTCCACCTGGGTCTCCCAAAGTGCTGGGATTACAGATGTGAGCCACCACACCCAGCATGAATACCTTTTTTTTTTTTTTTTGAGATGGAGTCTCACTCTGTCACCCAGGCTGGAGAGCAGTGGCGTGATCTCAGCTCACGGCAACCTCCGCCTCCCGGGTTCAAGCAATTCTCCTATCTCAGTCCTCTGAGTAGCCACCACACCTGGCTGATTTTTGTATTTTTAGTAGACACGGGTTTTTACCATGTTGGCCAGAGTGGTCTCCTGACCTCAGGTGATCCGCCTGCCTGCCTCGGCCTCCCAAAGTGCTGGGATTACAGGCATAAGCCACTGCGCCCGGCCCACGTGAATACCATTTTTAACACATCGATTTGAATCGTCCTGTTGGTAATTCATGTACTTCCCACATATGCTTGAGTTTATTTCTAGACTTGTTTCATTGATCTGTCAGCTTATTTCTATACATGTACACATTTGTTTTAATTAGTGTAGCTTTCTATTACTATGCAGTATAATATAACATAAGGCCGCTATGTTAATCTTGTTTTTCAGAATTTGCCTGACTCACATGTCCATGCAATAAACTCCAGAACCATTTTATTAAGTTTTCTACAAAAATCCTTTTGGGATTTTTTTATTGTTATTACATTTTATATAGATAGATGAATTTTGAGAGGATTGGCATTTCTTCAATATTGACTCTCCTACTCATATTTAATAAGACTTCATCCTAGAATACAAGACCATTGACAGCAGTTCCAATCTACCTTTTCCTTCGGCGTTTAACTACCTTCCAGCCAAATTCAATATGATCTGGTCTCTGAACATATTCTGTGTTCTTTTCTGCATCTCTCTTCACCCAAACTAGTCTCTCTTTCTGAAACATCCTCCTCCTCTTCTTCCCACAGTTTCCTGGCCGGGCGCGGTGGCTCATGCCTGTAATCCCAGCACTTTGGGAGGCCGAGGCAGGCGGATCATGAGGTCAGGAGATGGAGACCATCCTGGCTAATATGGTGAAATCTCGTCTCTACTAAAAATACAAAAAATTAGCCGGGCGTGGTGGTGCACGCCTGTAATCCCAGCTACTCAGGAAGCTGAGGCAGGAGAATTGCTTGAACTCAGGAGGCAGAGGTTGCAGTGAGCCGAGATGGTGCCACTGTGCCACTGTACTCCAGCCTGGGCAACAGAGTGAGACTCTGTCTCAAAAAAAAAAAAAAAAATATATATATATATATATATATCCTCCTCCTTTTCTTCCCACAGTTTCCTTTTTTTTTTTTTTTTTAAATGAGACAGAGTCTCCTCTGTGGCCCAGGCTGGAATGTAGCAGTGCAATCTCAACTCACTGCAACCTCTGCCTCCCAGGCTCAAGTGATTCTCCTGCTTCAGCCTCCTGAGTAGCTAGCTGGGATTACAGGTGCCCGCCTCCCTGCCCGGCTTTTTTTCTTTTAAAGAGATGGCGTTTCACCATGTTGAACAGGCTCAAATTCCTGACCTCAAGTGATCTGCCCACCTTGGACCCCCAAAGTGCTGGAATGACAGGTGTGAGCCACCATGTCCAGCCTCCTTCCCACAATTTCTACTGTCCCACAGCCTACATATACTTTCTTGTCTCATTACAAATTGCCACTTAACCCATAAAGCCTTCTTGATTCTTCCATCCAGATGTAACCTCTAGCTCCTTTGAAGCCCCATAGCATTTGTTTCATCACTTTCTTAGGGTGCTCACTCAAATTTGCCCTCTGAATAGTTATTTGCGTTTCTTTTATTGGCCCACAATCAACAACAATTTTGTATTACAGCAACAGGTCTCAACTAGGAGTTCACATCAGAATCTTGGAAGACCTTTTTAAAAAATCCAAATGCTAGCCAGGCGCAGTGGCTCACGCCTGTAATCCCAGCACTTTGGGAGGCTTAGGCGGGTGGGTCACCTGAGGCCAGGAGTTCGAGACCAGCCTGACCAAAATGGAGAAACCCCATCTCTACTAAAAATACAAAATTAGCCTGGTGTGCTGGCACATGCCTGTAATCCCAGCTACTCGGGAGGCTGAGGCAGGAGACTCGCTTGAACCCGGGAGGCGGAGGTTGCGGTGAGCCCCGAGATCGCGCCACTGCACTCCAGTCTGGGCAACAAAAGCAAAACCCCGCCAAAAAAAAAAAAAAATCCCCACAGGTTGTCTGTGAACCTCTGGTTGAAACACTGTTTTATTTATTTATTTATTTATTTATTTATTTATTTATTTTTGAAACAGTCTCACTCTGTCACCCAGGCCGGAGTGCAGTGGCACGATCTCGGCTCACTGCAAGCTCCGCCTCCCGGGTTCACACTGTTCTCCTGCCTCAGCCTCCCGAATAGCTGGGACTACAGGTGCTTGCCACTGCTCCCGGCTAATTTTCTGTATTTTTAGTAGAGACGGGGTTTCACCGTGGTGCTGTTCTCCCGACCTCGTGATCCGCCCGCCTCCGCCTCCCGAAGTGCTGGGATTACAGGGGTGAGCCACCGCGCCCGGCCCGTGTTTTATTTATTTCTTGAGACAGGGTCTGGCTCCGTTGTCCAGGTTGGAGTGCAGTGGCGCAATCTTGGCTCACTGCAACCTCTGCCTCACTACAACTTCGACTTCCCTGGGCTCAAGCCATTCTCCCACCTCAGGCTCCCAGGTAGCTGGGACTACAGGCACCCACCATCACACCCTGCTAATTTTTATATGTTTTGTAGAGACGGGGTTTCACCATGTTGCCCAGGCTGGTCTCAAACTCCTGGACTCAATTGATCCACCCACCTTGGCCTCCCAAAGCGGTGGGATTACAGGCGTGAGCCACCGTGCCCGGTCCAAACGTTACCTCTTCTAATCTTTTCTCTCTCTCTGTCTCTCTCTCTCTCTCTCTCAATAGAGACAGGGTCTCACTGTGTTGCCTGGGCTGGTCTCGAACTCCTGAACTCAAGTGATCCTCCCGCCTCAGCCTCCCAAAGTGTTGGGCTTACAGGCCAGAGCCACTACGCCCAGCCGAGATTAAGAATTTTGAAGAAGGTATTGCGGCCAGTAAGTGGCTGAATCGGAGCTCCAATGACTGTCTGGCTCTTAGGCACCTACTTCACGCTCCACTGTGTACTTGTCCTTCCCAGCACCTCTGCAGAATAGGCTCTCAGATAACTTCCAGGGTCCTGTGTGCAGGAGTCTGGGAGATCGATAGTCTCTCAGGCCCTGGAAGAGTAGAGGGAAAGATGCATTTGGGGTGTTGTGTTTTTAAATACTCTCGGCCGAGCGCAGTGGCTCACGCCTGTGATCCCAGCACTTTGGGAGGCCGAGGCGGGCAAATCACGAGGTCAAGAGATCGAGACCATCCTGGCCAACATGGTGAAACCCCGCCTCTACTAAAACTAATAGCTGGGCATGGTGGCACGTGCCTGTAGTCCCAGCTACTGGGGAGGCTGAGACAGGAGAATCACTTGAACCCGGGAGGCAGAGGTTGCAGTGAGCTGAGATTGTGCCACTGGACTCCAGCCTGGGTGACAGAGGGAGACTCTGTCTCAAAAAAAAAATAAGCCGGGCGCGGTGGCTCACGCTTGTAATCCCAGCAGTTTGGGAGGCCGAGGTGGGCGGATCACGAGGTCAGGAGATCGAGACCGTCCTGGCTAACACGGTGAAACCCCGTCTCTATTAAAAATACAAAAAATTAGTTGGGCAGGGTTGCAGGCGCCTGTAGTCCCAGCTACTTGGGAGGCTGAGGCAGGAGAATGGCATGAACCTGGGAGGCAGAGCTTGCAGTGAGCCGAGATCACACCACTGCACTCCAGCCTGGGCGACAGAGCGAGACTCCATCTCAACAAATAAATAAATAAATAAATAAATAAATAAATAAATAAATAATAAATACTCTCAACTCAAACACATATTTTACTGTTTAAGGCAGCTTGAGTTGGGTGTTCTCTTACAACTGAATGTATCTTTTATGTGTTCAAGCGATTCTCCTGCCTCAGCCTCCTGAGTAGCTGGGGCTACAGGCACCTGCTACCATGCCCAGCTAATTTTTGTATCTTTAGTAGAGACGGGGTTTCACCATGTTGGCCAGTCTGGTCTCAAACTCCTGACCTCAAGTGATCCACCTGCCTCGGCCTCCCAAAGTGCTGGGATTACAGGCATGAGCCACCGCGCCCAGACATCAAGCCACTTCTAATAGCTGCACAGCATTCCACTGGAAAGATGAGCCATTACATATTTTACCAGGCTTCTACTAGCAAGCAGCTGTTTTTAGTTTCTTTCTACTATAAACAATGCTGGGATACACATCTTGTACCTGCGGATCCTACAATTTAAGGGGTCAGCGGAAGTAAGGGAAGCATCAGGGGAAAATGGGATTCAACTTGTCCCTTACGGAGGAGAGTGTCTGAAGCTGCCCAGAGATGACCTTGGCCTGACCTCCTTGATGGCAGTGCTTAGAGCAGTAGCCCTCAAATCTCAATGTGAAGATCACTTGGGGAGCTAATTAAACAGCAGGTTCCTAAGTCGCACTCCAGAGAATCAGGTTCAGTCTGGGGTGAGGTCTGAGAATCCGCTTTTTTTTTTTTTTTTTTGAGACAGTCTTACTCTGTTGCCCAGGCTGGAGTGCGGTGCTGTGATCTCTGCTCACTGCAAGCTCTGCCTCCTGGGTTCAAGTGATTCTCCTGCCTCAGGCTCCCGAGCAGCTGGGACTACAGGCATAAGCCACCATGCCCAGCTAATTTTTGTATGTTTAGTAGAGATGGGGTTTCACCATGTTGGCCAGGCTGGTCTAGAACTCCTGACCTCGTGATCTGCCCACCTCGGCCTCCCAAAATGCTAGGATTACAGGTGTGAGCCCCCGTGCCCAGCTGGGAATCTGCTTTTTTTTTTTTTTTTGAGACAGAGTTTCACTCTTGTTGCCTAGGCTGGAGTGCAATGGTGCAGTCTTGGCTCACCGCAACCGCAACCTCCCAGGTTCAAGCGATTCTCCTGCCTTGGCCTCCCAAGTGGCTGGGATTACAGGCATATGCCACCATACCTGGCTAATTTTTCTATTTTTAGTAGAGATGGGGTTTTGCCATGTTGGTCAGGCTGCTCTCAAACTCCCGACCTCAGGTGATCTGCCCACCTCGGCCTCCCAAAGTGCTAGGATTATACGCGTGAGCCACTGCGTCCAGCCAAGAATCTGCATTTTTAACAACACGTCAGCTGATTCTAATGTAAGTGGCTTGTGTGCCACACTTGGAGAAACACTGACTTCAAGAGTAGAGGGAAGTAAACAGTGTTCACCTGAGAAGCAGGAGAGGCTGTCGGGGGTCGGATAGGAAAGACAGTTACTTAGGCATCTTCAATCATTCCCAGAGGATCAGGCCGTAGTGTGCTTTGGGTTGGAACACAAGTATGAATAACAAATCCACCAGCTGGCTTCCATTCTCTAAGAAAGTCCAGGGATTCTGAGAGTCACATAGAAAGACCCCAAGTCCCCTAGTCTCTCCCTAATCTGGCAATTCCTCCCCTCCCTTGTCCTCCATGTCATTCAGTTAGGACTATAGGACTACAGGACTAGAAGTAGCTCAGCATGTTCACTGGAGCATTAAAAAGTCCACTAGTGGCTGGGTGAAGTGGCTCATGCCTGTAATCCCAGCACTTTGGAAGGCCAAGGCGGGCGGATCACCTGAGGTTGGAGTTCAAGACCAGCCTGACCAACATGGAGAAACACCATTTCTCCCACAGCCTCCTGAGTAGCTGGGACCACACGTGCACACCACCACACCTGGCTAATTTTTGTACTTTTTTTTTTTAGACAGAGTTTCCTCTGTCACCCAGACTGGAGTGCAGTGGCATGATATTGGCTCACTGCAACCTCCGCCTCCCGGGTTCAAGCAATTCTCCTGCCTCAGCCTCCTGAGTAGCTGGGATTACAGGCACGCACCACTGTGCCTGGTTACTTTTTGTATTTTTAGTAGAGGCGGGGTTTCACCATGTTGGCCAGGCTGGTCTTGAACTTTTGACCTCAGGTGATCCACCGCCTCGACCTCCCAAAGTTCTGGGATTACAGGCATCAGCCACCACGCCTGGCCTTTACTTTTTGTCGAGACAGAGTCTCACTATGTTGCCCAGGCTGGTCTCAAACTTCTGGGCTCAAGCGATCCTCCCACCTCAGCCTCCCAAAGTGCTGGGATTACAGGCAGAAGCATTATTTAAACAGCAAAAATCTGGAAAAGAATTCCAGTTGTTAAATTGGGTGGTAGGTTCACAAGTCTTTGTCTTATTGTGCATATAAAATACATATGCATGACTTTATTTTTTTTTTAGACGGAGTCTCGCTCTGTTGCCCAGGCTGGAGTGCAGTGGTGCGATCTTGGCTCACTGCAAGCTCCGCCTCCTGGGTTCACGCCATTCTTCTGCCTCAGCCTCCCGATTAGCCGGGATTACAGGCATGCGCCACCATGCCCAGCTAATTTTGTATTTTTAGTAAAGATGGGGTTTTGCCATGTTGGTCAGGCTGGTCTTGAACTCCCAACCTCAGGTGACCCACCCGCCTCAGCCTCCCAAAGTGCTGGGATTACAGGCGTGAGCCACCGTGCCTGGCAACATGTATTTTTTGACTATGTTAAATATTTTAAAATTAAAAAATAGGCCAGGCGCGGTGGCTCACACCTGTAATCCCAGCACTTTGGGAGGCCAAGGCGGGTGGATCACGAGGTCAGGAGATTGAGCCCATCCTGGCCAACATGGTGAAACCCCATCTCTACTAAAATACAAAAAGCTAGCCAGGCGTGGTGGTGCATGCCTGTAGTCCCAGCTACTCGGGAGGCTGAAGCAGGGGAATTGCTTGAACCCAGGAGGCGGAGGTTGCAGTGAGCCAAGATCGTGCCTCTGCACTCCAGCCTGGCGACAGAGGGAGACTCCGTCTCAGGAAAAGAAAAAAAAAATTAAAAATTAAATTAATAAAATGAGAGAAAGACAAAGTTCCTTAGTCACTACTGGAATCTCTTAAGGTTATTTACCCTCTGTACCTCATCTCTCCTCCATCAGGCACTAGGGACCAGGGAGCAAGATGTCAGGCCTCAGCTAGGTGCGGTGGCTCATGCCTGTAATCCCAACACTTTGGGAGGCCGACATGGACAGATCATGAGATCAGGAGTTCGAGACCAGTCTGGCCAATATCGTGAAACCCCCGTCTCTACTAAAAATACAAAAGCTAGGTGGGCATGGTGGCACAAGCCTGTAGTCCCAGCTACTTGGGAGGCTAAGGCAGGAGAATCTCTTGAACCCTGGAGGCAGAGGTTTCAGTGAGCCGAGATTGCACCACTGCACTCCAGCCTGGCCAATAGAGGGAGACTCCGTCTCAAAACAAAAAACAAAAAACAAAAAAGATGTTAGGCCTCAAGAGGCCAATGGAAGCTTGTAAAAATCCATCTCCGCCTCCACCATGCAGACTGCAACCAGCCCCTGTCCTGCTCCTCCCAGTCTGTGTCTCACAGCCTGCATCTGTCACGAAGACATGGCCTCATTTCCCAGCCGAGCTGATTGCATGTTTGGCTAATATGACATTTTTCTCTGATGACAACAGGACTATGTGGGACACTGTATTTTTGGACAAGCAAGTCATTCCAGCATCTACCTTCTCCTATCCTACTGCCTCCAAACCATTCCCACTGTTTCTCTTTTGCATCCTCCAGCCTCACATCTGGCTGTGTCTCTAGGTTTCCTTTTGCATCTCTAGTGATGAGCCTTCTTTGGCTCTTTCTCACTGTTTGTAAGCTCAGCAGCCGGCCTAGAGCTCTCCTGAGTCTTTTTTTTGTTTTTTGAGATGGAGTCTTGCTCTGTCGCCCAGGCTACAGTGCGGTGGTGTGATCCTGGCTCACTGCAGTTTCTGCTTATTGGATTCAAGCAATTCTCCTGCCTCGGCTTCCCCAGTAGCTGGGGTTAAAAGCATGTGCCACCACGTATGGCTAATTGTATTTTTTAGTAGAGACGGGGTTTCGCCATGTTGGCCAGGCTGGTCTCAGGCTCCTGACCTCAGGTGATCTGCCCACCTCGGCCTCCCAGAGTGCTGGGATTACAGGCGTGAGCCACCGCGCCCGGCCCCAAAGTGCTAGGATTTTAGATGTGAGCCACTGGGTCCAGCTCCATCTAGTTTTAATCACTTGTCTTAAAAATGGAAAAACTAATGCTAGAGTGGGAAGGAGACTTGGATGGACCGGGGATGCTTAGCTCTTCCGTGGCAGATTTTGGACCAGAACCCGGATCTCCTGTGTCTCCTGAGGGATAGAGGTGAGGGAGGAGGACCCACAGCCACTAGCTCAGCCTTGCCCCAGCTCCTCCCAAGGACTCAACACTCAGCCCTTTGAAGATGCTGGCTACTAAGCAGCTAATGAGTCTACCACTCTGGGGGCGGGAAGAGCCTGCCTCACCTGTCAGCCGGTCCATTGCATAACTTGACAAGTTGAGGCCAGGGACTCTGCTTCCCACACTAGGCCCAGCTGAAGAGGGGAAAGGTCAGGGTGCGGGGAATAACAAGGAAGCTGGACACTAGTCCTACCTTCCCCTCAGATCCTACCCCCCTCAGATCCTACCCCCTCTCCCTGCAGGGCTTGGGGTGGGTTGAAGTTAAGAGAGGCCTATCGGGGAAGCAGGGGTGGGAAAATAGGTTCTCTGCAAGAGTTGAACGGGGCAGGGCTAGTACTCTTTCTCACCTCTGAAGGGTCTTTTATTTCAGGGAGGGAATTTGCGGACAAGACAGAAAAGAGGCTGGGTGCAGTGGCTCACACTTGTAATCCCAACACTTTGGGAGGCTGAGGCAGGAGAATCACTTGAGCCAAGGAGTTTGAGACCAAACTGGGCAACATAGTGAGACCTTGTCTATACCATTTTAAAAATTAACCAAGCATGGTGGCGCATGCTTGTAGTCCCAGCTATTTGGGAGGCTGAGGCAGGAGGATGGCTTTAGGAGTTCGAGGCAGCAGTGAGCTGTGATGTGCACCACTGCACTCCAGCCTGAGGGACAGAGCAAGACCTTGTCTTAGAAACAACAACAACAACAACAACAACAACAAAACACGTAGGCCAGGTGCAGTTGTTCACCCCTGTAATCCCAGCTACTCAGGAGGCTAAGGCAGGGAGAATCTCTTGAACCCAGGAGGTGGAGGCAGCAGTGAGCTGAGAGCTGAGACTGCGCCACTGCACTCCAGCCTGGGTGACAGAGTGAGACCTTGTCTCCAAAAAAAAGAAAAAAAAAAAACATGGAAAGGAAGAGGAAGCGCTGGGCGCAGTGACTCACGCCTGTAATCCCAGCACTTTGGGAGGCCATGGCAGGCGGATCACTTAAGGTCTGGAGTTAGAGACCAGCCTGGCCAACATGGCAAAATCCCATCTCTACTAAAAATACAAAAATCAGCTAGGCGTGGTGGCGGGCACCTGTAGTCCCAGCTACTCAGGAGGCTGAGGCAGGAGAATCGCTTGAGCCCAGGAGGCGGAGGTTGCAGTGAGCTGAGATCGCGCCACTGCACTCCAGCCTGGACGACAGAGCGAGACTCCATCTCAAAAAAAAAAAAAAAAGGAGGAGGAAGAAGCTTTTGGCTGGTCCTTCTTTCAGGCCATGAGTTGTGAGTTTACGTATAAAATGGAGAAATAAGAGATGAGACGGAGAGCCGACTTTGTCGTTGAGGCTGCCCATGCAGCCTCTAATGGAGGCACTGGAGAGTGGCCTCAGTGCAAAGATGTCTGGGGTCCCAGTTTGGTTCCCTGAGCTGTGAGGCAACAAATGCAGAGGCCAGACACGCCTTTCCCAGGGCCATGGCCTTTCTCAGGTGTGCCATGAAGATGGCCATACTTAGCCACTGTTCAGCAATTCCATCACAGCCTCTGAGCAATCCAATGAGAGGCTTTTGTTTTTGTTTTTGTTTTTTTGGAGACTGAGTCTTGCTCTGTCACCCTGGCTGGAGTGCAGTGGCATGATCTCGGCTGACTGCAACTTTCCCCCTCCTGGGTTCAAGCAATTCTTGTGCCTCAGCCTCCTGAGCAGCTGGGATCACAGTCACGCGCCACCACACCTGGCTAATTTTTGTATTTTAGTAGAGACAGGGTTTCACCATGTTGGCCATGTTGAAGTAAGGAGTCTCAAACTCATTACTTCAAGTGATCCACCCGCCTTGGCCTCCCAGAGTGCTGGGATTACAGGCGTGAGCCACCACTCCCAGCCTGGTTTTGTTTTTTTAAATTATCCAACTGTTTATCATATATAAGACCACATATATGCATATAATATATAGTATATAATATATCGTATATATGATATATATGATATATATATCATATATAAGGCCCTCCCACAGAAGCACTCCCAAAACTGTACACAACCCATGGAAATACAGGATCCCCAAAACCCAAAGTACTTCCTACGCAACTGAGTTAGGGGGTTGAAGTTTGTGGCAGCTACAGAGGCCTCTCTGGTGACTGAAGGCCTGGTTTTAGTTACAGACTTCTGTGCATTGTAGATATCAACAGCACGGAAAAGTCAAATACCCGTGTTCGCATGCTGAAGTCCAGTTTGGACTTGCCGTGTACGCTTCGCTGTAACATTAAATGAAAAAAGAACCCCTCTTTGTATTATACTCGCCCAGCCATAAATTTATATTTTAGATACAAATTAGTGAATATAAAGATGTAATTTTTTGGCTGGGCGTGGTAGCTCACGCCTGTAATCCCAACACTTTGGGAGGCTGAGGCAGGTGGATCACGAGGTCAAGAGATCGAGACCATCCTGGCCAACATGGTGAAACCCCATCTCTACTAAAAATAGAAAAATTAGCCGGGTGTGGTGGCGGACACCTGTAGTCCCAGCTACTCAGGAGGCTGAGGCAGGAGAATCGCTTCAACCCCGGAGGCCCAGTTTGCAGTAAGCTGAGATCATGCCACTGCACTCCAGCCTGGTGATAGAGCAAGACTCCACCTCAATAATAATAACAAAAAAGATGTAATTGTTTTTCCCATCCATATTCAAGGACGCCAGGTCATAAGAAATCCTGGCCACAAGAAATTCATCCCTTCTCAATCCCAAACTCTTCCACAGGAGTCACAAGGCCTCCAGAGACAAGTAGCCCAAGATCTTTGACCTGCTTGAAGGAAGAGCGGGAGAGGGTGGGGGCGCAGTTCTCACCCAGCGTCAGCCCTTGATGTGTCTCTGGGCTTCCTCTGGCAGGCCCCAGTCCAAGGGCAAAATGGAGGACATTTGGCTTTGATTGGAAAAGATTTCAGAATGCTGTGGTTTGACGCTCTCTGACCATGAGTGGATAGGTGGGAGCCACTGATGGTTAATATCTCAATATAATATTTTCCCATGTTACCTTTATGGCGTTTACACACAATCCTAACATGCCTAGTCATCTCCCCTCCCCTCTCCTCCCCTTCCCTTTTTGAGACGGAGTCTGGTCCTGTTGCCCACACCAGAATGCAGTGGCATGATCATAGTTCACTACAGCCTTGAACTCTGGTGTCACAAATAATCTTTTTTTTTCTTTTTTTGAGATGGAGTCTCCCTCTGTCGCCCAGGCTGGAGTGCAGTGGCGTGATCTCGGCTCACTGCAACCTCCACCTCCCAGGTTTAAGCAATTTTCCTACCTCACCCTCTTGAGTAGCTGGGATTACAGGCACACACCACCACACCTGGCTAATTTTTCCATTTTTAGTAGAGACGGGTTTTCACCATGTTGGTCAGGCTGGTCTCAAACTCCTGACCTCGTGATCCGCCCACCTCGGCCTCCCAAAGTGCTGGGATTACATGCGTGAGCCACCACACCCGGCCCTATCTCTTTTCTTAACTCACAGGAAAATAGAAGCAGCAGATTAGAAAAGTCTGATCAGCAGCTGCTAAAAAAACACATAATACTGAGGCTGGGCATGGTGGCTCACACCTGTAATCCCAGCACTTTAGGAACCTGGGGTGGGAGGATTGCATGAGGCCTAGGAGTTGAAGACCAGCGTGGGCAATATAGCGAGACCCCTGTCTCCACAAAAAAATTAAGAAAAAAAAAACTAGCTGACTGTGGTGGCATGCACCTGTCATTCTAGGTACTTGAGAAGCTAAGGTGGGAGGATTGATTGATCCCAGAAGTTCGAGGCTGCAGTGAGCTATCACTGTGCCATTGCACTCCAGCCTGGCCAAGAGAGCAAGACCCCGCCTCTAAAAAAAACAATAAAAATGGCCGGGCACAGTGGCTCACACCTGTAATCCCAGCACTTTGGGAGGCCAAGGTGGGCAGATCACAAGGTCAGGAGATCAAGACCATCCTGGCTAACATGGTGAAATCCCATCTACTAAAAATACAAAAAAAATTAGCCAGGCACGGTGGTGGGTGCCTGTAGTCCCAGCTACTTGGGAGGCTGAGGCAGGAGAATGGCGTGAACCTGGGAGGTGGAGCTTGCAGTGAGCCGAGATCGTACCACTGCACTCCAGCCTGGGCGACAGAGCGAGACTCCATAAAAAAAAATAATAATAATAAATAAATAAATAAATAAATAAAAATGGCCGGGCGCAGTGGCTCACGCCTGTAATCCCAGCACTTTGGGAGGCCGAGGCGGGCGGATCACCTGAGTGATCAGGAGTTCCAGACCAGCCTGGCCAACATGGAGAAACCCCACCCCTACTAAAAGTACAAAAATTAGCCAGGCGTGGTGGTGGGCGCCTGTAATCCCAGCTGCTCAGGAGGCTGAGGCAGGAGAATCACTTGAACCCGGGGGGTGGAGGTTGCAGTGAGCCAAGATCACACCACTGCACTCCAGCCTGGGAGATAAGAGCGAGACTGTTTAAAAACAAACGAACAACAAAAAAAAAACAATAAAAATAAATAACACATAATGCCTAAGGTAACTGAAAACACCCTGAAACATACAGAAGGTTTTTGTTTTTGTTTTGTTTGAGACATATCACTCTGTCATGCAGGCCGGAGTGCAGTGGCATGATCTCAGCTCACCGAAACCTCCGCTTCCTGGGTTCAAGCGATTCTCCTGCCTCAGCCTCCCAAGTAGCTGGTATTGCAGGCATGCACCACAACACCAGGCTAATTCTTTTTGTATTTTTAGTAGAGATGGGGGTTTCACCATGTTGGCCAGGCTGGTCTCGAACTCCTGACCTCAAGTGATCTGCCTGCCTTGGCCTCCCAAAGTGCTGGGATTAGAGGCATGAGCCACCATGTCCGGCTGAAGATATATATACATATATTTTAATGGCAGATGAGAATTCAAAAATCACAGAAAATTGGAAAAGCCTGGGCAACATGCTTTTGGTGCAAGAACACTCACCACGAGGGTTCACGGCTTCATTCTTGAAGTCAGTGAGACCAAGAACCCACCAATTCTGGACACACTATGATCTCCACCACGAACCCACCAGAAGGAAGAAACTCTGAACAAATCTGAACATCAGAAGGAAAAAACTCCGGACACGCTGCTTTTAAGAACAGAGTGCTTATTGGTGGGTTCATAATTGGTGCATTCATAATCCCTTAGCTAGACATAAAGATTCTCCAAGTCCCAGCCAGATTAGCTAGACACAGAGCACTGATTGGTGCATTTACAAACCTTGAGCTAGACACAGAGTGCTGATTGGTGCATTCACAATCCCTTAGCTAGACGTAAAGATTCTCCAAGTCCCCACCAGATTAGCTAGATACAGAGTGCCGATTGGTGCATCCACAAATCCTGAGCTAGACACAGGGTGCTGATTGGTGTGTTCACAAACCTTGAGCTAGATGCAGAGTGCTGATTGGTGCATTCACAATCCCTTAGCTAGACATAAAGGTTCTCCAAGTCCCCACCAGATTAGCTAGATACAGAGTGCCGATTGGTGCATCCACAAACCCTGAGCTAGACACAGGGTGCTGATTGGTGTGTTCACAAACCTTGAGCTAGACACAGAGTATTGATTGGTGCACTCACAATCCCTTAGCTAGACACAAAGGCTCTCCAAATCCCCACTAGACTCAGGAGCCCAGCTGGTCTCTCCCAGTGGATGGCTCACCGGGGCCGCAGGTGGAGCTGCCTGCCAGTCCCGCGCCCTGTGCCCGCACTCCTCAGCCCTTGGGCGGTCGATGGGATTGGGCGCCATGGAGCAGGGAGCAGCGCTCCTCAGGGAGGCTCAAGCCGCGCAGGAGCCCAGCGTGGGGGGCGGGGTGGAGACTCAGGCATGGCGGACTGCAGGTCCCGAGCCTTGCCCCGCAGGGAGGCAGCTAAGGCCGGGCAAGAAACCGACCACAGCAGCTGCTGGCCCAGGTGCTAAGCCCCTCACTGCCCGGGCTGGCGGGGCAGGCCGGCCTGCCGCTCCGAGTGCCGGGCCCACCCAGCCCACGCCCACCCGGAACTCACGCTGGCCTGCAAGCACCGCGCGCAGCCCTGGTTCCCGCCCGCGCCTTTCCCTCCACACCTCCCCGCAAGCTGAGGGAGCTGGCTCCGGCCTTGGCCAGCCCAGAGAAGGGCTCCCACGGTGCAGCGGCAGGCTGAAGGGCTCCTCAAGCGCGGCCAGAATGGGCACCGAGGCCGAGGAGGCACCCAGAGCGAGCTAGGGCTGCCAGCATGCTGTCACCTCTCAATAGGACCCCTGGAGGAGGACCCACTTCAGTTCACATGGGAACATCCATGGCAGATTACAGACCACAGAGAATGGAGCCCAGGCAGCTTTCACTCATCCACTGATGATCAGCCAGTACCGAACCACACAATGTTTTTTTTTTGAGACGGAGTCTCACTATGTTGCCCAGGCTGGTCTTGAACTTCTGGGCTCAAGCGATCCTCCCACCTTGGTCTCCCAAAGTGCTGGGATTACAGGCATGAGCCACTGCACCCGCCATACCAAACCACAGAATTGTGAAGCCTTTTTCAAAGTGAAATATCTTCACCTTTGCTCTTGCCCCAGGAGTCCCCGTAAGCAGCCAAGAGTGAAACTTTTGAGTTTAGTTGGTCCAACATCTGCCTTATACAGATGAGAAAATTGAGGCCCAGGTATGAAGTTAGTATAAAAGTAGCGTTCTTTCTTCCTTAAGTATTTTGGTAGAATTCAATGATAAAGCCATCTGGGCCTGGAATTACTTTGTGGGAATGGATTTAATTTCATTAATATTTCTTTCTTGGGACATTCTTTACCATTCATCATTTCTTCTTGTGATAATTTTCTTTTTCCAAGCTTGTGCCTGTTTCTACAATATGTAGAAATTCCTGAAATAAAGTGGTTTGTAATGTCATATAAAAATATTTAAGGAACTGGCTGGGCGTGGTGGTGGGGCCTGTAATCCCAACACTTTGGGAGGCTGAGGCGGGTGAATTACTTGAGGCCAGGAGCTTGACACCAGCCTGGTCAACATGGCGAAACCCCGTCTCTACTAAAAAAAAAGAACACACACAAAAATTAGCCAGGCGTGGTGGCGCCTGCCTGTAATCCCAGCTACTCAGGACGCTGAGGCACGAGAATTGCTTGAGCCTGAGAGTTGGAGGTTGAAGTGAGCTGAGATTGTACCACTTCACTCCAGCCTGGGCGACAGATAGAGACTCCATCTCAAAACAAACAAACAAACTGCCCTGCTACTTTTAACCATTTACATTCCCACCAAGAGTACACTAGAGTTCCAATGTTTTCACATTCTCTCCAACACTTAATTTTCTGTGGTTTTTTTTTTTTTTTCCTGTAGTGGCCATCCTAATGGGAATGAGGTTTTGATTTACATTTCCTTAACGATTAGTGATGTTGAGCATCTTTTCATGTGTTTCTTGGCCATTTGTATACCTTTATTTGTCTCCCTCTGTCGCCCAGGCGGGAGTGCAGTGGCGCGATCTCGGCTCACTGCAAGTTCCGCCTCCCGGGTTCACGCCATTCTCCTGCCTCAGCCTCCCGAGTTGGGACTACAGGCTCCCGCCACCACGCCCGGCTAATTTTTTGTATTTTTAGTAGAGACGGGGTTTCACCGTGTTAGCCAGGATGGTCTCGATCTCCTGACCCCGTGATCCGCCCGCCTCGGCCTCCCAAAGCGCTGGGATTACAGGCGTGAGCCACCGCGCCCAGGCATCTTTTTTTTTTTTTTAAATTTGAGTAGGTGTCTCCCTCTGTTGCCCAGGCTGGAGTGCACTGGCGCGATCTTGGCTCACTGCAAGCTCCGCCTCCTGGGTTCACGCCATTCTCCTGCCTCAGCCTCCCGAGGAGCTGGGACTGCAGGCACCCGCTACCACGCCCGGCTAATTTTTTGTATTTTTAGTAGAGACAGGGTTTCACCGTGTTAGCCAGGATGGTCTCAATTTCCTGACCTCGTGATCTGCCTGCCTTGGCCTCCCAAAGTGCTGGGATTACAGGCGTGAGCCACCGCACCCGGCCTTGTTGATTTTTAAATTATTATTATTATTATTATTTCTGTTTTTGAGTGAATGATGTGCCTTTCTGCATCCTTATATTTAAGGTGTATATTATAAGAAGCGGTGGCTCACTGCACTCCAGCCTGGGCGACACAGCGAGACTCTGTCTCAAAAAAAAGAAAAGGATTTGTGGATATATCTGAAAACAACTGCATCTCGTATTTTGAAAAGAGTAATTGCCAACCCCCTGGCATAGCTGGTTAAGAAAAAGACAAAAGGTTTTTGTTTTTGTTTTTGTTTTTTTGAGACGGAGTCTCATTCTGTCACTCAGGCTGGAGTGCAGTGGCACGATCTCTGCTCACTGCAACCTCTGCCTCCTGGGTTCAAGCAATTCTCCTGCCTCAGCCTCCCAAATAGTTGGGATTACAGGTGTGCACCACCACGCCTGGCTAACTTTTGTATTTTTTTTAGTAGAGACGGAGTTTCACTATGTTGGCCAGGCTCGTCTCAAACTCCTGATCTCAAGCGATCCACCCACCTCAGCCTCCCAAATTGCTGGGATTACAGGCGTAAGCCACCGTGCCCGGCCAAGAGAAAGACAAAAGGTTTAAATAACCTTTATCATGAATGAAAAGAGGTACTAAATAAATATCAGCTGCACTTAAAAATTTTTTTCCAGCCAGGCATGCTCACGCCTGTAATCCCAGCACTCTGGGAGGCCAAGGTGGGCAGATCACTTGAGCTCAGGAGTTCGAGACCAGGCTGGACAACATGGTGAAACCCCTATCTCTATTTTTTTTAATCAAAGAAAAAATTCCTATATATTTACAACTGACAGTAAGAGAGTTTTTAATGTTTTGACCAAAATATTTAGAGGTCACAGAGCAATCATACATTTTCTCATTGATTATTAAGATTGCTTTGCAGCCGGGCGTGGTGGCTCATGCCTGTAATCCCAGCACTTTGGGAGGCCGAGGCAGGCGGTCAGGAGATGGAGACCATCCTGGCTAACACGGTGAAACCCCGTCTCTACTAAAAATACAAAAAATTAGCTGGGCGTGGGGGCGGCAACCTGTAGTCCCACTACTCAGGAGGCAGAGGCAGGAGAATCGCTTGAACCTGGGAGGTGGAGGTTGCAGTGAGCCGAGATGGCGCCACTGCATTCCAGCCTGGGTGACAGAGTGGGACTCCGTCTCAGAAAACAAAAACAAAAACAAAAAAAAAGGCCGGGCGTGGTGTAATCGTAGCACTTTGGGAGGCCGAGGTAGGTGGATCACAAGGTCAGGAGTTCAAGATCAGCCTGGCCAATACAGTGAAACCCCATCTCTACTAAAAATACAAAAATTAACTGGGCGTGGTAGCGCACGCCTGTAGTCCCAGCTACTTGGAAGGCTGAGGCAGAAGAATCACTTGAACCCAGGAGGCAGAGGTTGCAGTGAGCCGAGATTGTGCCACTGCACTCCAGCATGGGCAACAGAGCGAGACTCTGTATCCAAAAAAAAAAAAGATTGCTCTGCATGGTTTCAGCTTGCATGGTCCTATTTGTGGTCCTGCATGGCCATGCAAAGTGAAGGCTGCTGGTTAAGCAGTTTCTACACGGTTGTTGTCTTCATATCTGATGCTGGAGTTTGAGGTCCCTGGGGCAGGCAGTTGGTAAAGTGGAGAATGAGCTGGAACTCACTAGCATAAACTGGAGCCCATGGGGGCAGGCTGGAGACCGCGTCAGTTCTTGTTGCTTCTAATGTTGGTGGTGTGGGCGTCCAGGAGAAACCAGGGCTCTTTGCCCAGAGATATAAACACTGACACCTGGTCCAGGAGTCAGAGAAGCTGAAGGAAGATTCAGGAGAAGGTGAAGCAATTACAGGTGTAGCTGCTGCCTCTTGCCAATGAGTTGAGGCATCAGATAACCAGTAGTAAGTGTCAGCTGCGGAACGGCTGCTGCTTCAATTCAGCCCTCCAGTCTCTCACAGGACTCTCTTGTGTAGTTTTCAATTGGGTTCAGGGGCGAAAAAAAAAAAAGAATAATTTGTGGCCCATGCTCACTGGAAATGAACAGGAAAGGGAACTCTGGGAAAGGGGATTCTGGGAAAGGGAATTCAGCCACCATAGTTACCATATAGTTTAATGGCTGTGCATGGAGGGCTCGAAGTCAGACTTCTCAGATTTGATTTGTTTCCTTTATTTCAAGTCGTATGTCCAGGGTAAGTTTCTTAGTCTTTCTGGGCCTCAGTTTGCTTGTCTGTAAAATGAAGATGTAATAGTAGCATTTAAGATTAGTTTGAGGTTTTTTAAAATTATTTTTATTTCCTTTTAATTTTTTGTTTTGTTTTTGTTTTTGTTGTTTTTGAGACGGAGTTTCGCTCTTGTTGCCCAGGCTGGAGTGCAGGGGCTCAATCTTGGCTCACCGCAACTTCTGCCTCGCGGGTTCAAGTGATTCTCCTGCCTCAGCCTCCCGAGTAGCTGGGATTACAGGCATGCGCCACCACGCCTGACTAATTTTGTATTTTTAGTAGAGACGGGGTTTTTCCATGTTGGTCAGGCTGGTCTTTAACTGCTGACCTCAGGTGATCCGCCCGCCTCGGCCTCCCAAATTGCTGGGATTATAGGCGTGAGCCACCATGACCGGCCCCTTTTAAATTTTTATGTATGTAAAAACTTCTATGCTAGTTTGAGGTTTAAATGAGATAATACATATAAATTGTTAACATATTATTGGTATATTATCAATAAGACTTGCCTTATTGGAAACGTTTAATAAACATCAGCCATGTCGGCCAGGTGCAGTGACTCACACCTGTAATGCCAGTACTTTGGGAGGCTGAGGCAGGAGGATTGCTTGAGTCCAGGAGTTTGGGACCAGCCTGGGCAACATAGGGAGACCCTGTTTCTACAAAAAAAAATTTAAATTAGCAGGACGTGGCGGTGCACACCTGTAGTCCCAGCTACTCAGGAGGCTGAGGCAAGAGGATCACTTGAGTCCAGGAGGTTGAGGCTGCAGTGATCCAAGATTGTGCCGCTATGCTCCAGTCTGGGCAACTGAATGAGACCCTGTCTCAAAACAAAACAACAAACAAAAACAATCAAATAGACAAAAATATATCAGCCATGATTATTAGTAATTGTGTGATCTTTCTGGTCCTCAGTTTTTTTCAGCTGTAAGGCGGGGATAACTTCCTTGGCCTACTTCACAGGTATATATTGAGAATCAAATGAAATAAATAATTCAAATAAAATAGGAATAATTATATGAATAACCTAATATATCACCACTTCATGGTAGAGGTGGTGGTAAAAATGATGATAAACATCGTTCTTAGTTCCTTCCAGCCTCCATATTGGTATCTACTCCAGTGACTAAAGCCAGCTCTTCCGTGATTATTAATCAGAAAAGCAGTTATCCAAATGTAAGATGTTAATAGGGAAACTGAGTGCAGAGGATATGGAACTTTTTGTACTTACTATCTTTGCCATTTTTCTGTAAATATAAAACTGTTTACTAAAAAAATAAGTTTACTGAAAAAACTTGATCAAAAAAAAAGAATGTCATTGTCAAACTTTAGCAGAATTCTCTGGAAGGCTTATTAAATATTAAATACACATTGCTGGGTCCCAGCCCCAGAGTTGCTGATTCAGTGGGTCTGGGCTGGAGCCAGAGAACTTGCATTTCTTTTTTTTTTTTTTTTTTTTTTTTTTTGAGATGGAGTCTTGGTCTGTTGCCCAGGCTGGAATGCAGTGGTGTGATCTCGGCTCACTGCAACCTCCGCCTCCTGGGTTCAAGCGATTCTTCTGCCTCAGCCTCCCAAGTACCTGGGATTACAGGCATGTGCCACCACACCCGGCTAATTTTATATTTTTAGTAGAGATGGGGTTTCTCCATGTTGGCCAGGCTTGTCTCAATCTCCTGACCTCGTGATCCACCTGCGTCGGCCTCCCAAAGTGCTGGGATTACAGGCATGAGCCACTGTGCCCTGCTGCGAAGTTGCATTTCTAACAAGCAGTGCTGAGGCTGCTGATCTGAGGATGACACTTTGAGAACTGCTGACTTAAAATGTAAAGTAGTACGTGGGTTTCCTGTCTTTCCTATGAACAAAGGCTCCTATTCATCACGGTCTGCTATTTCTTGGTTCGTGCTGTCCGTGACATCACCCAACATTTACCTACGAGCCAAGAGGAAGGAGACAACTGATGACTGACTGAGCAGGACGATACTAAACGGGGCCTGCATAATCCCTTTTACCCTGCTTTTCTCCGTCTTCTTCGAAGCTTTAGGCCATGGATCCAAACCATGCTTAAAATAACACACAAGTACATATTTAAATATGTATATGTTAAATATATAATACATATATATTTTATGCATACATTTCATTACAGGTTGAGCATCCCAAATCCCAAAATCTGAAACCCGAAATGTTTCAAAATCCAAAACTTTTGAGCACCAACATGACACTCAAGGAAAATGCTCACCGCAGCATTTCAGATTTTGAATTTTTGGATTTGGGATGCTCAACACATAAATATAATGCAAATATTCCAAAATCTGGAAAAAAAATCTGAAATCTGAAACACTTCTGGTTGCAAACATTGCAAATAAGGGATACTCAGCCTGCAAAAAGAAATACATGGGCTGGGCATGGTGGCTCATGCCTGTAATCCCAGCACTTTGGGAGGCTGAGGCAGGAGGATCATTTAAGGCCAGGAGTTCAAGATCAGCCTGCACAACATGGCAAGACCCTGTCTCTACACAAAAATTAAAAAACAAGCCGAGTCTGGTGGTGTGTGCCTATAGTCCCAGCTACTCAGGAGGCTGAGGTGGGAGGATCACTTGAGCCCACGTTGTCAAGGCTGCAGTGAGCCATGATCGTGCCATTGCACTACAGCCTGGGCGACAGATCTCAGGCTGTCTCAAAAATAAATAAATACGTACGTACATATGTGCATACATGCACACATGCATGCACGCATACACACATGCACACATGCATGCACACATACACGCATGCACACATATATGCATACACACCTACATGTTCATAGAGGAAAAAAATTACCCACAGCTTCCCAAAGACAACCACTTAACATTTTGGTCTAGTCCCAAATTTTATTTCAACTATGTTTTGAGGATTTTCTTTTAAACATTGCTTTTGCTTCTTTTGTTTTGCTTTGTGGTTTCTTTTTACTTTTTTTTTTTTTTTTTTGAGACAGAGTCTGGCTCTGTTGCCAAGCTGGAGTGCAGTGGCATGATCTAGGCTCACTACAACCTTCGCTTTCAGGGCTCAAAAGATTTCCCTGGCTCTGCCTCCTGAGTAGCTGGGACTACAGGCACGTGCCACTACACCTGGCTAATTTTTGTATTTATAGTAGAGAAGGAGTTTCACGATGTGGGCCAGGATGGTCTCTATCTCTTTACCTCGTGATCTGCCCACCTCGGCCTCCCAAAGTGTTGGGGTTACAGCGTGAGCCACCGCACCTGGTCTGTTGTTGTTGTTTTTTTTTTTCGAGATGGAGTCTTGCTCTGTCCCCCAGGCTGGAGTGCAGTGGCGCAGTCTCTGCTCACTGCAAGCTCTGCTTCCCGGGTTCACGCCATTCTCCTGCCTCGGCCTCCTGAGTAGCTGGGACTACAGGTGCCCGCCACCACGCCTGGCTAATTTTTTGTATTTTTAGTAGAGACGGGGTTTCACCGTGTTAACCAGGATGGTCTCAATCTCCTGACCTCGTGATCCTCCCGCCTCGGCCTCCCAAAGTGCTGGGATTACAGGCGTGATACTGGGATTACACCGCGCCCGGCCCTGTTTTGTTTTAATAGAAACAAGGTCTCGTTCTGTCACTGAGGCTGAAGTATAGTGGTGTCATCATAGCTCACTGCAGCCTTGAACTCCTGGGCTCAAGTGGTTCTCCCATCTTAACCTCCTGACTAGCTGGGACTACAGGTGTGTGCCACCATGCCCAGCTGTTTTTTTTTTTTTTCTTTTTTTGTAGAGACAGGGTCTTGCTCTGTTACCTAGGTTGGTCTCAAACTTCTTGGCTCAAGTGATCCTCCCACCTTGGTCTCCTAAAGTGTTGGGATTACAGGCACGAGCCACCATGCCCAGCCTCTTCTAAACATTGTCATAATTTAGGCCGTGTGCAGTGTCTCATGCGTGTAATCCCAGCACTTTGGGAGGCCCAAGCAGGCAGATCACTTGAGGTCAGGAGTTCAAGAACAGCCTGGCCAACATGCGGAAACGCAGTCTCTACTAAAAATACAAACATTAGCCAGGCATGGTGGTGGGCGCCTATAATCCTAGCTACTCAGGAGGCAGAGGCAGGAGAATCGCTTGAACCTGGGAGGCAGAGGTTACAGTGAGCCGAGATCGTGCCACTGCACTCTAGTCTGGAAGACAGAGAAAGACTCCATCTCAAAAAAAAAAGAAAAACATTGTTGTAATTTATAAGGGCACACATGTCCTGCTTTTTCACATAACACTGTATCATAAAGATTTCTATGTTAGTGTGTAGTATTTGTAAATATTAAATACTTGCATAGGCCCGGCACAATGGCTCATGCCTGTAATCCCAGCACTTTGGGAGGTTGAGACAGGCAGATCACTTGAGCCCAGGAGGTTGAGACCAACCTGGGCAGCATAGCAAAACCCTGTCTCTACAAAACATACAAAAATTAGCTAGGCATGGTGGCACATGCCTGTAGTCCCAGCTACTCAGGAGGCTGAGGCGGGAGAATCGCTTCAGTCTGGGAAGCCTCAGGGCTGCAGTCATCTGAGATGGTGCCACTGCAGTCCAGCCTGAGCGACAGAGTGAGACCTCGTCTCAAAGAAAACAACAACAACAAAAAACCTTGCATAATACTGCAGGGTTATTGTTGGATCCCCGCTTTTCCATTTGTTCACTGTCATCAAAGGAGACTCAAATTTCACAGTTGCATGGACTTTATTTTTCTATAACTGAACTAAATGTCTTTCTTAAGCCCCAGGTCTCTGGAAGCAAAGAACATAATCAAGTCACTTCCAAGTAAACTCAGTGTTTGTGTGTGTGTGTGTGTGTGTGTGTGTGTGTGTGTGTGTGTATATATATATATATTTTTTTTTTTTTTTTTGAGTTGGAGTCTCGCTCTGTCACCCAGGCTGGAGTGCAGTGGTGCGATGTCGGCTCACTGCAAGCTCCGCCTCCTGGGTTCATGCCATTCTCGTGCCTCAGCCTCCCAAGTAGCTGGGACTACAGGCACCTCAGCCTCCCAAAGTGCTGGGATTACAGGTGTGAGCCACCGTGCTCGGCCCAGGTAAACTGTCTTAATCAGATTCTGCTGTTCTCAAGTCCTCACCACTCTTGCTGAGGGAGTTATGTAAATGTCACCAAAGAGCCAATGGGGAGGGGACATGCTTCTTGATCTTTGTCAGCCTCGTTCCATGGTGGTCTCCTGTTCCAGGTGTACCAGGTGAGCCATCCCTGTCTGTCTCAGGCTGGGGTAGAAGAAGGTAGGAAGGCAGCATTGAGGGAATGTGTGAGTGGGAGGCAGGAAGGATCTGCCTTGAGTGTGGATAACCTGCTGTGTAGCCACATCCTCATCCATCCATGTGGCATTCTCTTATCACAGCCATGAGATCCCCCCTCTCTAAAGAAGTAGAGTGTAGAAACTGGAAGAATCTGTTTCTTTTTGTTTTTGTTTTGAGACAGAGTCTTGCTCTGTCGCCCAGGCTGGAGTGCCATGGCATGATCTTGGCTCACTGCAACCTCTGCCTCCTGGGTTCAGGTGATCCTCCTGCCTCAGCCTCCCCAGTAGCTGGGATTACAGGCACCTGCCACCATGCCCAACTAATTTTTGTATTTTTTAGTAGAGACGGGGTTTCACCATGTTGGCCAGGCTGGTCTCGAACTCCTGATCTCGTGATCCACCTGCCTCGGTCTCCCAAAGTGCTGGAATTACAGGCGTGAGCCACTGTGCCCAGCCAAGAATCTGTTTCTAATCTCAAGCCTAGACATGCCAAGCTACCATTTCTACTCCACAGTGTCCATGCCATCGTGGTAGGAGATCTGCCTCTGGGGCTTGCTGCCCTCCTGGGGCTTCCCCAGGAATCAAGATCTTTTCAATCCACTTAAAAGAGGTTTAGTGAACTTCAGATGGGGCTGGGTGCGCAGTTCCTGTTCTTTCGCTTCCTCTTCCAATGCCCCACCTGTCTTCCCTCTCTAATGAAATCTTATCTGGAGCGGAGGTGCGGAGAATTGTTTCTCCTCTTCCTGAGTCTTTTGGTCTCACTCTTGAATGCACAGCTTGTGAGTTTAAAAGCCAAGATGTTGTTGACTTTTTTTATCTGGTTCTATCCTAGGAGGGATGGTGGTCTTGGATTAAAAGGGATTTTGAGAAAGGGAAAGAAGAAACTCGTTATCATCTTAAATTACTATCCTGCCTCATAAATAATGCAGCAAAATTATCTGGGCACATGTCACCAGTGACCTTTGGCAGACAGGGTGGAGCAGAGAGCTGCGTATGAGCCAAGACCTGATGTCATTGAGGAAGGTAAAGTGAGGCTGGGGAGGCTGATGGTAAAGACAGCAGCATAGGCAGGAGGTTCACCCTGTGAAAAAGGAGAAGGGTGCAGACTGTGGGTGTCTGAACAGCGGTGGTTTGTGCTGTCCGCAGAGCTGCAAGTCATCACCCGCCCCTCCTCCCTCAGTAAGAAAGTTGGAGCACAGACTCAGACAATTAAGGGCGCCCTTTCCAATCCACCCGGACACAGTGATGATTGTCCAAAGCAATTGGCTTGCTCAGACAGCCAGAAAAAAATCTAGTCTATCGGCATAAACTGTTTGTTTTTTGTTTTGTTTTGTTTTGTTTTTTGAGATGGAGTTTCACCCTTGTTGCCTAGGCTGGAGTGCAGTGGCGCCATCTTGGCTCACTACAACCTCTGCCTCCTGGGTTCAAGTGATTCTCCTGCCTCAGCCTCCCCAAGTAGGTGGGATTACAGTCATGAGCCACCACACCCGGCTAATTTTGTCTTTTTTTTAGAGACGGGGTATCACCATGTTGGTCAGGCTGGTCTTGAACTACTGACCTCAAGCAATCCACCTGCCTTAGCCTCCCAAAGTGCTGGGATTACAGGTTTGAGCCACCACGCCTGTATAAACTCTTTATGTGTATGTAATCATATACAAAGTGATTACAATTTGCAATGAGCCTCAGCATAAACTCTTTTTGTGCATATAATCCAGATATCTTCTTTAAATTTTTTCCCATGAGTAGAATTGCTGAGCCAAAGGATAAAACTTACGCAATTATGATGTTAAAAAAGAAAGGTCGGTGGTTCACACCTATAATCCCAGCACTTTGGGAGGCTGAGGCAGGCGGATCACGAGGTCAGGAGATAGAGACCATCCTGGCTAACATGGTGAAACCCCGTCTCTACTAAAAATACAAAAAAAAAAAAAAATTAGCCAGGTGTGGTGGCGGGCGCCTGTAGTCCCAGCTCTTCCGGAGGCTGAGGAGGAGCTCTGTCCCCTAGGGGCTGAAGTGCAGTGGTGCCATCATAGCTTACTGCAACCTGGAACTCCTGAGCACAGGTGATCCTCCCACCTGAGCCTCCTGAGTAACTGGGGCTATAGGCACAGGCCGCCAAGCTGAGCTAATTTTTAAACTTTTTTTTTTTTTTTTTTTTTTTTTTTTTTTTTTATTGATCATTCTTAGGTGTTTCTTGCAGAGGGGGATTTGGCAGGGTCACAGGACAATAGTGGAGGGAAGGTCAGCAGATAAACAAGTGAACAAAGTTCTCTGGTTTTCCTAGGCAGAGGACCTTGCGGCCCTCCGCAGTGTCTGTGTCCCTGGGTACTTGAGATTAGGGAGTGGTGATGACTCTTAAGGAGCATGCTGCCTTCAAGCAACTGGTTAACAAAGCACATCTTGCACCGCCCTTAATCCATTCAACCCTGAGTGGATACAGCACATGTTTCAGAGAGCACAGGGTTGGGGGTAAGGTCACAGATCAACAGGATCCCAAGGCAGAAGAATTTTTCTTAGTACAGAACAAAATGAAGTCTCCCATGTCTACCTCTTTCTACACAGACACGGCAACCATCCGATTTCCCAATCTTTTCCCCACCTTTCTCCCCTTTCTATTCCACAAAACCGCCATTGTCTTCATGGCCCGTTCTCAATGAGCTGTTGGGTACACCTCCCAGACGGGGTGGTGGCCGGGCAGAGGGGTCAGCCCCCCGCCCGGCCAGCCGCCCCGTCTGGGTGGGAGGTGGGGGGGTCAGCCCTCCCGCCTGGCCAGCCGCCCTGTCCGGGAGGGAGGTGGCGGGGTCAGCCCCCCGCCCGGCCAGCCGCCCCGTCCGGGAGGTGAGGGGCGCCTCTGCCCGGCCGCCCCTACTGGGAAGTGAGGAGCCCCTCTGCCCAGCCAGCCGCCCCGTCCGGGAGGGAGGTGGGGGGTCAGCCCCCCGCCCGGCCAGCCGCCCCGTCTGGGTGGGAGGTGGGGGGTCAGCCCTCCCGCCTGGCCAGCCGCCCTGTCCGGGAGGGAGGTGGGGGGGGTCAGCCCCCCGCCCGGCCAGCCAACCCGTCCAGGAGGGAGGTGGGGGGGGGTCAGCCCCCCACCCGGCCAGCCACCCCGTCCGGGAGGTGAGGGGCGCCTCTGCCCGGCCGCCCCTACTGGGAAGTGAGGAGCCCCTCTGCCCGGCCAGCCGCCCCGTCCGGGAGGGAGGTGGGGGGGTCAGCCCCCTGCCCGGTCAGCCGCCCCGTCTGGGAGGTGAGGGGCGCCTCTGCCCGGCCGCCCCTACTGGGAAGTGAGGAGCCCCTCTGCCCGGCCAGCCGCCCCGTCCGGGAGGGAGGTGGGGGGTCAGCCCCCCGCCCGGCCAGCCGCCCCGTCTGGGTGGGAGGTGGGGGGTCAGCCCTCCCGCCTGGCCAGCCGCCCTGTCCGGGAGGGAGGTGGGGGGGGTCAGCCCCCCGCCCGGCCAGCCAACCCGTCCAGGAGGGAGGTGGGGGGGGGTCAGCCCCCCGCCCGGCCAGCCACCCCGTCCGGGAGGTGAGGGGCGCCTCTGCCCGGCCGCCCCTACTGGGAAGTGAGGAGCCCCTCTGCCCGGCCAGCCGCCCCGTCCGGGAGGGAGGTGGGGGGGTCAGCCCCCTGCCCGGTCAGCCGCCCCGTCTGGGAGGTGAGGGGCGCCTCTGCCCGGCCGCCCCTACTGGGAAGTGAGGAGCCCCTCTGCCCGGCCAGCCGCCCCGTCCGGGAGGGAGGTGGGGGGTCAGCCCCCCGCCCGGCCAGCCGCCCCGTCTGGGTGGGAGGTGGGGGGGTCAGCCCTCCCGCCTGGCCAGCCGCCCTGTCCGGGAGGGAGGTGGCGGGGTCAGCCCCCCGCCCGGCCAGCCGCCCCGTCCGGGAGGTGAGGGGCGCCTCTGCCCGGCCGCCCCTACTGGGAAGTGAGGAGCCCCTCTGCCCAGCCAGCCGCCCCGTCCGGGAGGGAGGTGGGGGGTCAGCCCCCCGCCCGGCCAGCCGCCCCGTCTGGGTGGGAGGTGGGGGGTCAGCCCTCCCGCCTGGCCAGCCGCCCTGTCCGGGAGGGAGGTGGGGGGGGTCAGCCCCCCGCCCGGCCAGCCAACCCGTCCAGGAGGGAGGTGGGGGGGGTCAGCCCCCCGCCCGGCCAGCCACCCCGTCCGGGAGGTGAGGGGCGCCTCTGCCCGGCCGCCCCTACTGGGAATTTTTAAACTTTTTGTAAATACAGGATCTCAAGATGTCGGCCAGGCTTGTCTCAAACTGCTGACCTCAAGTGATTCTCCCACTTCAGCCTCCCAAAATGCTGGGATTACAGGCAGGAGCCAGGGCGCCCAGCCAGCCATGGTCTTAATACAAAAAGTACCAAAGCTGTTAACTTAAAGGGTGATGAGGCATGAGTCGTGGTGGTGGAAAATAAATTGGTACAACCTTTCTGTAGGAAAAGTGGTCAATATGTCAATATGCATAAAAAAATTTAACCTAGCACCTCTACTTTTAGGAATTCATCTGAAGGCAATAATTGGACAGATGTGCAAAGATATATATATATATGCCAGGAAGTTTAAAGAAGCATGTTTATAGTAGTTGAAAATAGACATGATTTAAATATCTAGCAACAGAAGATTGTTAAAAATAGTACTTCCGGCCAGGCACAGTGGCTCACACCTGTAATCCCAGCACTTTGGGAGGCTAAGGCAGGCAGATCACCTGAGGTTGAGAGTTTGAGACCAGCCTGACCAACATGGAGAAACCCCGTCTCTACTAAAATTACAAAATAAGCCGGGCATGGTGGCACATACCTGTAATCCCAGCTACTCAGGAGGCTGAAGCAAGAGATTCGCTTGAACCCGGGAGGCAGAGGTTGCTGTGAGCCGAGATCGTGCCATTGCACTCCAGCCTGGGCAATAAGAGCAAAACTCCGTCTATATATACATATATGTGTATACACACACACACACACACACACACATATATACATATATATGTACAGTACATTCACATAATCAAATATCATACAGTCATTAAAAATTATGACAAGGCCGGGCGTGGTGGCTCACAGCTGTAATCCCAGCACTTTGGGAGGCTGAGGCGGGCAGATCATGAGGTCAGGAGTTCGAGACCAGCCTGGCCAATATGGTGAAACCCCGTCTCTACTAAAAATACAAAAATTAGCTGGGAGTGGTGGTATGTGCCTGTTGTCCCAGCTACTCAGGAGGCTGAGGCAGGAAAATCACTTGAACCCAGCAGACGGAGGTTGCGGTGAGCTGAGATCTTGCCACTGCACTCCAGTCTGGGCGACAGAGCAAGACTCTGTCTAAAAACAAAACAAAACAAAACAAAAAACCACTTTGAAGAAATAAAAAGATAAAAAGCAAAACAAATAACAAATTGTATGTACTTATTGTGTACAACATGATGTGACATTCTGTACATTTTAATCTTTTTTTGTTTATTTATTTATTTTGAGACGAAGCTCTATCGCCCAGACGGAGTGCAGTAGCATGATCTCAGCTCACCGCAACCTCCACCTCCTGGGTTCAAGAGATTCTCCTGCCTCAGCCTCCCGAGTAGCTGGGATTACAGGTGCATGTCACCGTGTCTGGCTAATTTTTTTGTATTTTTAGTAGAGATGGGGGTTTCATCATGTTGGCGAGGCTGGTCTTGAATTCTCCACCTCAGGTGATCCGCCCGCCTCGGCCTCCCAAAGTGCTGGGATGACAGGCGTGAGCCACCTTGCCCAGCCACATTTTAATCTATTATTCACTTAAGGATCTTCCTGGGTCAAACTAGATTTCTTGGAAGCCGTGCTTTGTTTCATTTCGTAAGTTCAAGCCTTTTTCTTCCTTTTTGGCAACTCCAGAATTCCTCACTCTCCTCCCCTACTCATTGCCTCTGCTTCTTCCCACATGCCCCTCTTCTCTTCCCACCAGGCTTCCCTAGTCAACATTCTTTTCAGAAGTGAGGCTTGCCCTCGTGACACCTCTCTTAAGTGGCTCAGCCTGGAAAATCCTCTAGGAGAGGTGCCCTTGACGACAGACAGACTCAGAGGTCACAGGCCCTGTGGGCTGTGGGGCCTGGTGTGGATGAGGGTGTCAGCCAAAGTGGCACTTCTGGCGCAACTAACAATAGATTACACAAAGTCCACTGCCAAGTAGTCGCTTGGGATGGGCCGGTAAAAGGCCCTGATCAGCCGCTGGGAAAGGCTGGTCTTCAACCCTTGGACTCTAACCGCGGCAGAACTCAGCAGAATTCAAGGTCCTGATCATGAGGCTGGCTTTGGGTCTCACATGTGCCAGTTCCTGCCCTGAAGCCTTAAGTTTGAGAGCAAGATGGGAACAAATGGACAGGAAGACTCCCATGAATACAGGAAGCGCCCAAAGATCTCAGGAGGAGCCCCTTCTTTAACTGAGAGCATTCACTTTCCCTTCTGATTTACTCCCCCAGAAAAACATTAGAGCTGACACCTTCTTGGTGACTTTGGATCATGAGCTCAAACACGATCTCAGAGCTTTGCCATTAGAGATCACCTGTCCTGGCCGGCGCGGTGGCTCACGCCTATAATCCCAGGACTTTGAGAGGCCAAGGCGGGTGGATTACTTGAGGCGAGGAGTTTGAGAACAGCCTGGCCAACTTGGTGAAACCCCATCTCTAACTAAAAATACAAAAATTAGGCCGGGGGCAGTGGCTCACGTCTGTAATCCCAGCACTTTGGGAGTCTGAGGCAGGCAGATCACAAGGTCAGGAGTTTGAGACCAGCCTGGCCAACACGGTGAAACCTCGTCTCTACTAAAAATACAAAAATTAACTGGGTGTGGTTGTGGGCGCCTGTAATCCCAGCTACTTGGGAGGCTGAGGCAGGAGAATCATTTGAACCTGGAGGTGGAGGCTGCACTTAGCCGAAATCATGCCATTGCACTCCAGCCTGGGCAACAGGGCGAGACTCCGTCTCAAAAATAAAATAGGCCAGGCACGGTGGCTCACTTCTGTAATCCCAGCACTTTGGGAGGCTGAGACAGGCGGATCACAAGGTCAGGAGATCAAGACCATCCTGGCTAACACGGTGAAACCTGTCTCTACTAAAAATACAAAAACAAAATTAGCCAGGCGTGGTGGCGGGCGCCTGTAGTCCCAGCTACTCGGTACGCTGAGGCGGGAGAAGGGCATGAACCCGGGAGGTGGAGCTTGCAGTGAGCTGAGATAGCGCCACTGCGCTCCAGCCTGGGCAACAGAGCGAGACTCCGTCTCAGAAAAAAAAAAAAATTAGCCACATGCAGCGGTGTACACATGTGGTCGCAGATACTCAGGAGGCTGAGGCAGGAGGATGGCTTGAGCCCAGGAGTTCAAGCCTGTGAGCTATGGTCACACCACTGCACTCCACCCTGGGTGACAGAATGAGACACTGTCTCTAAAAAATAAAAATAAAATCAGGACTGTCTTCTTTGTAGACAGTTTGAAATTCTGAAAGAGACCGGGTGCAGTGGCTCACGCCTGTAATCCCAGCGCTTTCGAAGGCCAAGGCGGGCGGATCACCTGAGGTCTGGAGTTCAAGACAGCCTGGCTAACATGGTGAAACCCCGTTTCTACTAAAAATACAAAAAATTAGCCAGGCATGGTGGCGCGCACCTATAATCCCAGCTACTGGAGAGGCTGAGGCAGGAGAATCGCTTGAACCCGGGAGGCGGAGGTTGCAGTGAGCCAAGATCGCACCACTGCACTCCAGCTTGGGCAATAAGAGTGAAACTCCGTCTCAAAAAAAAAAAGAAATTCTGAAAGATAGCTGTTGAATAATTGGCTCATCTGGATCACTGAGACTGGACAATTGCCAAATCTTAGAGCAGAGAATGACAATGAATCATAGTATTCTGCCCCTGGCTTCTAGGTTGGTAAATATCCCAGCAGTCCAAGATAAACGGCTATCCCTGCCCTTCTTGGCTGTCTCCAGGGATATGCTATCATGTCCCTTCACATATTCTCTGAGGAATTACACACCAAGCAAGAATAGGAGATGGCGTATACTAGTTTTAAGGGAGGAGACCACCCCTCATATTGTCTTATGCCCAATTTCTGCCTCCAAAGAAAGAAGAAGTAAAAATTAAAAGGCAGAAATGAAATCTACAGGCAGACAGCCCGGTGCCATGCCCTGGGCCTGGTTGAAAATCGACCCCTGACCTAATCGGTTATGTTATCTATAGATTACAGACGTTATATAGAAAAGCACTGTGAAAATCCCTGTCCTGTCCTGTTCGTTCTGATTACCGGCGCATGCAGACCCCAGTCACGTACCCCCTGCTTGCTCAATCTATCACGACTGTCTCATGCAGACCCCCTTAGAGTTTTGAACCCTTAAAGGGGACAGGAATTGCTCACTCGGGGAGCTCGGTTATTGGAGATGTGAATCTTTAGAAGCTCCCGGCCGAATAAAGCCCTTCCTTCTTTAACTTGGTGTCTGAGGGGTTTTGTCTGCAGCTTGTCCTGCTACAGTTTATTTATTTATTTTTGAGACAGAGTCTCGCTCCGTTGCTCAGGCTGGAGTGCAGTGGCGCAATCTCAGCTCACTGTAACCTCCACGTCCCAGGTTCAAGCGATTCTTGTGTCTCACCCTCTTGAGTAGCTGAGATTACAGGCATGTGCCACCACATCCAGCTAATTTTTTTTTTTTTTTTTTTTTGAGACGGAGTTTCACTCTGTCGCCCAGGCTGGAGTGCAGTGGTGTGATCTCTGCACCCTGGAACCTCCTTCTCCTGGGTTCAAGTGATTCTCCTGCCTCAGCCTCCTGAGTAGCTGGGATTACAGGCACCTGCCACCATGCCCAGCTAATTTTTGTATTTTAGTAAAGACGGGGTTTCACCATGTTGGTCAGGCTGGTCTCGAACTCCTGACCTCAAGTGATCCACCTGCCTTGGCCTCCCAAAGTGCTGGGATTACAGGCAGGAGATGGAGTATACTAGTTACCCAGGGTAGGCACCTGTGCACTCCCCTGGAACTGGGGCCTGGGGTCAGCCGCACCCAACCATATGCATTGCAAGTAGGAGAGAGGTGGCTCCTCAAAGGAAAACCTTTTATTATTAGAAGAAAGGACTATAGAGAGCAGGAAGGACAAAAATAGCTCTGCGCATAACAGAGACCATGAGATTTCCTAGAGGTGGCCAGCCTCTGCTGGATGGCGTAGGGTGAGCCTCGGCAGCTCTTCCAGCGGGCCTTTCTGTGCTGTGGAGGCTGGAAGGAGAAAGCTGCCCTTCCCAGATTGCATGCAGCTTGGATTCTGGGCGCAGCCTGGGTTCTAGATTGATACTTATTAATAAATGCATTCCTTCGAGATCTGAAAAGTGGAAGTGGGCTGGGCGTGGTGGCTCATGCCGGTAATCCCAGCACTTTGGGAGGCCGAGGCTGGTGGATCACCTGAGGTCAGGAGTTCAAGACCAGCCTGGCCAACATGGTGAAACTCCACCTCTACTAAAAATACAAAAATTAGCTGGGTGTGGTGGTGGGCACCTGTAATCCCAGCTACTTGGGAGGCTGAGGCAGGAGAATCATTTAAACCCAGGAGGCGGAGGTTGCGGTGAGCCGAGATCGCACCACTGCACTCCAGCCTGGACAACAGGAGTGAAACTCTGTCTCAGGAAAAAAAAGAGAAAAGAAGAGAAGAGTAAGGGAGGGGAGGAAAGAGACTAGAAGAGACGAGATGAAGGGAAGGGAGGGGAAGGGAGGGGAAGGGAAGGAGGTCATGCTGTGTTCTTTTTGCTCTTAGGTGTTTGCTTTTGGCAAGAAGGCCATGAGATGCCCATGTCAAGTCTCCGGGTTTGAGGATATTGAGAGAAACTGTGGAGGTAGCAGTGGCAGAATTCCACATTCTAGTGTATAGGTGGGGGCGGTGGGTGGCAGCAACCTCTTGGGCCCAGCTTCCTGGTACCCGGATTGTCGCTAGAACAGAATGTCCTACAACTCAGCGTTCCTGTGGGTGACAGATAATGACTCCATTGGGAGTGTTCTGGGAGTCATTCCTGAAAGCAAACCTTGAGTCTGCTCCTCCCGGCCTTCCACGGACTTGGTAATCTTTCAGTTGCATAGATTATGTGTGCCTAGAACAGGCACAGTGGCTAATGCCTGTAATCCCAACACTTTGGGGGGCCGAAGTGAGCTGAGATAGCGCCACTGCGCTCCAGCCTGGGCAACAGAGCGAGACTCCGTCTCAGAAAAAAAAAAAATTAGCCACATGCAGCGGTGTACACATGTGGTCGCAGATACTCAGGAGGCTGAGGCAGGAGGATGGCTTGAGCCCAGGAGTTCAAGGGTACGGTGAGCTATGGTCACACCACTGCACTCCACCCAGGAGGCAGAGGTTGCAGTGAGCCGAGATCATGCTATTGCACTGCAGCCTGGGCAACAGGAGTGAAACTCCATCTCAAAAAAAAAAAAAGTAATTAATTAATTAATAATAAATAAATAGCTTCATGAGGCTAGTGACTACCGTAGTGGACTATGCGACTCTAGACACTTCTTCCCTTGCATGCTGTGGGACTTCAACGTCTTAATTCCTACCACTGCCTCCTGGCAAAGCATTTGATTCCTCTGTTTTTTCAAAAACGTTTTCTCTCCTTGTGCTCTGTTAACCATGTCCTGGGGCAGGCGGCACTTTTGCTATTCATCAACGGATGAAGCCCAACAAGCTATTTTCCTCCGCAGCAGAATCTTCCTGCTGCTCTTCCGGGGCAGGAATGCAGCACCCCTGAGCTTTGTTTTCAAAATAGCATTTCCCCCGCTGCTTCCCCCATGCTCTACCCTCTTTGATGTATACCGATGTGTAGAAAAAGACCAAGAAGATATCTACCAAAATGTCAATGGTTATGTTTGGGTAGAAAAATTATATATCACCTTTATTTTTCTTTCTTGTGCCTTTTTAGTTTTTCTACAATGAACAGGTAGGGCTTTTGAAAGGTATAAAAATAGTTATAAAACAATTCTCTTTGGCGTTCCCAGGAGGACAGCAAAGGAAAGTTTCAGAAAGGGAACCTTGCGGCGGCCGGGAGAGCAGCCTGTCCAGGTGGGGTGAGGGGCTGCAGACCGGTCCACAAAGAAAACACAGAACCGAGGAACTAGCCGGCAAGTTTGACTATGCGGAAAATTGGATTAGGATGGGTTTACAGAGTTGCTGGAGAGTGTGGGAAGACTCACAGATTCCCACAAAGCTGAGCATGTGAAAAAAAGAAGACGTTCACTCCAGGGAAAACAAAAGGGAAATACATGTAGTTGTCACTGATACCTACATAGCCATCATAAGGAAGACGCTAAATAAGGCTTTAGCCAAAATTGTGTTAAAAGACCTTGAGAAGGGCAGGGCTCCGTGGCTCATGCTTGTAATCCCAGCACTTTGGGAGGCTGAGGCGGGCGGATCACCTGAGGTCGGATGTTCAAGACCAGCCTGGCCAGCATGGAGAAACCCTGTCTACCAAAAATACAAAATTAGCCGGACGTGGTGGCGCATGCCTGTAATCCCAGCTACTCAGGAGGCTGAGGCAGGAGAATTGCTTGAAACTGGGAGGCCTCGGAGGTTGTGGTGAGCCGAGATTATGCCATTGCACTCCAGCCTGTGCAACAAGAGCGAAACTCCATCTCAAAAAAAAAAAAAAGATGTTGAGAAGTCAGGGAAAGAGGTGAGGTAAGACAGTTAAATCCTGCAAGTTCATAAATCCTCAAGTTCCTCCAAGGAAGCCCATGGGTAATATCTGCAACTGAAATTTTAAGAAGTGCTGATATAAACCTGTTATTGGAGATATGGGGATAAATACCAGAAAAAAATAGCTAAAAAGGAGTTCAGAGTGGTTGGATCTGAGAAGCAGGACTTGGGTAGGGAGTTGGGGAGCAGAAGGTGGCTGTCTTTCCTCTAAACCTTTTTCTTCTATTGGACTCTTTAAAAACGCAGTTCCTATATGATTTTATTAAAGATAAAAAATTTTGGCCAGGTGCAGTGGCTCACGCCTGTAATCGCAGCACTTTGGGAGGTTGAGGCAGGCGGATCATTTGAGATCAGGAGTTCAAGACCAGCCTGGTCGACATGGCAAAACCCTGTCTCTACTAAAAATACAAAAATTAGCTGGGCATGGTGGCAGGCGCCTGTAATCCCAGCTACTTGGGAGGCTGAGGTGTGAGAATCGCTGGAACCCAGGAGGCGGAGGTTGCAGTGAGCTGAGATCGAGCCGCTGCACTCCAGCCTGGGAGACAGGGCAAGACTCTATCTCAAAAAAAAAAAAAAAAAAAAAAAGACCAGGCGTGGTGGCTCACGCCTGTAATCCCAGCACTATGTGAGGCCGAGGCGGGCGGATCACGAGTTCAGGAGATTGAGACCATCCTGGCTAACATGGTGAAACCCTGTCTCTGCTAAAAATACTAGCTGGGCGTGGTGGCGGGTGCCTGTAGTCCCAGCTACTCAGGAGGCTGAGGCAGGAGAATGGTGTAAACCCGGGAGGTGGAGCTTGCAATGAGCCGAGATCGCGCCACTGCACTCCAGCCAGAGCGACACAGCGAGACTCCATCTCAAAAAAGAAAAAAAAAAAAATTAAATGTCATTTAAACAAATGCCCTCCAATAACCAGAAACAAGATGTGGCAATGCTTTGGCTTTCTCTTTCTGGTGATGTCAAAAGGATCCCTGCTACATGGGCTGATCTTGGTTGGACCACGTTGTTGTCAAGCACAGTGACAGAACGGGACACCCTGCCCATGCAGGCTGAATGACTATGACTCCTAGGGCAGGAAAGGACTCCTGCCACTGCCCTACTCTCAGCCCTGCAGCTCGACAATCCCATCTTCCTCCGACAGACAGGGCTGCAGATGCTTTTTTTTTTGAGACGGAGTTTTGTTCTGTCGCCCAGGCTGGAATGGAGTGCAGTGGCATCATCTCGGCTCACTGCAACCTCCGCCTCCCAGGTTCAAGCATTCTCCTGCCTCAGCCTCCCGAGTAGCTGGGATTACAGGTGCACACCACCATGCCCGGCCAATTTTTGTATTTTTAGTGGAGACGGGGTTTCACCGTGTTGGCCAGCCTGGTCTCAAACTCCTGACCTCAAGTGATCCTCCTGCCTCGGCCTCCCAAAGTGCTGGGATGACAGGCATGAGCCACTGCACCCAGCCTCCGTTTAACCATTTTTACATATCTGGTTCAGTGGCATTAAGTACATTCATAGTTGTACAACCATCACACCCGTCTGTCTGCATAACTTTTTCATCACCCTCCCCTGAAACTGCACCCGTTAAACACTAACTCCCCATTCTCCCCTCCCCCCAGCCCACAAACCACCCTCTTAATTTCTGTCCCCATGATTTTGACTACCCTAGAAACCTCATATAAGTGGAATCATAGAACATTTTTCTTTTTGTGACTAGCTTATTTCACTTCACATGATGTTTTCAATGTTGTAGCGTGGGCCAGAATTTTCTTACATTTTCAGGCTTACTAATGTATCTCCTTGTATGAATCTACCACATTTTGTGTGTCCGTTCACCTGTCGATGGACACTTGGGTAGCTTCTACTTGGCCGTTGTGAATAATGCAGCTGTGAATGTAGGTGAACAAATATACGTTGCGGTCCCTGCTTTAATTATTTTGGGTCTACACCCAGAAGTGGAATTACTGAGGCCGGGCGCGGTGGCTCACACCTGTAATCCAAGCACTTTGGGAGGCTGACGTGGGAGGTTCACCTCAGATCAGGAGTTCAAGACCAGCCTGGCCAACACGGTGAAACCCCATCTCTACTAAAAACACAAAAATTAGCCAGGCATGGTGGCACGTTCCTGTAATCCCAGCTACTCGGGAGGCTGAGGCAGGAGAATCACTGGAATCCAGGAGGCAGAGGCTGCAGTGAGCTGAGGTGGCACCACTGCACTCCAGCCTGGGCAACAGAGTGAGACGCCACCAAAAAAAAAAAAAAAAAAAAGTGGAATTGCTGGGTTGGATGGTAATTCCACACTTAGTTTTGTAAGGATTCACTGTACTGTTTTCTGCAGCAGCGGCCTCATTTTACATCCCCACAGAATCCACGTGGGTTCCAGTTTCTTCGCACCCTCACCAACACTTGTTATTTTATTTCTTTTTTTTTAGAGATAGGATCTCACGATGTTGCCCAGGCTGGTCTTGAACTCCTAGCCTCAGGTAACCCTCCTGCTTTGGCCTCCCAGAGCATTGAGCTTACACACGTGAGCCTCCAGGCCCAGCAAACACTTGTTTTTTTTTTTGTTTTTTTGAAACGGGGCTTCACTCTCGTTAACCAGGCTGGAGTACAATGGCATGATCTCGGCTCACTGCAACCTCCCACTCCCGGGTTCAAGCGATTCTCCTGTCTCGGCCTCCTGAGTAGCTGGGATTACAGGCGCCCACCACTACACCCAGGTAATTTTTGGTATTTTCAGTAGAAATGCAGTTTCACCATGTTGGCCAGGGTGGTCTCGAACTCCTGACGTCAGGTGATCCACCTGCCTCAGCCTCCCAAAGTGCTGAGATTACAGGCATGAGCCACCGCACCTGGCCCTTTCCTTTCCTTCCCTTCTTTCTTCTTTTTATTTATTTATTTATTTATTTATTTATTTATTTATTTATGACAGAGTCTCTCTCTGTTGCCCAGACTGGAGTGCAGTAGCGCAATCTCAGTTCACTGCAGCCTCCACCTCCCAAGTTTAAGCGATTCTTGTGCCTCAGCCTCCTGAGTAGCTGGGACTACAGGCGTGCACCACCACGCCTGGCTAACTTTTGTATTTTTAGTAGAGATGGGTGGGGTTTCACCATGTTGGCCAAGCTGGTCTCGAACTCCTGGCCTCAAGTGATCTGCCCGCCTTGGCCTCCCAAAGTGCTGGGATTACAGATGTGAGCCACTGTGTGGCATTTGTTTTTTTCTTTTAAATAATAGCCATCCTAGTAGATGTGAGCACTGATGTTTTCCTCTCTTAATCATGCTCAGTAGGACAGTGGTTTAGTTGTAATGGAAAACTCTGGGTTTTATTGGGCTGAGTTGGCCTGAGGTGCCAAGGCTGCACTGGGGGCCACAGAGATAGCCTGGTACTATTAGAAGGGCCTAGGGGAGATGAAATTTACCACCTTGCAGCCTAGTCCTCAAACAGACTTGAGTGATGGTTAATGGCACGGACTTCAGACCCAGAGCACCCAGGCATGGTGTCTCATATCCGTAATGCCAGCACTTTGGTAGACTGAGGTAGGATTGCTTGAGCCCAGAAAGAAGTTCAAGACTAGCCTGGGCAACATAGTGAGACTCTGTCTCTACCAAAAAAAAAAAAAATTAGCCAGGCGTAGAGGCATGCACCTGTAGTCCCAGCTACTCCGCAGGCTGAGGCAAGAAGATCCCTTGAACCCTGGAGGTCAAGGCTGCAGTGAGCTATGATGGCACCACTGTACTCCAGCCTGGGCAACAGAATGACACCCTGTCTGTAAACAAAAAAACCCTCCTTTCCACATTCAGCCCACAAATCTTTCAGGAATGACCATTATACACCAAGTACCATGCTAGACACAGGGGATTCAACACTAAACAAAAGCACACAATGCCCTGCCCTCAGGGAGCTTATAGTCTAGTGAGGGAAAAAGACGTTAGTTTAATTATCACCTTTCAATGAATGTGTCATTACAAAATGAATAAAACAAATGCTTTGATGGCAGAGGCTCTAGCAGTACCTCAATGTTCCTTCTGTCCCTCTTTATGAGTAATAGAACCTTTCATTTTTACGTAGACATATGGGTACCTAGAATAAAGACTACATTTTCCAGGCTTCTTGCAACCAGATGTGGCCTTGTGGCTAAATTCTGGCCAATCCTACATATGCAGAAGTGGGATGTTCAACTTGTAGGAGATGTCTGTAAAGGGAGGAGGCTTGCCCTTTTTTCCTCTTTCTTCTCTCCACTTGTGGGAATGTGGACATAATGGCTGGAGCTCCAGCTGCTGTCTTGGACTATCCAGCGACCTTGAGAATGAAAACCATGTGTATAGGAGCAAGAAAATAAACGAAGCCCGTGGGGCTGGTGTCGTGGTTCACACCTGTAATCTCAGCACTTTGGGCAAGAGAATCACTTGAGCCCAGGAGTTCAAGACCAACCTGGGCAACATAGTGAGACCCCTTCTCTACTAAAAATTTAAAACATAGTGAAGCACAGAGGTGTGTACCTGTGTTCCTAGCTAGTTGGAAGACTGAGATAAGAGGATCTCTTGAGCTGGTTCAGCTCTGTTGTCCAGGCTGGAGTGCAGTGAGCTATGATTGCACCACTGCATTCCAGCCTGGGAAACAGTGCAAGACCCTGTCTCAAAACAGAAGGAAGAAAGAAGAAGAAGGAGGAGGAGGAAAGAAGAAGGAAGAAGGAAGATGAAGAGGAAGGGGAAGAAGGAGAAAGCAGCAGCAGCTTGGCTCTCAGGCACCACGAGGCCCAGGACTCTTTTTTTTTAGAGATGAGGTCTCACTATGTTGCCCAGGCTGGAGAGCAGTGGCTGTTCACAGGTGTGATCCCACTACTGATCAGCACGGGAGTTTTTTTGTTTTTGTTTTTTGTTTTGTTTTTTGAGACAGAGTTTCGCTCTTGTTGCCTAGGCTGGAGTGCAATGGCGCCATCTCGGCTCACTGCAACCTCCATCTCCCGGGTTCAAGCGATTCTCCTGCCTCAGCCTCCGAAGTAGCTGGGATTACAGGCATGCGCCACCACACCCAGCTAATTTGTATTTTTACTAGAGATGGGATTTCTCCATGTTGGTCAGGCTGGTCTCAAACTTCCGACCTCTGGTGATCCGCCCACCTCGGCCTCCCAAAGTGCTGGGATTACAGGTGTGAACAAGCGCGCCCGGCCAGCACAGGAGTTTTGACCTGCTCCGTTTCTGACCTGAGCCTGTTACCCCTCCTTAGGCAACCTGGTGGTCCCCTATTCCTTGGAGGTCACCATATTGATGCTGAACTTAGTGTGGACACCTGATTGGCCCAGTGCACTACAGCCCAGAACTCCTGGACTCAAGTGATCCTCCCACCTCAGCCTCCCAAGTAGCCGGGACTATAGGCAGGCACTACCATGCCCAGCACCCAGGACTTCTAAGTGCAAAAGAAATGAGGTTTAATTTTGAGTAAGCCCCTGTTATTTGGAGGTTTTCTGTGGTTTGCCACTATAACAGGAAGATGTAGTTCTATAAGCAAATGTAACACGGAACTTGACCCATACCAGGAGGGCTTCTTTGAGGAAATGACACTTGGGTTGAGTTAGCAATAGAGTGAGGAGGAAAGGGTTTTCAAGCAAAGGAAAAGTCCTATGCAAAAGTCCTGGGGTGGAAAGGAGCTTGGTGTGTTCCAAGGAAGAGAAGAAAGACCAGGGTGGCTGGGATAGAAAAAACAAATAGAGGATTAGCACGAAATGAGGTTGGAAAGGTGACAACACAGGGCACCATAAGCCTGTCAAGGCTTTTGCTAAAGATCCCAAGAGTAATGGGAGGCCACTGAAGGGGTTTTAGTGAGGAGATTAGAGGGCTAGATTGGTTCTCCTGGCTAGTAGCTCCATCCATCTGGAAGGCAGCTGCCATCTCTCAACCCCAGGATATCTTAGAGGCTGGGAACAAATGTTGTTTATCTGTGGATGAACTTTTTTTTTTTTTTGAGATGGAGTCTCGCTGTCGCCCAGGCTGGAGTACAGTGGCACGATCTCCACTCACTGCTACCTCCACCTCCCAGGTTCAGACGATTCCCCTGCCTCAGCCTCCCGAGTAGCTGGGACTACAGGCATGTGCCACGTCATGCCCGGCTAACTTTTTGTATTTTAGTAGAGACGGGGTTTCACCATGTTGACCAGGATGGTCTCAAGCTCCTGACCTCGTGATCTGCCTGCTTCGGCCTCTCAAAGTGCTGGGATTACAGGCATGAGCCACAGTGCCCCCCGGCTATAAAACTGTTTTTTAAAGTGTAGTAAAATAGGGCCAGGCACGGTGGCTCATGCCTGTAATCTCAACACTTTGAGAGGCCGAGGCAGGTGAATCACCCAAGGTCAGGAATTCAAGACCAGACCAGCCAACATGGCAAAACCCCATCTCTACTAAAAATACAAAAATTAGCCGGGCATGGTGGTGGGCTCCTGTAATCCCAGCTACTTGGGAGGCTGAGGCAGGGGAATCGCTTGAACCTGGGAGGTGGAGGTTGCAGTGAGCCAAGATAGCACCACTGCACTCCAGCCTGGGCAACAAGAAGGAAACTCTGTCTCATAAATAAATAAATAAATAAATAAATAAATAAATAAATAAATAAATAAATGCTGTGTTAAAATATATATAACATTTGCCATTTTAACTATTTTAAAGTGTACAATTCAGTGGCTTTAATTACATTCACAATGTTGTGCAACCATCACCACTATCTCCAAACTTTTTTGTGAGGCCAGGTGCCATGGCTCACACTTGTAATCCCAGCATTTTGGGAGACGAAGGCAGGCAGATCACTTGAGCCCAGGAGTTCGAGACCAGCCTGGGCAACATGGCAAAACCTCGTCTCTATAAAACACACACAAATTAGCGGGATGCCTGTAGTCCCAGCTACTCGGGAGGCCATGGTGGGAGGATCTGGGAAGGATTACCTGAGCCTGGGAGGAGGAGGCTGCAGTGAGACGTGATCACGCCACTGCACTCTAGCCTGGACAACCGAGCCAGACCTTATCTCAAAACAAAAACAAAAACAGAAACAAAACAGCCCCACAAACTTTTTTATGGATAAACTTTTGCACACAGTAATTATTTACCGCATGTTGGACTGAACTACATAATTGCAGCAGTCACTGTGTGTGAATTCCTAGAAAGTGGGCTGCGGACCATGATGAAGAGTTGACCAAGTCAGATCAGAGATAGCTGGGACCAGCCTAAGGAATGTCACACCCAGGTCAGCAGCTCTGTGGACCTGCCAGCTGTCCTTGGATACGTCATTTGGTGTGCTTTACTTAAGAGGAAGAATCAGGCCGAGCGCAGCGGAGCATGAGGTCAGAAGATGGAGACCATCCTGGCTAACACGGTGAAACCCCGCCTCTACTAAAAATAAAAAATAAAAAAATAGCCGGGTGCAGTGGCTCACGCCTGTAATCCCAGCACTTTGGGAGGCCGAGCATGGCGGATCACGAGGTCAGGAGATCGAGACCATCCTGGCTAACACGGTGAAACCCCTCTACTAAAAATACAAAAAAATTATCTGAGCGTGGTGGTGGGCATCTGTAGTCCCAGCTACTCAGGAGGCTGAGGCAGGAGAATCACTTGAACCCAGAAGGTGGAGGTTGCAGTGAGCAGAGATTGCGCCACTGTGCTCCAGCCTGGGCGACAGAGCAAGACTCCGCCTCAAAAAATAAATAAATAATAAATAAAAGAGGAATACTCATCCCCAAAACTGGAGTCAGAGTAGAGTAAACCGATGTCTGACCGCTCCCAGGATCTTAGGAAAACAGTCTGACTTCATTCATTGTTCTACCCACCAAGGAATGCCGAAAACAATGGAGAACTGGTTGTTCTGTGTTTCTCAACTTGAGGCAGTTTCCTGGATATACACAGTGGTATGTCTGGGACACGTGTAGCCTCAGGATAAACATGGGGCATTCATTTGACTTGATGGGAAATGATTTGTATTATTTTATTTTAAAACAAGTGTGCATGTATTGTGGGACAATAAACAACTTATGATGAGGTTTAAGAGTAAAAGATGAGGCTTTGAAGAAATTGTACCTGCAGCTTGGGCCTCACTCTCAGACTTTCAGTAATATTTGCCCTTTTCCCTTGCCAATAGTGGTATTTTCCATCTCGAAAAAAAAAAAAAAAAAGATTCTCATAGGAGTATGAACCCTACTGTGAACTGCTCATGCAAGGGATCTGGGTTGCACACGCCTTAACGAAAATCTAATGCCTGATGATCTGAGGTGGAACAGTTTCATCCCAAAACCATCCCCTCCGCCCCTCAATCTGTGGAAAAATTGTCTTCCATGAAACCGGTCCCTGGTGCTGAAAGCATTGGGGACTGCTGTTTTAGGGCATTCTGGCTGTGCTGGTGATGTTGCCTTCTTCTGGAAACTTACAACAGCTTGTATCTCTGAGAATGAATGGCAAAGACTGCTCCAGACCGAAAGCCATGCTGTCCACAAACTCCTTCTAGGAAATGCACTTTTACAAAGGATCTTTTTTTTTTTTTTTTTTTGAGACAGAGTCTCGCTCTGTCGCCCAGGCTGGAGTGCAGTGGTGTGGTCTCAGCTCACTGCAACCTCCGCCTCCTGGGTTCAAGGGATTCTCCTGCCTCATCCTCCCCAGTAGCTGGGACTACAGGCGTGTGCCATCATGCCTGGCTAATTTTTGTGTTTTTAGTAGAGATGGGGTTTTGCCATGTTGGTCAGGCTGGTCTGGAGCTCCTGATCCTAAGTGATCTGCCCACCTCGGCCTCCCAAGGTGCTGGGATTACAGGCGTGAGCCACCATAGGTGGCCAGAAGAATGTAATCTAACGAGACTTTGAGAGACTGGGAGCTTGGTGAAAACTGCTCTTGGTGTATTTCCTTGCTTCTGCTTGACTTCAGAGCTCCACCTTGATTTCCTGATTCTATACTTACGTTGTGAAAGGAGGATGGTTGGCCGGGTGCAATGGCTCACACCTGTAATCCCAGCACTTTGGGAGGCTGAGGCGGGAGGATCACTTGAGTTCGGGAGTTCGAGACCAGCCTGATTAACACGGAGAAACTACGTCTCTACTAAAGATACAAGCTTAGCTGGGCGTGGTGGTGGGCACCTGTAATCCCAGCTACTCGGGAGGCTGAGCCAGGAGAATTGCTTGAACCCGGGAGGTGGAGGTTGTGGTCAGCCGAGATCATGCCATTGCACTCCAGCCTGGGCAACAAGAGTGAGACTCTGTCGAAAGAAAGAAAGGAAGAAAGAAAGGAAAGAAAAGAAAGAAAGAAAGAAAGAAAGAAAGAAAGAAAGAAAGAAGGAAAGAAGGAAGGAAGGAGAAAGGAAGGAAGGGAGGAAAGGAAGGGAAGGAAGGAAGGAAGATGGTGGGAGGGTAAGGGCTGGTTGAAGCTGCTAATTCTAATTTGTAGTGTTCCCTGCTTCTTCTCCTCCCTCGCTATTTTGTCCCTTTGGTCTCAGGACCTTCCTCAGGCATCCCTTCTTCCAGGCAGACTTTGCTCAGTGCCTCACCCAGTGTGGATCCCGTGCCTTCTACCTCCCTGCATAATGTCCCCCAAACTTCGTCAGAGTACAAATTCAGCTGCACCGTGGTTCTCATTTAGTCATCTTTGTTCTTCACTAGATCAAAAATTCTTGAGGACAGAAAAGCGATTTCCTGTCAAGCAATTTTCCCTTCAAACCTTGGGTCTAGCACATGGCACATGATATTTACTAACTAAAACATACATTGAGTAGGTGGCAGGAGTAAGCAGTTGTTTACAAAGGTAGCTGCAATCATTTTTTGTTGTTCTTCTTTTTTTTTTTTTTTTTTTTTGGAGACGAAGTCTTGCTCTATTGTACAGGCTGGAGTGCAGTGGCACAATCTCAGATTACTGCAGCCTCTGCCCCCTGGGTTCCAGCGATTCTCCTGCCTCAGCCTCCTGGGTAACTGGGATTACAGGTGCACGCCACCGCGCCCGGCTGGCTGCAATAGTTTTTCCCATCCCTTTATGCAAATCCCTTTTGCAACGTGACTATGCTGCATCAAAGGGTAGGGATTATTCCTCCACCCCTTGAATCTGGGCTTGGCCACCGGGACATTAGCAAATGTGATGCAAGCAGGGGCTTGAAAAGCACTTGCACAAAAGGAATTACCCCTTTTTGACAGCGGCTGTAACCCTGAGACCGGTGATGTGAGCAAGCCTGAGCTGGCCTAATAGAGAGGCCTTATGCAGCAGGGCTGAGCCCAGGCAGCAGCCTGCCTATGTCCAACCAGCCAATTGCCAGACACGTGAGTGAGGTCATCTTAGGCCATCCAGCCCCATTTAAGACCCTAGAGGACTACAGACACATGAATGACTCCAGGAAAGACCAGCAGCAGAACCACTCTGGTGACCTCAGCCCAAATTGCTGATCCAGATTCATGAGCAAGCCGTTAAGTCTGGCCATGGTTTGTAACGCAGTGATCGATAACTGATATAGAAGGTACTTTATATGTGATCGTTCCTTCATTTGGCGTCTGTTCCTACTTTTCCTTTAGTGGCTAGCTCTTGTTTTTGCCTGTCCAGACTTTATTTCACTTTCTTCTTGTAGCGGCAAGTAGGTACTTTCTGTAGGAAAATTCTTAGAAATCACAGTGCTGAATCAAAGAGTAGCTGACATTCTGATTATCTCTCCAGCTTCCACTCCACCTCCTCCGGGGTTAGTCATATAGTTTGGGTAGGGCCAGGCACGGTCGCTCACGACTGTAATCCCAGCACTTTGGGAAGCCGAGGCAGGATTACTTGAGCCCAGGAGTTTGAGACCAGCCTGGGCAAAACAGTGAGACCTCACTGCTATTTATTATTACTATTATTATTTATTATTATTATTTTTTTGAGACAGAGTCACTCTGTTGCCCAGGCTGGAGTGCAGTGGCACGATCTTGGCTCACTGCAAGCTCCGCCTCCTGGGTTCACGCCATTCTCCTGCCTCAGCCTCCTGAGTAGCTGGGAATACAGTCGCCCACCTCCATGCCCAGCTAAATTTTTTGTATTTTTACTACAGATGGGGTTTCACCATGTTGGTCAGGCTAGTTTCAAACTCATGACCTCAGGTGATCTTCCCACCTCAGCCTCCCAAAGTGCTGGGATTACAGGCATGAGCCACCACACCAGGCCTATCATTATTATTATTATTATTATTATTATTATTATTATTATTATTTTTGAGACAGAGTCTCGCTCTGTTGCCCAGGCTGGAGTGCAGTGGTGCGATCTCGGCTCACTGCAAGGTCCACCTCTTGGGTTCACACCATTCTCCTGCCTCAGCCTCCCAAGTAGCTGGGACTACAGGTGCCTGCCACCGTGCCCAGCTAATTTGTGTGTGTGTGTGTGTGTGTGTGTGTATTTTTAGTACAGATGGGGTTTCACTGTGTGAGCCAGGATGGTTTCGATCTCCAGACCTCGTGATCTGCCCGCCTCGGCCTCCCAAAGTGCTAGGATTACAGGTGTGAGCCACCGTACCTGGCCTATTATTATTTTTTTTAATGAAAAAATGGTTTGGGTAGGATGTAACTCACTTGTAGTTCTAGATGCGAGCCACATTAGGTCTACACTTGATCTTAGCCAAAAGGCCGAGAAGCAATACCACATTAGGTCTAAATAAATCAAGCAAAATAATCCTATCTTCCATTCTATGATTGTAGAAAATCCTCCAGATTTGAATAAGAATACCCCCCATAGTCCTAAATGATCCCGGCCCAATTTCTTGTTACTTTGTAGAGAGCCATCCTGAGGGTTTGACAGCATGGGAAGGAGTTGCAGAATCCAGAGAAACAGAACCAGGCTTTATTGACCTACCCCTGAAGCTGCATTACCTGTGGACCTTCAGTTACGGAAGTTACTGTGTTATGTTTAGTATTCAAGCCACCTTGTTTGGGTTTTCTCTTACTTTCAATAAGAGCATTCTCACTGACAAGAACAAAAGGTGATACACGTTGATCAAATATTTTTCCATTGCGTCATGAGGGTTATCCACTTCCTTGATTGCAGTAACACTCTTTGCTGTCAAAAGCTCTATTTTAAACATTCCAAGGCCGGGCGTGGTGGCTCATGCCTGTAAACTCAGCACTTTGGGAGGCCAAGGCAGGAGGATCACAGGGTCAGGAGATCAAGACCATCCTGGCCAACATGCTGAAACCCCGTCTCTGCTAAAAATACAAAAATTAGCAGGGTGTGGTGGCGCATATCTGTAATCCCAGCTACTCGGGAGGCTGAGGCTGGAGAATAGCTTGAACCCAGGAGGCGGATGTTGCAGTGAGCCGAGATCTTGCCATTGTATGCCAGCCTGGGCGACAAGAGCAAAACTCCATCTCAAAAAAAAGAGAGAGAGAAATATAAGGATGTCTGAGTGCAGTGGCTCACGCCTGTAGTCCCAGCACTTTGGGAGACTGAGGCAGGTGGATAGCTTGAGCCCAGGAGTTTGAGACCAGCTTGAAGAAAATGGTGAAAACCTATCTCTACAAAAAAACCCACAAAAATTAGCCAGGCGGCTGGGCGCGGTGGCTCACGCCTGTAATCCCAGCACTTTGTGAGGCCGAAGCAGGCGGATCACCTGAGGTTGGGAGTTTGAGACCAGCCTGGCCAATATGGTGAAACCCCGTCTGTACTAAAAATACAAAAATTAGCCGGTGTGGTGGTGGGCACCTGTAATCCCAGCTACTCGGGAAGCTGAGGCAGGATAATCTCTTGAACCTGAGAGGCGGAGGTTGCAGTGAGCCAAGATCATGCCACTGCACTCCAGCCTGGGTGACAGAGCAAGACTCTGTCTCAAAAAAAAAAAAAAGAAAAGAAAAAATTAGCCAGGCTTGGTGGCACAGGCCTGTAGTCCCAGCTACTTGGGAGGCTGAGGTAGGGGGATCACTTGAGCCCAGGAGGTGGAGATTGCAGTGAACCCAGATCGTGCCACTCCACTCCAGCCTGGACGACAGAGTGAGACCCTGTCTCAAAACAATAAAAATTTAAAAAAAAGAAGTATAAGGGCAAGCAGGTATTGTAGGCAGAAGAGTGGCCCCCAAAGATGTCCATGTCCCAACTCCCCATATTTGTGAATGTGTTACCTTTCATGGCAGGAGGGATTTTGCAGATGTGACTATTGCAATAATTTTGAGATTGGGAGATTTTTCTGGAGTATCTGGGTGGGTCACATGATCACAAAGACATTTATAAATGAAAGAAGGAAAAAGGAGGGTCAGAGTGATACTATGAGAGAAAGACTCTGCTGGCTGGAGATGTGGGGTTTTTTTGAGACAGGGTCTGGCTTTGTTGCCCAGGCTAGAGTGTAGTGTCTCAGTCTCAGCTCACTGCAGCCTCGACCTCCTGGGCTCAGGTAATCCTTCCACCTCAGCCTCCCGAGTAGCTGCGACTACAGGCACGTACTATCATGCACAGCTAATTTCTGTGTTTGTTTTTTTGTTTGTTTGTTTGTTTTTGTAAAGACAGGGCTTTACCATGTTCCCAGGCTGATATCAAACTCCTGGGCCCAAGTGATCCTCCTGCCTTGGCCTCCCAAAGTGCTGGGACTACAGGTGTGAGCCAACATGCCTGGCACATTGATGGTTTTGAAGATGGAAGGGGGCCACCAGCAGAGGAGTGCAGGTAGCTTCTAGAAAGTGGAAAATGCAAAAAAAAAAAAAGAATTTTCCTCTAGAGATTCCAGAAGAGAATGCAGGCAGCTTCTAGAAAGTGGAAAATGCAAAAAAAAAAAAAAAAAAAAAAAAAAAAAGAATTTGCCTCTAGAGCTTCCAGAAAAGAATGCAGGCCTACCAGCACATTGATTTTAGCCCAGTGACATTCATTTTGGACTTCTGATAGATTGTAATAAGATAACAAAAGTATGTAGCTTTAAGCCACAAGATAACAAATGTATGTTGCTTTAAGCCGTTAAGATTGTAACGTTTATGTGATGGCCAATAACATAGACCAAATTTAAAAATGAGAAATATAAGGATGTCCGGGCGCAGTGGCTCACGACTGTAATCCCAGCACTTTGGGAGGCCAAGGCCGGCAGATCACGAGGTCAAGGGCTCGAGACCATCCTGACCAACATGGTAAAACCCCGTCTCTACTAAAAGTACAAAAATTAGCTGGGCATGGTGGCGGGTGCCTATCATCCCAGCTACTGGGGAGGCTGAGGCAGGAAAATCTCTTGAAACCGGAAGGAAAGCAGAGGTTGCAGTGAGCCGAGATCATGCCACTGCACTCCAGCCTGGGCGAAAGAGCGAGACTGTCTTGAGAAAAAAAAAAAAAAATTGTGGTAATTTGTTACAGCATCAATAGGGAATTGATATAGAAGAAAAGAGAGAAAAATATTTGTAGATGGTACAATCAATACATATGAACCAGCCGGGCGAGGCGGCTCATGACTGTAATCCCAGCACTTTGGGAGGCCGAGGCGGGTGGATGACCTGAGGTCAGGAGTTTGAATCCAGCCTGGCCAACTCAAAAAAGAAAAGGCCAGGCTTGGTGGCTCATGCCTGTAATCCCAACACTTTGGGAGGCCAAGGCGGGTGGATCACCTGAGATAATGAGTTCGAGACCAGCCTGGCCAGTGTGGTGAAACCCCGTCTCTGCTAAAAATACAAAAAATTAGCTGGGCGTGGTGGCACACACCTGTAGTCCCAGCTACTCAAGAGGCTGAGACAGGAGAATTGCTTGAACCCGGGAGGCGGAGGTTGCTGTGAGCCGAGATCGCGCCACTGCCCTCCAGCCTGGGTGACAGAGCAAGATTCTGTCTCAAAAAAAAAAAAAAAAAAAAAAAAAAAAAAAAATATATATATATATATATATATATATATATAAATCAACAAGATCTTAGCGATAAACAAAATTTTGCAGTAAGACCAAATAGAAGATCAACACACTAAACTCAATAATAATAAACAGATGAATGGATAAATAAAATATGGCATATAGTACATGAAATATTATTCAGCCTGAAAAATAAAAATTCTTTTTTTTTTTTTTTGAGACGGAATCTCACTCTTTTGCCCAGGCTGGAGTGAAGTGGCGCGATCTCGGCTCACTGCAACCTCCGCCCTGTGGGTTCAAGTGATTCTCCTGCCTCAACCTCCCGAGTATCTATAAAAAATACAAAAATTAGCTGGGTGTTCTAGTGCATGTCTGTAATCCCAGCTACTCAGGAGGCTGAGGCATGGGAATCGCTTCAACCCGGGAGGCGGAGGTTGCAGTTAGCCGAGACCGCACCACTGTACTACAGTCTGGGTGACAAAGCAACGCTCCATCCATCTCAAAAAAAAAATAAAATAAGGTAAAATAGGGAAAATTTGATAATGAATGTCTGGTTAAACATGCCAATCAAATCTGATTTCTTTTTTTTTTTTGAGACAGGGTCTTGCTCTGTCACCCAGGCTGGAGTGCCATGTCATGGTCTCAGCTCACTGCAGCCTCCATCTCCCGGGCTCAAGTGATCCTCCTGCCTCAGCTTCCTGAGTAGCTGGGACTACGGACATGTGCGACCACATCCAGCTAATTTTCGCATTTTTTGTAGACACGGAATTTCATCATGTTGCCCAGGCTGGTCTCAAACTCCTGGACTCAAGCGATCTGCCTTGCATGGCCTTCCACAGTACTGGGATTATAGGCAAGAGCCACAGCTCTGGCCTGAATCCGAATATTTATTTGGTTCTTCCTGTTACCCCAGTGAAGTCACAGCAAAGAACTAAAAATGTGATAAATCCACAGGTGAAAGAGAACAGTTGCAGAGAATATGAGTGATGTCGACCCCGTTTTGGAAGACGGGAAGGATTAGCGATAATTGATTTAGGCTTCAGCTTTCTCTTTTCTAGGTCCTGCAGAGACAGAAGACCACGAGAAGCAAAAAGCAGCAGGATGACTGGAAAGATTCAGGAATTGGGAGCAGTGAATAACTCAAAGTGCAGTGGAGGTTAGTGCTGAACATCAGCATTAGCTGACAATTTGTAAAAGAAGCAGTTCCTGGCCAGGCGCCATGGCTCACGCCTATAATCTCAGCACTTTGGGAGACCAAGGAGGGCAGATCACGAGGTCAGGAGATCGAGACCATCCTGGCTAACACAGTGAAACCCTGTCTCTACAAAAAAGAACACAAAAAATTAGCCGGGTGTGGTGGCATGGGCCTGTAGTCCCAGCTATTCGGGAGGCTGAGGCAGGAGAATCACTTTAACCTGGGAGGCGGAGGTTGCAGTGAGCCGAGATCGAGTCACTGCACTCCAGCCTGGGTGACAGGGCTAGACTCCGTCTCGTAAATAAAATGAAATAATAAAAAAGAGATGTTCAAACTCACTGGTAATCAATGAAATGCAAGTTAAAACAATGAGATACCATTTTATACCTCGCAGAGGGACAAAAATTAGAGTTAGAAAATAGCAGAGTGAAAATTGGAGAAATGATCATCCTTTTGTCTCATTATGGGAATGCAAACTGGTGCAGATATTTAAGAAACAAATGTGGCTGAATTGGGGAAGTCAAGGATATAAGACCCAGCAACCAGCAATCTCAGCCTGGGTTGGGAGGTGAATTCTGTACATCTGAGAGTTCGCCCATCCACAAGGGGTCGTGTACAAGGATGTTCACTGCAGCTTTGTTGTAAAAATGAGGAGGTGGTGTCCATCACTAGTGGAATATTTGGGTGCATCTCATGTGCTGCTGCTCAGCAGTAGGACCTAGGAGCGAGGTTGACAGGCAGCGGCCGGAGGAGGTCAGAAAAACAGTCTTGGGGCTAGACGCAGTGGGTCACGCCTGTAATCCCAGCACTTTGGGAGGCAGAGGCGGGTGGATCACTTGAGGTCAGGAGTTCCAGACCACCCTGGCCAACACGGTAAAACCCCGTCTCTACTAAAAATACAAAAATTATCTGTGCATGGTGGCGCACCTGTTATCCCCACCTACTATGGAGGCTGAGGCAGGAGAATCGCTTGAACCCAGGAGGCGGAGGTTGCAGTGAGCCGATACTGTGCCACTGCACTCCAGCCTGGGCGACAGAGTGAGACTCCATCTCAAACAAACAAACAAACATAAAAACAGTGTTGGAAAGGAATAGAAAAAGATTCTTGGACCCATACTGTTTATTTAAATAGAAAACATACAACATATGTGGCTTTTATTGCAGAAATAATAAAAATAGAAAAGAAATAAAAGAAGCCGGGCACGGTGGCTCAAGCCTGTAATCCCAGCACTTTGGGAGGCCGAGGTGGGCAGATCACCTGAGGTCAGGAGTTTGAGACCAACCTGACCAACATGGAGAAATCCTGTCTCTACTAAAAATACAAAAAATTAGCCGGGCATGGTGGTGGGCACCTGTAATCCCAGCTACTAGGGAGGCTGAGGTAAGAAAATCGCTTGAACCCATGAGGCAGAGGTTGTAGTGAGCCAAGATCCCACCACTGCACTCCAGCCTGGGCAACAAGAGCTAAAACTCTGTGTTTAAAAAAAAAAAAAAAGAAAAAGAAAAAAAAAACCATACACACAAAACAGGAGTATGTTTTTTACTACACCTACGTTTCCAAGAAACACATAATGGTGGGTGTTTATGTGGGAGGGGAAGGGGAATGTGGACCAAGAGTAAGGGTGGGGTTCAAATGAATGAGAGACCGTGAAAGACCATGGGCACCATGAATGGAGGAACCTGATGAGCTCAACTCTCCGCACACAAGACAGCCCCAGCCCCCAGTAGCCTCTTTCATGCAATTTCAGCAAAAACCTCAGTGGAATTTCCGGAGGACTTTGCAATATAATTCTAAAGATTTTCTGGAAGAATACATTACGAAAGAAAAATTTGAAAACTTTGAAAAAGAAGATCATCTATCCGTGATTTGGCCTACCAGATAATAGAATGTATAAATAATGCAGCAGTCACTAGAACAGTATGCTATGTGCACACTGGAATGGACAGAAGAATCAATAGAAGACAAGAAAAGGGCAGAAATAGACTTCAAAAATTATCAAAAGCTATTAGATATTAAGAGTGGCGTCAATCGGCCGGGCACCAAAGCTCACGCCTGTAATCCCAGCGCTTTGGGAGGCCAAGGTGTGTGGATCACTTGAGGTCAGGAGTTTGAGACCAGCCTGGCCAACATGGCAAAACCCCATCTCTACTGAAAATACAAAAATTAGCCAGGCATGTGGTGGCGGGTGCCTGCAGTCCCAGCTACTCAGGAGGCTGAGGCAGAAGAGTTGCTTGAACCCGGGAGGCGGAGGTTGCAGTGAGCAGAGACCGAGCTACTGCACTCTAGCCTGGGTGACAGAGCGAGACTCTGTCTCAAGAAAAAATAAAAAAATAAACAAATAATATACAAAAAATTAGTCGGGCATGGTGGCATGCACCTGTAATCCTAGCTACTCAGGAGGCTGAGGCAGGAGAATCGCTTGAATCCAGGAAGCGGAGGCTGCAGTGAGCCAAGACTGTGCCACTGCACTCCAGCCTGGGCAACAAGAGTGAAACTCTGTCTCAAAAAAAAAAAAAAAAAAAAATTGTGGCATCAACCAGTGGGGGAAAGGCTGAATTGACAAATGATACCGGAAAAAATGACTAACAATTTGAGAGTAAAGGTAGAAAAATACAGAGCAATGATTAAGACCCTTGGAAGTAAGGTGGGGCAACATAGGGAGACCCCATCTCTACGAATAATCTTTAAAAAACTAACCAGGCTTGGTGGCACACGCCTGTGGTCTCAGCTACTCAGGAGGCTGAAGTGGAAGATCAATTGAGCCTGGGAGGTTGAGGCTTCAGTGACCTATGATCGTGCCCCTGCACTCCAGCCTAGGTGACAGAGGAGACGCTGTCACACATACACACACAAAGACCTTCGAAAGTAAACAGGCTTGGGGTTTGAATGCCAGTTTTGCCACTGATTAGCTGTGTAAATTGCAGGCAAGATCCTTAACTTCCCAAAGCCTAATTTCTCCCATATTTAAAAGCAAGGTAATAAAAATGACTACCTCACATGATTATGAGGATTAAAAAGGATCATGACTATACAAAAGTAAAACCACGGTGCCTATTACACAGAATGTGCCTCATACAAGTTAGTTATTTTTATGTCTACTCTGTACCACATGCAAAGTAAGGTGCAAAACGAAACCATAAATGTTCTAGAAAGAAAATGAGTACTATTATGATTGTGGGTGGCAGAGGACTTCCTAAATATGGCCCTAAGGGTGGAAAACAGGAAGGAAAAGATAATAGTTCTGACTACCAAAACAAAACAAAAAGCCCACCACATTTTTTTTTTTTTTTTGAGACAGGGTCTCGCTCTGCTGCCCAAGGCAGTGCAGCAGCACGATCTCAGCTCACCCACAGGTTCCTCCTCTCAGGTTTCAGCAATTCTCCCGCGTCAGACTCTGGAGTACCTGGGATTACTGACAGGCGCACTCTGATTTTTGCTCTTTTTTTTTTTTGAGACGGAATTTCACTCGTCGCCCAGGCTGGAGTGCAATGGCGCAATCTTGGCTCACTGCAACCTCCACCTCCCGGGTTCAAGTGATTCTCCTGCCTCAGCCTCCTGAGCAGCTGGGATTACAAGCACCCGCCACCACGTCCGGCTAATTTTTGTATTTTCAGTAGACATGGGGTTTCACCATGTTGGCCAAGCTGGTCTCGAACACCTGACCTCAGGTGATCCACCCACCTCGTCCTCCCAAAGTGCTGGGATTATAAGCGTGAGCCAACGCGCCCAGCCCTAATTTTTGCATTTTTGTAGAAACAAGGTTTTACCATGTTGGCCAGTCTGGTCTCAAACTCCTGGCCTCAAGTGATTCACCTGCCTTGGCCTCCCAAAGTGCTGGGATTACAGGCATCAGCCACCACATCTGGCTCACCATACTTTTTGATGCCAAAATCTCTTCACAAAGTCGAAACACAAATGGCAAACTGGAGGAAATGCTTGCAACATATGTAATAGACAAATGGTTAATGGTCTCTTACTAATCTATGAGGAAAGGGTGGATACGGCAATAGAAAAATGCACCAAGAACATTAACAAACAAACAGGCTGGGCGTGACGGCCCCACGCCTGTAAACCCAACACTTTGAGAGGCCACAGCAAGTGGATTGCTTGAGTCCAGTAGTTCGAGACCAGCTTGGGCAACATGGCAAAACCCCGTCTTTACCAAAAACAAAAACAAAACAAAACAAAACAAAACATAAACAAAAAAGAGGTTACAAATATGTAGATGGGGGAGATGGCGGGGCGTGGTGGCTCACGCCTGTAATCCCTTTGGGAGGCACTTTGGGAGGCCGAGGCAGGCGGATCACCTGAGGTCGGGAGTTTGAGACCAGCCTGACCAACATGGTGAAACCCCATCTCTACTAAAAATACAAAATTAGCCAGGCATGGTAGCGCATGCCTGTAATCCCAGCTACTCGGGAGTCTGAGGCAGGAGAATCGCTTGAACCTGAGAGGCAGAGGTTGCGGTGAGCCAAGATTGCGCCATCGCACTCCAGCGTGGGCAACAAGAGTGAAACTCTGTCTCAAAAAAATAAAACAATAAAAAAAAAATTGATGAGGAGGGATGTTCGACCTCCCTAATAAAGAATATAAACGAAAAGAAATCCCATTTATCAAATATTAAATTAGAACAATACGTTTTTATGATACTATTTCATTTCACTAAGCATACTTTTGTTTTGTTTTTGAGGTGGAGTCCCCCTCTGTCACCAGGCTGGGGTGCAGTGGTGCGATCTCAGCTCAGTGTAACCTCCAACTCTCAGGTTCAAGCGATCCTCCTGCCTCAGCCTCCTGAGTAGCTGGGACTACAGGTGTGCACCACCATGCCCAGCTAATTTTTTGTATTTTTAGTAGAGACGGGGTTTCACCACGTTGGCCAGGATGGTCTCCATCTCTTGACCTCGTGATACACCCACCTCAGCCTCCCAAAGTGCTGGGATTACAGGCGTGAGCCACCGTGCCCCACCTTGTTTTTCTTTTTTGGGACGGAGTCTCGCTCTGTCACCCAGGCTGGAGTGCAGTGGTGCGATCTTGGCTCACTGCAAACTCTGCCTCCCAGGTTCACGCCATTCTCCTGCCTCAGCCTCCCGAGTAGCTGGGACTACAGGCACCTGCCACCAAGCCCAGCTAATTTTTTGTATTTTTAGTAGAGATGGGGTTTCACCGTGTTTGCCAGGATGGTCTCAATCTCCTGACCTGGTTATCTGCCCGCCTCGGCCTCCCAAAGTGCTGGGATTACAGGCCTGAGCCACTGCGCCCGGCAATTTGTTTATTTTTAGTAGAGACAGAGTCTGGTCATGTTGCCCACACTCATCTCGAAATCCTGGGCTTAAGTGATCCTCCCGCTTTCACCTCCCAATACGCCAGAATTATAGATGCCTGGCCTTATTCCTTTTTATGACTGAATAATATTCCATTGTATGTATTAATATATATCACATTTTTGTGGTGGCGTGCACCTGCTACTTGGGAGGCTGAGGCAGGAGAATCACTTGAACCTGGGAGGTGGAGGTTGCAGTGAGCCGAGATCACGCCGCTGCACTCCAGCCTGGGCGACAGGGTCAGACTCTGTCTCAAAAAAAAAAAAAGAAAAAAAAAAGGAAAATAATATATACCACATTTTGCTTATGCATTCATCTTTGATGGACATTTGAGTTGTTTCCAGCTTTTGGCTATTGTGAATAACACTACTATGTTTGAGTCCCGGCTTTCAACTCTTTTGGCTATACACCTGGCTGTAGAATTGCTGGACCATATGTTTATTCTGTGTTTAACTTTTTGAGAGGCTGCCAAACTTGTTTTTGTTTTAAATGTCAGGTTTATTAAGAAATGATTTACATGCAGTAAAATTCACTTTTTAGGTATACAGTTCTATGAGTTTTTTTTTTTTTTTTTTTTTTTTTTGAGACAGTTTCACTCTTGTTGCGCAGGCTGGAGTGCAATGGCACGATCTCAGCTCACCGCAACCTCCGCCTCCCAGGTTCAAGCGAGTCTCCTGCCTCAGCCTCCTGAGTAGCTGGGATTACAAGCATGTGCCATTACGCCCGGCTAATTTTGTATTTTTAGTACAGACAGGGTTTCTCTATGTTTGTCAGGCTGGTCTGGAACTCCCAACCCCAGGTGATCTGCCCATCTCGGCCTCTCAAAGTGCTGGGATTACAGGTGTGAGCCACCGCACCCAGTCAGTTCTATGAGTTTTGCCCAATACATGCAGTTGTATAACTGGCACCACAATCAAAATATAGTATAGCTCGGCCAGGCATGGTGGCTCACACCTGTAATCCCAGCACTTTGGGAGGCCACGGTGGGTGAATCACCTGAAGTCAGGAGTTTGGGACCAGCCTGGCCAACAGGCAAAACCCCTTCTCTACAAAATACAAAAATTAGCCGGGCATGGTGGTGGGCGCCTGTAGTCCCAGCTACTTTGGAGGCTGAGGCAGGAGAATCGTTTGAACCCATGGGGCAGAGGTTGCAGTGAGCCTAGATTGTGCCATTGCACTCCAGCCTGGGCGACAGGGCAAGACCCTGTCTCAAAAACAAACAAACAAACAAACAAACAAAAAGGTATAGTATAACTCCATTCCCCAAAAGTTATCTGTGCTCCTTTGTACTTCACCATCTGCCCTTACCCCTTGGCAACTACTAACCTGATTTCTGTCCTTACAATTTTTTGTTTTTTAGTCGGAGTCTTGCTGTGTTGCCCGGGCTGGAGTACAGTGGTGCAATATTGGCTCACTACAACCTCCGCCTCCTGGGGTCAAGTAATCCTCCCACCTCATCCTTTCAAGTAGCTGGGACGACAGGTGCATGCCACCACACCCAGATAATTTTTGTATTTTTTGTAGAGACAGGGTTTCACTATGTTGCCCAGGCTGGTCTTGAACTCCCAGGCTCAAGTGATCCTCTCACCTTGGCCTCCCAAAATACTGGGATTATAGTCATGAGCCACTACGCCCAGCCTGCCCCTATAATTTGATTTTTCCAGAATGTTATATAAATGGAACCACTGGAGCTTGGCTTCTTTCATTCAGCACAATGTATCTGAGGTTTATCCAAGGGAGGGCAGTAATCATTTGCTCCTTTTACTGCAGTATAGTATTCCATTGTATGACTGCACTACGTGTACTTATCCATTCACCAGTTGATGAACATCCATTTAAAAAATTTTTTTTCAAGACAGGGTCTTGTTCTGTCACCCAGGCTGGAGTGCAGTGGTGCGATCTCGGCTTACTGCAACCTCTACCTCTTGAGTTCAAGCGATCCTCCCACCTCAACCCCCTGAATAGCTGGGATTAAAAGTGTGCGCCGCCACACCCAGCTAATTTTTGTATTTTTAGTAGAGACGGGGCTTCGCCATGTTGGCCAGGCTGGTCTCGAACTCCTAACATCAAGTGATCCGCCCGCATGAGCCACCACGCCTGGCCTGTAAAGCAATCCTGTGTCTGTGCTCCCCCCGCCCTGCTACAGTCCTTTTCTCTCTGCATATCTGCTTTTTTTTTTTCCCCTGTGCTCCATCCACTTGACAAGCGGAATATGGCTGCTGTGTAGCTCCCAGTCCACATGTTAAAATCCCAGCCACCTTCGAACTGATTCGCTGCTTCTCAGTCCAATCCTAAATTCCCAGTGAAACAATCTAGTAATCATCTGAGTTGGGGCTGTGGTCCATGCAGCCATGGCCAGGGAGGCAGAGTCAGATAGAAGCAAAATGGCTCCCAAGAATCCACTGTAGTGATGGAATCTGTGGGTATGCTTCCCAGAGAAAAGACGTGGCTACGAGGCTGGGGAAATAACCTAAAACATGAAGCAAATGCGTTTATTGCTCTGATATTTGGACTATTTGAAGTTCAGGATTTTTTTTTTATTTTTTATTTTTATTTTTATTTATTTATTTATTTTTTTTGTGATGGAGTCTCATTCTGTCACCCAGGTTGGAGTGCAGTGGCGTGATCTCAGCTCACTGCAACCTCTGCCTCCTGGGTTCAAGCGATTCTCCTGCCTCAGCCTTCCGAGTAGCTGGGATTACAGGCACCTGCCACCATGCCCAGCTAATTTTTGTATTTTTAGTAGAGATGGGGTTTCACCATGTTGGCCAGGATGGTCTCGATCTCTTGACCTGGTGATCACCAGCCTCGGCCTCCCAAAGTGCTGGGATTACAGGTGTGAGCCACCGCGCTCAGCCAGGAATGTTTTGTTTTGTTTTCTTTTTGAGACGGAGTCTCACTCTGTTGCCAAGGCTGGAGTGCAGTGGCATAATCTCGGCTCACTGCAACCTCCACCTCCCGGGTTCAAGCGATTCTTCTGCTTCAGCCTCCCAAATAGATGGGACTACAGGCACCCGCCACCACGCCCAGCTAATATTTTGTATTTTTAGTAGAGATGAGGTTTCATTATGTTGGCCAGGCTGGTCTCGAACTCCTGACCTCGTGATCCACCCGCCTCTGCCTCCCAAAGTGCTGGGATTACAGGTGTGAGCCACCGTGCCTGGCCAGCCAGGAATGTTTTAAAGAAAATAATTCCAGTTACATTTTTGTAAAATAAAGTTTGCATGACCATGGCCAGTTCATATAGCAGGGTGGAAACAGGAGACCACTTCTTGTGGGCCCAAATGACCACCCTCTCAGATCCCAGCTGCACCAAATCTTAGATCCCAGCTGCACCAAATCTCTGTACCTTTCCAGTCTTCAAGGTGCAGTAAACTCAAAATTAAGTAGTGAGCATTAACTTTTGCTTCCAGGGCTCCCAAGTAGAGTCTACTTTTAGGAACAGCTTGGATCTTTGAAAATGCAGCTTGGCCCGGCTTGGTGGCTCGCGCATGTATTCCCAGCACTTTGGGAGGCCAAGGCAGGTGGATCACCTGAGGTCAGGAGTTCGAGACCAGCCTGGCCAACATGGCGAAACCCCATCTCTACTAAAAGTACAGGCGTGGTGGCACGTGCCTGTAATCCCAGCTACTCAGGAGGCTGAGGTAGGAGAATCGTTTGAACCCGGGAGGCGGAGGTTGCAGTGTGCCAAGATCACGCCACTGTACTCCAGCCTGGATGACAGAGTGACACTCTGTCCCCCACCCACCCCCAAAAAAAAAAAAAAAGAAAAAGAAAAAGAAGATAGCACTGATTGCAGAAGACCTGGGTTTGAATCCTGATGCTCTCACTGAATGCTTTGTCATCTTGGGCAAAGCACCCAGCTACTCTCCATCTCTTCATCTGAAAAATGGAAGTAATAATATTTTATTTCTACCTCAAAGGGCTAATTGAGATTCAAATGAAATTATGTAATTAAATAGACAGTACTTTGCAAATTGTACAGAATAGCAAAATGTGTCACTTGTATATCCACAAACCTCACCAGACTTTGGTACAAATAGGGAAGACAACTGTTGTATACAACATAATGTGGTAGTTAAGAACAAGTTGGTTTCTGCAAATGGTGCTGGAACAATTGGATGTTAATATGTAAGAAAGGGAACCATGATCCATAATGTGTACCATATACAAAAATGAACCTGAAATGAATCATACCCCTAATTTAAACCTAAAGCTATAAACTTTCAGAAGAAAATATTTATAACTTATGGACAGGCAAAAATTTCATAGATAAGACACACAAAAAACATGAACCATAAAAAATGTTTCAATTAGACTCAAATGAAAACCTCTGCCCTCCAAAAACACTGTTAAGAAAATGAAAAGACAAGACACAAATTGAAAGAAAATATTTTAAAAACACACATCTGATAAAAGCTTTGTATCCGGGGCTGGGTGTGGTGGCTCACATCTGTAATCCCAGTGCTTTGGGAGGCTGAGGCGGGCAGATCACTTGAGGCTAACAGTTCGAGACCAGCCTGGCCAACATAGTGAGACCTCCCCCACATCTCTATTAAAAATTTAAAAAAGGAAAAAAGTGAGCAAAATATATAAATAGACTTCCACTAGGTAAGAGAAAAAGATGGCAAGTACATGAAAAAAAGTTCAATGTCATTAGCCATCGGGTGCAAATTAAAACCATAATGAGATACCACCACGTACTTATTAGAGTGGTTAAAATAAAAATAAGCCGGGCGTGGTGGCACATGCCTGTAATCCCAGCACTTTGGGAGGCCAAGGCGGGCGGATCACGAGGTTAACACGGTGAAACCCCGTCTCTACTAAAAAAATACAAAAAAAATTAGCCGGGCATGGTGGCAGGTGCCTGTAGTCGCAGCTACTCGGGAGGCTGAGGCAGGAGAATGGTGTAAACCCGGGAGACGGAGTTTGCAGTAAGCCGAGATTTTGCCACTGTACTCCAGCCTGGGTGACAGAGCGAGACTCCATCTCAAAATAAATAAATAAATAAATAAAATTAAATTAATTCATAATACGAAATGTTGTAGAGGATACAGAATAACTGGAAGTTTCATACATATACATTGCAAGTGGGAATGTGAAAAGGGTACAGCCACTTTGGAAAATAGGCAGTTTACTATTTTTTAAAATTTATTATTATTATTATTATTGTTATTATTATTATTATTATTATTTTGAGATAGGCTCTTGCTCTATCTCCCAGGCTGGGGTGCAGCGGCAGGATCACAGCTTACTACAGCCTTGACCTTCTGGGCTCAATCAATCCTCCCACCTCAGCCTCCCGAGTAGCTGGGACTACAAGTGCACACCACCATGCCCAGCTAATTTTTGTCTTTGTTTCAAAGAGGTGGGGTTTTGCTTGCCCTGGTCTCCAACTTCCGGGTTCAAGTGATCAGCTCTCCTTACCCTCCCAAAGTGCTGAGATAACAGGTGTGAGCCATTAGCCAGGCATAATGACCCATGCCTGTAATCCCATCTACTTGGGAGGCTGAGGCATGAGAATCGCTTGAACCCGGGAGGCAGAGGTTGCAGTGAGCCGAGATCGTGTCAAGGCTTTCCAGCCTGGGCAACAGAGCAAGACTCCGTCCCAAAAAAAAAAAAAAGAAATGACAAAGATTGCTTTGCTGGTCCTGGTTCCAGATGCTTTCAGGACCCTGCTGCATACCTGTCCATCAGTGCTATGAAAGCACCTCTCTATCCTTTCAAAACTGCCCTTTTTTTTCCTCAGGCTCACCCAAATGGGTTTCTGTTCTTTAGAACCAAAGAGTCCCACCTACCACAATAGAGGTAAAAGGAGTTATCATGGAGTAGAAAGACAAGGCTTTGACCCAGCCCATGGGGACTGAGAAGCAGAGCTGACTTTTTGGGCAATGGGTGCTGTGAGCCAGAGACAGAATCCTCCCCTCTTCTGTTCCTTATAAAATAAATTGCATGAAAGGTTTAGGCCAGCTGAGTGAACATTAGCTATACAAAGTGAACAAGGGAGGGTATTATCCAGGTTAAACTATCATTTGTTTCCAGCTGGGAAGGAGCAGAGAGGATGAAGAGGAGGAGAGAGGAGAAACTGGGAGGAAGAAAAGGCAGTGGAGGAGGGGAGGAAAAAAACTGACATGATATCGTGCCAGAAAATGCTTATATATTCACATTTGGAGGCTTCTTACCTTCGGATGAAAAATGCTGGTCAATTGCCAGGTATTTGTTTGTAAATTAGGAATTTATAGTACATTTAAGTTTACTGTAAATAAATGAACCTTCCATAAAATCAGCTTTCTGACACATTTCCAGACATTTCTCCAAAGCAGCCCATGAGAAATCCTGACTCTCTTTACCAGCAGAATTAAATAGGAGCTTTAGTTTCTCTGCCATGTTCCTGCCTTTGCCATTAGCTGGGATGAACAGAATGAATGATGCACAGAGGCGGGTGAGACAATGGGGCTGATTCATAGTTTGGGAAAACAGGGAATTGTCACAGAGCTAACTAACACTGGCCCTCCTTTTTGCCGAGGACACTGCAATGTTTAGCTGAAAGCATCTTGCTTGGATTCTTCCAACCACTGGGTAACCGTCTAAATGAGAAAAGCAATACGGGGCTCCCAGGATCCCTGGGGACGCTTAAAACAATCCTGAGATACCCTGGCAAAGCTTGTGATCTTTGTAAACAAGCAAAGAGATGTTTTTCAAACAGCTGTTAATTTCATTAAGAAGCCTAATTTTAAGGTCCCAGAACAGGCATTTCTTTTTATGCCAGGATCATCTCTGACTTTTATATTTGCATGCAGTCCTGGTAGCTTAGCTTGGATGTCAGTGTTAGTTAAGCTTACATTTGGATAGGCATTTTCACTTGAGCTTCAAAAAGAATTTACCCTTAGACTAGACTACATTTGACCTAACTAAAGTTAACAGGCAACTGAGAACTACTTATTTACATTTTTATCGTTATCATATTGCACAAACTGTTTTGTGACTTTTTCATTGAACGCTATAGTTTGAAAATATTAACTTGTCAACAAATTTTAATCTATAAGATAACTTCAGGCCCGGCGTGGTGGGTCACACCTGTAATCCCAGCACTTTGGAAGGCCAAGGCGGGCGGATCACCCGAGGTCAGGAGTTCGAGACCAGCCTGACCAACATGGTGAAACCCCCATCTCTACTAAATATACAAAATCAGCTGGGCGTGGTGGTGCATACCTGTAATCCCAGCTACTTGGGAGGCTGAAGCAAGGGAATTGCTTGAACCCAGGAGGTGGGGGTTGCAGTGAGCCAAGATCGTGCCATTGCACTCCAGCCTGGGCAAGAAGAGCAAAACTCCATCTCAAAAAAAAAAAAGGCCGGGCACGGTGACTCATGCCTGCAATCCCAGCACTTTGGGAGGCCGAAGCGGGTGGATCATGAGGTCAGGAGATCAAGACCATCCTGGCTAACATGGTGAAACCCCGTCTCTACTAAAAAAAATACAAAAAAAATTAGCCGGGCATGGTCACACAATGAAACCCCATCTCTACTAAAAACACAAAAAATTACCTGGCCGTGGTGGCGGGCGCCTGTAGTCCCAGCTACTTGGGAGGCTGAGGCAGGAGAATGGCGTGAACCCGGGAGGCAGAGCTTGCAGTGAGCCGAGATTGCGCCACTGCACTCCAGCCTGGGCGACACAGCGAGACTCTGCCTCAAAAAAAAAAAAAAGATAACTTTGAATAGATGTGTAGTGTTTGTGGATGGGCCATCATTTGTTTAACCACTCCCTTATTGTTGGACAACTAGGTTGTTTTTTATTTTTCATAGCAATAAACCATGCTTCAGTAAAAATTATTGTAGATAAATCTGTGCACACTTTCTTATTTTCCTAAAAAAAAAAATCTGGGCCCGGTGCAGTGGCTCATGCTGGTAATCCCAGCACTTTGGGAGGCCAAGGTGGGCGGATCACCTGAGGTCAGGACTTCATGGCAAAACCCCATCTCTACTAAAAGTACAAAAATTAGCCGGGCGTGGTGGTGGGTGCCTGTAATCCAGGTATCAGGAGGCTGAGGCAGGAGAATCCCTTGAACCTGGGAGGTGGAGGTTGCGGTGAGCTGAGATCGCACCACTGCACTCCAGCCTAGGTGACAAGAGCGAGGCTCCATCTCAAAAAAAAAAAAAAAAAAAAAAAAAATTCTGGATTTTGCGTTGCTGGGTCAGAAGAGAAGCATTTTTTAATGTTGTTTTTTGTTTTTTGTTTTCAGACGGAGTTTCGTTCTTGTCGCCCAGGCTGGAGTGCAATGGCGCGATTTTGGCTCACGGCAATCTCCGTCTCCCGGGTTCAAGCAATTCTCCTACCTCAGCCTCCTGAGTCGCTGGGATTACAGGGACGCGCCACCACGCCCGGCTACTTTTGTATTTTTAGTAGAGATGAGTTTCTCCATGTTGGCCAGGCTGGTCTCGAACTCCCGACCTCAGGTGATCTGCCTGCCTCGGCCAATGTTTTTGACTCACTTCATACTGAGAAATTGCCCTCTGGAATATGATTTATACATTTGCCTAAGCATAAAATTGCTTTCCTTCACACACACTTAGCTCTACGGTTTATTTATTAATTTTCTTTTTTTTAAGTGATTTTCTTGAGTTTTCCAGGAAAGTGAGCATATACTCTACAAATAATAATAATCTTTGGGGGTTTTTTGTGTGTGTGTTTCATCTACTAGATGAGCAAAGTCGCAAGAATTTATGTTTCAGCATTGGTAAGAATGGGGGTAAATGGATGTTCTCAAACCCTATGAGTATACATTGGTAAGTATTTTTGGAGGATAATTTGAGACTGTGAAAAATTTAAAATTGCATATCCTTTCACCTAGTGATTATGCTTCTAGGAGATTATTCTTCACAAGTGAGCAAAGATACATGGATAAAGGTATTCATTAAGAACTTTTCCTTAAGAGCAAAAATTAAAATAAAATAAAAAATTCATCAGTAAGAAATGGTTAAATAGGCCAGGTGCGGTGGCTCACGCCTATAATCCCCGCATTTTGGGAAGCTGAGGTGGCAGATTACTTGACCTCAGGAGTTCGAGACCAGCCTGGCCAACATGGTGAAACCCCGTCTCTACTAACAAAATAAAAACAAACAAAAAAACCCCAAAACAAATAGCCAGGTGAGGCGGCAAGTGCCTGTAGTCCCAGCTACTCAGGAGGAGGCTGAGGCAGGAGAATAGCTTGAACCTGGGAGGCGGAGGTTGCAGTGAGCCAAGATCGCACTACTGCGCTCCAGCTTGGGCAGCAGAGCAAGACTGTCTCCAAAAAAAAAAAAAAAAAAATGCCGGGCACGGTGGCTCACGCCTGTAATCCCAGCACTCTGGGAGGCCGAGGCAGGTGGATCACGCGGTCAGGAGATCGAGACCATCCTGGCTAACACGGTGAAACCCCATCTCTACTAAAAATACAAAAAAAAAAAAAAGTTAGCCGGGCGTGGTGGGAGGCGCCTGTAGTCCCAGCTACTCGGGAGGCTGAGGCAGGAGAATGGAGTGAACCTGGGAGGTGGAGCTTGCAGTGAGCCGAGATCGCACCACTGCACTCCAGCCTGGGTGACAGAGCGAGACTCCGTCTCAAAAAAAAAGAAATGGTTAAATAAATTACAGTAGCTAATACTATGAAATACGGTGCATCCACTAAAGAGAATAAGGTAGATCTCTAGTACCAAACTGGAAATTGGTCCATGCGATTTTGTTAAGTTGATAAAGTATGTTGCAGGATAATAGTATTTTATGATCCCAGTTTTATTTTTCAAAATCCATGTATATACACTCAGAAATATATATGCCTAAATATGCATAGAAAAGTGTCTGAAAAAGACACATCAAACTGTTGAAGGTGATTACCTCCGAGAAATGAAATAGAATAACAGGAATGTTTACTTTTTACTTTATATGTTGTTTTAACTTTTTTTCTTTCTTTTTTTTGAGACGGAGTCTCGCTCTGTCATCCAGGCCAGAGTGCAATGGCGAGATCTCGGCTCACTGCAACCTCCGCCTACTGGATTCAAGCAATTCTCCTGCCTCAGTCTCCAGAGTAGCAGGGATTACAGGCGCGCACCACCATGCCTAGCTACTTTTTTGTATCTTTAGTAGAGACGGGGTTTCACCATGTTGGTCAGGCTAGTCTCAAACTCCTGACCTCGTGATCCACCTGCCTCGGCCTCCCAAAATGTTGGGATTACAGGCATGAGCCACCGCGCCCAGCCATTTTAACTTTTTATGAATATTTATTCCTCTAAAAAAGAGGAAAGTAATGTGTCTCTTCCTTTCCAATTCTGTCATTTCTTTTTCTTATCTTATTGCATTAGATTAGAATTTTGAGAGCAGTTGTTACTATGAATAGTAACAGATGACATCCTTGTCTTGCTCCTGACTTTATTTTATTTTTATTTTTATTTTTGAGACCAAATCTTGCCCTGTCACCCAGGCTGGAGCGCAATGGCAAGATCTTGGCTTACTGCAAACTCCACCTCCCAGGTTCAAGCAATTCTCCTGCCTCAGCCTCCTGAGTAGCTGGGGTTACAGGCACAAGCCACCATGCCTGGCTAATTTTTTTTTTTTTTTATCTTTAGTAGAGATGGGGTTTCATCATGTTGGCCAGGCTGGCCTTGAACTCCTGACCTGATGATCCTCCCACCTCACCCTCCCAAAGTGCTGGGGTCAGGCGTGAGCCGCTGTGCCCAGCCTTTTTTTTTTTTTTTGAGACGGAGTCTTGCTCTGTCACCCAGGCTGGGGTGTAGTGGCTCAATCTCAGCTCACTGCAGCCTCTGCCTCCCGGGTTCCAGTGATTCTCCTGCCTCAGCCTCTCAAGTAGCTGGGATTACAGGCACACTCCACCATGCCTGGCTAATTTTTGTATTTTTAGTAGAGATGGGGTTTCACCACGTTAGTGAGGCTGGTCTCAAACTCCTGACCTGAGATGATCCTCCCACCTTGACCTCCCAAAGTGCTGGGATTACAGGCATGAGCCACTGTGCCCGGCTGTTGCTACTGACTTTAACAGTTACACCTTTGGCCAGATGTGGTGACTTACGCCTGTACAGTCCTACTTTAAATCACTCCTTCATAAAACCTCCTTTAAGCCTTCTAGGTGAGAATTAATCTCTTACTCCACTAGTTAAATAAAACTAGCAGAAAGGGACAGAAAGTTTATTTTACCTGGCCAGGTATGGTGGCTCATACCTGTAATCCCAGCACTTTGGGAGGCCGAGGTGGGTGGATCACCTGAGGTCAGGAGTTCGAGACCAACCTGACCAACATGGAGAAACCCCGTCTCTACTAAAAATACAAAATTAGCCAGGCGTCGTGGTGCATGCCTGTAATCCCAGGTACTTGGGAGGCTGAGGCAGGAGAATCGCTTGAACCTGGCAGGTGGAGGTTGCAGTGAGCTGAGATCACGCCATTGCACTCCAGCCTGGGTAACAAGAGCGAGACTCTGTCTCAAAAAAGAAAAGAAATTCTGTTCTACCCTTTGCCTGGTTTATGTGGTGACATGCCAAATAAATTTGATACGTCCTTTTGTACTATGTTTCTCCATATTAAAACTTCAAAAATTATATATATAATTGCCTCACATATTATATATATTATATAAAAATCAAAATTATATATATATCAAAATTATATATATAGTATATATTATATATAAATCAAAATTATATATATATAATTGCCTCAAAATAATTGCCTCAAATTGCCTAAAAAAGTGACATGTATTCAAAGAAAAAAATAACAATATGTCCATTCCTTGGCTCCCTTCCCTCCCCCTTCCTGCTGCTCCTCAGTCCCCTGAGATTGAACCCTGGCTGGGGCTGGTTAGCAGGACAGCCCCTCAGATGAGGTCAGCAACATTGAGGGACATTTTCTCAATGGAGGTGTTGTAGACGGTCTCGATATCTCAAAGAGTCCTCTTGTCTTCTTCTGTCACCATGTTAATAGCCACACCCTTACGGCCAAACTGTCCACCTCGACCAATTCTGTGGATATAGTTTTCTCTGTTGGTGGGAAGGTCATAGTTGATGAGTAAAGAAACCTGCGGCACAGCAATGCCTCTGGCCAGCAGGTCAGTGGTAATCAAAACTCTGCTAGAGCCAGAACAAAACTCCCTCATTGGCCAGGCATGGTGCCTCACGCCTGTAATCCCAGCACTTTGGGAGGCCGAGGCAGGCAGATCACCTGAGGACAGGAGTTCGAGACCAGCCTGACCAACATGGAGAAATGCCATCTCTACTAAAAGTACAAAATTAGCCAGGCGTGGTGGCACATGCCTGTAATCCCAGCTACTCAGGAGGCTGAGGCAGGAGAATCACTTGAACCTAGGAGGCGGAGGTTGTAGTGAGCTGAGATCACACCATTGCACTCCAGCCTGGGCAACAAGAGCAAAACTCCATCTCAAAAACAAACAAACAACAAAACAAAACAAAACAAAAACTCCCTCATGATCACATCTTGTTCCTCTTGACCTTTATCTCCATGCATGGCAGAGACAGTGAAATCTCAAGCATGCAACTTCTCGGGGAGCCAGTCCACCTTCCTTCGGGTGTTGATGAAGACACCTGCCTGAGTGACGGTCACGGTTTCATGCAAGTCATACAGGGTGTCCCGCTTCCACTCCTCTCATTCCACGTTGATGTAGAATTGGCGGATACCCTCCAGGTCAACTCTTCCTTCTTGACAAGAATCTGAATGGGGTCCCTCATGAATTTCTTGGTCACCTCAAGTACATCAGAAGGCATTGTAGCTGACAGCAAACAGGATGTTGTTGTTGAGCTTTTGGAATATGTCATAGATCTGGTCCCTGAATCCACAGCTTAACATTTCATCAGCTTCGTCCAGTACAAATATCTTGATGTATTTGGGAGACAGGTATCTCCAGTTAAGCATATCACACACACGGCCAGTGGTACCCCCAATTATATGGGGAGCTTCCACCTGCAGTTTCTGCACCTCAGCACACACGTGGGTGCCCCCTCTACAGGCGTGATAGGAGGCACCCATGCAGCCTCCGAGTGCCATGCCCACCCTTCTATATCTGCTGAGCCAATTCCCAAGTGGGTGCTAGAACCAAAGCCTGGGTGGCCTTTAGATGTAATTCAATCTGTTGCAGAATTGATGTGGCAAATGTGGCAGTTTTCCAGTCCCAGACTGGGCTTGAGTGATCACATCATAACCCTTGATACAAGGTAGAATGGCTCGCTGCTGGACGGCAAGGGCTTCTCAAAACCATAGGCGTAGATGCCATGGAGAAGGGACTCCAAGAGGTTCATGTCATCAAAGCTGTCTACAATCTCATTCCAGTTACTCTCTATGACGTCTCCAGGCTCCATCCCATTAGGGCCATTGTCTCTGGATCGGGAATCCTGACTGGCTGACATGATCCTTAGAAACATACGTACATATATATATATGAATGTTTCTCTCTATATATAAACAAACATACACACATATATGTATATATACACATATGTATATATACACATGTATATGATTCTTAGAAATACACACATAAACGAATACATGTTACATATATGTAACATATACGCACACATATAACATACGCATAGTTACATATATGTAGCATGCAGTTACATATATGTAGCATATATGAATAGTTACGTACATGTAGCATATACATATGTTACATATACATATATGTAGCGCACATGCATACATACATGTAGCACATATGCATATATACACATATGTAGCGCATATGCATATATACATATATGTAGCGCATATGCGTATATATGTAGCATATATGTATATACACATATATGTATATATACATATATGTAGCACATATGAATATATACATACATGTAGCACATATGCATATATACATGTATGTATATGCACACATATATGTGTGTATACATACATGATCCTCAGAAACATAGACGTGTATATATATACAGACATCCTTAGAAACATATATATGTGTATAAACATATATATACACATATATGTGTTTCTAAGGATCATGCCTGTGTGTATATATATACCCATATATATGTATATATATATTTAATTTTATTAATTTTATTTTTTTGAGACTGAGTTTTGCTCTATCGCCCAGGCTGGAGTGAAGTGGTGTGATCTCGGCTCACCTCAACCTCTACCTCCTGGGTTCAAGCGATTCTCCTGCCTCAGCCTCCTGAGTAGCTGGAACTACAAGTTTGGGCTACCACACCTGGGTAATTTTTTTTTTTTTTTGTATTTTTAGTAGAGATGGGTTTTGCCACACTGGCCAGGCTGATCTCGAACTCCCGGTCTCAGGTGATCCGCCTGCCTCGACCTCCCGAAGTGCTAGGATTACAGGCGTGAGCCGCCACGCCCGGCAAGTGCTGCTTTTTAAATATTCCTTCTATGTCCAGGCTGAGTTTCACTCTGTTAATAGCCTTTAATTTGTTTTTATGGACTCCCAGTGTCCATGACACAGGTGGATGTCATGATGCTGAGATGAGGAAGGACGGGTCTAGTTGGACTTGCCTCACTGACATATCCATGCCTTGGGGAAATGCAGGTACACACAATAACTAGCTATAATCTCCCAGAGTGAGTCGCATGACAGGCGGGTCATGATTCTCCTTTAAATGGGACTTTGATTCACATAACTTGGATGCCCAAAAGCTCCCTTCTCACAACTTGCTAATTGCTTTCTATCAAATTTGCACACATAACAATGTACATTTGCCTATAAATTATAGAGGACAGTTTATTTCTCAAAACAACACTTTAACATTTGCCCTTATCATAAACAGACTTTTGTTCTGGAGATACCTTTAGAAGACTTTTTGTCCTTTTCCCAATAGAAGTATTTTTGGAGTGTTTCTTCCAGTCAGCTTATTTGCAGAATTGTTTAAACTAACACTAATTTTACTGCAGCAATTGAAATAAATGTTTCCAGGCCGGACGTGGTGGCTAACGCCTGTAATCCCAGCACTTTGAGAGGCTGAGGTGGGCAGATCACCTGAGGTCAGGAGTTCGAGACCAGCCTGGCCAACATTGTGAAACCCCATCTCTACTAAAAATACAAAACTTAGCTGGGCATGGTGACGGGCGCCTGTAATCTCAGCTTCTCAGGAGGCTGAGGCAGGAGAAACGCTTCACCCAGGAGGCAGAGGTTGCAGTGAGCTGAGATTGCGCCATTGCACTCCAGGCTGGGTGACACAGTGAGAGTCCGTCTCAATAAATAAATCAATCAATAAATGTTTATGTTTCCATTTTGAAAATGTCTACTGGAAAAATAAAGATCTGCAATTAAAATGAACAGGGAGATTCTTGGATTGTGGTAAGTAAAATGGATGTTTATACTTATTTTTTTCAAGAAACATCATCTAAAATGTCCATTATTAAATGTTTCCTGGATGGATACAGTAAGTTCTGTATAAGTCCTTACAAATTCTGATTGATAGCACAGATGTCCTAATTCTACATTTTCAATAGACAAGTGTTTATTAAGATAGATCTATCTGGCCAGGCGTAGTGGCTCACGCCTGTAATCCTAGCACTTTGGGAGGCCGAGGTAGGTGGATTGCTTGAGCTCAGGAGTTCGAGACCAGCCTGGGCAACATGGTGAAACCCCGTCTCTACTCAAATACAAAAAAAAATTAGCCGGGCGTGATGGCGCACGCCTGTAATCCCAGCTACTATGGAGGCTGAGACAGGAGAATCGCTTGAACCTGGGAGGCAGAGGTTGCAGTGAGCCGAGATCATGCCATTGTACTCCAGCCTGGGTGACAGAGTGAGACTCCATCTCAAAAAAAAGATCTATCATTCTAGCAACTAACTGAAGGGAAAGTGCATAGAACCGTAACACATCACTTCACATCAAGGTAAGCATGTAACTGTTTTCTGTTCAGAAAAATCATAATCCAGGGAGAAAGTTTTATACCTTACCCCAAAGGGAGTTTATTGTTTTTTGAAGGACAGCTATAGAAATAAGATTTGATATAAATTTAGTGCATAATTACATCACATATATTTTAAATTTTTCTAAATATGAGTCTGTGAGCTCAAGGTTTATAGGAGTTAGTGTTACCTATTTGTATGAAGTCAGTGTTTATAAGTGTTTCTGATCTCTTTCTGGGCAATTTTATTTACTTTTAGAGCATTCGTTTAAAAAATAAAGAACTGATTTACTCAGCTAATTAAATATTAAGTAGCATGATATCAGACCATAATAAATATTTTAAAAGGTAAAAATGAAGGGAGGGTGGATTCTTAGAACAAAGGGATGCTAATTTATTGTATGTTTATTGACTGTTATTGAACCCAAGCAATAGCACAGACCGAAGCTCTATGCCTCATTTTATTGTCCTTATCTGAAAATCCCAGAAATGTAAAACTGGACAAGACTTTCTAAGACAATTTGATTCATCTCTGGCGAATCTTCATGAGGCAAAAACCCAAGGCCTTCATGCAATTGGCTCATGTTCCCTTTGAACACTTAGGGGATAGAGACAATCTTTCTTTTTTACTCATTTTACTTATTTAATTTAACTTTATTTTGAGACAAGGTCTTGCTCTGTCACCCAGGCTGGAGTGCAGTGGTGTGATCTCGGTTCACTGCAGCCTCCACCTCCCGGGCTCAAACGATCCTCCCATCTCAGCCTCTCAATGGGTGGAACCACAGGCCCAAACCACCACATCTGGCTAATTTCTCTATTTTTCCGTAGAGACGGGGTTTCCCTGTCTTGCCCAGGCTGCTCTCGAACTCCTGGGCTCAAGAGATTCTCCCACCTTGGCACCCCAAAGTGCTGGGATTACAGCCTTGAACGACTGATCCCAGCCTATTTTTAGAGATGGGGGTCCAATCTGCCCAGGATACAGTGCAACAGCATGACCATGATTCACTGCAGCCTGGACCTCCTGGGCTCAAGCGATCTGTCTGCCTCTGCCTCCTGAGTAGCTAGGACTCCAGGCATGCGCCACCACACCCAGCTAATTAAAAGTTTTTGTTTTTGTTTGTTTTTTTGAGACAGACTCTGGCTTTGTTACCTAGGCTGGAGTGCAGTGGCATGATCTTGGCTCACTGCAACCTCCGCCTCCCGGCTTCAAGCGATTCTCATGCCTCAGTCCCGAAAGTAGCTGGGATTACAGGCACACACCACCACGCCCGGCTAATTTTTGTGTTTTTAGTAGAGATGGCATTTCGCCATGTTGACCAGGCCGGTCTCAAAATCCTGACCTCAAGTGATCCACCTGTCTGAGCCTCCCAAAGTGTTGGGATTGCAGGCGTGAACCTCCGCGCCCGGCTGTTTTTCTTTTCTTTTTTTGTTTTTAGAGATGAGATCTTGCTTTGTTGCCCTGGCTGGTCTGGATCTCCAGGGCTTGAGCAATCCTCTCATCTCATCCTCCCCAGTAGCTGGGACTACAGGCATGTGCCACCACACTTAGCTAATTTTTAAAATTTTTTTGTAGAGATGAGGTTTCACTATGTTGCACCTGCTGGTCTCCAACTTCTTGGCTCAGGTGATCCACGGCCCCCCTCCCAACCTCCCCATCCCTGCCTTGGCCTCCCAAATTGCTGGGATTACAGGGGTTAGCAACCTGTGCCTGGCAGAGATAACCTTTCTTGAACAAAGGAAACTTGTTTTGGTATCAAGCAACAGTAATGTTTACATGAGTTACCTATAAGTCCCCACGAAACTGAGATACTCTACACAGGTTGCACCTCCTCTCTAATTCTCACAAAAGCCGGGTTAGTTATTAGGTGTCTTTTATTGAGAAACTGAGGCCAAAGAGAGGTATGGTAATTTGCCCCAGCTCGCGCTTCTGGCAAGGGCGGGGTCCAGGATTTACACCTAAGTTGTCTCTTTCGTTAACTCTGCTGTTTCTCAAATGCAATATATATATATATATTTACCTACATAAAGTGACGCAATAAAATCAGTACATATAAGCTTAAGCCTATTTCAAGAAAAAAGCTTCCTTGGACAATACAAATGAATGATAAGATAATCTCATTTACACCTGTTATTAAAATAATAGCCCATATTGAATTATTCAGAACCCCAAATCTCGCTTTTTAAAAATCAAGGGTCGGCCGGGCACGGTGGCTCACGCCTGTAATCCCAGCACTTTGGGAGGCAGAGGCGGGCGGATCACGAGGTCAAGGCATCGAGACCATCCGGGCCAACATGGTGAAACCCCGTCTCTACTAAAAATACCAAAAAAATTAGCCTGGCGTGGTGGTGGGCGCCTGTGGTCCCAGCTACTCGGGAGGCTGAGGCAGGAGAATGACGTGAACCCGGGAGGCGGAGCCTGCAGTGAGTGGAGATTGCACCACTGCACTCCAGCCTGGGCGACAGAGCGAGACTCCATCTCAAAAAACAAAAACAAACAAACAAACAAAACACAAAAATTAGCTGGGCGTGGTGACAAGTGCCTGTACTCCCAGCTACTCAGGAGGCTGATGCAGAGAATCGCTTGAACTCGGGAGGCGGAGGTTGCAGTGAGCCGAGATCGCGCCACTGCACTCCAGCCTGGGCGACACAGCGAGACTCCGTCTCAAAAAAAAAAAAAAAAAAAAAGGAAAAAAAAAAAATCATACGTCTCTGTGTGGAATAAATTAACTACAAATCCCCAAGACGACTCTGTCATCAATATTTCAATCCATAATTTAGCAAACACACACAGACATCCCTTATAGGGATACAGTTCCAGGCCTTTCTTTGGGCATCCGTTTCGAGACCTGGAGAGACTCTGATGTCTGTGTGTGACTAAGGAGAAGAATAGCTGAATCACATCCAAAAGCGAGTCCTCCCAATTAAGAATCTATAATACAAATCAAGACAATGACAGCATTCCATCTGCCTTTTAACCTCAACAGCTCCTCCTCCCAAGCCAGCCAACCTACTCCCCTCCCTCATTCCCCCCCAAACTGGGAAATCATCTCGGAGGCCGGAGGCAGAAAGGGGCGGTAGGTGGCCGGGCCCCGCTGCCTCTCGCGCCTCCCGGGTCCCGCCACACACGGTGCCAACGGGACGCCGCGGTCGGCCGCATGAGCGCAAAAGCAGGGCAGCGAGGTGAGCAGAGCCAGAGTTCAGAGGGGGCCGCAAGTCAGACGAGGGGCTGGGAAAAAAGAGCCTCTCCCAAGGTTACAGAAGCGTGCGGAGCGTGAGAAGCAGCACCTCGCACACAGACTCGCCCGCCGGCCGGGGGGCACCGCTGAGCCGCCCGCCCGCTAGAAGGCAGCGCGGCCCCGGCCCGGCCCAGCCCGGCGCATGCGCCGCAGCCCCTCCTCCGCTCCCGGCGCCCGCCCCTCCCTCTTCCTGGCGGGTCTGGGGCGGCGGCGGCGGCGGCGGCGGCGGCGGCGCGGTGACGTCAGGGCGTTGGGGCAGCTCCTGTGACAGACTGAGCTGGAGCGGCGGGGCGGCGGCGGAGTCCGGCGGCCGGGAGAGCGAGTGAGCGAGCGGAGGAGCAGTGACACGGGAGTCTAGGGAGCGAGAAGGAGAAGGAGGGGAGCGCTCGGGCGCGAGCGAGAGAAACCGCGAGCGCCGAGCTTGGACTCGAGCCCCGGAACGGCTGAGGAGCCCGCCCGCTCCCCTCCCCTCCCCCTGCCCGGGCCCGGGCCCAGCGCGCCATCCTCCCCCCCCTCCTTCCCTCCCTCCCTCCTTCCTCCCTCCCCTGTCCCTCCCCCTCCCCCGCCGGTGGATGGGAGTGAAGGACGGAAGAGGCCCTGCGGAGGCGGCGGTGCAGCGCTCCGGTAAGGCGGCGCGGGTCTGCGCCCTCCCCTCTGTCTCCTCCACCGCGCCCGGGCGGCTGCAGGCCGGACCCGGCGGCAGGCCGGACCCGGCGGCCTGACGATGTGGCTGCGCCGGTCCCCTCCCTCCCATTCTCCCCTCCCCCTGCCTCCGCCGCCGCCTCCTCCTTCTTCTTCTCTCCTCGCTCTCAAAATGGCGGCCGCGACGGCCGTTGAGTGAGAGACCCGGAGGAGGGGGACTGTCCGGGGAGGGCGCTGCCCTCGCTCCTCTCCTCCCGGGCCCGGCTTTGGGGGCTGCCGGCGCCGCTGCGACCCCCCCCGCGGCCCTCCCCAAGAAGGGATCGCCCTCCTCCCTCGGTGACTTAGCAAGAAAAGTATTCTTGGGTTGGAAGGGCGTGGGGACCAGGTAGCTCTCTGATCTTGGGGAAAAGGATCGGCCCTGCTCTCCCCGGCCGCGGAGACGAGCACCGCAGTCCCCACCCCACCCTCAGTTATCGGCTCGGGGAGCGGCTCAGCCCCGCGCCGCCGGGGCACCCATAGGGCCTTCCAGGCATTCCGTCCCCGACTGGTCCTTAAGATGAGGTTGACCAGCGGAGGGTGGCCCACCGTCTCCCTGGCCCCCGGTGCGGCGGTCCAGCCTCAGCACCCGCCGAGGAGAGGCAGCCCGGCCCACCGAGCAATCCGCAGCATCCACCCACCGAATCTGGCAGGATTTTCTTTCTGCCACCGGCTCCTCGGTCGGGAGTTGCCTTTTGATGCTGTTAACATTCAGCTTCGAGGCTCCCTGCCATTCCCCTTCATCTAATCTCATCTCCCTGCCCCTTTGGGAAACGCAGTGCCTCTGCATATTTACCCTCTTTAGCCTCCCACATGAGAAAATGCCTTTGAGGTGGTCGACACATTTTGACTCTGCACCTCTAAACGTAACAGTAGAGGGGAAGAGGTTTTCCGTATTTAGTAGGAGAGAGCAAGGTACCATAGCTTTATATGTTATGCTACCTTTCTTCAGTGACTTAGCAAGAAACTCCTTGGGAAGAGGACAGGCAATTTTCTTTTGGGGTTTGGGCCCAATTTATATCAGTCTTTTGGTTAAGAAAATACGCCTTTGAAGAGGAGGACCAGATTTGTGGTCTCGTTCTCAATGGGCGATGTCATGCCAAGGTCCCCCCTCCCTCTTTCCTTAAGTGGCAGTCCGGACAAATAGAGATATTACTGATATTCCCATCTCTCCTTTAAGCACACAGTCTTTGAGATTCATAAGGTTTTAAAGGCCAAACAATTTGTGCCATTTTTGGCAATTCTATTTTTGTTGGGGGAGGTGGGTTATTTTGTGTGAATTTCTTTTCGAGGCTAGGGCGGAGGAGACAGTGCTTGGGCCTTTCATACCAGTAATAATGTCATCCCTCCCTTTTTGCCACAGGAGTGTTTGCTTTTTTTTTTTTTTTTTTTTTTTTTTTTTTTTTTTTTTTGCTGCAGCAGGGCTTAATTGCTGCGGGGTCCAGTCTCATAATCAGGAAAATTTCCTGTTGACTGTGTCATAGTGATGTTGAATATATAGTAAAAGCTTTTACTTAAAAAATTCTGATTTGGTTTTAAGGCATTAGCTAGCTTTTAATCTCTAATGGGTGTCTTTTAGGACACAGTTTCACAAAATAATTAGCAGTTGCAAATTGCAGTTTTTAATAAAGCAGAAGAGTAATCTGTATTTAGGGTGATTTCTTTCGTGTTCATTAATGATCATTGTTTGGATTGCTCAGAAGGGGGGAATCTCCTAAAAGAAATTGAAGGCTGGTATATATTTTAAAATCAGAAAGGAACCCAATTTTTCACTTGAAGTATTTCTGTATATGTTGATTTTGATGGAGCAAGCCCTACGTTGGTACCTCCCCCCACATCCTTTTTTAAAAAAATGGGCTAATATTTGTGGATGCTGTGAACAGCCATTGAGCCGAGAAGACTGGGTGGAGTAAGGGAGCAGAAGCTGTGAAATGCTGTATTGCCCTTTCACAGCGTCTTTCTCTTACTTATGTTTTGTAAGGTTATTTGATATGAATGGTTGCTACAACTAAGTCATTTCTCTGTCGTAAGTCTTAAAATCTAATGTTTTCCACCTTTTTTGCATGATGGGCATTGAATGATTGGAATAAAAAGCAATGTCCCTGCTTTAAAATAGACACTTATTGTCTCCTTATTTGTCCCTGTGTGTGTGTGTATATATATTAATATATAAAGATACACACACATATATCTACACTCTTGTTAATGTTTTTTATTGTTCTCGCCATATAAGTATAAATTAATGTCAAATATTTGGCAAGAAATAGGTACAGGAATACTGCAAAAATCTAAGAAAAATACTACAATTGTTTTACTTAAAACAGTAAATCTATTTGAGGTTTTAAAATAGTGAACATAAAAGATGGGGAAAAAAGGATAAGATAATTTGCATGAAAGCCCCTTCAGATCTTTTCTCTTGTGTTGCTCTTTGAAAGGGACCTTTTTGTGAGATACTGCCATAAGCTAGGGTAGGTCATTTTAATGCCCTGTATCAAGCATTCACATGAGTAGACATCTTCAAAAGAATTTCACATATAGGTGGTAAATGTGACTTTGATTAGCCTTATGAGTGCTTGTCAGTGTATGATATATTTTTACACTTTTGTTCTTTTTAATATGATTAGAAAGTAGAAGGGTTATTATGGTGAGGAAATGAGTAAGGTTGGGAATGATAATTCACTGTATTATGTGTCTGACATATCCCTATTCCTACTGTTTGTAGAATATCAAAACACACTAAGGTCCAGGTGCAGTGGTTCACGCCTGTAATCTCAGCACTTTGGGAGGCCAAGGCAGGTGGATCACCTGAGGTCAGGAGTTCGAGACCAGACTGACCAATATGGTGAAACCCTGTCTCTACTAAAAATACAAAAAAATTAGCCACGTGTTGTGCCATGCGCCTGTAATCCCAGCTGCTGGGGAGGCTGAGACAGGAGAATAGATTGAACCCGGGAGGCGGAGGTTGCAGTGAGCCGAGATCGTGCAGCACTGTACTCCAGCCTGGGCGACAGAGCAAGACTCTGTCAAAAACAAACAAACAAAACCCCACACACTGAGTGGTGATTTTTCAGTAGATTGTTAATCAGGAGCTTAAGATAATTTGACTTAAGTAAAAGAGCTTTAGTTCCAAGTGTATGTAGTGTTTCTTGATACATGTTGGAGAATCTTAGGCTTAATTTGGAGATTAATTTTTAAAATTATTCATAGTTCTGTATACAACTCTTAATGAGATTGGAAGGAATTTTTTAGTACAATTTTTTGTTACCTGTTTTTCCAGATAAAATATCTCTAGTGTAAAGAGATTTTGAGATGTTTCTGGGAAGGAAAAATCAGAATCATAATTTATGCTTTTCTAGCTAGAACATCCGTGTCTTTTTTTTTTTTTTTTTGAGGTGAAGTCTTGCTCTGTTGCCCAGGCTGGAGTGCAGTGGGGTGATCTCAGCTCACTGCAACCTCTGCCTTCTGGGTTCAAGCGATTCTCCTGCCTCAGCCTCTCGAGTAGTTGAGATTACAGGTGCCTGCCACTACACCTGGCTAATTTTTGTATTTTTAGTGGAGATGGGGTTTCACCATGTTGGTCAGGTTGGTCTGGAACTCCTGACCTCGTGATCCGCCCGCCTCTGCCTCTCAAAGTTCTGGGATTACAGATGTGAGCCACCACACCCTTCCCTATTTTCTATTTTTTAAAAATAATATAAATGTTTCTCTCTCAGTTGTATACTAAGTAACAGAGAGACAGAAAGTGTGTGTGTGTGTCTGTCTGTCTGCATATATGAGACTTTATGGCTTATATTTTAAGTATCCAGCAAAAAATAAGACCCTCTTGTTTACATGTGGTTCATGTTATTCATAATTTGTCATCTTTGTAAATAAGTCATGGATGCTATAGAAATTGTCAACATTAAGATGAAGATGTCTGGCCAGACATGGTGGCTCACACTTACAATCCCAGAACTTTGGGAGGCCGAGGCGGGTGGATCACCTGAGGTCAGGAGTTCAAGACCAGCATGGCCAACATGGTGAAACCCCGTCTCTACTAAAAATACAAAAAAATTAGCCGGGCGTGGTGGCGCACACCTGTAGTTCCAGCTACTGGGGAGACTAAGGCAGGAGAATTGCTTGAACCCGGGAGGCGGAGGTTGCAATGAGCCGAGATCGCACCATTACGCTCCAGCCTGGGCAACAAGAGCAAAACTCCGTCTCAAAAAAAAAAATAAATAAATAAAAATAAGATGAAGATGTCTTAAAAAACCCAAAGCAAAATATTAGGGCAGAGTGAATTTTCAATATCTTCCCATTGAGTTCTAAAGCAGTGAGTCATGCGCTCTTTGGCCAAAGGGACTTGAGGCTCGGTTAGTTTTAAACCAAGCTGGCCATTTCTGCTTGTGGTCCTAAAATATTTTTTACTTGCCTCTAAGTCCCTGTTAACGAAAATATTTCATTATGACAGGTAACTTATTTTTACGTGCTTTGGAAAGAGGGAAATAGTTAAGTTTTGAAGTGGAAATTCTTTGCCACTGTTTTTATTATGTCATCTACAATACAACTGTTACTTTTTTTTTTTTTTTTACTTAGAAAGTTGCTCTATTTAAAATAAAACTAATGGTATACAATACGAGTTCTGAAAAAAAGACAGACCTACCGTTCTCCAGAAGATGCTTAGCTGTAAATTGAATCCTCGTCATTGAAGGTCAAACATTTTGAGAAATCTGTATTTCATGAAGAAAGATGCTGTATTATGTAAGCGTAATAGTTAACTGCAGTGAAGGCTTTTTGGATTGTTCTTTGTTGCTGGTTTGGTATGGCACTTTTTGGCTAGTCATTGAAATGGAACCTTAGTTTAACTTCTGTTACATATGTAATTTTTAACCTTGGCATGGCAGTTAGAGAATTCAATTGATATTTATGAAATGCTTTATATTCATTGGTGGCAGGCATCATAAGCACTTATTATTTTATTTCTTGTTTTCTTTTTAAAAGATGGTGGCTTCTTGTTGAAACTTACCTAGATAGGACTAATCTGCATTTGTCAAGGATACTTCTGGAACGGTACTCTCTATTGTCTTTTAACATTGTCATAAACGTTTCTCTAGAACTTTCTAAATATTGAGCTTGGTACTGATTTTCATTTGTTGTTCTGCCAGCTACTTTTTGAGGTAGATTGGTATTTTTATGGATGAGAGAACTGAAATCCAGAGAATTTCTTTTCCTGTCAAATGTTAGGTTAGTGACTAGAATAAGGTAAATATTGCAGTCACAGAACTCTTGGGTACTGCTTTGTAAAATCACACATTCCTTCTTTCTATAACGATTGGACTCCTTAATCTTTGTTAAATGGTGAAAGTTGGTGGTATTTATTGCCTGCATCATTTAAATTGGCATTTATTAACATATGGTCTTGTATTGTTGACTGCTTTGCATGCATAAGGCTTTTGGCATTTGAGTAGCTTCTCCCAAAAAATGCCTAATACTGCTTTACAGATAGTATTAATAAGTAAATAAGTACTAGTTGCATTTGACTGAATGGTTATGTGAAAGGAAATGTGCTATCCTAAAGATCTTTGTAATAGTTGACTCCAGTGATCTCAAGAGAATTAAGGTGATGGAGGAAAGAGTGGCTGCATTTTGTATACAGAGATTTTATATTCTCTGAGGGAACAGGGTTACACTTTGACAGAATTCTTAAGTATAAAAAGTGAATTAACTCAACTGGACAAATTACCTATACATTTTGATTATCTGCTTTTGGGGCTCTTATGTTGACAAGAATTGACAGTTAACTGAGGCCATTAAGAAATTTTCTGAGACTTTTTACAAAAGTAAAATTAAGAATCTTTGAACATTTTAAGAAATTTAATTTTTGAAAGCATTGTAGAAAGTTATATGTTTATTAAAATTTTACAGTGTGGATTAATCCATTTTTCACTTTTTTTTTTGTTTGTTTGTTTGAGGTAAGAGTCTCACTCCATCACCCAGGCTGGAGTGCAGTGTCTCGATCTCAGCTCACTGCAACCTCCACCTCCTGGGTTCAAACGATTCTGCCTCAGTCTCCCGAGTAGCTGGGACCACAGGCACATACCACCACAGACGGCTAATTTTTGTATTTTTACTAAAGAACTCCTGGCCTCAAGTGATCCACCCGAGTTGGCCTCCCAAAGTGCTGGGATTACAGGTGTGAGCCACCACACCCAGCCCAATCCATTTTTAATCTAAGGTAAAGATAGAAGAGTTTGTTTTATGGGTTGGGCACTGTGGTTCATGCCTGTAATCCCAGGACTTTGGGAGGCCAAAGTGGGCAGAAGGTGATCAGGAGTTCCAGACCAGCCTGGCCAATGTGGTGAAACCCTGTCTCTACTAAAAACACAAAAATTAGCCAGGTGTGGTGGTGGGCGCCTGTAATCCCAGCTACTTGGGAGGCTGAGACAGGAGAATTGCTTGAACCCGGGAGGCGGAGGTTGCAGTGAGCCGAGATCGTGCCATTGCGCTCCAGCCTGGGCAACAAGAGTGAAGCTATCTCAAAAAAACAAAAAAAAGAAAGAATATGTTTTATAATATACTAGTGTTTTATCTATTTCTTTTCACATTTTTATTTTATAAGAAATATGCTAACTACAAAAGAAAGAAGATGGAGATAAATGAGTCAGATGTTTTGATTATTCAGTATTTTGGTTAACTTTTTCTTTTTGAGACGGACTCTCACTGTGTTGCCCAGACTGTAGTACGGTGGTGCGATCTCGGCTCACTGCAACCTCCGCCTCCTGGGTTCAAGAGATTCTCCTGCCTCAGCCTCCCTAGTAATAGCTGGAATTACAGGCATGTGCCACCACACCCGGCTACTTTTTTATTTTTAGTAGAGATGGGGTTTCGCCATATTGGCCAGGCTGATCTCGAACTCCTGACCTCAGGTGATCTGCCCACTTCAGTGTCTGAAAGTGCTAGGATTATAGGCATGAGCTATCATGCCTGGCCTTGGTTAACTTTTTATGGGTGAGGAAAGGCTATACATTTAGCATTGTCAGAGAAAATGAAATAAGCTGTTGACTAAACTCATACATGAATATTTATTTATTATTTATTTATTTATTTATTTATTTTTCGAGACTGAGTCTCGTTCTTATCGCCCAGGCTGGAGTGCAATGGTGCAATCTTGGCTCACTGCCGCCTCCGCCTTTTGGGTTCAAGTGATTTTCCTGCCTCAGCCTTCGGAGTAGCTGGGATTACAGGCATCCGTCACCATGCCCAGTGAAGTTTTTTGTATTTTTAATAGAGATGGGGGGTCTCTGTTGGCCAGGCTGGTCTCGAACTCCTGACCTTGTGATCTGCCCACCTTGGCCTCCCAAAGTGCTAGGAGTACAGGCATGAGCCACCGTGCCCAGCCACACCTGGCTAATTTTTGTTTTTTGTTTTTTGAGATGGAGTCTCACAATCTTGTTGCCCAGGCTGGAGTGCAATGGCGTGATCTTGGCTTACTTCAACCTCTGCCTCCTGGATTCAAGCAATTCTCCTGCCTCAGCCTCCCGAGTAGCTGAGATTACAGGTGCCTGCCAGCATACCTGGCTCATTTTTCTATTTTTAGGAGAGATGGAGTATCACCATGTTGGCCAGGCAGGCCTTGAACTCCTGACCTCAGGTGATCCTCCTGCCTCGGCCCACCAAAGTACTGGGATTACAGGCATGCACCACGGCGCCCGGCCTAATTTTTCTATATTCTGTAAGAGGTGAGGTCTCGCCATGTTGCCCAGGCCAGTCTCAAACTCCTAGCCTAAGCAAACTGCCTCAAGCCATCTGCTCACCTTTACCTCCCAATGTGCTGGGATTACAGGCATGAGCCACTCAGCCTAAGAAAAAATATTTTTAAAGTTGACAAATGTAGAAATGAGCTAAGATTTGTCAAAGGGATCAATAAGTAATGAAATATTCTGGTTATCAAAGTTTATCATATATGAATGAACAGTGAAAAAATTGGAAATAACAGAATTAACAAATTTTAATTTGTCTTTAATGGTTCAGCAGTCACTTAAAAATTTTTACAGTATTACCATGATGCTATAGTCTTTATCATCACAAATCCCAACGTAAAGATAAAAAAAACCCCACATAATAAAATCATTATTCAAGCTTTCTGGCTCTTCGACTTGGGCTAAATAAGTGTTCTGCATAATGGTATGTCCTTAAAGAGAAATTATCTCCACCTACTAAAAAAAAAAAAAAAAACAGCGAGGGCCTATCAATTTGAGAGTTTAAACAGGCCTGTGGTTCGCATTTTTATGGAAGCATCATAGTACAACCCCAAGACATCAAATGTCACTAGCACAGAAGACATCTATGATCCAAAGTTCTTAGAAGAATATTACTTTTAAAAACATTAGAAATAATACTTTACGTGGGACTCAACCTTGACTCTTCTTTCTTCCTCTATATCCAATCAATTACCTTGTCTTGCCAATTTTACCTCCTTGATATTTGTTGAGTTAGTCCCCTTCTATCCATACTTACCATTACTGCTACTACCATCATAGTTCACATAATCTCTTACCCAACTAATTTCACATAGTCTCTCTAAATTCAGTCTTGTCCTGTTAACGTCTTTCTGCTACATAGTCCCCAGTCATCTATCTAAAATGCAATCTGACCATATCACACTTCCCTACTTAAAAAGAACCCTTCCTTGGCTCCCTTTGTATTTATTTAACAAATATTTACATAGCACTTACTAATACGCCAGGCACTGTTTTAAGTGCTTTACAAGTATTCGTTTACTCCTCACAACATTCTAGGAGAATTTAGCGAGCCCTTTGTAACAGCTTTGTAAGTAGCAGAGCTGAAAGTTGAACCTCAGGTACTGAGGCTCCACAGTTGGGGCTTTCAGCCACCGTACTGTGCTGACTCCCTCTTTCCTATAGTCCACATACTTTAACACAGTTTGCTAGGTCTTCAGTCACTTCAAGTTTCATTTCTAATCAAGCCCCACCTTGCTCACACTCTAATATATATATGCTTTCTCCCTCCCCACTTTGTGATCTTTGTGATTCTACTCCTGCTGTCCTCTCTGTCTAGAGCAACTTGTAGTATCTCAGAACAGAGTGCAGTGAATACATTTTGACAAAAGAATGATTTTTTTTTTGAGACAGGGTCTGGCTCTGTTGCCCGGGCTGGAGTGCAGTGGCTAACTACAACTCTGCAAATCCTGGGCTCAAGCAATCTTCTTGCCTCAGCCTCCTGAGTAGCTGGGTCTGCAGGCCCGCGCCACCATGCCTGGGTAATTTTTGTATTTTTCAAAATACAGGCCAGGCGCGGTGGCTCACGCCTGTAATCCCAGCACTTGGGGAGGCCGAGGCAGGTGGATCACCTGAGGTCAGGAGTTCGAGACCAGCCTGGCTAACATGGTGAAACCCCGTCTCTACTAAAAATAAAAAAATTAGCTGAGCATGGTGGTAGATGCCTGTAATCCCAGCTACTTGGGAGGCCGAGGCAGGAGAATTGCTTGAACCCAGGAGGCAGAAGTTGCAGTGAGTTGAGATTGCACCACTGTACTCCAGCCTGGGCAAAAAGAGCAAAACTTTTGTCTCAAGGAAAAAAAAAAAGTGTGTATATATGTATACACACACACGTTTTTGTTTTTATGCAGTTTCATAAGAAGGGGGAAAATCTTGATTGACATTGGGTAATTTGAAATTTTCTCCAGATTCTTTTTTTTTTTTTCTGGACATGGAGTCCCTCTCTGTCGCCTAGACTGGAGTGCAGTGGCACGATCTCGGCTTACTGCAGCCTCCACCTCCCAGGTTCAAGTGCTTCTGCCTCAGCCTCCTGAGTAGCTGGGATTACAGGCATGCGCAACCACGCTCGGCTAATTTTTGTATTTTTAGTAGAGATGGGGTTTCACCATGTTGGTCAGGCTGGTCTCAAACTCCTGACCCCGTGATCCTCCCACCTTGGCCTCCCAAAGTGCTGGGATTACAGGCGTGAGCCATCGCGCTTGGCCAGATTCTTTTTATTTTCTTTTTTGAGACGGAGTTGAGGTCTTGTCGCCCAGGAGTGCAATGGCGTGATCTTGGCTCACTGCAACCTCCACCTCCCAGGTTCAAGAGATTTTCCTTCCTCAGCCTCCCGAGTAGCTGGGATTACAAGTGTGTGCCACCACACCTGGCTAATTTTTGTATTTTTAGTAGAGATGGAGTTTCACCACATTGGCCAGGCTGGTCTCCAACTCCTCACCTCAAGTGATCCCCCCGCCTCGGCCTCCCAAAGTGCTGAGGTTACAGGTGTGAGCCACCGCATCCTGCTGAGATTCTTAATAAAATGATTAAATGGATAGGAAAATCAGTGTACTTGGTATTTTAAAGCTGTCCTGAGTTGTTATGGTATACCTTGTATGTGATCTGTGTCATTTAGGCTATTTCAGGGCCCATCAAATCTACACACTAAAGACAGCCAAGAGATGATACTTGAACTGAATCTTGAAGAATGAATAATTGGGCCAGGTGTGGTGGCTTACACCTGCAATCCCAGCACTTCGAGAGGCCGAGGTGGGTGGATCACTTGACATCAGGAGTTCGAGACCAGCCTGGCTAACATGGTGAAGCCTGTCTCTACTAAAAATACACAAATTAGCCGGGCCTGGTGGTGCATGCCTGTAATCCCAGCTACTCGGGAGACTGAGGCTGGAGCATCGCTTGACCCAGGAGGAGTATTGGAGTGAGCCGAGATGGCGGCCACTGCACTCCAGACTGCTGAGCGACAACAAGACTCTGTCTCAAAAAAAAAAAAATAATTGGAGTGAACGTGGGAGGTCATTTTAGGTGGAGGGAACAGCAACATAAATAGTCACAGAAGCATGAGAAACTATTTTATGTATGCTGGTAATAGTTTGGCAGAGGGGATTGTAGAATTTGAGGTTGGAGAGGCACGTCTGAGCCAGATTGATAGAATTTGTATATTCTGTGTAGCTTGTAAGCAAGTTGGAAGTCATTAAACAATTTCAGGCAAAAACAAGCATTATGAGATGATGTGTATTTTAGAGAGATTATGCAGGTGGCAATGAGGAATGTGGATTTTGGAGGTCATGTAGACTTTTTCAGAAAATAATGATTAGTGCTTGAAGCAAGACAGTGACATTGAATGTTGTTGAGTGGAGAAAGGTTTAGGAGGTCCGGTTGTGAATGAGTAGTGTGATGGGGAGAGGCAAGTTTAAACAATTCAGATTTGTAGTTTGGGTGACTGAGTGGAACTGAGAAACGAGGTGTTATTAGCCATAGGAGAGAATAAGAGGAGGAGTTGTGTAGAATATTACATAAAGCAGCCAGAAAAATGTTCCTGAACCACGGTGTTCAAGTCACTTTGTTGCCAAAAACCCATCATCAGCTTTTTACTGTCTTTAATGAAAATGCAAAGAACACAATGGCAAAATATGGTACTGAATAGGTGTTTATTGAATCCTAAATGGGCACTCAGAGACTTCTCTTACATGTCCTGGCTTTTCATCCTGTTTCTTATTGCCTTCCATGTCTACTGTGATTCAGCTTTGGGAAGATATTTTCTGTTCCTTTTGCTGCTTTGACTCCCTGCCCCGCCCCCCTTACTTACGCTTCAAATCTGCCTACCAGGTTTTCCATTTCCAGGCAGTCTTTTCTAATTTTTCCACCTGGAAGAAACTTTCTTTTCTCTGAGTTCGTAATCTTATAATAAGTACCTATTTTTCTCTTCTTGTAGCGTATATAAAATGTATTATCTGACTTGTCAAGTGAGTTGATGCATTTAAAGAGCCTAGGAATGGTACCTAGAACATAGTAAGTACTCAATAAATATTGTTATTATGGTGATGATTGACGATGATTAAGATGAGGTGACCTTTGCTTTCTGCTTTCTTGTGATGGCAAAAATGATTTGTTGTCTGTCCTTGGACACTAGGGAAGCAAAGTCTTTTACTTTGCTTATGTATATAAAAGTACAAAAGTGAAATTATTCTTGAGCTGTAGGAGAGAGATATACAAAGGTAGACAAGCCCTTAAATATTGACGATTTTGTTAAGCTTCACCACAGCTGTTTGAGGTAGGTGGTATATTAGTCCCTTTTTAAAAATGGGTAAATAGGCTTAGGAAGTTTGTAGATTTCCCCCAGGTCACACAGTTTGTAAGGAGCCAGATTGATATATGAATCTTAACTATTCGACTCCAAAATTCTTCACAGGAGGGCTTCATGTGTGTAGGACTTACGCTTCAGGGCTTTCATTTATGTATCCAACTTGTTACCTGTCAGAAAGCCTATCATGAGACCTATGCCCAATGGAAAAAAAGTGCTTTTTGAGTTTTCTTTAATTTTTTTTTTGGAGACGAAGTTTCACTCTTGTCGCCCAGGCTGGAGTGCAATGACGCTATCTTAGCTCACTGCAACCTCTGCTTCCTGGGTTCAAGCAGTTCTGCCTCAGCGTCCTGAGTAGCTGGAATTATGGGCGCCTGCCACCAAGCCAAGCTAATTTTTGTATTTTTAGTAGAGATGAGGTTTCACCACGTTGGCCAGGCTGGTCTTGAACTCCTGACTTCAGGCCCGCCTTGGCCTCCCAAAATGCTGGGATTACAGGTGAGCCACCATGCCTGGCTAAAATTTTATTTTGTGTATTTACAGTTTAATTTGTTTTCTATTTTTATTAGGGAATATGTTAAATGTTAAAAGTACCTGCAGTAGTAAAACAGAATAGCCATATAACTATTACCAGAATTGACAGATGTTAACATTTTGTCATATTTGCTTCAGAGGTTTTTTTTTTTTTTTTTTTTTTTTTTTTAGACGGAGTCTCGCTCTGTCGCCCAGGCTGGGCTGGAGTGCAGTGGCGCAATCTCAGCTCACTGCAACCTCTGCCTCCCAGGTTCACACCATTCTCCTGCCTCAGCCTCCCTAGTAGCTGGGACTACAGGTGCCCGCCACCACGCCTGGCTAATTTTTTGTGTTTTTAGTAGAGACGGGGTTTCACCATATTAGCTAGGATGGTCTCGATTTCCTGACCTTGTGATCCACCCGCCTCAGCCTCCCATGGTGCTGGGATTACAGGCTTGAGCCACCACGCCCGGCCTAGAGCTTTTTTTAAGAAGGCATTATTACAGTTATAGTTGATATCTTTTTGTATTTTGTTTTTTATTTTGAGACAGAGTCTTGCTCTGTCACCAGACTGGAGTGCAGTGGTGCAATCTCAGCTCACTGCAACCTCGGCCTCCAGGGTTCAAGAGATTTTCCTCCCTCAGCCTCCTGAGTAGCTGGGACTACAGGTGTGCACCAGCTCGCCCGGCTGATTTTTTTTTGTATTTTAGTAGAGACGGGGTTTCACCGTGTTGGCCAGGGTGGTCTCCATCTCCTGACCTCATGATCTGTCTGCCTGGGCCTCCCAAAGTGCTGGGATTACAGGTGTGAGCCACCACACCTGGCCTTTTCTTTTCTTTTTCTTTTTTCTTTTTCTTATTTTTTTTTGGAGATGGAGTCCTGCTCTATCACCCAGGCCAGAGTGCAGTGGCACCATCTCGGCTTACTGCAGCCTCCACCTCCCAGGTTCAAGCGATTGTCTGCCTCAGCCATCCGAGTGGTTGGGATCACAGGCATGTACTACCACACCTAGCTAATTTTTGTACTTTTAGTAGAGACAGGGTTTCACCATGTTGGGGCCAGGCTGGTCTCAAACTCTGGCCTCAAGTTGTCCACCTGCCTCAGCCTCCCAAAGTGCTGGGATTACAGGCGTGAATCACCACACCCGGCTTGATGTCCCTTTTGTACTTCTTTCCAATTGTGTCCACCTTCCTCTTCTCAGTAGTAAAGTTTCTCCTAAATGTTGTATATAGCCCTTCGTTCCATATTTTTATGCATTTACTATATTTGGGTGTATCTATAAACAATATATAGTAGTGCTTTATAGATTGTTAGAATTTACGTGAATATTGTACTGTATATCTATATTAATCTACTTGGTTTTCTTTCCTGTTTTTTAGATGCATTATTGATATATGTAGATCTAGTTTATTTAGTTGTATAATTTCTTATGTATGATACCATATTTTCTTTTTCTTTTTTTTTTTGTGAGACAAAGTCTCACTCTGTTGTCCAAGCTGGAGTGCAATGGCACAGTATCGGCTCACTGCAACCTCCACCTCCCGGGTTCAAGCGATTCTCCTCCCTCAGCCTCCTGAGTAGCTGGGACTACAGACACGCACCACCATGCTCGGCTAATTTTTGTATTTTTAGTAGAGATGGGGGTTTCACTATGTTGGCCAGGCTGGTCTCGAACTCCTGACCTCGTGATCCACTGGCCTCAGCCTCTCAAAGTGCTGGGATTACAGGCGTGAGCCATCACACCTGGCCCTATACCATATTTTCTTTATGTTTAGACTACAGAAATGGGCAATTAGGTTGTTTACAGCTTTTTACTATTACAGACGATGCTGCAGTGAACATAAGGAAGGTGTTTGCTAGTGAGATGATATGATGTGTTTACTTGGGCTGGGTGTGGTGGCTCACAACTGTAATCTCAACACTTTGGGAGGCCAAAGCAGGGGATTGCTTGAGGCCAGGAATTTGGCACCAGCCTGGGCAACATAGTGAGACCCTGTCTCTACAAAAAACAAATTAGCCGGATGTGGTGGCATGTGCCTGTGGTCCCTGTGAGCTGTGCTTGTGCCTCTGCACTCCAACCTGGACCACAGGGTGCGACCTCATCTCTAAAAATAAAAAATGATTTGTTTGTCTTTGCACTGCAGAATTCACCCTTAGGTTAATTAAATAAAATATTTCTTCTTTGGTAATATTTATGCTTCGAGCTGAATAAAGAGAATGGATAATATTATTGCATCAATTTTAGACCATAAATTCCTAAACTTCATTCTGTTTTCTTCCGTCTCTTCAACCATTCAAACATATTTATTCATTATCTAGCCAGGGGTTGAATACTGGCAGCCTTGTATTTCTCTTTGCATTGATGGTTAACATTTTTTTGAGCCAACATTTAAAAACTAGCGTTTTACATAAAGTCTCTATTTTCTGCTTATCCTGAAAAATTAGGAGCTCTGTCAACAGGCAGCCCACATTTTCCCATGACAGCAGTTAACCTAAGCTGAATTACAGCTGCCTTCTTGAATTTTGTTTCCCCCTGCTGGAGATGGGGTCTCACTCTGTTGCTGGGGCTGGTCTCAGACTCCTGGGCTCAAGTGATCCCCCTGCCTCGGCCTGCCAGAGTTGTGGGATTGCAGGAGTGAGCCACCGCGCCCGGCTCCAGCTGCCTGCCTTTAGATGAGCATACGCTCTCCAGTGGAACAAGTTGCCGGTCCTCCCTGTTGGTGTTTATTATTGCCCTTGTGTTGTTTTTGGTGGACAGATACTTCTCTGTTGATGATGTTTCTTTCAAAAATGAAAAAAAGTATAGCTTGACAGCTGTAGTATTCAAGAAAAGTAGAAAAGAGCATATTTTTCTGGAAATGAACATTTTTTTTTTGAGACGGAGTCTCACTGCGTTGCCCAGGCTGGAGTGCAGTGGCGCTGTCTCGGCTCCTGCAACTTCTGCCTCCCAGGTTCAAGCGATTCTCATGTCTCAGCCTCCCGAGTAGCTGGGATTAGAGGCGCCTGCCACCAGGCCCGGCTAATTTTTGTATTTTTAGTAGAGACGGGGTTTCACCATGTTGGTCAGGCTAGTCTCGAACTCCTGACCTCGTGATCCGCCCGCCTCGGCCTCCCAAAGCGCTGGGATTACAGGCGTGAGCCACCGCGCCCGGCTGAAATGAAGAATATTTTAATATATATATATTTTAAGACAGAGTCCTGCTCTGTCGCCCATGCTAGAGTGCAGTGGCACGATCTCGGTTCACTGCAGCCTTTGCCTCCTGGGTTCAAGCAATTCTCGTGCCTCAGCCTCCCAAGTCGCTGGGATTATGGGCGTGTGCTACCATGCCCTGCTAATTTTTGTATTTTTAGTAGAGGCAGGGTTTCGCCATGTTGGCCATCTGGTCTTGAACTCCTGGCCTCAAATTATTTGCCCACCTCAGCCTCCCAAAGTGGTCAGATTACTGGCGTGAGCCACTGTGGCTGGCCAGTAATTTTGTTTTTAATTGAACTTTGAAAACGCAGTTCTATCATTGGTGTTCTATTTCTAGCCGACTCAGACTTTCACCTGGCAAGTTGGTCTCTGTATTTGATTTGTAACTCCTTATTTAAAGCAATTTATGAGGATGCATAAAACTACAAAATGCCTCAGATAAAAGTAAGGAGAAAGAAGAAACAAAAACAAAAGATAAAGATAAAGTCAAGTCAGGATGTAGGCCAAAAAGGTTTATTATAATTTTCTTCCTACAGGCAGAGCACAGATTTGACTCTGAGCTTTCTAGGAACCAGCAGGAGAGAAAAACTTGGTAGTTTATTTTTTTACAGTGTCCTTAAGATACAAAATAACTAGATAGTTCAGAAAGATAACTAACCACTTGGCACTATCAGGCTAGAGCAGGAGTGTCCAATATTTTGACTTCCCTGGGCCACATTGGAAGAAAAAGAATTGTCTTGGGCTACATGTAAAATACACTAACGATAGTTGATGAGCTTAAAAAAAGTCACAAAAAAATGTCAGTGTTTTAGGAAAGCTTACGAATTTGTGTTGGGCCACATTCAAAGCCGTCCTGGGCCGTGGGTAGCACAAGCTTGGGCTAGAGTTTCTCATGGGGCTCTCATAAAGAGGATTATGTTGTAATTATTATTATCCTCTTCAACATCTTTAAGGTAGATGGATGACAAGTATTTAAGTAGTCTTAGTGTGGGAGACCAATTACATCACATGAGTCAGTCTGAAAGAGTGGATAGATTTGTCTTTCAGTGTCTGATGAGTGGATGAGTTTCCCTCAACCCAGCTTTTTAACCTCCTTGGCAGGTACCTCCATACATCAAGTACAGACCATTCATATGTAGGATTTAAATTACCCTGTGAAAATCTAATTTTACCCAGAATAGAATTTGTGGGAGTGACTGTACATGAAAATTCTTGTTAGAAAATAATTTCAAATCTTCTTCATCCTTGTCTGTCTTCTTCTCTGTAATTCGAAGGTGGGTAGAGAATATTCTTCCAGAATATCCAAAAGTGGTAAAAACATTAAGAAATATAGAAAAAGGCCAGGCGCGGTGACTCATGCCTATAATCTCAGCACTTTGGGAGACTGAGGCAGGCGGATCATGAGGTCAGGAGTTCGAGACCAGCCTGACCAATATGGTGAAACCCTATCTCTACTAAAAATACAAAAATTAGCCGAGCGTGGTTGTGCGCGCCTGTAGTCCCAGCTACTCAGGAGGCTGAGGCAGGAGAATCGCTTGAACCTGGGAGGCAGAGGTTGCAGTGAGCCGAGATCACGCCATTGTACTCCAGCCTGGGTGACAGAGCAAGACTGTCTCGGGGCAAAAAATAAAAATAAAAAAAAAAGAAAGAAATACAGAAAAGGGGTCCAGGACACAGCTGTGGTTTATATTGCTAGAAGTTGCTTCAGCAGAAGACCCGTGAATCAGGACTCATGCTGGTTTTCAGCATAGATTAAATGTAAGGAGAGGTTTGGTTTTTTGTTTGTTTTGAGTCGGAGTCTCGCTTACTTTTTCTTTTGAATTTAAAAAAAGAAGAGTGAGAGTACGTCTTTACTTTCTCAGAACACAGTAAGTTTTGATCTTAGTTTTTACTAGGATGCCTACAGTAGTTGTTTAGAAACACTAATTACCATGAATTTGGTCAGGATACAATGAACAGCGTGTCAAGGGTTGTTGAGGCAACATCAGGGCAGATAATTACAGTGTATTGTGAGAAGTGGTGAATACGTGTATGTATGAAGTACTATGAAGTCACAGAAGAGGTGGTTACTCTGTGTTCGCTTGATTGTTTGGGGTCAAAACTAGTGAGAATGGTAACTAAACCCGCAAGTTCTGCTGTTTATGCTAGCTGCTGAGAGGCTTGCTAATGGTGTTTAAATATCATTGATAGCTATTAGGTTGAACCATTATTGGCAGTTTTTAATGGTTTAACCCTAGTAGTATCTTGGTATGACGATTTAAAAGGTATTTTATTTTTTGCCAATACTGTTTGACAGTTGTTGAATAATTGATATTTTGTTAAAGCTTTGAATATTGAATAAATGTGCCATTTTGGGAAAATGGCATTTTTTTTTTTTTTTGAGACTGAGTCTCATCGCCCAGGCTGGAGTGCAGTGGAATGATCTCCACTCACTGCAACCTCCACCTCATGGGTTCAAGTGATTCTCCTGCCTCAGTCTCCCAAGTAGCTAGGACTACAGGTGCGCACCACCACGCCTGGCTAATTTTTTGTATTTTTTAGTAGAGACGAGGTTTTGCCATGTTGGCCAGGCTGGTCTCAAACTACCGACCTCAGGTGATCTGCCCACCTCAGCCTCCCAAAGTGCTGGGATTAAAGGTGTGAGCCACCATGCCCGGCCTATCTTCCCGACAATCTTGTGAAATAGATACTACTATTAAAAGTAGCTGTATCAGATAATTTCTAGATGTGAGAGGGTTCGCCAACTATAGCTAGCAAGTCAAATCCTGCTGTTTATATTTTGAGAAGGGGACTCTATCCCCCAAGCTGGAGTCCAGTGGCCTGAACACGGCTTCTCTGCAGCCTTGACTTCCTAGGCTCAAGCAATCCTCCTGCCTCAGCCTCCTACGTAGCTGGGGTCACAAGATGCGCACCACTACGCCTGGCTGTTTTTGATTTTTTGTAGAGGTGGGGATCTCACTTTTTTGCCCAGGCTGGTCTCAGACTCCTGGGCTCAAGTGATCCTCCTGCCTCGGCCTCCACAAGTGCTGAGATTACTGGTGTGAGCCAGCATGCCTGGCCTGCCACCTGATTTTGTACCATAAGCCTAAAAATGTTTGTTGTTTGTTTTTTTCAATTTTTAGTGGTTGAAAAATCAAAATAAAATGTTTTGTAAAATAATTTTATAAAATCCATTTGATAAATTAATAATTTGTAAAAAAAAAAAAAACTTGGGTGAAATTCAAATTTTAGTGTCCATAAAGTTTTGTTGGAACAAAACCATATCTTTTTCTTTCTTTTTTTTTCACATTTTCCTTTAAAATTTTGTTTTTGTTTTTGTTTGCATCCAAAACCGAAAGAAAGAATGCAAGCTGTGGGAGGCAGGCCATTGCATCAAGTGGTGGCTCCTGGGAGTTTGTGTGGCCCCCACCCCCCACCCACCCCTGGCCACTTCAGCACAGAGGCTAGGAAGGGTTGTGGGGCCCTGGAAGCAGAGCCAAAGTCCCATTTTCTTGCTTGGGCGAAGCTCAGCCGGCAGGGGCGTGGCCCCCTCCATAGGGGGAAGTGGCTGTCATGGAGGACAAGGGCTGCTGCTCTCCTGTGCTGAGTTCCCTCTCCGGGGCCCGCAGTGTTGGTGGCTGCAGCGGCAGAGCCATGGGGAAGCTGGCCATGTAGAAGATGTGGCCCAGGCGCCTGGCCACCTGGGCCTGGGTCTTGAGGGCAGGCCCCAGCTTCAACCCCGTGGTGGTCAGCGGGTGCTCCCCCGTCAGCAGTGGCAGGGTCTCCCTGTCGATCCCCTGCTCCCTGAAGACCCGAGTATACTCTCCACAGCCAGACAGCCGCCCCTCCACGAAGCTGCAGACATCATCCATGGTCCACTTGCTGACGTCCTCAAGGGCTGGGGCCTCCTCCCCATCCACAGAGAGTCCCCCTATGGCGCTGGGCCAGGTTCTGCTTCTGCAGGAGCTCCTGATGCCGGGCGAGCATCTCCACTCGGGCAGGGGCAGGAATCCGTAGCCTGGGATCTGGCACAGAGGTGGGGGCACTCCCAGAAAGGGGGGCCTGAAATGGGGGCCCAGGGTGATGTGAGGGGCATTCTGGGGCGACAGCAAGAGGGGGCGGCTGTGGCAGCTCCTTGTCGACAGTAGCGCAGTGAGCGGCCTCTTTATATGTTATATATTGTTTATATATTGGGTTTTTTGTTTTTTGTTTTTTTTTGAGACGTGGGTCTGGCTCTGTCGCCCAGGGTGGAGTGCAGTGATGTGATCACAGTTCACTGCTGCAGCCTCAACCTCCCAGGCTCAAGCTATTCTCCCACCTTAGCCTCCTGAGTAGCTGGGACTGCAGGTGTGTGCCACCATTCCTGGCTAATTTTTAAATTTGTGGTAGAACGAGGTCTTGCTGTTTTGCCCAGGCTGATCTCAAACTCCTGAGCTCAAGGGATCCTCATGCCTCAGCCTCCCAAAGTGCTGGATTAGTGAGCCGTGGCACTTACCTAGCCAATATATTGTTTATTGTTGCTTTCTTACTGCAGTGGCAGAAGAGTTGCTACAGAATCTGAATGGCCCACAAAACCTAAAATACTTACTATCTTTGCAGAGTTTGCTGGCCCCTGGTCTAGATACAAAGGGGAGAGAACATAAGATAGAAAGCAACAAAGTTAATATCGATGCAAAGAATGTGTCTGTATTACAACATCCCAGGAAGACTAGATAGTTATATAATGAACAAGGCAACTGTGTTTTCTTCTTGAAGGATTTTTAAAGACGACTTTTATAAAAGCTCTGTTGCCTAGGCTGGAGTGCAGTGGTGTCATCATGGCTCACCAAAGCCTTGAACTCCTGGGCTCAAGTGATCCTCCCACCTTAGCCTCCTGAGTAGCTAGGACTACAGGCACATGCCACCATGCATGGCTAAATTTTATAATTTTTTTCTTTTCTTTTTTTTTAGAGATGAGTCTTGCTGCGTTGCCCAGGCCGGTGTTAAACTTCTGGCCTCAAGCAATCCTCCCACCTCAGCCTCCCAAGGGGCAAAGATTATAGTGCACCACCACTGCAGGCCAACATTAAAGTAAATTTAAAGGAAAAAAGTGACCCACAATCTTGAAAATCATACGAAAACAGTCAATGTTTGTCCTCACATTCCTTCCCACTATTTGTGGCATATGCAGTTGGCCGTCCATATCCATGGGTTTTGTATTGTGGATTCAACCAACTCCAGATTGAAACTATTCAGACAAAATGATAGTTGTGTCAGTACTGAACATGCAGTTTTCCTGTCATTATTCCCTGAACAATACAATATAACAATTATTTACATAGCTTTTATTGTTTTTAGGTATTCTAAGTAATCTAGAGATGATTTAAAGTATATGAGAGTATGTGTGTAGGTTATATGCAAATACTAAGCCATTTTATATAAGGGATTCGAGCATTGTTTTATTGGTATCCGGGGGGTCCTGGAATGACTGTACATTTGTATAACATACAACAACTGATATCAGATAGAAAGTACAAGGAAAAAGCGATTTATGACAAAATCTAAAGTCGTAATTCAGTTTCTTTAGAACCTTCAGGTGTTCAAAATGGCTTCATTTCGAAGACAAAAGTGGGAAACTTTCTTTCTTTTTTTTGAGATGGAGTCTCACTGTGTCGCCCAGGCTGGAGTGCAGTGGTACAATCTTGGCTCACTGCAACCTCTGCCGCCCGGGTTCAAGCGATTCTCCTGCCTTAGCCTCCCGAGTAGCTGAGATTGCAGGGGCCTGCCACCGCGCCTGGCTAATTTTTCTATTTTTAGTAGAGACAGGGTTTCACCGTCTTGGCCAGGCTGGTCTCGAACTCCTGACCTCATGATCCACCTGCCTCGGCCTCCCAAAATGCTGGGATTACAGGCGTGAGCCACCGCGCCCAGCCTGAAACTTTCTCTTTTTAGAGGAGCAGTGAAGAAGTAGTCTTTGAGCACCCATCAACAAATGAACACATCTGGGATGAAGATTGTACCTAACATGTTTGATCAGTCTGGTGTGGCAATAAGGATGCACGCAGGAGGTGATAAGGAAATCCAGGAGGTGATAAGGTAGACAGACTGAGAAAGAAGACACAAGGAGAGAAAAGTAAAGAGAGGAAAGATGAGCATTAATGAGGGTGCTTACAAGCGGCAGAGGCAGTGAATACAAAAACTTAGTGGAAAGAAAGCAATGACGAAACAAGAATAGGATGAGTTCTCAGTTACCTACTTTATTCTTCAAATAGCCCTTATTCAGCACATCTTTCTTGTTTGTTGTAGAATGGAGAGCAGTTTATTACATTTGATAATCCTTGAAAGCATTAATTTGCTTGGAGGGTACCCAGGGAGTAGAGTTCAAGCAGTATGAAGAGTGAAGAATATTCATTCTGGTAGAGTTTAGTGACAGACTAAGCTTATATTAATAACGGTTCTATATTATAGAAGAATACTGCTGCTGGAGTATGGCAGTATATTAGGTTTCTCCAGAGAAGCAAGGCCAATAGGGTGTGTGTGTAGAGATTGACTGGTTGATTGATTATTGAGGAATTGGCTCCTGCTATTGTGAAGGCTTGCAAGTTCAAAATCTGTAGGGTAGGCTGACAGGCCGGGGACCTGGGGAAGAGGTGATGTTGCATCTCAAGTCCAAACGCAGTCTTTTGGCAGAATTCTATCTTACTTGGGAAATCAGTCTTTTCTTTTTCTCTTAAGGTCTTCAACTGATAGAATAAGGCCCGCCCACATTATAAAGATAATTGACTTTACTCTGAGTCTGCTGACTTAAATGTTAATCGTATCTGAAGAAATATCTTCACAGCAACATCTAAACTATTGTTTGATCAAATATACTGGGCCTAGCCAAGTTGGAATGTAAAATTAACCATCACAAGACTATAATAGAAACCATCTCATAATGTACATTTGGGACTTCTGGTGAAAGGCAAAGGGCAGACCGGGCGCGGTGGCTCACGCCTGTAATCCCAGCACTTTGGGAGGCCGAGGCGGACGGATCACGAGGTCAAGAGATCGAGACCATCCTGGCTAACACGGTGAAACCCCGTCTCTACTAAAAATACCAAAAAAAAAAAAAATTAGCCGGACCTGGTGGCGAGCGTCTGTAGTCCCAGCTACTCGGGAGACTGAGGCAGGAGAATGGTGTGAACCCGGGAGGCAGAGGTTGCAGTGAGCCGAGATCACACCACTGCACTCCAGCCTGGGCGACAGAACGAGACTCCGTCTCAAAAAAAAATGATTGCTCTTAATAAGAAAAAAACAGACATCCAGATATGACTTGTATTGTGTTACTTAAATCTAAGTCTGATTGATTTCAAAGCCCCAAAACTATTTCTACTTTATTTCTTCAGATTTAAAGCTGTGGACCAACTATTTGCAGCACTTGCCTTTAATACTGGAGTTAGTAGATTTGAGGTCAGTAGGAATGCTTCTCAGTGAAAAAAGTGGTAGCTTAATCTTTGGCTCAAGGCTAATCGTAAAATAGAAAACATTTTCATATGTAAATTTTGGATGGGTAACTTAAATCTTGCAAAATGAATGAAGTATAGTGGTTAGCTGTAACTAATAGAAAAGCGAGGAGATGGTGAAGCTGTAAAAGAATTTTACAACTTTTTCAGTGAACCATACCTGAGCACAGTCCATCCCTCAGTGATTTTACCATACTGATAAACCAACCTGATCTCTTTTTTTGTTTTTATTACCTGCTGACAGCAGATGCTAGTGAATCATAGATGGGCCTCCAAGCTGAAGCGGAATAAGAAGTAGATGTGTTAAAGTCTCAGTGTTTGAGGCCAGGCATGGTGGCTCACGCCTGTAATCCCAGCACTTCGGGAGGCTGAGGCAGGCAGATCACTTGAGGTGAGGAGTTTGAGACCAGCACAGACAACATGGTGAAACCCCCTGTCTCTACTAAAAATGCAACATTTAGCCAGGTGTGGCGGTGGGTGTCTATAATCCCAGCTACTCGGGAGGCTGAGGCAGGAGAATTGCTTGAACCTGGGAGGTGAAGGTTGTAGGGAGGGAGCGGAGATTGCGCCATTGCACTCCAGCCTGGGCAACAGAGCGAGACTCAGTCCCGCATCAAAAAACGTCTCAGTATTGGATTAAAAACTTTGATTTAGGCCGGGTGCGGTGGCTCACGCCTGTAATCCCAGCACTTTGGGAGGCTGAGGTGGGTGGATCACGAGGTCATGAGCTCGAGAGCAGCCTGCCCAACATGGTGAAATCTTGCCTCCACTAAAAATACAAAAAATTAGCTGGGCGTGGTGGTGGGCACCTGTAATCCCAGCTATTCGGGAGGCTGAGTCAGGAGAATCACTTGAACCTGGGAGATGGAGGTTGCAGTGAGCCGAGATTGCGCCACTACACTCCAGCCTGAGCGACAGAGCAAGACTCTGTCTCAAACAAACCAGACTTTCATTTATCATTTGTAATAGTGTGAATGGGAAAAGTCTAAATTCTCTCATATCTTCAGTTATTCATACAGAGCACACGATACTTCAAGAACATGAAGTTAATCTTTTGATAAATTTTGCCACCTTTTAATCAGAAAACAATTTTAAAACTCTAGAAATTTACCTCTCTGGGTAAGAAAGGAAATACAAAGATTGATCTAAGGAAATGAAGTTACTCTTATGGAGTATTTTGTCCTTCTATGTAATCTCATGGATTTAGCTAAAGACTGGAGTCTTTTTCAGATATGTGATGCCATGATTTTATAGGAAAATTTACTTTTTTAAAAGAAATTATTTGACTGCATTATAGTATAGTGTTAATGATGGAGTTTTATTTATTTATGTTATTTATTTATTTATTTATTTTGAGACAGAGTTTCGCTCTTGTTGCCCAGGCTGGAGTGCAGTGGCATGATCTCGGCTCACTGCATCCTCCACCTCCTGGGTTCAAGTGATTCTCCTGCTTGGGCCTCACGAGTAGCTGGGATTACAGGTACTCGCTCACTTGGGAGGCCAAGGTAGGAGAATCACTTGAACCCAGGAGGTGGAGGTTGCAGTGAGGCAGGAGAATCACTTGAACCCAGGAGGTGGAGACTGCAGTGAGCCGAGATTGTACCATTGCACTCTAGGCTGGGCAATGGAGTGAGACTCCGTCTCAAAAAAAAAAAAAAAAAATTCAGAGCAACAGTCATATAACACTCCCACAGGAGATAATTCTTCACGATGTTAAACGAGAACTGTCAAAAAGTAAGCCAATTTCAGGGACTTATAAGAAAGCATGTCTCAAGTTCATTGTTTTAGCTGGGGTTTTTTGTTTGCTTGTTTTGTTTTTTGTTATTTTGTTATTTTTCTTTATTTATTTTTGAGACAGGGTCTCACTGTGTCTCCTAGGCTTTCGTGTAGCGGCGTAATCACCGCAGCTCACTGTAGACTCCAACTCCTGGGCTTAGGTGATCCTCCCACTTCAGCCTCTGGGTAGCTGGGACGTAAGTATGTACCAACCACCACACCCGGCTAATTAAAAAAAAGTATTTTGTAGAGATGGGTTTTCACTAGCTGGGACTACAAGCATGTGCCACTATGCCTGGCTAATTAAAAAAAAATTTTTTTTTGGTAGAGGTAGAGGGAAACCAAAAATTTTTTTGGTTTCACTGTGTTGCCCAGGCTGGTCTTGAACTCTTCGGCTCAATCTGCCCACCTAACCCTCCCAAAGTGCTGGGTTTACAGGTGTGAGCCACTGTGCCTGGCCCTTACCTGTGTTTTTTTTTTTTTTCTTTTTTTTTTTTCCCTCTTAGGAGATGTTCCTGAATTACCTGGGGTCTTGACTTAAAGTTCAGAACTAATTGTAATAGGTAACATATGGTACTTCTTAGTTTATAAAATTTGTTTACATTAATATCCTGCCTATTCCTCACTGAATCTTTTAAGGTGAATTTCACATTTAAGTCTATTATACAATTGAGGAAACTCAGGCTTAATGAGGAAACTGGGGTTTAGGGAGACTTTGTGAACATCAAACTTTTCTTTTAATGGCAGAGTCTCCCTCTTTCACCCATGCTGGAGTACAGTGGTTTGATCGTAGCTCACTGTAACCTCAAATTCCTGGGCCCAGATATTCTCCTGCTTCAGTCTCCTATGTAGCTAGGACCACAGGCATGCACCACTATGCTTGGCTAATTATTTTTTTATTATTATTATTCTTTGTGGAGATGTGGTCTTGCTGTGTTGCCCAGCCTCGTTTTGAACTCCTGGATTGAAGCAATCCTCTGGCCCTGGCCTCTTTGTAATATGTCCCCACAAATATGCCTCAGCCCCATATTTTCATAAATGCTACTTGATAAATTCTACCTGATTTTTAGTATATTCAAAAGAAAGTGCGTAATCTCTTATTTTGATTAAATTTTGTTCCTTGTAGCTTAGAACTTTAGGTGAGATTCCCCAAGCATTTGGTGAGTTGATTGTCTAAGCCTAAAGTAAGGTAATGTTGCTTTATGCTGCATTCAGAACATTCTTGTAACTGTAACATTCACCTTAGAATGGAAATGTACAGATTGTTTATAAACATCAGATTCCTATCTAATTCTCTTTACTTTTTGTGACTTTGTTGTAACTTAACTCAGTATCTTATAATATTTTGGTTTGATTCTTTTTTGATTATCTAAAAAATAGATTATTAGGTAGGAACATTAAGACTTAAAAGTGAATAAACAAGTTTTATGTCTCCTTTCTGTTGGATGCTGGTTGTCTGTGCTCTGTAAGTTTTTGTCTGGTTTTAAAAAAACTTGTAGAACCGGCATAACTAAGAAAGTAGCGTGGCCGGGCGCCGTTGCTCATGCCTGTAATCCCAGCACTTTGGGAGGCCGAGGCCGGTAGATCACAAGGTCAAGAGATTGATACCATCCTGGCCAACATGGTAAAACCCCGTCTCTACTAAAAATACAAAAATTAGCTGGGTATGGTGGCGCGTACCTGTAATCCTAGCTACTCGGGAGGCTGAGGTAGGAGAATCACTTGAACCTGGGAGGCAGAGGTTGCAGTGAGCCGAGATCACACCATTGCACTCCAGCCTGGGCGACAAGAGCAAAACTCTGTCTCAAAAAAAAAGTTGCTTTTACTTTTCTAACTGAAATTCAGATTTTAATTCACTAAATTGTAGGCAAAACATCTTTAATTCTTTACCAGCTTTTTTAAAAAACAGGTTTTTTCCTTTAATAGATTTTGTACAAAACTCTAAAGATAATTGAATAAAATGGCAAAAATTGTTGAAAACAAGAGTATATCTGTGATATGAATAGTCATACAGATTAATAAAAATCTTCTGTCTCATAAATGAATTTGAAAAAATGCTGTTATTTTGAAACTACCTTTTTTTTTTGAATTGAGGTGTATATGTGCAGGTTTGTTACATAGGTTAAGCCTAGTACCCGTTAGTTATTTTTGCTGATTCTCTCCCTCCTACCACCCTTCACCCTCTGAAAGGCCCCAGTGTGTGTGGTTTCCCTCTATGTGTCCACATGTTCTCATCATTTAGCTCCCGCTTGTAAGTGAGAACATGCGCTATTTGGCTTTGCGATCCTGTGTTAGTTTGTTAAGGATAATGGCCTCCAGTTCCATCCATGTGGAATTACTATTCTAAACATCTGGTAACTTGCAAGGTGTCATGGAACCCAGCTTATCAGGAAACATTGCTTAACAGATTCTTGAAAGCAACTGGTCTGAAAAGATACTCAGTTCTTGACTGAGAATAACTTCTGCCTTGCTTCATTGCTGCATCTGGAAAATATTTGGATTAAGATTAAGAGCCATAATATATAATACGTGCTATTCAAGCATGGTAGATAATCTGTTTTTTTTTTTGTTTTTTTTTCTTGTTTTTGAGACAGGGTCACCCTCTGTTGCCCAGGCTGGAGTGCAGTGGCGTCATCTCAGCTCACTGCAACCTCTGCATCCTGGGCTGTTGCCCTCCCACCTCAGCCTTCTGAGTAGCTGAGACTACAGGCGTGCGCCACTATGTCCAGCTAATTTTTGTATTTTTTAGTAGAGATGGGGTGTATGTATTCGTTCGTTTTCACGTTGCTGATAAAGACATACCCGAAACTGGGAACAAAAAGAGGTTTAATTGGACTTACAGTTCCACATGGCTGGGGAGGCTTCAGAATCATGGCAGGAGGCGAAAGGCACCTATTACATTGTGGTGGCAAGAGAAAAATGAGGAAGAAGCAAAACCAGAAACAAGATAATCCCATCAGATCTCGTGAGACTTATTCACTATCACGAGAATAGCATGGGAAAGACCAGCCTCCATGATTGAGTTACCTCCCCCTGGGTCTCTCCTGCAACACGTGGGAATTCTGAGAGCTACAGTGCAAGTTGAGATTTGGGTGAGGACACAGCCAAACCATATCATTCCACCCCTGGTCCCTCCATATCTCATGTCCTCCCTTTCAAAACCAATCTTGCCTTCCCAGCAGTCCCGCAAAGTCTTAACTCATTTCAGCATTAACCCAAAAGTCCACAGTCCAAAGTCTTATTTGAGACAAGGCAAGTCCCTTCTGCCTATGAGCCTGTAAAATGAAAAGCAAACTAGTTACTTCCTAGATAAAATGGGGGTATAGGTATTGGGTAAATGCAGCCATTCCAAATGGGAGAAATTGGCTAAAACAGAGGGGTTACAGGGCCCATGCAAGTCCAAAATCCAGCGGGACAGTCAAATTTTAAAGCTCCAAAATAATCTCCTTTGACTCCAGGTCTCACATCCAGGTCACGCTGATGCAAGAGGTGGGTTCCCATGGTCTTGGGCAGCTCTGCTCCTGTGGCTTTGCAGGGTACGGCCTCCCTCCTGTCTGCTTTTACCGGCTGGCCTTGAGTGTCTGCAGCTTTTCCAGGCAACAGTGCAAGCTGTCGGTGGATCTACCATTCTGGGGTCTGGAAGACAGTGGCCCTGTTCTCACAGCTGGGACTCACAGTAGGGACTCGTATGGGGGGCTCTGACCCCACATTTCCGTTCAGCACTGCCTTAGCAGAGGTTCTCCATGAGGGCCCTGTCCCTGCAGCAAACTTTTGCCTGGGCATCTAGATGTTTCCATACATCTTCTGAAATCGAGTTGGAGGTTCCCAAACCTCAATTCTTGACTTCTGTGAACCCACTTGCTCAACACCATGTGGAAGCTGCCAAGGCTTGGGGCTTCCACCCTCTGAAGCCACAGCCTGAGCTGTACATCGGCCCCTTTCAGCCACAGCTGGGGTGGCTGGGACACAGGGTACCAAGTCCCTAGGCTGCACACAGCATGGGGACCCTGGGCCCAGCTCATGAAACCACTTTTTTCTCCTGGGCCTCCAGGCCTGTGATGGGAGGGGCTGCTGCCAGGAAGTTCTCTGACATGGACTGGAGGCATTTTCTCCATGGTCTTGGGAATTAACATTAGGCTCCTTGCTTCTTATGCAGATTTCTGCAGCCAGCTTGAATTTCTCCCCAGAAAATGGGTTTTTCCTTTCTTTTTTTTTTTTTTCCTGAGAGGGAGTCTCACTCTGTCGCCCGGGCTGGAGTGCAGTGGCATGATCTTGGCTCCGCCTCCTGGATTCATGCCATTCTCTTGCCTCAGCCTCCCAAGTAGCTGGGACTACAGGTGACCACCACCACACCCGGCTAATTTTTTGTATTTTTAGTAGAGACAGGGTTTCAGCGTGTTAGCCAGGATGGTCTCAATCTCCTGACCTCGTGATCTGCCCGCCTTGGCCTCCCAAAGTCCTGGGATTACAGGCGTGAGCCACTGCATCTGGCCAAAAATGTTTGTTTTTTTTTTCTATCATATAGTCAGGCTGCAAATTTTCCAAACTTTCATGCTCTACTTCCCCGTTTTGTTTTTTTTTTAAGATGGAGTCTTGCTCTGTCACCCAGGCTGGACTGCAGTGGTGCGATCTCTGCTCACTGAAACCTCCACCTCCTGGGTTGAAGTGATTCTCCTGCCTCAGCTTCCAGGTAGCTGGGATCCCAGCCACAGTAGCTGGGATTAGCCACCACTCCTGGCTAATTTTTGTGTTTTTAGTAGAGATGGGGTTTCACCATGTTGGCCAGGCTGGTCTCGAAACTGCTGACTTCAAACGATCCGCCCACCTTGGCATCCCAAAATGCTAGGATTACAGGCGTGAGCCACTGCCCCTGGCCGCTCTGCTTCCCTTTTAAAACGAAATACTTTTAAAACACCCAGGTCACCTTTTGGATGCTTTACTGCTTAGAAATTTCTTTTGCCAGATACCCTAAATCATCTTTCTCAAGTTCAAAGTTCCACAAATCTCTAGGGCAGGGGCAAAATGCTGCCAGTCTCTTTGCTAAAGCATAATAAGAGTCACCTTTGCTCCAGTTCCCAACGAGCTCCTCATTTCCATCTGAGACCACCTCAGCCTGGACCTTATTGTTCATATCACTATCAGCATTTTTGTAAAAGTCATTCAACAAGTCTCTAGGAGATTCTAAACTTTCCCAGGTTTTCCTGTCTTCTGAGCCCTCCAAACTGTTCCAAACTCTGCCTGTTACCCACTTCCACAGTCACTTCCTTATTTCCGGGTATCTTTTCAGCAATTCCACGTTCTACTGGTACCAATTTACTGTATTAGTTCGTTTTCTTGCTGCTGATACAGACATACCCGAAACTGGGAACAAGAAAAGGTTTAATTGGACTTGTAGTTCCACATGGCTGGGGAGGCCTCAGAATCATGACAGGAAGTGAAAGGCACTTCTTACATGTCAGGGGCAAGAGAAAAATGAGGAAGAAGCAAAAATGGAAACCCCTGATAAACGTATCAGATCTTGTGAGACTTACTATCGCAACAATAGCACAGGAAAGACTGGCCCCGTGATTCAGTTACCTCCCCCTGGGTCCCTTCCGCAACACATGGGAATTCTGGGAGATACAAGTCAAGTTGAGATTTCTGTGGGGACACAGCCAAACCATATCACCTGGTTTCTCCGTGTTGCCCAGGCTGGTCTTGAACTCCTGGGCTCAAGCGATCTGTCTGCCTCGGTCCATCAGAATATTGGAATTACAGGCTTGAGCCACCGTGCCCGGCCTCTGCTGACATTTTAAATAAAGCTTTGGCAAGTGACAATTTGAGGTTAGGAACCATTGATAATTGATGAATTACCGGATAAGTCTTTATTTCTTCTTTCTACATCTGATAATAAATCCGATGATTTCCATTTTCACGTCATTGCTCCTCTACTGTTAACATATAATTATTTATGTCTTCCCTCACACACATCCTTTATTTTCTGTATTTTCCCATTTCATAAACTTCTACTTGTCAGGGACCAATGTAAAAAATAGGGTTTTTTTTTTTTTTTGAGATGGAGTCTTGCTCTGTCACCCAGGGTGGAGTACAGAGGCGCGATCTCGGCTCACTAGAACTTCTGCCTCCCGGGTTCAAGCGATTCTCCTGCCTCAGCTTCCTGAGTAGCTGGGCTTACAGGCATGCGCCACCATGCCTGGCTAATTTTTTTTGTATTTTTAATAGAGACGGGGTTTTACTATGTTGGCCAGGCTGGTCTTGAACTCCTGACCACAGGTAATCTGCCCGCCTCGGCCTCCCAAAGTGCTGGGCAGGCGTGATCCACCGCGCCCAGCCAAAAAAACAGATTATTAATGATTATTTTGTAAAGGTTGTTTTGATAAGTGTGAAACTTGTTTCATTTAACACATTTGGAAACATAAAATGGGAATAATTTAATAAATGATCACCATCATGTTTTATAAAAGTATTTTAATGCTCTCTTGTTTCCTTTCTATTTTTTTTTTTTTTTTAACTCTTCCACTTTCTCTTTTTGTGGTGGGGTACTTACCCTAGCAATAAACACATTGTTGTCTTAGATGCTGCATTGGATAGCAGATATGTGGATATAGTATTAGACTAGAGAATGCTTAAGAATTCTGCATTCCAAAAGCATACTAAAGCCTCTGTTTCTAGTGCTTAAGCAACAGTGTCCTTGATGTCTAAGAAAGTCTGGATATTGATATGCAAATGAAAAAATCAGACTCTTTGAATTATGTTTGTCATATATGCAAGTAGCTTAAAAGAATATTGGAATACTGCCAAAATACATTTCAAAAATATTAAATCTTCTTATTCATTATTTTGACTTTGGAAAGATTTGTGAACCCCCTTAAAATACATGCAATATTTTGTTTATTTTCTTATGTGCTTCTTTGAGAGGAAAGATCTTAGCTTTCATTATATTCTCAAAGGAGTCCAGTAACCTCAAAAAAGGTTAAGAACTTCTATACCAGGTAGTATGAAAATATTGCCTGATTTATTTGTACTGTTGGTTAATGTAGATTGTTCGTTGCAAAATATTAATTCTAAACTCTTTCTTTAAAAAATGTTTACTCCATTTAAGAACCATTTATTAGAGGCTGGGCATGGAGGCTCTTTCCTGTAATCTCAGCACTTTGGGTGGCCGAGGTGACAGAATCGCTTGAGCCCAGGAATTAAAGACCAGCCTAGGCAACATAGCGGGACCCCGTCTCTAGCGGAGGTTGGGGGTAAAAAGAAAAAATTAGCTAGGCATGGTGGCATGCATCTGTTGTCACAGCTACTCAGGAGGCTAAGGTAGGAGGATCTCTTGAGCCTAGGAGTTAGAGGCTGCAGTGAGCTATGATCGATCATGCCATTGCTCTCTAGCCTGAGTGACAGAGTGAGGACCCTGTCTCAAGAAAAACAGAAAAACATTAATAAAAGCCAGGCATGGTGGCTCATGCCTGTAATTCCAGCACTTTGGGAGGCCAAGGCAGGTGGATCACTTGAGGTCAGGAGTTGGGAACCAGCCTGACCAACATGGTGAAACCCCATCTCTACTAAAAATACAAAAAAAATTAGCTAGGCATAGTGGTATGCACCTGTAATCCCAGCTACTCGGGAGGCTGAGGCAAAACAATCGCTTGAACCCAGGAGGCAGAGGTTGCGGTGAGCCGAGATCACGCCACTGCACTCCAGCCTGGGCGACAGTGAGACTCCATCTCAAAAAAAAACAAAAAAAAAATTATTTCTGTCTTCATGTGGTACTTTGCGATTATGTGTTAAACATTAAAAGGCAACTGGAAAGGTAAAATTGTATTCTTGAAATAAGTATGATAACTCAATCATATACTTGTGCTTTCTGATAGCAAAAATACATGTTAAAGGTTGGAAAGGTTAAAGTTAGAAAATTCACAGGCTGAAATAATCTGAGTTAAAGGGTGCCTTAGATGTTAGCTACTATGTAGAAAATTTAGATTAATTACTCAGGTTATAGAGTTGATGACAAACTTGAACCAGCATCACCTTTCTCCCCTCCCCCCCGCCCCGAGGCAGAGTCTTGCTCAGTGGCGCGATCTCGGCTCACTGCAACCTCCGACTCCCTGGTTCAAGCAATTCAACTGCCTCAGCCTCCCAAGTAGCTGGGATTACATGCGCGTGCCACCACGCCCGGCTAATTTTTGTATTTTTAGTAGAGATAGGGTTTCACCATATTGGCCAGGCTGGTCTTGAAGTCCAGATCTCGTGATCTGCCCGCATCGACCTCCCAGAGTGCTGGGATTACAGTCGTGAGCCACCCCGCCTGGGTGCAATTTTTTATATGTTTGTTGGCCATTTGTATATCTTCTTTTGAGAATTGTCTCTTCATGTCCTTAGCCAACTTTTTGATGGGATTGTTTGTTTTTTCTTACTGACTTGTTTGAGTTCATTGTAGATTCTGGATATCAGTCCTTTGTCAGACGTATAGATTGTGAAGATTTTCTCCCACCCTGTGGGTTGTCTGTTTACTCTGCTGACTGTTCCTTTTGCCATCCAAAAGCTCTTCAGTTTAATTAGGTCCCAGCTATTTATCTTTGTTTTTATTGCATTTGCTTTTGGGTTCTTGGTCATGAGATCCTTGCCTAAGACAATGTCTAGAAGGGTTTTTCCAGTGTTACCTTCTAGAATTTTTAGTTTCAGGTCTTAGGTTTAAGTCCTTAATTCATCCTGAGTTGATTTTTGTATAAGGTGAGAGATGAGGATCCAGTTTCATTTTCCTGTATGTGGCTAGCCAGTTATCCCAGGACTATTTATTGAAAAGGGTGTCCTTTCCCTACTTTATGTGTTTGTTTGCTTTGTTGAAGATCAGTTGGCTATAAGTATTTGGGTTTATTTCTGGGTTCTCCATTCTGTTCCATTGGTCTATGTGCCTATTTTTATACCAGTGCCACGCTGTTTTGGTGACTATGGCCTTATAGTATAGTTTGAAAGCAGATAGCGTGATGCCTCCAGATTTTTTCTTTTTGCTTAGTCTTACTTTGGCTATGCAGTCTCTTTTTTGGTTCCACATAAATTTTAGAATCATTTTTTGTAATTCTATGAAGAATGATGGTATTTTGATGGGGATTGTGTTGAATTTGTAGATTGCTTTTGGCAGTATGGTCATTTTCACAATATTCTACCCATCCATGAGCATGGGATGTGTTTCCATTTGTTTGTGTCATCTCTGATTTCTTTTGGCAACGTTTTGTAGTTTTCCTTGTAGATGTCTTTCAACTCCTTGGTTAGGTATATTCCTAAGTATTTTATTTGTGACTATTGTAAAAGGGGTTGAGTTCTTGATTTGATTCTCTGCTTAGTTGCTGTTGGTGTATAGAAGAGCTACTGATTTGTGTACATTAATCTTGAATCCAGAGACTTTGCCGAATTCTTTTATCAGTTCTAGGAGCTATCTGAGGAGTCTTTAGGGTTTTCAGGGTAAATGATCATATCATCAGCAAACAGTGACAGTTTGACGTCCTCTTTACTGACTTGGATGCCCTTTATTTCTTTCTCTTGTCTGATTGCTCTGGCTAGGACTAACAGTACTATGTTGAAGAGGAGTGGTGAGAGTGGGCATCCTTGTCTTGTTCGAGTTCTCAGAGGGAATGCTTTCAACTTTTCCCCTTTCATTATGATGTTGGCTGTGGGTTTGTCATAGTTGGCTTTTATTATGTTAAGGTATTTCCCTTGTATGCTGATTTTGCAGAGAGTTTTAATTATAAAGGGATTCTGGATTTTGTTGAATGCTTTTTCTACATCTATTGAGATGATCATGTGGTTTTTGTTTTTAATTCTGTATGTATTGTATCACATTTATTGACCTGCATATATTAAACCATCCCTGCACCCCTAATTATGAAACCTACTTGATCATGGTGGATCAACATATCTTTTTGATATGTTGTTGGATTTGGTTAGCTAGTATTTTTTTAAGGATTTTAGCATCTATGTTCATTAAGGATATTGGTCTGTAGTTTTCTTTTTTGGTTGGTTGGTTGTAGTTTCCTTTCCTGGTTTTGGTATTAGGGTGATGCTGGCTTCATAAAATGAATTAGGGAGGGCTCCTTCTTTCTCTGTCTTGTGGAATATTATCAAAAGAATTGGTACCAACTCTTCTTTGAATGTCTGATAGAATTCTGCTGTGAATCCGTCTGGTCCTGGACCTTTTTTTGTTGGTAATTTCTTAATTACCGTTTCAATGTCACTGCTTGTTATTGGTCTGTTCAGTGTATCTAATTCTTCCTGATTTATGTGAGGAGGGTTGTGTTTTTCCAAGAATTTATCCATCTCTTCTAGGTTTTCTCATTTATGTGTGTAAAGGTGTTCACAGTAGCCTTGAATGATCTTTTGTATTTCTGTGGTGTCAGTTGTAATATCTCCTGTTTCATTTTCTTAATGAGGTTATTTGGATTTTCTCTCTGCTTTCCTTGGTTGCTAATGGTCTATCAATTTTGTTTTATCTTTTCAAAGAACCAGCTTGTTTCATTTATCTTTTGTACTGTGTTTTTTTGTTTGTTTGTTTCAATTTCATTTAGTTCTGCTCTGATCTTGGTTATTTATTTTCTTCTGCTGGGTTTGGGTTTGGTTTGTTCCTCTTTCTCTAGTTCCTTGAGGTGTGACCTTAGATTGTCTGTGCTCTTTCAGACTTTTTGATGTAGGCGTTTAGGGCTATGAACTTTCCTCTTAGCACTGCGTTTGCTGTATCCCAGAGGTTTTGATAGGGTGTGTCATTATTGTCATTCAGTTCAAAGAATTTTTTAATTTCCATCTTGATTTCATTTTTGACCCAGTGCTCATTCAGGAACAGGTTATTTAATTTCCATGTATTTGCATGGTTTTGAAGGTTCATTTTGGAGTTTATTTTCAGTTTTATTCCATCGTGGTCTGAGAGAGTGCTTGATATAATTTCAATTTTCTTAAATTTATTGATGCTCATTTTGTGGTCTGCTTTGGAGAAAGTTGCATGGGCTGTTGAATAGAATGTGTATTCTGTGGTTATTGGATGAAATGTTCTGTGTATATCTGTTAAGTCCATTTGTTCCAGGGTATAGTTTAAATCTGTTATTCCTTTGTTGAATTTCTGTCTTGATGACCTGTCTAGTGCTGTCAGTGGAGTATTGAAGTCCCCCACTATTATTGTGTTGCTGTCTGTCTCATTTCTTAGGTCTATTAGTAATTGTTTTATAAATTTGGGCACTCCAGTGTTAGGTGCATATATGTTTAGGATTGTGGTATTTTCCTGTTGGACAAGGCCTTTTACTGTTATATAACGTCCCTCTTTTTCTCTTTTAACTGCTGTTGCTTTAAAATTTGTTTTGTCTGATATGAGAATAGCTGCCCCTGCTTGCTTTTGGTGTCCATTTGCATGAAATGCCCTTTTCCACCCCTTTACTTTAAATTTATGTGAGTCCTTATGCTTTAGGTGAGTCTCCTGAATAGGAGGCTGCAGATGGTTGGTGAGTTCTTATTCAGTCTGCAGTTCTGCATCTTTTAAGTGGAGCATTTAGTCCATTTCCATTCAATGTTAGTATTGAAATGTGAGGTACTGCAGCATTCATCATGCTCTTTGTTGCCTGTGGACTTTGGGTTTTTTTGTTTTTTGCTTTTGCTTTTTAACTTGAATTTTTGTTTTGTAGGTCCTATGTGATTTATGCTTTAAAGAGGTTCTGTTTTGATGTGTTTCAAGGATTTGTTTCAAGATTTAGAGCTCTGTTTAGCAGTTCTTGTAATGGTGGCTTGGTAATGGTGAATTCTCTCAGCATTTGTTTGTCTGAAAATGACTGTAGCTTTCCTTCATACACAATGCTTGGTTTCACTGGATATAAAATTCTTGGCTGATAATTGTTTTGTTTGAGGAGGCTGAAGATAAGGCCCTAATCCCTTCTAGCTTGTAGGGTTTCTGCTGAGAAATACGCTGTTAATCTGATAGGTTTTCCTTTATAGGTTACCTGGTGCTTCTGTCTCACAGCTCTTAAGATTCTTTCCTTCGTCTTGTCTTTGGATAACCTGATGACAGTGTGCCTAGTGGAGATCTTTTTGCAGTGACTTTCCCAGGTGTTCTTTGTGCTTTTTGTGTTTGAATGTCTAGGTCTCTAGCAGGGCCGGGGGAGTTTCCTCAGTTATTCTCCCAAATATGTTTTCCGTGCTTTTAGAGTTCTCTTCTTCCTCAGGAACACTGATTATTCTTAGGTTTGGTCGTTTAACATAATCCCAGACGTCTTGGAAGCTTTGTTCATATTTTCTTATTCTTTTTTCTTTGTCTTTGTTGGGTTGGGTTACTGTCTTCAAGCTGGTAATTGGAAATAGACATGATTTAAATATCTAGCAATAAAAGATTGTTAAAAATAGTACATCCACATGATCAAATATCATTCAGTCATTAAAAACTATGACAAGGCCGGGTGCGGTGGCCCACTCCTGCAATGCCAGCACTTTGGGAGGCTGAGGCGGTGGATCACCTGAGGTCATGAGTTTGAGACCAGCCTGACCAACATGGTGAAACCTTGTCTCTACTAAAAATACAAAAATTAGCCAGGCGTGGTGGCGTGTGCTTGTAATCCCAGCTACTCGGGAGGCTGAGGCAGGAGAATCACTAGAACCCGGGAGGCAGAGGCTGCAGTGAGCCGAGGTTGGACCACTGCACTTCAGCCTGGGCGACAGAGCAAGATGCTCTGTCTCAAAAAAAAAAAAAAAAAAAGAAAGAAAGGAAACTTGGCCCAGGCTATCTGCCTCCCAGCGGTGAAAGAAAAGGGCTTTAGTTCTTCAGTAGTCTGTGAAGTCTGCGTGCCGGATTCGCACCCTCCCCTGAGTTCTGGCCAGGAGGCTTCCCACCCCATTCAAATGGTTACAAAATTTGGCTAGAGAATTCCTTCTCCCTGTGGGGTTTTACCCCCTCCTTCTCTGGCCACCCTCCCTGTGGTGCCAGGCAAGAATGGGCTGCTTGGGGATCCAGTGAGCTCCTGGGGCCTTTCTGCTGCATCCTCTACCCCTGCATTTTGCGTGGCTCTCTAAGTTAAAGTCTGAAACTTCGACTGCAGACGGACCTTCTGCCTCTCTAGTGGGGGTGTGTGCTCAGGAGAGGAGGGTCTTCCTTTCTCACTTCTGCAGTTGGGACACTCACAGTATTTGGGGTGTCTCCCGGGTCCTGCAGGAGCAATCCGCTTCCTTCAGAGGGTCTGTGGATCCTCTTGGGGTTGCTGGTTTGTTCTTGCAGTGGATCTGGAGCTAAAATTCACAGTGCAAGCCTCTGCATGCTGCTCTGTCCGAAGCTGCAATCTAGTCCTGCTTCCTGTCTGCCATGATCCTTTAATTCCTCTCCTTCTGATTTTTTAAAAAATGTTTTATTATGGAAAACGTCAGACCCTTCCACAAAGTTAGAGAATAGTGTAATGAACCATTATGTACCCATTACCGAGCCTCAACAGTTAGCAATTCAAAGCCTGTCTTGTTTCATGTATCTCTCTCGTTCACTGTCATTACCCAAGTCACAGACATGATATTATTTTACTTCGATTTGATGTAGCTTTTTCATTGTTTATTTTCTTTTTGTAGAGATGGGGTCTTGCTGTGTTGCTCAGGCTGGTCTTGAACTCCTGGCCTCAAACAATCCTCCTGCCTTGGCCTCCCGAAGTCTTGGGATTTCAGGCGTGAGCCTCCACACTCAGCCTCATTGTGTATTTCTGAAAGACTTTTAAAAATAGCCACAATACTGTTATCACTTCAAACAAATTCAGTTATTTAGTATTACCAGATGTACAGCCAGTGTTCAAATTTTCCCAAGTTTGTTCATTGGTTTATTTTACAGTTTGTCCAAATCTAGATCTAAATTAAGTCTATAAATTGCAATTGGTTGATATGTTACTTGTCTCACTTAATCCAGAGGTTTCCCTTTCTGTCTCTTTTTTTTTCCCTTGGTATTTATTGAAGAAACTGGGTCATTTGTTTTATAGGACTTTTCACAGTCTAGATTTTGTTGATTGTATCCCCATGGTGTTCTTTAATGTACAGTTGGCCCTCTGTATCTGTGGGTTCTGCATCTGTGAATTCAATCCTGGATAGAAGATATTAGAAAAAAATATGTCTGTACTGAATATATACAGACTTTTATTCTTGTCATTCTCTTAATAATACATTATAACAACTATTTACATAATATTTACATTGTATTGAGTATTATATGTAATCCAGAGATGATTTATATTATAGGGGAAGATATGCATAGGTTATATGTAAATCCTACACCATTTTTTATCAGGGATATGAGCAACCTCGGATACCAAAATCCTGGAGGTCCTAGAACCATTGCCCCATGGATACTGAGGTGCACACTGTATTCATCCGCCCTCTATACTTCTTGCAGATTGGTAGTTGGAGCCAGAGGCTTGATTCATGTTTGATTTTTGTGGCAAGAATACTTCATGGGTGGTAGTTGTTATTCCATCACTACACCAATATAAACTATAGTTATATAGATATATAGCTATAATCATACCCCTGGTCTGGTTGTCTTTTTGTTGTTTCACTAGGCTTTGGTTAATTCTTTCTTCATTTCTCCTGTGGTCTTTTTCTCCACCATCAAGATTTCTTTTTTTCTTTTTCTTTTTCTTTCTTTTCTTTTCTTTTTTTTTTTTTTTTGGAGCTGGAGTTTTGCTCTGTTGCCAGGGCTGGAGTGCAGTGATGCAATCTCAGCTCACTGCAACCTCCGCCTCCCGGGTTCCAGCACTTCTCCTCCCTCAGCCTCCCGAGTAGCTGGGATTACAGGTGCCTGCTACCACTACCAGCTAATTTTTGTATTTTTAGTAGAGATGGGGTTTCGCCATGTTGGTCAGGCTGGACTCAAACTCCTGATCTCAGGTAATCCACCTGCCTCAGCCTCCCAAAGTGCTGGGATTACAGGTGTGAGCCACTGTGCCCAGCCAGGATTTCTATTTTTTTTTTTTTTTTTAATTTGTAAGGCATCATACCTAGACTATCAGGATTTAAGTATCTAATTTGGCTGGGGGAAGAAAGAGAAAAACTGCTTTTCAATATTTTCATCTACTTTTAAAATATTTGTTTATGGTACCATCTCTGCTTCATCTCTTTCCTCATTTAAATATTTCTGCCATGTGAAACCACTTTACTGAAACCATTCTCCTGAAACCATTCTCATCAAGGTTATCAACGAGCTCCTTGCTGAATACAACAGACCCATCCAACCTTACTTTGCTTGATAGTTGGACAGCTTTGGATACTGTTGATTGCTTCCTTGAAATACTCTCTTGGCTTTTGAGACATACTCTCTCCTCTTTTTCTTTTACCTCTTGAACTGTTACTTTCAGCCTCAGTTGTAGGCTCTTTTAAATATAGGTGTTGCTCTGCACAGTCTCCATGGGTAATCTTACCCGCTGCTGTGGTTTCAGAAAACATTTCTAAATAAAAAGTACCAAACCTTTTTTTTTTTTTTTTTTTTTGATAGGTTGGTTCGCTTCAGAACTAACTTGTTTGTTACAGTTTGGTACTGGAGATTTCACAGGCATCTTAGAATCAACATACGTAAAATGGAGTTAATCATACTTTCCTCATCCCCTCACACATTCTAGTTTCCTGTTCAATTTAGTTTAGTTTTTTTGTTTGTTTTTTGAGATGGAGTCTTGCTCTGTTGCCCACCCTGGAGTGCAATGGCTCAATTTCAGCTCAACTGCAACCTCCGCCTCCCAGGTTCAAGCAATTCTCCTGCCTCAGCCTCTCAAGTAGCTGGATTACAGGTGCTCGCCACCATGCCCAGCTAATTTTTTGTATTTTTAGTAGAGACGGGGTTTTGCCATGTTGGCCAGGCTGGTCTTGAACTCCTGACCACTGGTGATCCACCCACCTTGGCCTCCCAAAGTCCTGAGATTACAGGCATGAGCCACTGCGCCCAGTCTCAACTTGGTTGTAAGCCAGAAATCACTTGACTCCTTGACTGACTTTCTCCGTTTCTGGCTGTCCACATTGAGTCACTAGTCCTGTAAGATTTACCCAGTAAACAACTTAAATGCATCTCATTCTCTTTATTTACTCCTGTTGTCCTAATGTAGACCTCTGTCATCTGTCACTTTCATTACTGTAAGCTTCCTTTCTGGTCTATTCTTCACTATGTAAGTGAGAGTGATTTTTTTTTTTTTTTCTAAAATCTTATCTAATGGCTCCCTATTGGCCCTGGGATAAATTATAAAGACCTGAGTTTATTTTGTGGCCTGTTTGCTTGCTCAGCTTCGTCCTGAGTCATCACCCGCAGGTGGCAATACTTGTCACATTATTCACGCTGTTTTAATTGCCTTCTTGGCTGATGCTTCCAGTAGACTGTGACTTCTTGAATGTAAAGACCAAGTCCAGCCGGGTGTGGTGGCTCACACCTGTAATCCGAGCGCTTTGGAGACCAAGGCCGGCGGATCACTTGAAGTCAGGAGTTTGAGACCAGCCTGGCCAACATGGTGAAACCCTGTCTTTACTAAAAATACAAAAAGTAGCCAGGCATGGTCGTGGGTGCCTGTAATCCCAGCTACTCAGGAGGCTGAGGCAGGAGAATCACTTGAAGCTGGGAGGCAGAGGTTGCAGTGAGCTGAGATTCTGCCAGTGCCCTCCTGGGCAACAAGAGTGAAACTCTGTCTCAAAAAAAAAAAAAAAGACCAAGTCCTTTTCCCCATTAAACATGGTATTTAAGACAATACCTAGCACATAATATAAATTAAGTGTTCTTTATATGTTTGTTGAATGAATAAATTTGTTCAGTACACCAATATATTTAATGATTTATGTATGTGTTTTATCATTATTAGATAGTCTTACTGTGCCAGTACTGTCATCATTCTTTTATTTTTATTTCTTAAGAGACAGAGTTTCTCTCTGGCGCCCAGCCTGGAGTATAGTGCCACAATCATGGTTCACTGCAGCCTTGACCTCCTGGGCTCAAGCAACCCTCCTGCCTCTGCCGCCTGAGTAGCTGGGACTGACTATAGGTGTGTGCCACCATGCCCGGCCAATTTTTTTTACTTGTAGAGACAGGCTTTGTTTCCCAGGCTGGTCTCAAACTCCTGGGCTCAAGCAATCCTTCCACCTCAGCCTCCCAGAGTGTTGGGATTACAGGCATGAGCCACCATGCACTACACTGTCATTATTCTTGTACATTCATTTGCTTTTTTGGCTAGCAGAGATAGGTTTATAATTAAATTGGACTCCATAATATACATAATACAGTGGGGTTTTTTTTCTGATTAAAGCAGGGAGTTTTGCCCTACCTCGTTTTCACTCTATATGATTGAACCAGGCATGGTGGCTCACGCTTGTAATCCTAGGACTTTGGGAGGCCAAGCCAGGAGGATTGCTTCAGTTCAGAAATTTGAGACCAGACTGGGCAACGTGGCAAAACCCTGTCTCTACAAAAATAGAAAAATACAAAAAAAAAAAAAAAAAAATTAGCTGGGGTTGGTGGCACATGCCTGTAGTCTTAGCTACTCAAGAGGCTGAGGTGGGGGGATACCTGAGCCTAGCTTGGTTGAGGCTGCAATGAACCATGATTATGCTGCCACTGTACACCAGCCTGGACAACAAAATAAGACCCCATCTCAAAAAAGAAACAGTATGGAGAAAAGTGAGACTTGAATAATTGGGAGTTGTTAAGTACCAAAGAAGTATGGTTTACTGGCTTGTCTGTTGTGTTTGGTTCCAGTTCCACTATTTCTTACTGATTCCAATCATATTTCTCAGAATTTATATGGAGTGATGGTGATGGCATTCAGCTATCATTTGTAGTTAGCTGGGCTCCAGGTCAGAAGAATCCTTAAGGATTATAAAATAAATTCCTGCTTATATTTACTAGAATTGTTCTTAAGATAAGGATCGCTAATGAAATAGCAGTTGCCATAGCAAGCACCTGAGCTGTCACTTTTTCACTCAGGGCTCATGTTCGTTTTTCGTTTGTTTGTTTTTGAGACGGACTTTTCCTCTGTTGCCCAGACTGGAGTACAGTGGCATGATGTCGGCTCACTGCAACCTCTGTCTCCCAGGTTCAAGCAATTTCTCGCAAATTTTTGTATTTTTAGTAGAGACGGGATTTCACCGTGTTGGCCAGGCTGGTCGCAAACTCCTCACCTCAAGTGGTCTGCCCGCCTCAGCCTCCCAAAGTGCTAGGTTTACAGACATGAGCCACCACGCCTGGCCTCAGGGCTCATATTTGAAACCCGAAGGCATGCATTTTTTTTTCCTTTAAAAGAAATTGGGTCTCGCTTTGTCACCTAGGCTGGAGTGCAATGGCATGATCGTAGCTTTCCATAACCTTGAACTCTTGGGTAGCAAGCATTCCTGCTGCCTTAGCTTCTCAAGTAAGCATGCACCATCACACCTACCTAATTTTTAAAATTTTCTGTAGAGACAGGGTCTCCTGTGTTTCCCAGGCTGGTCTTGAACTCCTGGGCTCAAGTGATCCTCTTGCCTTAACCTCCCAAAGTACTAGGATTACATGTGTGAGCCACCACAGCCTGCCTCTCATTCTTCTTTCTTCACTGGTTTATTCATTACTGTATTCCCAGTGCCTGGAGCAGTGACTGGAATGGCATTTGAAAGGTACTCAGGAAATGGTCCTTAACTCTTCTGTCCATGATAGGTTTCTAGATTGGTTGTCCCACAGGATCTTCATTACATGTTAATTTCATATCATTTGGAGGATGATTTTTTTATTGCTTTGAATTGCCTCTTCCAATCAAATTTTATATATACCAGTAGCCTCTATTTTAAGTAAGACCATCGCAAATACATTTCTTAATTAGGTACATTGGTTAAGAGAGCATAAGATTCCAGCACTTTGGGAGACTGAGGCAGGAGGATCCCATGAATACAGGAGTTTGAGACCAGCAATGTAGGGAGACCTGTCTCTACAAAAAAAAATTTAAGAATTAGCTGGGCATGGTGGTGTGTGCCTGTCGTCCCAGCTGCTTGGGAAGCTGAGGTGGGAGGATCGCTTAAGCCCAGAGGGGGAAGGCTGCAATAAGCTGTGATCATGCCACTGCACTCCAACCTGTGTGAGAACCTGTCTCCAAAAAAACAATAAAAAGCATAAGATCGCTAAGTAGTGTATGTTATAAATACCGGCCATTCTAAGGTTATTGGTGACTAACACTCAACCTTGAAGGTTACTTCAGTTATAGTTGGCACCGTTCGGCTTGTGCAGTTCATGAAACCCTTATCTGTTTTACCTTTTATACCTTTTTTGTAAATTTGAAGTTTTACTTTTTGTCTCTAAGAGAGAATTACATTCTTTTAGAGTTACATGTTAATATTTGAAATCAAATGTATCTGGCGGGTTAACATGATTGGGAGTGGGTAAATGTATGTTAAATTTAAAAGTAATGCTGTTTTGGCTCATTGAATTATTAATTTAAAAGACAAAACAGTATGGTTTTTGACATTAGTTGACTTTCACTATAAGTGGAAAATCATCATCTAATATTTATACTAACATCACAATAAAATTTATCTTTGAAAATGAGTACTGTAACTAATAATTTAGAAATAAATTTTAAGTGAAATAATCTTTTTTCTTCTCTTTCTCCTTAGGTGGAATGAATCTTACTTGTTGAATATCTTCTGGTTACTAGTTGGATTCATTTGTGAAAGAATCATTTTCCCCTGTGTGGAAGACACTTAGTGGCATATTTAAATTATAAGTCCACGGATCAAAAAGCTTTTTGATTTCCCAAAGGAGGGACATACCACTATATCAGATAAGCTTGACATTACAGCCAAGATGGTGCTGTCCCAGAGACAACGAGATGAACTGTAAGTTTCTTTGTTTTGTGCTTTTAAAAAAATCTCCCTCATGAGAGAGAAAGTACTAAATTAAAATACAGCTTTGGGAGGTCTCTTCTAAGATTAAAACTATTTTTACCAGTGTTCCAATATTAGTTTAGGCAGTTTGGTCTGATTTTAAAACAGTCTTATTATGATATAGCATTATTTTTAAAATTTATTTATTCTTTCTGAGAAGGAGTTTTTCGCTTTTGTCACCCAGGCTGGAGTGCAGTGGCGCCATCTCGGCTCACTTCAACCTCCGCCTCCCAGGTTTAAGCTATTCTCCTGCCTCAGCCTCCCAAGTAGCTGGGATTACAGGCACCCGCTACCATGCCTAGCTAATTTTTGTATTTTTAGTAGAGATGGGCTTTCACCATGTTGTCCAGGCTGGTCTCGAATTCCTGACCTCAAGTGATCCACTCACCTCGGCCTCCCAACGTGCTGGGATTACAGGCATGAGCCACTTTGCCCGGCCGTGATACAGCATTATTCACCCTTGTGACTTGATTGTATGTAAGTTTAACACAAAACAGACAAGTCAGTTGGGATGAGTTTTACCCTAAGCTTATTTTTATTTTTATTTTTATTTTTGAGTTGGAGTCTCGTTCTGTCACCCAGGCTGGAGTGCAGTGGCGCAATCTCAGCTCACTGCAAGCTCTGCCTCCCGGGTTCACGCCATTCTTCTGCCTCAACCTCCCGAGTAGCTGGGACTACAGGTGACCGTCAACACGCCTGGCTAATTTTTGTATTTTTAGTAGAGATGGGGTTTCACCGTGTTAGCCAGGATGGTCTCAATCTCCTGACCTCGTGATCCGCCTGCCTCGGCCTCCCAAAGTGCTGGGATTACAGGCGTGAGCCACCGTGCCTGGCCCCTAAGCTTATCTTTTAAAATATTATGTTCAATAGGAAGTTAGGTGCTTCATAGCTCTTCTAAACCTTTTTTTGGTCTGGAATCTGTGCGTTAGAAAAATGAAAGCTGTTTTGTTCTTGTTATCACTGATGTCTTTCCTTTGCCTTGTTGTGTTTCTTTTATCTTCCAATGGCCATTACAGAATTTGAAGAATTTGAACTTTATGAGGTAGCTAATAAAATAATTAATGCAGATGCTTTAATGAGAGAGGTGTGAAATGGTTTGACCCCTTCTGTTTTAGAGTATTTTGTAGCATTCCATTTTTATAGGTGAAGAACATAGGGGGATTTTCCACTCCCCCGCTTCACCTGACTAGCCTTAAAAACATAAAAACAAAACGGGAAAATGTAGCTTTATGTTCTACTTCTTTTTTTTTTTTGAGATGGAGTCTTGCTCTGTCGCCCAGGCTGGAGTGCAGTGGTGCAATCTCGGCTCACTGCAACCTCCGCCTCCAGGGTTCAACCAATTCTGTTGCCTCAGCCTCCCAAGTAGCTGGGATTACAGGCACCTGCCACTGCGCCCAGCTAATTTTTGTATTTTTAGTAGAGACAGGGTTTCACCATCTTTGCCAGGCTGGTCTCTAACTCCTGACTTCGTGATCCTCCTGCTTTGGCCTCCCAAAGTGCTGGGATTACAGGCATGAGTATGTTCTATATTTTTACAATTAAAAAAAAAAATTTTGTGGCTTTTCAACAATTTTTATTTGGAAGTAATTTCAAATTTATAAAGTTGCAAGATTAGCACAAAGCATACTAATGTTTTTTTAAATACACCCATTGTTAACATTTTGTACCATTTGCTTTATCATTTGCACTTTGTGTGTTGGGGGGGCGTGTGTGCAGTATGCAATAGGTTTTTCTTAAACCATGTCAGAGTAAGTTGCATATATCAAAGAAATACCTTTTCCCACAAATAAACTTAAGTAGTTCCCAAAAATAAGGATATTCTATAAAACCATAGTATAGCCAGCAGTTTTATTAAATTTAACCTTCCATATTCCAGTTTTGTCAGTTGATTCCATAATGTCCTTTGTGGCACTTTCTTACTCTCGTACATCGTCCCATCCAGGATCAGGTTTTCATTTAGCCCTCATGTGTCTTCAGTCACATTTAATCTGGAACAGTTCCTCAGCTTTTGTCTTTTTTTTTTTTTTTTTTTTTTGACCTTGATGTTTTTGAGGAATAGTCTTTGTTTTAAAATAGAGTATTTCTCATATTGTCCTTTTTTTTTTTTTTTTGAGACAGAGCCTCGCACTGTCACCCGGGCTGGAGTGCAATGGTGCGATCTCGGCTCACTGCAACCTCCGCTTCCTGGGTTCACACTATTCTCCTGCCTCAGCCTCTGGAGTAGCTGGAATTACAGGCGCACACCACCACACCCGGCTTATTTTTTGTATTTTTAGTAGAGGCGAGGTTTCACTGTGTTGGCCAGACTAGTCTCAAACTCCTGACCTGGTGATCTGTCCACCTCAGCCTCCCAAAGTGCTCATATTGTACTTTTCTAGTGTTTCCTCATGATGAGATACGGGTTACGCATTCTTGGCCAGAATACTACATAAGTAGTTTGTATTCTTCTTAAGAGAGTTGCATTTAGAGAGACATAATGGTCATCTGCCCCTCCGTTTTCATCCTCAACCAAGATGACTGATTTTTCCACTGTGTAGTTACTGTTATTTTCTTTACCACAAATAAGTGGGAAGTACTTTAAGACCATGCAAACATTCATGTTTTCCATCAGTATTTCCCTCCTGGATTTGAGGTCTATCGATTCTCGCCTGAACCATCTTTACTACAGTGGTTATAGAGTGATGGTTTTCACCACCACTCATTCCACACTACAGGCAGCACTTATCATTTTGCTGTAAGCAAGGGACTTTCTTTTTCTTCTTTTTATTTACTTGTCTTTTTTCTTTTTTGTTTTTGTTTTTTTGGGAGATAGAGTCTCACTCTATTACCCAGGCTGGAGTGCACAGAGTGCAGTGCTGCGATTTTGGCTCACTCCAACCTCTGTCTCCCGGGTTCAAGCGATTCTCCTGCCTCAGCCTCCCAAGTAGCTGAGATTACAGGCACCCACCACCACGCCCAGCTAATTTTTGTATTTTTAGTAGAGACAGGGTTTCACCATGTTGGCCAGGCTGGTCTTGAACTCCTGACCTCAGGTGATGCGCCCACCTCGGCCTCCCAAAGTGCTGGGATTACAGATGTGAGCCACCACACCTGGCTGTCTTTTCATTATTGATGTGAACTCATGAGTTCTCATATTTTCCATAGTTTATCATTCATTACTATTCTCACTGTTTTCATACTTGAATTGTCCCAAATTTGGCCCATGAGAGCCCCCTCAGTTGATGCTTTTGTATGCTCCTATCATTTTGGGGGATTACTTCCTTACTTTCTAGAATAACAAGATGTTCCGGGTTTACTGTGTACCTATCCTGCCTTAATTCTAGAATCAGCTCTTTCTCCAACAAGCTTTGGTTCTTCTTAGTGGTGCATGATATGTATTAGAGACCAAGATACGGGCACTAGGTATGGGCATTATTACTGGGATGTCTTTGTTTCTGGGCCCTTTAAGTAGACAGAGGTAGAAAATACATGCATGTATAAATACATATACTGACACCCTAGTATAGACGTATACAAGTGTTTTCTCAGTCTTGGCACGATTGACATTTTGGGCCAAATAATTCCTTATTGTGGGGTCTGTCTTGTACAATTTTGGTTGTTAGCAACGTCTCTGGCTTCCACCCACTAGATGCTACAAAGAAAATTATCTCCAGACATTGCCAGTGTCACCAGTTGAAAACTACTGATAAGTACCTACATGTCCACATACTTACTTCAGAAATCATTAGGCTACAGTGATGCTTCTAATTCTGGTCTGTCCCCACAGAATTCTTTATCTTCTCTCATACCGTTTATTTATATCCCTCTTCTTCTGTAGTGAGAACTCTGACTCCCAATAATATCAATAGATTGATTCACTTCCTCAATTCTGTAATATAGGATGAGCAGCCCAAGTCCAAAAATCCAAAATGCTTCCAAATCCGAAACTTTCTGAGTGCCAGCATGACACTACAAGTGGACAGTTCCACACCTGACTGACCCCATGTGACAAGTTGCAAATGTTATTTAAAATTTTGTATAGAATTACCTTCATTAGAACTTGGGGATAAGTGTTCAGAAAAAAATAAATAAAATTGCCTTCAGTCTGTATGTATAAGGCATTTATGAAACAAATGAATTTCGTGTTTAGACTTGGTTGAGTCTCATCTCCGAGATACCTCGATAGATACATGCAAATATTCCATAATTTAGAAAAAATGTTGAAATCTGAAATACCTCTGATCCCAAGCATTTCAGATAAGAGCTACTCAACCTCTACTTCTCAAATAGTTTTAGAATTGTTTCCCTCATACTTCCACGAAGACCAGACATCCGGGAAAGGATTGAGAATTCGCATGCAGCTCTGCTCCTGCCTGTCCTGCCCACAACATGATCATCAAATGTGTTAATAGGTTACTTAGAATTTGTTTTGTTGTTGTTGTTTTCCCTCTTTGCATGATGGTATTACTCATTTGAAATATAGTTGGGTTCATCTTGCTTGTTTTCATCCTCCCCCTCACTCCCCGCTGTCCTATCTTTAATTTTTTTAATATATAAACCATTATCTATAGAAAAACATACACCCAGAAGTGTTCTTTTCTTCTGAATCCCTTCCACCATGTTACCCCCAACTTCTTTCATCCCTTGAGGGAACCAAGCTTATTGTTTTTAAAAATATGAGATAGATATATGTCTTCTTATTTCTCCCTCTTTCTTAAATAAAAGGTAGCATACTATATATGTTCTTTGTTTGTTTTTTTGTTTTGGAGACAAGAGTCTCATTCTGTCTTCCAGTCTGGACTGGAGTGCAGTGGCATGATCATGGCTCACTGCAGCCTTGACCTCCCGGGCTAAAGAGATTGTTACACCTCAGCCTCCCGAGTAGCTGGGACTACAGGCGCATGCCATGCCACCATGCTCAGCTAATTTTTTCCTTTGCCTTTTTTGTTTTCCCCCTTTTGTGGAGAACGGGGTCTCGCTATATTGCCCAGGCAGGTCTCGATCTCCTGGGCTCAAGCTATTCTCCTGCCTCTGCCCCCCTAATAGCTGGGATTACAGGCATGAGCCACTGCACCTGGCCACACTCAGCTAATTTTTCTTTAGTTTTTGTAGAGACGGTCTCACTATGTTGCCCAGGCTGCCTCTGGGCTCAGGTGATGCTTGCACCTAGGCCTCACAAAGTGCTGGGATTACAAGTGTGAGCCAATACACCTGGCGTTTTTTTTTTTTTTTTCTCTTCCCCCGGAGACAGAGGCTTTCTCTGTTGCCCAGACTGGAGTGCAGTGGGGTGATCTCAGCTCCCTGCAACCTCTGCCTCCTGGGTTCAAGTGATTCTCGTGTCTCAGCCTCCTGAGTAGCTTGGGTTACAGGCACACACCACCACACCCCGCTAATTTTTTGTATTTTTAGTAGAGACAGGATTTCACCATGTTGGCCAGGCTGGTCTCAAACTACTGACCTCAAGAGATCCACCTGCTTCGGCCTTCCAAAGTGTTGGGATTACAGGCGTGAGCCACCGTGCCCGGCCCACACCTGGCTTTTTTTGATGTTGTTAAAGACAGGTTCAACCCCTTTCCCCCAGGCTGGAGTACAGTGGTGCAGTCAGAGCTCACTGCAGCATTTAATTTCTGGGCTCAAGAGATCCTCCCACGTCAGTCTTCTGAGCAGCTGGGACTGCAGGCTCCCGCCACCACATCTGGCTAATTTTTTATTTACAGATTTTTTTGTAAAGATGAAGTCTTGCTATGTTGCCCAGGGTGGTCTCACTCTTGGGCCTAAGCCTCCCGAGTTGCTGGGATTACAGGCTCAAGCCACTGAGCCTCTCTTGCTCTTCTTTTTTTTTTTTTTTCTTACCAATCCAGTATCTCCTGGTACTTTTTCCATATAAGCTCATAAAGTTTTTCCTCATTTTTCTTTTTAAAACAGTTGTAGGCTGGGCACAGTGACTCATGCCTGTAATCCCAGCACTTTGGGAGGCCGAGGTGGGTGCATCACCTTAGGTCAGGAGTCCAAGACCAGCCTGGCTAACATGGTGAAACCCCATCTCTACTAAAAATACAAAAAATTAGCCGGGCGTGGTGGTGGGCGCCTCTAGTCCCAGCTACTCGGGAGGCTGAGGCAGGAGAATCACTTGAACTTGGGAGGCGGAGGTTGCAGTGAGCTGCCATCACACCCTTGTACTTCAGCCTGGGCAACAAGAGTGAGACTCCATCTCAATAAATAAATAAATAAATAAATAAAACAGTTGTATATGTAGTACCTAGTTCTCTACTTATACCTTAATGTATTCAACCAGTCTCCCGTGTTTGGTATATTTAGGTAGTTTTCAATATTTTGTAACTCCAAATAATACTGTAATACATAACCCTGTATATGTGTACCTTTGTATTATTTGGAGGTATATGTGTTTTTTTAGTCATTGTTATTTCTGAGTCAATTCAGATCTGTCTTCCAGATGCTTTGTATGAACTCACTGCAGTCACACTACCTTCATAATCAGGATAAGTATTTAAGCATTATGATATTATGGCCCAAAAGAGAGCTTTTAATTTGAATAAAAATAAGGTGAAAGAGGAGAACCTAATTTCAGATGACTAAATTTGTAGAGAGCTTTAGATAAATAATTTAAAATGTTCATCAGGCCAGGTGTGGTGACTCACGCCTATAATCCCAGCATTTTGGGAGGCCGAAGTGAGAGAATGGCTTGAGCACAGAGGTTCAAGACCAGCCTGGGCAACCTGGTGAAACCCCATCTCTACAAAAAATACAAAAATTAGCCGGTTGTGGTGGCAGGCACCTGTAATCCCGGCTACTCAGGTGGCTGAGGCAAGAGGATTGCTTGACCTTGGGAGATTGAGGCTGCAGTGAGCCGTGATCATGTCACTGCACACCACTCCAGCAACAGAGCAAGATCCTGTCAAAAAACAAAAACAAAAGTGTTCTTCAAGCAAAGAAAATTTGTCTTATAATAAGATTTAAATGTAAATCTGGGGCCGGGTGCAGTGGCACATCATGCCTGTCATCCCAGCACTTTGGGAGGCTGAGGCAGATCACTTGAGGTCAGGAGTTGGAGACCAACCTGGCCAACATGGTGAAACCCACCTCTACTAAAAATGCAAAAATTAGCTGGGCGTGGTAGCGCATGCCTGTAATCCCAGCTAGTCGGGAGGCTGAGGCACAAGAATCACTTGAACCCGGGAGGCAGAGGTTGCAGTGAGCTGAGATCGCACCACTGTGCTCCAGCCTGGGGGACAGAGGGAGACCCTGTCTCAAAAATATATATATTTATATATATATATATATTTTTTTTTGTTAGACGGAGTCTCGCTCTGTCCCCCAGGCTGGAGTGCAGTGGCGCGATCTCGGCTCACTGCAACCTCCACCTCCTGGGTTCTCCTGCCTCAGCCTCCCAAGTAGCTGGGACTACAGGCGCGTGCCACCACGCCTGGCTACTTTTTTGTATTTTTAGTAGAGACGGGGTTTCATTGTGTTAGCCAGGGTGGTCTCACTCTCCTGACCTCGTGATCCACCCGCCTGGACCTCCCAAAGTGCTAGGATTACAGGCATGAGCCACCACGCCTGGCCAAATATATATATATTTCTAAATAGCTAAGGAGTTGAGATTAAAATAAAACTTAGGAGCTGAAGACATCAGTAATAATGAGGGTACTGATAACAAAAACCTATCAGATACAGCCAACGTAGCCTACAGAAAATACACAGTCTTCAATGAATCTTTATAAAAATAATGACAGAAAATGAACTATGTGTTCAATTTAAGGATAAGAACGACAAAATAAGTCTAAAGAAAGCAGGAAAGGGGAAGAATTAATAATAAATAAAAGCAGACCTTAATAAAATAGAAAATAGTCCAGTAAACTTAATTGATAAAACCAAAAACTAGCTTTTTAAAAAGACCAGTAAAATAGACAGTTTTTTAAAGAGAAAATTTATAAAACCAATTTAAGAAAATTTATAACAAATTTAATAAAGAGAAAAGACATAAATGAACTGTATAGGAATGAGAAATTCAACATAAAATGAACTCAGATGATTTTCAAACTTATGAGAGTACGGTATCCTATTAGGTTTGAAACAATCTGCTGGGCGCAGTGGATCACTTGAGGTCAGGAGTTTGAGACCTGCCTGGCCAACATGGTGAAGCCCCATCTCTACTAAAAATACAAAAATTAGCTGGGTGTGGTGGCACATGCCTGTAATCCCCACTACTCAGGAGCTGAGGCATGAGAATTGCTTGAACCTGGGAGGCGGAGGTTGCAGTGAGCCAAGGTTGCGCACTCCAGCCTGGGCAACAGAGTAAGACTCTGTCTCAAAAAATAATAAAATAAATAAATAAATTTGAAAATCTGAATGACCTGGGTGCTTTTTCTAGGAAAATATGTGATAACATTGGTTCAAGAAATAGTAGGAAACTTGAATAGATCATTAAATATAGAGAACATTGTAACATTAAAGATTTCAAGCCCAGGCAGTTTTTAAGCCTAGATGCTAATTTTTTCAAATCTTAAGGACCATTTGCTTCCCAGATTACATTGCTTTTTCCGGGACATAAAGGTAGTAAATTTAGGAGCTTATTTTATAAGGTGGGCACCACCTTCATAGAAACACTGGATGAGGCCGGGCATGGTGGCTCACATCTGTAACCCCAGCACTCAGAGAGGCCGATGTGGGTGGATCTCTTGAGTCCAGCCTAGCCAACATGGCAAAACCCTGTCTCTATTAAAAATAAATTTGGCTGGGCACGGTGGTTCATGCCTGTAATCACAGCACTTTGGGAGGCTGAGGCAGGTGGATCACCTGAGGTCAGGAGTTCAAGGCCAACCTGGCCAACATGGAGAAAGCCCTTCTCTACTAAAAATACCAAAATTAGCTGGGCGTCGTGGTGCACACCTGTAGTCCCAGCTACTTGGGGCTGTGGGGGAGGTGCGAGCTGAGGCATGAGAATTGCTTGAACCCTTGAGATGGAGGTTGCAGTGAGCCGAGATTGTGCCACTGCACTTCAGCCTGGGAGACAGAGTGAGACTGTCTCAGAAAAATAAAAATACAAAAATTAGCTGGGCATGGTGGCACACACCTGTAATCTCAGCTACTATTTTGAAGGCTGAGGCGTGAGAATCACTTGAACCTGGGAGGCAGAGATTGCAGTGAGCTGAGATCATGCCACTGTATTCCAGCCTGGATGACAGAGCGAGACCCTGTCTCAAAAAGGAAAACAAGAAGATTACAGTCTAATGATTTCTGTGAACTCCGATTAAACATACTAAATAATATAATAGTGGAATCCAGTCGGATATGAAAAACATTGCTCATTGCCAAATGTATTCATCCACTCTCATGCTGCTAATAAAAACATACCTAAGACTGGGTAATTTATAAAGGAGAGAGGGCAGCCGGGCGAGGTGGCTCACGTCTGTAATCCCAGCACTTTGGGAGGCTGAGGTGGGTGGATCATGGGGTCAGGAGATTGAGACCATCGTGGCTAACACAGTGAAACTCCGTCTCTACTAAAAATACAAAAAATTAGCCGGGCATGGTGGCGGGCGCCTGTAGTTCCAGCTACTCGGGAGGCTGAGGCAGGAGAATGGGGTGAACTCAGGAGGCAGAGTTTGCAGTGAGCCGAGATCATGCCGCTGCACTCCAGTCTGGGTGACAGAGTGAGAGACTGTCTCAAAATAAATAAATAAATAAATAAATAAATGAATAAAGGAAAGAGGTTTAATTGACTCACAGTTCAACATGGCTGGGAGGCCTCAGGAAAGTTAAAATAATGACAGAAGGGGAAGCAGACATGTCGTCCTTCACATAGTGGCAGAAAGGAGAAGAATGAGAGACGAGTGAAGGGGGAAGCCCCTTATTAAGCCATTAGATCTCATGAGAGCTTACTATCATGAGAACAGCATGGGGGAACCACCACCATGATCCAGTTACCTCCCACCGGGTCCCTCCCACCGCACGTGGGGATTATGGGACCTACAATTCAAGATGAGGTTTGGGTGGGGACACAGCCAAACCCTATCACCAAGTATAATTTTTCCCGTGATTACAAGGTTGGTTCAACATTAAGAAATTTATGGCCGGGCATGGTGGCTCACACCTGTAATCCCAGCACTTTGGGAAGCCAAAGTGGGTGGATCACTTGAGGTCAGGAATTCAAGACCAGCCTGGCCAACATGGTGAAACCCCATACCTACTAAAAATACAAAAAACTAGCCGGGTGTGGTGGCACACACCTGTAGCCCCAGCTACTTGGGAGGCTGAGGTGGGAGACTCTCATGAGCCCAGGGGGCAGAGGTTGCAGTGACCTGAGATCGTGCCATTGCACTCCATGCTGGGCAACAGAGTGAGACTCTGTCTCAAAAAAAAAAAAAAGTGAAACACCATATGATTAACCAAAAATATAGAAAATGGTGTATTTTTAATACCCATTCCTGATGGTTTAAAAAAAAAAAACCCTGTAGAAAATAACAGGATATTTTCTTAACTTGATTATGGCTACCTACCAGAAATTTACAACAAACATTAAAATATAAATACTAGGTGCATTCCCATTAAAGTCAGCAAGAAACTAAGAGTTCCTGTGTCTCTGCATCTATTTAAGTATATATTTGAGATTCCAGCTCATGTAGTCAGGCAACAAAAAGAATTAGAAATACTGGAAAGGAAGCAGCCAAACATTTATAGGTGACAGCATCTACAGAGCCAACCTAAGGGAATCAACAATTACAATTAATGGTTTCGGGGCCAGGTGGGGGTGGGTCACACCTGTAACCCGAGCACTTTGGGATGTCGAGGCTGAGGCAGGAGGATTGCTTGAAACTGGGAGGCAGAGGTTGCAGTGAGGCGAGATCATGCCACTGCACTCCAGCCTGGGCAACAAAGCAAGACTGTCTCAAAAAAAAAAAAAAAAAAAATTAATGGGTTTAGTATGGTAACCTGAAACAAGATGGCATACAAAAATAAACTCTTCCTGGCCAGGCGCAGTGGCTCACACGTTTAATCCCAGCACTTTGGAAGGCTGAGGCAGGTGAATCACCTAAGATAAGGAGTTCAAGACCAGCCTGGCCAATATGACGAAACCCCATCTCTACTAAAAATACAAAAATTAGCCAGGCGTGGTGGTGTGCGCCTGTAGTCCCACATACTTGGGAGGCTGAGGCAGGAGGATCGCTTGAACCTGGGAGGCGGGGAGGTTGCAGTGAGCGGATGTCGTGCCACTGCACTCCAGCCTAGGCAACAGTAAGACTCCGTCTCAAAATAAATAAATAATAAACTGTTCTTGTTGTTGGATAATATAGTAGAAAAGATTTTCCTTGTTTCTGGATGAAAAAGTCAGTGTTGGACAGATATCACAACTCTTAATAAAATTAAATGCAATCCCAATCAAAATTCAAACTAAATTTCTCATTAACTTGACCAGCTTGATCTTAAAAATGATTTGGAAGAGAAAAATAAATAAAATATTTTAAATGATAAATGGGAAAGCACCTGAATCTATCAGATATACAAATATTATTGTAAAATGTGGAATAGGCAAATAGGTTAGGGGAACAAAGTTCAAAGACATGCCCATTTATGAAATTTAGCATGGGGTAAAGGTGGTATTAAAAGCCTTAATGTTGAACACATACAGAATAACAGTATAAAGTGGTAGAGAAAATATACCCTTTGGGTAGAGGTGGACTTCCTCAAGGTATGAAATGTAGAAACAAAAGGAAGACTGGTTAAGTTTGACTATATCAAAATAGAAAACTTCTGTGTGAAGAAAGGCCTCAAAACAGGCCAGGCACTGTGGCTTAGGCCTGGAATCCCTGCGCTTTGGGAGGCCAAGGAGTTTGAGATCGGCCTGGGCAACGTAGGTGCAAGATTTTATGTTTACAAAAAGTTGATTTAAAAAATAGTCTGGCAGCCAGGTGCAGTGGCTCACGCCTGTAATCCCAACACTTTGGGAGGCCGAGGCGGGTGGATCACTTGAGGTCAGGAGTTCAAGACCAGCTTGGACAACATGGCAAAACCCCATCTCTACTGAAAATACGAACATTAGCCAGACGTGGTGGTGTGTACCTGTAATCCCAGCTACTCAGGAGGCTGAGACAGGAGAATCACTTGAACCCGGGAGCTGGAGGTTGCAGTGAGCCGAGACTGCACCACTGCACTCCAGCCTGGGCGACAGAGCGAGACTCCATCTAAAAAAAAAAAAAAAAATACAGGGATGTCAGCGCAGTCTTGGGACCTACCTGGGAGGCCTCAGTGGGAGGATCCGGTGAGGTCTTGCGCCACTGCACTCCAGCCTGGGTGAGAGAGCAAGACTCTGTCTCAAAAAAAAAAAAAAAAAAAAAAAAAAGCAGGAAGTTAATTGAAAAAATCAAATTTTATGTGGGTATATAAAAGTAATCCCACAATTTATAGAAATATTTTCTTTAAAATTATTGTGAGTTCTAAACATTTTTTATGTGTGTGTATAATGCCATTCTCTTCCTCTGTGAAGTGCCTGTTCGGGGTGTTGCTACATTTTTGTTTTGTTGTGTTTTCTGTTGTAGTGTTTACATTTTTCTTGTCGATTCCTAAGAGGACTTTAGGGTACTGAGTCACCCATGGTCATGTGTTGCAGAGAAGTGTCACAGAGTGAAAATTGTCTTTTCCTTGATACTACCTTTAGATTCATGTTTGGGAAGACCTTCGCTAATCATGACTACATAAGTATTCACTTTTACTTTCTTAAGGCCTTTTTGTTTTCATTTCTTTTTATAGTAATGTCCAAGCCATCTGGAATTTATGTTTGTTGATTATACAAGAAAGGGATCGAAGTGCTTTTTCTGAGTCATTATCCACATGCCGAAACATTTATTGAATAGCCCTTTCCTTATTGATCTGAAAACACCTTCTTATAAAACCTTGCATTGGTTTTTGGACTTGCTGTGCTTTCAGGAGCCACAACAACATTCTTTTGATTATTGTAGCTTTATATTAATAATACATTTTGGCCAGGTGTGGTGGCTGACGCATGTAATCCTAGCATTTTGGGAGACTGAGGCAGGCGGAACACCTGAGGTCAGGTGTTCAAGACCAGCCTGGCCAACATGGCGAAACCCCGTCTCTACAAAAAAAAAAAAAAAAAAATTAGCTGGGCATGGTGGCGCCTGCCTGAAATCCCAGCTACTTTGGGAGGCTGAGGCAGGAAAACCTCTTGAGCCTGGGAGGTAGAGGCTGCAGTAAGCCGAGTGACACTCCATCTCAAAAAAAAAAAAAAAAAGAAAAATACATTTCAATATGAGGTAATAAATTCTCCTAAATTTTTTGTTTTGTAAACCTCCTTGCTTCTCTTAAATTATTTTCCCAAAAAGCCTTAAGTGTTTTCCATAGTAATTTTGATTTGGGAATGGAGTGAGTGACTTGGTAGAGGGTGCCATATGCCTTTTTGCCTTTCCCCAGTTTCCCCTACTGTTAACATCTCACATTTATGTGGTGTATTTATTATAATTGATGAGCCAACATTGACACATTATTACTAACTAAAGTCCATAGTTGACATTAGGGTTTACTCTTTTTGTTGTATATTCTGTTGGTTTTGACAAATGCCTAATGTTATATATCCATCAATCATACAGAATAAATTCACTGCCCTAAAAATCTCAGCCTCCCCCTATTCATCCTTCCCTGCCTCCCTAAACCCCTCATATTTTTACTGTTACCGTAGTTTTGTCTTTTCCAGAAAATTACAATTATATAGCTTGTATCCTTTTCAGATTGGCTGCTTTGACTTAGCAATATGTACCTAACATTTCTAGGCCGGACGCAGTGGCTCACGCCTGTAATCCCAACACTTTGGGAGGCCAAGGCGGGCGAATCACTAGGTCAGGAGATCAAGACCATCCTGGCTAACACGGTGAAACCCCGTCTCTACTAAAAATACAAAAAAAAAAAAATTGGCCAGGCGTGGTGGCGGGTGCCTGTAGTCCCAGCTACTCGGGAGGCTGAGGCAGGAGAATGGCGTGAACCCAGGAGGCAGAGCTTGCAGTGAGCCAAGATCGCGCCACTGCACTCCAGCCTGGGCGGCAGAGCGAGACTCCGTCTCAAACAAAACAAAAACCAAAAACCAAAAACATTTCTCCATGTCTTTTCATGACTGTGATATATTTTTAAGCATTTTTGTTGTTGTTGTTGTTTACTTTCTTGCTTTAAAAAACTGACCTTTGCAGTTAGTTGAGGTACTGAGGTTTCTCCTGTGAATCTGTTTGAACATCGTATATATTTGGCATTGATTGGAAAGTGGTTTTTCCCTGGCCTGTGTGAAATACACTGAAGGTCTGCACCTGCCCGCGCACTTCACGTTGTACATGGGAATATACTATAGCTGCACATGTTCATGTAGTGGCGTTAGATGCCAAATAGTTCTAGGGCTTAGTTTAAGATTTGGGTACTTTTTGTCAGGAAACAACAGGTGCTGGAGAGGATTTGGAGAAATAGGAACACTTTTGCACTGTTGGTGGGACTGTAAACTAGTTCAACCATTGTGGAAGACAGTGTGGCAATTCCTCAAGGATCTAGAACTAGAAATACCATTTGACCCAGCCATCCCATTACTGGGTATATATACCCAAAGGATTATAAATCATGCTGCTATAAAGACACATGCACACATATGTTTATTGTGGCACTGTTCACAATAGCAAAGACTTGGAACCAACCCAGATGTCCAACAATGATAGACTGGATTAAGAAAATGTGGCACATATACACCATGGAATACTATGCAGCCATAAAAAAGGATGAGTTTGTGCCCTTTGTAGGGACATGGATGAAGCTGGAAACCATCATTCTCAGCAAACTATTGCAGGGACAAAAAACCAAACACCACATGTTCTCACTCATAGGTGGGAATTGAACAATGAGAACAGTTGGACACAGGAAGGGGAACATCACACACCAGGGCCTGTTGTGAGGTGAGGGGAGAGGGGAGGGATAGCATTAGGAGATATACTTAATGTAAATGACGAGTTAATGGGTGCAGCACACCAACATGGCACATGTATACATATGTAACAAACCTGCATGTTGTGCACATGTACCCTAGAACTTAAAAGTATTAAAAAAAAAAAAGAGAAAGATTTGGGTACTTTTTGCCTGACTTTGTGATCTATAATAAGGCATGAAAGTAATTTTTAGATCTTGTTAGTGACTCAGCTTTCAAACAGGTATTTTCCACTCCTTTTTAAATCTTCTGGCTCAGTTTAATTGAAGAATACTCTGAGACTGCAAGTTGAGCTGTTTAAATCCAGGGACTGTTTGCACCGTTTACCTGTGTGAATTTGAATTTTGTTAATATAGGGCAACAAAAACAAAGTACATGAATGAATTGGATAGTAAGGTTGAAATAAGACTATAACTATAATCTAAATTTCAGATGGTTATATTTATAAAAACAGCTATATATTTTCATTGATTGTCAAAGTAACTATACATTTTTTATTTTTATTTTTTAAATTTATTATTATTATTATTTTTGAAACCGAGTCTTACTCTGTTGCCCAGGCTGGAGTACTGTGGCGCAATCTCGGCTTACTGCAACCTCCACCTCCTGGGTTCACGTGATTCTCCTGCCTCAGCCTCCCAAGTAGCTGGGATTACAGGCGCGTGCCACCATGCCCGGTTAATTTTTTCTGTTTTTAGTAGGAACAGGTTTCACCATGTTAGCCAGGATGGTCTCAATCTCCTGACCTCGTGATCCACCCGCCTCGGCCTCCAAAAGTGCTGGGATTACAGGCGTGAGCCACCATGCCCGGCCAGTCACTATACATTTAAATATAAACTATTTAATATGCTGCTTCTATCCAGCTTACATGTTGAGGTCCCTGTTGTCTTTTAAACCATTTTTTTTTTTAAGACAGTTTTGTTCTTATCGCCTAGGCTGAAGTGCAATGGTGCTGTCTTGGCTCACTGCAACCCCTGTCTCCCGGGTTCAAGCGATTCTCCTGCCTCAACCTCCTGAATAGCTGGGATTACAGGCACGCACCATCACTCCCAGCTAATTTTTGTATTTTTAGTTTCACCATGTTGGCCAGGCTGGTCTCGAACTCCTGACCTCAGGTGATCGCCCGCCTCAGCCTCTCAAAGTGTTGGGATTACAGGCATGAGCCACTCCACTCGGCCTGTCTTTTCAACTTTAAAAGTTTGATAATGATGGAATCTATAATCATATTGTCTATATTTTCACTTTCTATGCAGTGACTGTTGTTTCTAATTATTGCCTTAAGGTAAAAAATTAAAAAGGCCCTCTGAGTCTTCAGAGGAGGATTAAAATATTCTCAGTTTGTGTTAGTTTTTGTTTGTTTTTTGAGATACTGTCTGGCTCTGTTACCGAGGCTGGAGTGCAGTGGCTCAATCTCAGTTCACTGCAGCCTCTGCCTCCTGGGCTCAAACCATCCTCTCACCTCAGCCTCCCAAGTTGTTGGGACTACAGGTGTGTGCCACCATGCCTAGCTAATTTTTCTATTTTTTATAGAGACAGATTTTTGCCATGTTGCCCAGGCTGGTCTTGAACTCCTGGGCTCAAGCATTCTGCCTGCCTCAGCCTCTCAAAGTGCTGGAATTACAGGTGTGAGCCACCCTGCCTGGCTTTTTTTTTTTTCTTTTTTTCTTTTCTTCTTTTTTTTTTTTTTTTTAAAGAGACAGGGTTCAGGCTGGAGTAGTGCAATGGCATGATCATAGCTGATAACTCTGGGGCTCAAACAATCCTCCCGCCTTGGCCTTTCAAAGTGCTGGGATTACAGGTGTGAGCCACCATGCCCAGCCTGTGTTAGATCTTTTTATTCTTTGGAAATTTTTGATTTCCAGAATGAAATTGCTGATCATTTAAAAAATATATATATATACATATATGTGTGTGTGTGTGTGTGTGTGTTTATAAGAGTGAAATGTAGGTATCTATAAAGATGATCAAGATATGATCAAGGTCAAAATTGTTGACTTTCTGGAGAATTCATACAAAGCCCTTTTACATACCACATCACATTGCATTTCACTGAAAGATGGAGGGTATTCTAGAGAATTGTATTAGAAAGAGAAGACACATCATAGGCCCGGCACAGTGGCTCACTTCTGTAATCCCAGTACCTTGGGAGGCCGAAGCAGGTGGATCACCTGAAGTCAGGAATTCAAGATCAGCCTGACCAACATGGAGAAAACACATCTCCACTAAAAATATAAAAATCAGCTGGGTGTGGTGGCACATGCCTGGTAATCCCAGCTACTCTGGAGGCAGAGGTTGCAGTAAGCTGAGATTGCGCCACAGCCCTCCAGCCTAGGTGACATGGCAAGACCCTGTCTCAAGAAAGAGAAAACACATCATAGAAGAGGAAGGCAGATTCTTTTGTAGTTGCTACATGTGATGACAGGGTGTTCACACACATGTGTAAGATGTACCACCCTCCAGCCTTGTTACAATGTCGTCACATTACCCGACCGATGTGAAAAAAAATAGAAGAGGAAAGCAGTGCCACAAATACAGGAAACTACATTGAGAAAGTTATATGGTGAGTAGCTTCTATTTTCTGTGTGGAGTTGGAGGTCAGCTGAAGGATGGGATGCAATTAGGTGGTTTTCGTTTTGTTTTGTTTGTTTTGAGACTGAGTCTCCGTCTGTCACCCAGGCTGGAGTGCAGTGGCACGATCTCGGCTCACTGCAACCTCCGCCCCCGGGTTCAAGTGATTCTCCTGCTTCAGCCTCCCAAGTGACTGAGACTACAGACGTCTGCCACCACGCCCGGCTAATTTTTTTTTGTATTTTTAGTAGAGACGGGGTTTCACTATGTTGGCCAGGCTGGTCTCGAACTCCTAACCTCGTGATCCGCCCGCCTCAGCCTCCCAAAGTGCTGGGATTACAGGCGTGAGCCACTGCGCCTGGCCGCAATTAGGTATTTAAAAGGGAAAAAAGGACCAGTCTAGACAACATATTGAGACCCTATCTCTACTTTAAAAAAAAATTAACCCATCATGGTGGCATGTGCCTGTAGTTCCAGCTACTCAGGAGGCTGAAGCAGGAGGATCCATTGAACCCAGGAGCTTGAGGATGCAGTGAGCCATGATTGTGCCACAGCACTCCAGCTTGGGCAACAGAGCAAGACCTCATCTCTCTTTTTTTTTTCAAAGAGTGAGGAAAGGGGCCCGGGACAAGTAAATGATTCATCAGGAAGTAAAATGATTCATCAGGTGGCAATGAATGACAACCATATACTATGACTTGACCTATCCTAATTCTAAAAATATAAATACATTATTAGCAGTATTGTAGATAATTGAATATCCTGCTCTTCCGTGCAGAGTAAAAACTGCTCCATCAACAATTGGAAGCTATATTTAATCAGATAATTCTGGGGATGCCTATTATGAATATGACCTGATTTCAAGGGATCTTCATTGTTTTTAGGGCTTGACTTACTATACAGTGGTCTTCCTTTGTTTAGTTTGCTGTTTCGTGGAATCTGCCTGTATACTTCTGACACTTCTGATAAATAGGTCTTTTAAAATTACTGTTTTCATTAAATTGCTTTTTCTTGCCTTGAATGTCCTACATAGTCTGTTTCTCTTTCTAGCCATTTCTCTCATTATTTTAATGCCACCTGATTTAGAGCAGTTTTTTTTTTGAGACAGAGTCTCGCTCTGTAGCCCAGGCTGGAGTGCAGTGATGCAACCTGGGCCCACTGCAAGCTCCGCCTCCCAGGTTCACGCCATTCTCCTGCCTCAGCTTCCCTAGAGCAGTTTTAAGTAATAGGAATGATTATAGCATCTTTGCCTTGTTCTTTGACACAAGTGTTTCTAGTGTTCTGCCATTAACTATTAGATTTATTGGTTGAAGGTTTGAGAGAGTTTTTTTCCTGATGTTAATGAACATTCTTAATGAAGACCTTTCCGTTAATGAGGAATGTTTAAAAATCAAGAATGTTGAATTTGTTTCTGTTTTTTGAGACAAGAGTCTCACTGTGTCACCCAGGCTGTAAGGCAGTGGCGCCATCTCGGCTCACTGCAATACTCCACCTCCCAGGTTCAAGTGATTCTCCTGCCTCAGCCTCCCAAGTAGCTGGGATTACAGGTGTCCACCGCCGTGCCCAGCTAATTTTGTATTTTTAGTAGAGCTGAGGTTTCACCATGTTGGCCAGGCTGGTCTCAAACTCCTGACCTCAAGTGATCCACCCGCCTCAGTCTCCCAAAGTGGTGGGATTACAGGCGTGAGCTACCACGCCTGGCCAAGAATGTTGAATTTGATCAGATGTTTTTAGATAAACATTGAGATCTCCATAATGTACCATGCTGATTCACTTGGTCCAGCTCAGCTCCCTGCCTAGGTAATACTTACTATTTCCTTTCAGTCCTCGCATCTTGCCTTTATAAAAAGATTCTTCCATTCAGTCTCATTTCTCTCGTCTTTGAATTAAATTTCATAGACTTCAGTAGCTTTTATTTTGCTCCTCAGATAGGTTTACAAGATCCTAGGCGGCAAGGGACCATATATAACTTAACCTTCTTTTATATTCCTTGGTATAAAACTGGAAATAACAAGCACTCATCCCTTCTTCCTCTTTCCTTTTTTCTTTACATGTTTTATAGTGAAATTTTGCTTTACATTTTAAAAATATAAATGTTTCAAACTATTCAATACATGACAGTTGTATTGGGTGTCTTTCCTATTGTACAACCTGACTTTGCCTTATGAGTTTTTGAAATAATGCAAAATATTTTTACAGGAATATATCCTGAGTGGATCTCACAGTTGTAAATTATGCTGAACAACTAAGGCAAAATCTCCTCGTCTCTGGAAACGTAGCTGACCTCTGGCCTGTAGCAGGCCATGCAGTTTTTTTCTAAGTGTCAGTCAATAATATAGTAACTTTAAAACAACATAATTAGGAGTTCAGCTGGGTTAATGTGACATTCTCTCTCCCTCTCCCCCAACCCCCTTTCTCTCTTAGACCTTTAAGTATTTTAGTTTTCAGTAATGTTATTTTTCTTAACAGGTTAAAAGGGTAAAGAGGGAAACACAGATAAATAAGGGTGGAGGCTGAAAACAACTGTTTAGTGACTGCCGTCTGTTTTGTGTTTCCATTACTCAAGAAATTTAATCCAAATAAGAGAATGAACAGTAATGCATATTTTTTGTTTATTTATTTGGTTTTGCTTTTTAAAAAGTGCAGTGTGATATACTTAACTGGTAGATCATTTTTGGCTTTTGTTGCATCTGTGGGCTGGAGGGTATATCAGGATGTCACCTGAGACCCAGCCTTCTGATGAAAAGAAATGGGAGCGAGCAGGCTAGTATACTGGGTACAGGGTTCTTTTTGCTTGATGGGGAAGGTAAAGGTCCACTCACCCTGAGTTGCCTGAATTACATTCTTCTTCACTTTGTCTCTGCCATGGATAAGGTCTCATTATAACCTCTTGCTGAACTTGTACTTGTCCTAAGACTGGTAGTAGTTAAATCCTGAACTACCTTTTGGAAGTAGTTATGTTAGAATGTGATGGTGAAGGATGGTAATGGCAATCAATTTGTCAGACAGATTTCTTAGGGTACGTGAGTTTGGAGAAGTATAAGACCTATGGCCAGCACATCTGTGCTGCCCTTTTCCCTGAAGAGTCAGTAGGGTATTGTAGCATAAAAATTTAGGAAGTCTTGGCTGGACGCAGTGGCTCACACCTGTAATCCCAGCACTTTGGGCCAAGGTGGACGAATCACTTGAGATCATGAATTCAAGACCACCCTGGCCAACATGGCAAAACCCCGTCTCTACTAAAAATACAAAAATTAGCTGGGCCTAGTGGCATGTGCCTGTAGTCTCAGCTTCTCAGGAGGCTGAGGCAGGAGAATCGCTTGAACCCAGGAGGGGGAGGTTGCAGTGAGCCGAGATTGCCCCACTGCAGCCTGGATGACAGAATAAGACTCCGTTTCAAAAAAAAAAAAAAAAAAAAAAAAGGGCCAGTCACAGTGGCCCACGCCTGTTATCCCAGCACTTTGGGAGGCCAAGGCGGGCGGATCACAAGGTCAAGAGATCGAGACCATCCTTGCCAATATGGTGAAACCCCATCTCTGCTAAAAATGCAAAAATTAGCTGGGCATGGTGGCACACGCCTGTAGTCCCAGCTACTCGGGAGGCTGAGCCAGGAGAATCATGAGGTTGTGGTGAGCTGAGATTGTGCCACTGCATTCCAGCCTGGCGACAGAGTGAGACTGCCTCGCAAAAAAAAAAAAAAGGAAGCCTTGGCTGGGCGTGGTAGCTGATGACTGTAATCCCAGCACTGGGAGGCCAAGGGAGTCAGATCACATGAGGCCAGGAGTTCAAGACCAGCCTGGCCAACACGGTGAAACCCCGTCTCCACTAAAAATATAAAAAAAAAATTAGCCGGGCATGGTAGCACTCACCTGTAATCCCAGCTACTCGGGAGACTGAGGCATGAGAATCACTTGAACTCAGGAAACAGGCTTCAGTGAGCCGAGATCATGCCACTGCACTCCAGCCTGGGTGGCAGAGTGAGACTCCGTTTCAAAAAAAAATTAGGAATCCTTGTTACCTGTTTGAGACTTGATTGATATCCTGTGGCTGCAGCTTAGGGAATGATCCCCTGTATATCTCTGCCCTGGAAATAAATTTTATTCACATTCTCTCCCAAGACTATATAGTTTCATCTTGTTATCTAAAACAGTATAGCCTGGGGTGGTGTGAGAGGTGTCTTTTGGAGGAGGGTACTAAAGATGACTCCAGGTGTGCTCCTGGTGGTGTCATGCTTGATACTGCCTGGTCTTTTGTGTTACCTTCCCAGAGCCTTCAACAGCCCTGCAGACATCTCAGATTTGTTGGGCCCCTGGACCTTTTAGAGGAATGCATGTTATCTCCATTGCTGCCCTGAATATGCAAGCTTAGCCTTTTCAGTGTATCTTTTTTTTTTTTAATTTTTATTTTACTTTAAGTTCCGGGATACATGTGCAGAATGTGCAGGTTTGTTACATAGGTAAATGTGTACCATGGTGGTTTGCTGCACCTATCAAGTCATCACCTAGGTTTTAAGCTCCACACGCATTAGCTATTTGTCCTGATGCTCTCCCTCCCCTCAACCCCCACCCCCACCAACAGGCCCGGGTGTGTGTTGTTCCCCTCCCTGTGGTCCATGTGTTCTCATTGTTCAACTCCCAGTTATGCGTGAGAGCATGCGGTGCTTGGTTTTCTGTTCCTGTGTTAGTTTGCTGAGGATGATGGCTTCTAGCTTCATCCATGTCACCACAAAGGACATGATCTCATTCCTTTTTATGGCTGCATAGTATTCCATGGTGTACGTGTACCACATTTTCTTTATCCAGTCTGTCATTGATAGGCATTTGGGTTGGTTCCATGTCTTTGCTGTTGTAAATAGTGCTGCAGTAAACATACGTGTGCATGTGTCTTTATAGCAAAATGATTTATATTCCTTTGGGTATATACCCAGTAATGGGATTGCTGGGTCAAATGGTATTTCTGCTTCTAGATTCTTGAGGAATCACCACACTATCTTCCATGATGGTTGAACTAATTTATATTCCCACCAATCGTGTAAAAGCATTCCTATTTCTCCACAGCCTTGCCAGCATCTTTCGTTTCTTGACTTTATATATAATCGCCATTCTGACTGGTGTGAGATAGTATCTCATTGTGGTTTTGATTTGCATTTCTCTAATGATCAGTGATGTTGAGCTTTTTTTCATATGTTTGTTGGCCACATAAATGTCTTCTTTTGAGAAGTGTCTGTTCATATCCTTTGCCCACTTTTTGATGGGTTTTTTTCCCCGTTCTGTAGGTTGCATGTTCACTCTGATGATAGTTTATTTTGCTGTGTAGAAACTCTTGAGTTTAATTAGATTCCATTTGTCAATTTTAGCTTTTGATGCAGTTGCTTTTGGCATTTTCATCAAGAAATCTTTGCCCATGCCTATGTCCTGAATGGTATTGCCTAGGTTTTCTTCTAGGATTTTTATGGTTTTGGGTTTTACATGTAAGTCTTTAATCCATCTTGACTTATTTTTTGTATAAGGTGTGAGGAAGGGGTCCAGTTTCAGTTTTCTGCATATGGCTAACCAGTTTTTTGAGCACCATTTATTAATTAAGGAATCCTTTCCCCAGTGCTTGTTTTTGTCAGGTTTGTTGAAGATCAGATGTTTGTAGATATGTGGTGTTATTTCTGAGGTCTCTGTTCTGTTCCCTTGGTCTGTGTGTCTGTTTTGGTAGCAGCATGCTGTTTTGGTTACTGTAGCCTTGTAGTATAGTTTGAAGTCAGGTAGTGCGTGTGATGCCTCCAGCTTCGTTCTTTTTGCTTAGGATTGTCCTGGCTATTAGTGTATCTCTTTAAATGGGTCTAGTAAGAAAACATCTCAGTTCATCAGCCTTTGACTTAACCTTGTTTTTTCTTCATATGAGCAATGAAATTAAAATGGTTACAGAACTCGTAGAACTTTTTCATTCTTAGAATGCTAGAGTATACAGTTTGTAAAATACTATTATTGGCCAGGCATGGTGGCTCATGTCTGTAATCCCAGCACTCTGGGAGGCTGACGTGATGAAACCCCATCTCTACAAAAAATACAAAAAATTAGCTGGGCGTGGTGGTGGGTGCCTATAATCCCAGCTACTCAGGAGGCTGAGGCAGGAGAATTGCTTGAACCCAGGAGGCGGAGGTTGCAGTGAGCCGAGGTTGCGCCATTGCACTCCATCCTGGAGGAGACTCCATCTCAAAAAAAAAAAAAAAAAAAAAAATCTTATGGGTGGTATTGATGAGGTGTTATGACTAGTATTACAGCTGCAGAAATTACCCTAGGGGATAAAAACAAATGAAAAGAATGTAGGAAGTCAGCTAAAGTGCTTAAAATCGAATCCTGGCATTTTCATAAACTTGTAATAGTTTAGAAAATAATTTCATTCGTTATGTTTGTAATAGTTTGATATTTAAGCCTAGGCTGTGTCTAGCTAGGATCTGTTTGCTCATGGATAAAAGTCCTTCATCTCAGTTTTGATTTTAACCATTTTCTTTTTTATTTTTCTTAACCATTTTTCTTTTTTTAACCTCTTTGTGTGTGTGTGTGTGTGTGTGACGGAGTTTCACTCTGTCATCCAGGCTGGAGTGCAGTGACGCAATCTTGGCTCACCAAAACCTTTGCCTCCCAGATTCAAGCAATTCTCCTGCCTCAGCCTCCCAAGTAGCTGGGATTACAGGCTCCTGCCACCACACCCGGCTAATTTTTTGTATTTTTAGTAGAGATGGGGTTTCACCATGTTGGCCAGGCTGCTCTTGAACTCCTGTCCTCAAGTGATCTGCCCTCCTGGGCCTCCCAAAGTGCTGGAATTACGTGCGTAGGCCACTGCGCCCAGCCTTCTCTGATTCTTTATGGTATTACTGGTTTTGGTCTACTCCATTTTACTTCTGTGTGAATTTCTCTTTAATTCTAGTGACTGGTTTCAAAGAGGTGAAGATTCCATCCTTAATAAAGCTGATGAGGCCAGGTACAGTGGCTAACGCCTGTAATCCCAGCACTTTGGGAGGCCAAGGTGGGTGGATCACCTGAGGTCAGGAGTTTGAGAAGACCAGCCTGACCAACATGGAGAAACCCCGTCTCTACTAAAAATACAAAATTAGCTGGGCATCGTGGCGCATGCCTGTAATCCCAGCTACTCTGGAGGCTGATGCAGGAGAATCGCTTGAACCTGGGAGACAGAGGTTGTGGTGAGCCAAGATCACGCCATTGCACCCCAGCCTGGGCAATAAGAGGGAAACTCTGTCTCTAAATAAAGAAAGAAAGAGCCGAGCGTGGTGGCGGGCACCTGTAGTCCCAGCTCCTGGGGAGGCTGAGGCGGGAGAATGGTGTGAACCCAGGAGGCAGAGCTTGTCGTGAGCGGAGATCGCACCACTGCACTCCAGCCTGGGTGACAGAGCAAAAAATAAAATAAAATAAAATAAAGCTGATGAAAATCAACTCTACGTCAACAACTGAAATTAGTAGCAAGCCCTAGAAGCACCCTTTAGGCTGTTAGAACCAAGAGTTTTGTGGGTTTTTGTTTTGTTTTGTTTGTTGTTTTTTTGAGAGAGGGTCTTGCTCTGATAGGCAGGCTGGAATGCGGGGGCTCACTCACAGCTTGCTGCAACCTCAACCTCCCAGGCTCAAGCCATTCTCCCGCCTCAGCCTCCCAAAGTGCTGGGATTACAGGTGTGAGCCACTGCCACCTGCTGAGGTTCTTCAGTCTTTACTTACTTCTTACTTTTAGTAACAGTGGTACACCTTGCTGAAGTTAAAGGTTCTACGTTAACTGGATCAGATTGTTGGCTTAAATATTGAGAGGCAGGGCATCAAAGGTGGTAGTGCTAAAATTCTCTGGATTTTTTTTTTTTTTGAGACAGAGTTTCACTCTGTTTCCCAGGCTGGAGTGCAGTGGCGCAGTCTCAGCTCACTGCAACCTTTGCCTCCCGGGTTCAAGCAATTCTGCGTCAGTCTTCCAAGTAGCTGGGACTACAGGCGCACACCACCACACCTGGCTAATTTTTGTATTTTTAGTAGAGATGGAGTTTCACCATGTTGGCCAGGCTGGTCTCGAGCTCCCGACCTCGTGATGCGCCCACCTCGGCCTCCCAAAGTGCTGGGATTACAGGCGTGAGCCACCGCTCCCGGCCTCTGGTCTTGAACTTCTGACCTTGTGATCTGCCCGCCTCGGCCTCTCAAAGTGCTGGGATTACAGACGTCAGCCACTGCGCTGGCCTAACCCTGTAATTATTATATGTTGATTTTTGGCATGCTCATAATTACCTGGAACATAAAGTTTTGCTGGTAATTCCCTGTTATCTTTCTTTGCTGATTTGTTTTAAACATACCATTGAATTAAAGCCAGTAATCCCACCAGTTATACAATACTACTGGAGTGTGTTTTGTTTTGTATTTTGAGACGTAGTTTCGCTGTTGTTGCCTAGGCTGGAGTGCAGTGGCACGAACTGGGCTCACCACAACCTCCACCTCCCAGGTTCAAGTGATTCTCCTGCCTCAGCTTCCCAAGTAGGTGGGATTACAGGCATGTGCCACCACGCCTGGCCTTATTTTTTTTTTTTTTTTTTTTTTGAGAAGGAATCTTGCTCTGTTGCCCAGGCTAGAGTGCAGTGACGCAGTCTTGGCTCACTGCAATCTCCGCCTCCCGGGTTCAAGCAATTCTTCTGCCTTGGCCTCCCGAGTAGCTGGGATTACAGGGGCGTGCCACCACGCCAGCTAATTTTTGTATTTTTAGTAGAGACGGGGTTTCACCATGTTGGCCAGGCTGGTCTCCAACTCCTGACTTCGTGATCTATATCTATATCTATATCTATATCTATATCTATCTATCTCTCTCTCTCTCTCTCTCTCCATCTATAAAGCCCAAAACATTTTTGGTCCCAAGCATTTTGTATACAGGGTACTCAAACTGTAGAAGGCAAACATGAAAAGGCTAATTCAGCTTCTCTAACCTTCAAGTTCTAATTCTAAATGAATGTCTCATTCTATGACAGTACACTGAGTTTATACTGTATGATTGCTTTTTTTCACCCACTCCAATGGTTCAAAGTTATTTCTAATATGAAAATACTTTAGTTTTCTCAAAACTTTTCTCTGCAAAACTAAATTCCAGCTGTCAGCCCTTGAGTGTATAACAAGTGGTAAAGAAAGACTAAATGTAAATGTTAGCAAAATTGATGATTGCTGTCACAGAGCCATAGCTTGATCTGTAGAGTGCCTACCGCTTGTGAGGTAAGCAACACATTTGAAACTTATAAATACGTAGTTTCTCTTCTGATGTTAAAAAAAAAGAAAAACTTATAACTAAGAATATAATATTATGGATGTAGTATGACAGGGGCTAAAAGTTCTGGAGGCTTTGCGGGGGTGTCCTTTTTCATGAAATACTTGTATGATTTGAAAGGGAATACTCTTGAAAGAGTACCTTCAGGGTTAATGAGATTTTAAATAAATTCTATTTCTTCAGAATAGAAATGAGTTCTTTTTTTTAGGAGTCATTTGAATTTTTCTTTCAGAAATCGAGCTATAGCAGATTATCTTCGTTCAAATGGCTATGAAGAGGCATATTCAGTTTTTAAAAAGGAAGCTGAATTAGACATGGTATGTTTTACATTTTACAATTCAAAGTATAGTTAATGAGTGGATTTTTACTGAAGTATCTGTAGTTAACAGTTATGCACAATTTTGTCATTTGTTATTCTGGTCTACTTGGTACTGAACTTGATTTTCACTCCTTTTTTTTTATTTTTTATTTTAATTTTTGAGATGGAGTCTCACTTTATCTCCCAGGCTGGAGTGCAGTGGCGTGATCTCGGCTCACTGCAACCTCTGCCTCCCAGATTCAAGCGATTCTCCTACTTCAGCCTTCCGAGTAGCTGGGATTACAGGCACGCACCACCACACCCAGCTAATTTTTGTATTTTTAGTAGAGACGGGGTCTCGCCATGTTGGCCAGGCTGGTCTCAAACTCCAGACCTCAGGTGATCCACCCGCCTCAGCTTCCCAAAGTGCTGGGATTACAGGTGAGCCACCGTGCCCAGCCACTCCCTTTTTTTATAATCAGATTTTTAGTAATGTTTGGGCTTAAAGATGAACGATCTTTGTCTTGAGGATCATAGTTAAGCCATTTTAAAAAAATTCTAAATTTATTTTCTCTAGAATGAAGAATTAGATAAAAAGTATGCTGGTCTTTTGGAAAAAAAATGGACATCTGTTATTAGATTACAAAAGAAGGTAACTAAGTCTTTTTTCTTTAAAATTAGTTGTATTCAGTTATATAAACTTTCTGAAAATAACATTCTTCTGCATTAATTAATAATTGCATCTAATCTTTAAAAAGCAAATAAAAATACATTTTTTGTGCTTCATGAAAAGTATGACCTAGGCATATTATTGCAGATACATGGTAATTCACATATCTGGAGTTGCTGACTGGGTTCAATCTGCATAGTCCTGACTTTGAGGAATTGATACTGAAAGAACTCATTTGTGCATTTAGAAGGAAAGAACACATGGAGCCATTGTGATTGATGCTGGGAAAAGAGCACTAAAATGTGCTCGTAGACAAGTCGTTTTTATCTCTGAGCTTTTATTTTTATCTGTAAATACAACAAATAATATTCCAGTCCTAAAATGGATACTTCATAGGCAAAGTTAGAATAAGTAAATAACATTGTTATGAGTTCATCATATAAAGCTCTTAGAAAAGTGCTTAGCACATAGTAGATGCTCAATAAATATTAGCTTTTATTAATATTATTATTACCATATATAATGTGGTTTGGAAAGAACTTACTAAGAGTAGCAGCCTTAGAGGGACCAAGACAAATTCACTGCCCTTCTCTAATTAGTAGAGGACTCTGTCACCAGATACAAATCGAAATTTTTCTTTTTGTTAAAGAGTTAAGGCAATTGTACTGAATTTTTCTCAGTTTTTAGTTTCCTCACATGACTTAGATTTTGATGCTGTATAAAATAAATAATTTTCATTTAAAGTTGACAAATGCTTTGGAGATTACTGAAATTTTTTCAAGTATCCTACATACGTAGTTGCAAAATAAAGGCAGTTTTTTAAAATGTCACATGCTATTTTTATTGAAATCTATCTGTACATAACTACATGTTCTTTTTCAAGGTTATGGAATTAGAATCAAAGCTAAATGAAGCAAAAGAAGAATTTACGTCAGGTGGACCTCTTGGTCAGAAACGAGACCCAAAAGAATGGATTCCCCGTCCACCAGAAAAATATGCATTGAGTGGTCACAGGAGTCCAGTCACTCGAGTCATTTTCCATCCTGTGTTCAGTGTTATGGTCTCTGCTTCAGAGGATGCTACAATTAAGGTAATTTTTTGTTAAAAGCAGACTTAACGGGAGGCTGAAGCAGGAGAATGGCATGAACCCGGGAGGCGGAGTTTGCAGTGAGCCGAGATTGCACCACTGCACTCCAGCCTGGGTGACAGAGCCACACTCTGTCTCAAAAAAAAAAAAGCAGACTTAAAGTTAATAGGGTGAAGAAAATTAAAAGATCCTGAAAATGAGGGCCTATGAAGAGGGACAGGAGGTACTCTGAAACGTGTGATTTGGTTCTGAATCTTAAAAGACAGAATTGGAATAAAATATCATTGTGGCTCCTGAGAGGCATGCTGCCAGGTAAGTTTGATGGTGAATTTGAGAAAGTCGGGTGTCACTAACTGAGTTGATGTCAGTAGATCACCTTGTGCTTGAACAATTTTTGTTCTTGGAGAATGAAAAGTGTGTGTCTTACCTTTAAACGGAGGTTATGTGTGAAATACTGGTTGACAAAACTAGTGATTGATAGGGTGAATCTATACTGCAAAAGAATTCAGTAGAGGATTCATTTAAATTGGACTTTCCTTGATGTATTTAAAATTGGCTTTCCAAGAGTACGGGAATATACAGGCTTTTCATTTTATAAATTATGTATTTCATTAAAAAATTTTTTTTCACAGTAAACATATTATTACCTTTTAATGTTGTGCTTTTTTAATTAGGAAAAGAGTTGTTTTTAAGTTGCCTTTGTTCCAGACACAATAAAATGACAGTTGTATAAACCACCTACAGAAAGATAAGATAGTTGCAATATAGGTAGATTTAGGTAGATGCCTCTATCCTAAGGGTTATTTCAAAGTAAGTTACAGATACTAAGTTTCATTTACAAAAGTATAACCAATCGGCCGGGCACGGTGGCTCATGCCTGTAATCCCAGCACTTTGGGAGGCCAAGGCGGGTGGATTGCCTGAGCTCAGGAGTTCAAGACCAGCCTGAGCAACACGGAGAAACCCCATCTCTACTAAAATACAAAAAAATTAGCTGGGCATGGCAGCATGCGCCTGTAGTCCCAGCTACTTGGAAGGCTGAGGCAGGAAATTCGCTTGAACCCAGGAGACAGAGGTTGCAGTTAGCCAAGATCGCTCCACTGCACTCCAGCCTGGGCGACAGAGCGAGACTGTCTCAAAAAGGTAGTAACAACTAACCAAATAGTAACGACGGTTTGGCCTTACTACTAACAGCAGAAGAAATAAACACTGAAATTATGGGCCGGGTGTGGTAGCTCATGCCTGTAGTCCTAGGACTTTGGGAGGCCAAGGTGGGAGGACTGCTTGAGCTCAGGAGTTAGAGACCAGCCTGGGCAACATAGCAAGACCTCGTCTCTACTTAAAATTAGCCAGGTATGGTGGTGCATGCCTGTAGTCCTAGCTACTCAGGAGGCTGAGATGGGAGGATCACATGAGCCTGGGAGTTGGAGGCTGCAGTGAGCTATGATTGAGCCAGTGTACTCCAGCCTGGGCGAAGAGTGAGACCCTGTCTTAAAAACAAAAAAATTGGACTGGGCGCGGTAGCTCATGCCTGTAATCCCAGCACTTTGGGAGGCCGAGGTGGGCGGATCACGAGGTCAGGAGATCGAGACCATCCTGGCTAACACGGTGAAACCCTGTCTCTATTAAAAAATACAAAAAATTAGCCGGGAGTGGTGGCGGGCTCCTGTAGTCCCAGCTACTCGGGAGGCTGAGGCAGGAGAATGGCGTGAACCCGGGAGGCGGAGCTTGCAGTGAGCCAAGATCGCGCCACTGCACTCCAGCCTGGGCGACAAGAGTGAGACACACATACATATATATGTGTGTCAAATTGTCAAGGTATTTTACCTATTAAATAAGAATTCCCAGTGATGATAAGATTTTGATAAAGTAGTCATTCTCATTACATTTGATACAGTCTTACGGGATATCAATTTAACAGAGTATATGAAGGCTTTAAAAGTTTATACTTTTTGACCCACTAATTGTTTCTCCCCATTACTGTCTGACCTAGGTATTATAAAATGAGGACAGAATTTTTTTATATTAAAAAATGTTCACTATAATGTTTTCTATAATAGTGATTTAGCCAGCAATTATAATTTTTTTTTTTTTTTTTTTTTTTGAGATGGAGTTTCACTCTTGTTACCCAGGCTGGAGTGCAGTGGTATGATCTTGGCTCACTGCAGCTTCCGCCTCCCAGGTTCAAGCAATTCTGCCTCAGCCTCCCGAGTAGCCGGGGGTACAGGCGCCCGCCACTGTGCCTGGCTAATTTTTTGTGTTTTTTAGTAGAGACGGGGTTTCACCATATTAGCCAGGATAGTCTCGAACTGACCTCGTGGTCCGCCCGCCTTGGCCTTCCTAAGTGCTAGGATTACAGGCGTGAGCCACTGCACCCGGCCATATTTCATTTTTTAACTCAAAATGACATATGCTTTTGTTCATTTGCTATTCGTGAACAGTTTACATCTTCTGAAATCTTTCCTTGGACCTTTAGATGTCTGAGTTCTGCTGGTCTAGTAGGATCGAGTATTCTTCCATTGTTCCTCAAATATTCTACATACAAATGCCTGCTACAGCCCTCTGAAGCTCCTTCCCTTCCCTTCCCCTTTCTTTCCCTTTCCTTTCCATCTCTTTCTCTTTCTTTCCTCTTATTTCTTCCCCTTAAGTTTCCTTATTTACATGTCATTCCTGCTCTGAGACAGGGAGCGGACTGTGTCTTGTGACTTTATATACCTTATCACTATTACAGTTGGTTATGTGATAGAAACCTTATAAATGTGGTTCTAGAGATAGATTTTAATAATTGCAACATTAGTTTTCCCTGTAGAAAAAGAGACCAATTTATACATGAGATACAATATTTCTAAAATAGTTATCCTTTGTTACTTGTTCGGTTAGTTACTCAATAAGGTGCCAGACTGGCCTGCTGAGTGCAAATGTGAAACAAGAAAGGAGTGATGGAGTTGGTGTTAACCGATTTTCTGTTCACTTGACAGGTGTGGGATTATGAGACTGGAGATTTTGAACGAACTCTTAAAGGACATACAGACTCTGTACAGGACATTTCATTCGACCACAGCGGCAAGCTTCTGGCTTCCTGTTCTGCAGATATGACCATTAAACTATGGGATTTTCAGGGCTTTGAATGCATCAGAACCATGCACGGTAAGGGGTAGAGGATAGTGCTTTAATAGTAATTTCTATCATGCTACTTCAGAAGGAATATTGTTTCTAACAGTGTACAGTGTTCCTTTATTCACCTCTTAATTGTCAGTATTGGTGGAAGAGCATATCGTGTAGATAGTCCAGGGATAAGCCACAGTAGTTGAGAGTGCTTTCTATTAGGAAGTTTTAAGTATCTTTTAGCACTTTACATAAAATATTTGTATGAGTATTTTTTGGTAAGAAAAACTGCCAGGTCATTTATCTGTATTTGAGTTAAAAATGGTTTTGTTTGTGTTTTAATTTTTCTTAGTTGGGAAACTGAAGTCCAGAGAGAGTAGGTCGAGTGAAAACGAGCCCAGATTCTCTTGCTCACTTAAGTAAAATGAGCTGAGCGCACATACCCCATGCCCTCGTTCAGTATTTCCCGGGTCTTGTTGTGGGAACTGTTTTCTGAGGCAGTATGTTTTGTGGAAAGAGAGTAATTTGCTTTGGAGTCAGACACCTGGGTTCAGATTCCTACTTGTCTACTTACGGTATTAGAAAATTTAAACCTCTTTCATCTGCAAAACAGAGGTAATAATACCAGAGTCATAGAGTTGTCATGAGGATGAGATGAAGTCATAAGATAAATCATCTTGGTGTAGTACCTGCCACATAGGAGATGCTCATTACGTAGGGATTTTTGTTGTTTCTTTATACATGATGACATTTGAATGTTGGGATTTTGTACAAGGAACACATACAGATTATCCATGATGTTAACACATGAGTAAACTGTGTTTACCTAGAGGGCATAATTTGAAGGTTGTGTTTTCCCTGTCCCAAATGAAATGCATTGGGGAAGTTTATAATTACAGGAATTCCACGCATGAACACTGTTTTTTTTGTTGTTGTTGTTTGGTTTTTTTTTTGAGACGGTGTCTCACTCTGTCGCCCAGGCTGGAGTGCAGTGGCGCGATCTTGGCTCACTGCAACCTCCGCCTCCCAGGTTTAAGTGATTCTCCTGCCTCCGCCTCCTGAGTATCTAGGATTATAGGCACGCGCCACCACGCCCGTCTAATTTTTGTATTTTTAGTAGAGATGGGGTTTCACCATGTTGGTCAAGCTGGTCTCGAACTCCTGACCTCCTGATCTGCCTCAGCCTCCCAAAGTGCTGGAATTATAGGCGTGAGCCACGTAAGGTCTATCATTTATTTTTCTTTAAGTCGCCTATATCTTCTAGCTCTAACTTTAAAAAGAGTTCTTTCTAATGCATTTTTTTTTTTTACCCCCAACACCACCTTTTTTTTTTTTTTTTTTTTTTTCTGGAGATGGCCTCTTGCTTTGTCACCCAAGCTGGAGTACAGTGGCACAATCTTTGCTCACTGCAACCTCCACCTCCCAGGTTCAAATGATTCTCCCACCTCAGCCTCCAAAGTAGCTGGCAATACAGGCAAGCACCACTACACCCGGCTAATTTTTTTATTTTTAGTAGAAACAGAGTTTAACCATATTGGCCAGGCTGGTCTTGAACTCCTGACCTCAGGTGATCCACCCGCCTCGGCCTCCCAGAGTGCTGGGATTACAGGCGTGAACCACTGCGCCTGGCCCACCATTTTAAACAGAGAACCAATTCCCCATTTTTCGTATCCATTCGCTTTATCTTTTTTATATCTTAGAATATCAACCTAGAAGCTAGGCACAGTGGCTCACACCTATAATCTCAGCACTTTTGGAGGCCAAGGCAGGAGGGATTGCTTGAGGACAGGAGTTCGAGACCAGTGTGGGCAAAATATGGAGACCTTGTCTCTACAAAAAATAAAATAGTTGTGGGTGTGGTGGTACCAGATGTGGTGGTACACACCTGTGTAGTTCCAGCTACTCGACAGGCTGAGGCGGGAAGAGCTCTTGAGCCCAGGAGTTCAAGGCTACAGTGAGCTATGATTGCACCACTGCACTTTAGCCTGGGTAACAGAGCAAGTCCTTGCCTCACAAAAAAAAAAAAAAAAAAAAAAAAAAAATTGTTTTCCTAGCGTTCATATGTAAACATTCAGACTCACTGAGGTAAGTATATGAATATATTCAAATGTTGATAATCGTGATGCCTTTTGTTTTTAGACCATTTGTACAGGTTGAAATTTAATCCTAAATGGAGTTGACTATTTCCTTGTGGATTGTTTTTACTGACTTTTTTAACTTTATCGTGTAAATCCAGGTTTCTTATCCAATTTGTATAAAATCCAGTGTATTTAGAACTTGCTTTGACATAGTGAAACCCCATGGTAAAATCCCATGGTCAGCTGATGTTTCATTGCTCTTGGTGGTGTATTACTTCATAATATATTGCTGTTGTGTGTTTTAGGCCATGACCACAATGTTTCTTCAGTAGCCATCATGCCCAATGGAGATCATATAGTGTCTGCCTCAAGGGATAAAACTATAAAAATGTGGGAAGTGCAAACTGGGTAAGTAAGTTTAGTTGAAAAGGCATCAGCGGCCAGGTGCAGTGGCTCACACCTGTCATCCCAGCGCTTTGGGAGGCCAAGGTGGGCAGATCACCTGGTCAGGAATTGAAGACCAGACTGGCCAACATGATGAAACCCCATCTCTACTAAAAATACAAAAATTAGCTGGGTGTGGTGGCGCACACCTGTATTCCCAGCTACTTGGGAGGCTGAGGCAGGAGAATCACTTGAACCTGGGAGGCGGAGGTTGCAGTGAGCCGAGATTGTGCCATTGCACTCTAGCCTGGGCAACAAGAGTGAGACTCCGTCTCAAAAAAAAGAAAAGGCATCAGCTTAAAGACATATTTATAAAAAACAAAACAAAATTGTCTTCTGGTGTTACAGTCATTTCGACTTTAACCCAGAATGATCATTATGGCAGTCATATTAAATATACTTTAAAACTAAGTTTGATCTGTACATGTCTCCCAAAAAGGAGCACAGAGACATTGTAAGGAGAGACTCTATGTCCTTGAGAAGCATTTCTGTGTAATGGCTTATTTCCTCTGTGGTCTTCTTTTAGGTGATCTCTCTGTGGGTTTAAATTAAAGTGTAAATAATCTTTGTGCTGGTATACCTGTGTTAGGCTGAATTTGGTTGTGCATAGAATTACACTTGATTTTTGTAATACAAAGTTACTAGTTTTACTCAGATTAGTAGAGCATAACTTTTTTCCAATATGGCTGGAAATATTTTTAAGTGTGCATTTAGTTTTGAAAGATTTTATTTCTTACACATATTTTATCTTCTAGATGTTGATTTTATTAGCTCCTTAATGAAATGTCTGTTAGCTTATTGTTCCCACTTTAATTAACCAGGATTGTACATTTATTCTGTCGACTTGCATCTCTAACTTGGTACCATTCTCTTCATCCCAGTACATATTTTTATATCACTTCTGGGAAGCGTCCTGATGATTGTCATTCACAGTGTAAGTTATTATTTATATTGACAGCTACTGTGTGAAGACATTCACAGGGCACAGAGAATGGGTACGTATGGTACGACCAAATCAAGATGGCACTCTGATAGCCAGCTGTTCCAATGACCAGACTGTGCGTGTATGGGTCGTAGCAACAAAGGAATGCAAGGCTGAGCTCCGAGAGCATGAGCATGTGGTAGAATGCATTTCCTGGGCTCCAGAAAGCTCATATTCCTCCATCTCTGAAGCAACAGGATCTGAGGTACTGTGTATACAAATGTCTTCATGGTTTTATTGCTGATATCTGAAGTCCTTAGATAACTTTGCTCATTCCCTGTTTCAGGGCTGTTAATGCATTTAAAAATCTGCATCCCACAATTCTGAATCTTGAAATTCTCTACTCTTAACAGCTTGCTGATGTGTTTACATTATTTAACCAGTGATGATTATTGCTGTCAGCCTATCCTTGATTTGATACGTGATGGGTATTCTCCTAAAGAATTGAAATTTATCAGAAAAACCATTGTTATGACATCATCTCAATGTAAAACAAAACTTGAGGGAGAGGTTAAAGTTTTCTGTCAGAAAAATAGCCTTCATTAATGAAGATAATGATTTTATTTATAAATTTATGGTAAAATGCAGTTCAGTATTTATTTTTTAAAATTAATCCCAGATGTGATAGTACAAATGTTTCTTTAAATGAAGACTAATTCATATGGCAGCCTCTGATGTTCTTGATCATTTAAAAGTACTAGCTGAGCCTGGAGTTTTAACACATTTCTTTCTGATCTTTATGGTTTTGGTGTTTATTATTAATATGTTAAAAATTACAAGGTACAGCGGCACATGGCTACAGTCCTAGCTACTCAGGAGGCTGAGGCAAGAGGATCACTTGTGTCCAGAAGTTAAAGTTCCGCCTGGGACAACATAGCAAGATCTCTGTTTCTAATGAATGAAAATGAATGGTCTAAAACTTTTGTTTTTGAGACAGTCTCACTCTGTCGCCCAGGCTGGAGTACAGTAGCACAATCTCGGCTCACTGCAACCTCCGCCTCCCAGGTTCAGGCGATTCTCCTGCCTCAGCCTCCTGAGTAGCTGGGACCACGTATGCATGTACCACCCTGCCAGCTAATTTTTATATTTTTAGTAGAAACAAGGTTTTGCCCTGTTGGCCAGGCAGCTCTCAAACTCGTGGCCTCAAGTGATCCGACCACCTCAACTTCCCAAAGTTCTGGGATTACTGGTGTGAGCCACTGTGCCTGGCTTCACATTGATTTTGATAGAGGCATTCCTATCATGTATTTTTAAAACTACATTTCAATAAACAAAGGAGGCAGTTTCCTCTCCCCCTACCCCCATCCCACTTATTTTTCTAAATGAATCTTCTCTTGTGAGTTCTCTTTATTTTGATTGGCCCATTGCATTTTGAGATTCTGTTTACTGCCCTCTGGTGGTGGTTACATGCTGTATGTCATAAATTTGATTCTGGTGTGGTGGCTCACGCCTGTAATCCCAGCACTTTGGGAAGTCAAGGCAGGAGGATCACTTGAGCCCAGGAGTTTGAGCAACATAGCAAGACCCCTGTCTCTACAGAAAACTTTTTTTTTTTTTTTAACTTACCACTATACTCATGAGGGAAAAAATTTTCAAAAACTTAGCTAGGTGTGGTGGTACACTCCTGTAGTCCCAGCCACTAGGGAGACTGAGGCAGGAAGATCGCTTGATCCCAGGAGTCCCAGGAGTTCAAAGCTGCAGTGAGCTATGATTGTTCCACTGCACTCCAGCCTGGGTGACAGAATGAGACCCTGTCTTGAAATAAATAAATATTCCCTAATCCAGATCAAAAAAATAAATAAATAAATTTGGTTTTGGTTGGATTTGTAAAAGCTAAATTAAATAGTGATTACAGAAATCTTGAAAAGTAAATTTATTATCTGTTGGTTTTATGAAAACTGAGTCCTAACCTAAATAGAGACTTCTGTTCTTACATTATCTGGGTCCTTCCTGTATAGCATAGGTATGGTGTGAAAGACTTGTGTATTTCAACAGATAAAAACAAACTGGGCTAGGCGCAGTGGCTCATGCCTGTAATTCCAGCACTTTGGGAGGCCGAGGTGGGCCGATCACCTGAGGTTAGGAGTTCAAGACCAGCCTGCCCAACATGGCAAAACCCCGTCTCTACTAAAAATACAAAAATTAGCCACATGTGGTGGTGCGTGCCTGTAATCACATCTACTTGGGAGGCTGAGGCAGGAGATTCGCTTGAACCCGGGAGGCGGAGGTTGCAGTGAGCCAAGATTGCACCACTGTACTCCAGCCTCGGCGACAGAGCCAGACTCCGTCTGAAAACAAACAAAAAACCAAGATGCAACAAAATTGGGAATATAGATCATTATTAGATAGAAGCCATTTAAAGTCCATACCTAACTTCTTGTGTGGGGAACTTAATTTTTATTATGTTTTCTGTAGACTAAAAAAAGTGGTAAACCTGGGCCATTCTTGCTGTCTGGATCCAGAGACAAGACTATTAAGATGTGGGATGTCAGTACTGGCATGTGCCTTATGACCCTCGTAAGTTTGCATAATCTTACCGTTTCTTTTGCATCTTCACTGTTTATACCTTTTTGGATTAATGCTTTATGATATCTTAAATAATCTGAATTATTCTGGGCTTTAAAATAACTTCTTTATAAAGATAGTTTTCCTTTAGCTTTTGTTGTTGTTATAGTGATGTGAAAGTTATTTCTCTAGAATGCAGATTCTATAAAGAATCTGTAGAGCCAGTCAGTGTTTGAGGGGGAGATGCTGCTAGCTCACTGTATCTTTAAAAATTGTGTGATATCTCAGCCGGGAGCGGTGGCTTACGCCTGTAATCCCAGCACTTTGGGAGGCCGAGGCGGGTGGATCACGAGGTCAGGAGATCGAGCTAACACAGTGAAATCCCGTCTCTACCAAAAAATACAAAAAATTAGCTGGGCGTGGTGGCAGGCACCTGTAGTCCCAGCTACTCGGGAGGCTGAGGCAGGAGAATGGCGTGAACCCGGGAGGTGGAGCTTGCAGTGAGCCAAGATCGCGCCACTGCACTCCAGCCTGGGCGACAGAGCGAGACTCCGTCTCAAAAAAAAATAAAATAAATGTTTAACATCTCTTACGGAGAAAAAGCAGCATTCTTAGAGACCTGTTCACTGTTGAAGATGTTTGTTTCTCTGTTTCACTTTATTTATATGAATCCTTTTAACTGTTATACCTCCTTGCTCACATGATCTAGTTTATTTGGCTTATTTAGGAGCATCTGTATTTCCATAGAAAGATATGTCAATACTAGTAAGGGATTGTGGACATTCCTATGTGCCTAAAGGAGTTCCAAGGAGATCTGTGGATGTTTGTTTAGTAGTAGTTTTTATAATTTGGCATCCACATTTGTTTAGAGATTTTTTAGGTGCTAATGATACCTTGAAGTGATTGTCTCTCTGTAGGATATGACAGACATATGTGGAAGCATCTTCAAGAACTGATTAGAAAATGAAACTGTCGGCCGGGCACGGTGGCCCACGCCTGTAATCCCAGCACTTTGGGAGGCCGAGGCAGGCAGATCACGAGGTCAGGAGATTGAGACCATCCTGGCTAACATGGTGAAACCCCGTCTCTACTAAAAATACAAAAAATTAGCCGGGCGTGGTGGCGGGTGCCTGTAGTCCCAGCTACTCGGGAGGCTGAGGCAGGAGAATGGCGTGAACCCGGGAGGCGGAGCTTGCAGTGACCGGAGATGGCACCACTGCACTCCAGCCTGGGCGACAGAGCGAGACTCCGCCTCAAAAAATAAATAAATAAATAAATAAAAAGAAAATGAAACTCTCCTTTAGTAGTATTCTGAGCGGAGTTCAGCTATACCATGTTGCTGTTAAGAAAAGATGATATATAATTAAAATAAAGCAGGCCAGGTGCAGTGGCTCACTCCTGCAATCCCAGCACTTTTGGAGGCTGAGGCAGGTGGATCACCTGAGGTCAGGAGTTCAGGACCAGCCTGGCCAACATGGTGAAAGCCCGTCTCTACTAAAATTACAAAAATTAGCTGGGCGTGGCCAGGCGCGGTGGCTCACGCCTGTAATTCCAGCACTTTGGGAGGCCAAGATGGGTGGATCACCTGAGGTCGGGAGTTCGAGACCAGCCTGACCAACATGGAGGAACCCCATCTCTACTAAAAACACAAAATTAGCCAGGCATGGTGGCACATGCCTGTAATCCCAGCTACTTGGGAAGGCTGAGGCAGGCGAATCACTTTAACCTGGGAGGCGGAGGTTGCGGTGAGCCCAGATCACGCCATTGTACTCCAGCCTGGGCAACAAGAGTGAAACCATCTCAAAAAAAAAAAGCCGGGCATGGTGGCGCATGTCTGTAATCCCAGCTACTCGGGAGGCTGAGGCTCGAGAATCGTTTGCACCTGGGAGACGGAGGTTGCAGTGAGCCAAGATCGCACCATTGCCCTCCAGCCTGGGCAATGAAGTGAGACTCTGTCTCCAGAAAAAAAAAGAAAAGAAACAAGAAAAACATACTCTTGGCCAGGCACAGTGGCTCACACCTGTAATCCCAGGACTTTGGGAGGCCAAGGCAGGAGGAGCCCAGGAGTTTGAGACCAGCCTGAGCAACATAACAAGACCCTGTCTCTACCAAAATAAAAGTTTAAAAATTAGTCATGCATGATGATGCATGCCTATAGTCCTAGCTACTTGGGAGGCTAAGGCAGGAGGATTACTTGAACCCAGGAATTTGAGGCTTTAGTGAGCCGTGATCATGCCACTATACTCCAGCCTGGGCAACAGAGTTGCTGTCTCTTTTTAAAACAAAACAAAATTTTGCAATGCTGTGCTATAACTGCACTATCCAGCGTGGTAGCTACTAGCCACATGCAGCTATTATACTCTTGAAATGTGGCTAGTGAGACTGAAGAACTGAATTGTTGGTTGTATGTAATCTTAACTATTATATATTAAAGTAGGTGTACATGGACAGTAGCTACCATGTTCAACTGTGCAGGTCTAAGCCTTTTTCTTTAATGTGTAGATGAATGTGCTATTTTTTATAAAAATGGTATCATGCCCCTTAAGGTAGCTTTGTAGCAAACCTTTAATTTAGAAAGTATGTGATCCTTGCTCATGTTGTTAGATGCTCTTCTACACTGATCTACAGACAATGCTTTGTGAACATCTTTGTTAACTAAATCTCTGGGTATGTCCTTAAAGATAAATTGCAAGAACAGAACTGCTGCGACAGGGGAAATATGGATGGATAGATGGATGGATGATTAGATAGATGGATGGATGATTGGATGGATGGATGGATGGATGATTGGATGGATGGATGGATGGATGATTGGATGGATGGATGATTGGATTGATGGATAGATGGATGGATGATTGGATGGATGGATGGATGGATGATTGGATAGATGGATGGATGATTGGATGGATGGATGGATGGATGGATGATTGGATGGATGGATGGATGGATGGATGATTGGATGGATGGATGGATGGATGATTGGATGGATGGATGGATGGATGGATGATTGGATGGATGGATGGATGGATGGATGATTGGATGGATAGATGGATGATTGGATGGATGGATGGGTGGGTGGGTGGATGGATGGATGGATGGATATATAGTGAATGCCTGTATATCCTTCACCTAGTTACCATTCGTTGGTTTTCCTTCGTGTATGTGTGTATATTTTGCTGAAATCATTTGAGCGTTCATTGGAGACATCGTAACACTTTACGCCCAAGTAGTTTAGCATGAACCACCTAAGAACAAGGCTAGTATATAAATAACCACAATAAAATTATTCACACTCAAGAAATTTACCATTGATAGACTACATATTGAGATTTGTTCTTGTTATTTCCATAATGCCCTGCGGGACTTCTTTTTAACCCTCATCCAGGACCCAGTCAGGGATCGTACGTTATATTCGCTGCTCATGTCTTATGAGTTTTCAGTTTCCTTTAATCTAGAATCCCCTAGACTTTTATTTTCTTCTGGTCTTTCGATATTTTTGGTATGTATAGTTTTATTGTATTATGAAATAGATGCTATTTAAACATTTTGCCTTTTACTGAGTCAAATAACTTTTTTGTTTTTAAGGTGGGTCATGATAACTGGGTACGTGGAGTTCTGTTCCATTCTGGGGGGAAGTTTATTTTGAGTTGTGCTGATGACAAGACCCTACGCGTATGGGATTACAAGAACAAGCGATGCATGAAGACCCTCAATGCGCATGAACACTTTGTTACCTCCTTGGGTATGTACGCCTCGCGAGGTCTCTGAACATTAGATTTTGGAGTGCCAGACAAACTGTGTTTTACATAATCGTGTGGACTTTGCCAGGTAAGAAATGACTGTGCTTTCAGGGCAGAATAGAGAAGACAGATGAAAATCTTGTGGATTCCTACCATTTGTTTTAAATTCTCCTTTCCCGTTAACTCTTTCCATCATTAGCCTTATAATAAAAACATTACTTTCTCCACTGCACAACATTGGTTTTGGAAACCACAATTTGTGAAGAGGTTACTTACCACTCTGGTGGGTAATTTTTCTCCCCTATTAGTTTGTTTCTCAAACAAAATCTTCCTCAACCTTTCCCTCTGGCAGGTGTATACTATCAGATACTAGAAACTCAGAAAATTGTATTTGATTTGAGTAAACATCCTCACTATCATCTGGACTTGAATCTGGAATTTAAGAGAGTGAATACAGTCAAGTATAATAAATGCACTAAAGTATAATGGACCAAAGCCTGGGTAAGATGGGCTAATACCTGCCTCACAGGATTGGTTCAAGGATTAGGCACAAATATGGAGCATTTATGCCATGCCTGGAACATCGTGTTCAGTAAATGGATATGGCGAGACTGTGTATTGTTAGATTTGAGCCCTGCTGTGCCTTAGTCCCAGCTACTCAGGAGGCTGAGGCTGGAGGATTGCTTGAGCCCAGGAGTTCTGGGTTACAGTGTGCTGTGCTGATGGGATGTTTGCACTAAGTGCAGCATCAATGTGGTGACCTCCTGGGAACAGGAGACTCCCAGGTTGCCTAAGGAGGAGTGACCTGGCCCAGGTCAGAAACAGAGCAGGTCAAAACTCCCTTGCTGATCAGTAGTGGGATCGCACCTTTGAACAGCCACTGCACTCCAGCCTGGGCAACATAGTGAGACCCTGCCTTTGAAAAAAGAAAAAAAAGGATTTGAGCCCCATTTGGGATGGGTCAAACAGGAACAGGCGTTTTTATTGAGATGTTAATACAGGATTTGATCATTGAGTCTCAACTTCCCTAACTGAATTGGCAAACTAGATACCTTCTTGGGTTATGGTATATTAGAGAAACACGAAAACTACTGGCATTTGGACTTTCTTATTTTGTGGCTCATTAAAAATTGTATCTGGCTCAGTGTGATGGAGGGTTGGGACCGGGCAGGGTCTTGCTCTGTCACCCAGGCTGGAGTGCAGTGGTGCAGTCATGGCTCGCTGCAGCCTCAGCTTCCCAGCTCAAACAGTTCTGCGTCAGTCTCCCGAGTAGCTGGGACTACAGGCACACAGTACCATGCCCAGCTAATTTTTCTTTTAATTTTGTATTTTGTAGAGAGGGGGTCTCACTATGTTTGTTGTCCAGGCTTACGTGTGAGTTTTAAATAAACCATTTCTTTTTCTTTCAGATTTCCACAAGACGGCACCCTATGTCGTCACTGGCAGCGTAGATCAAACAGTAAAAGTGTGGGAGTGCCGTTGATTGCGTCTCCTTCGGCCCCTCCTCCCTCTTTTCCTCTGGATGCACTCTGATGATACCATGGTTACCCCATTGAGCTCTGTTTAAATAAATATTGTCCTTTCATGTAAATTATTCTGGATGTAGATTGAGCTTATTAAATGTTACACACAAAGTATTCATGCATGGTGAATCCAAATTGTATACTGTAAATTTACATACGTTGTCTAGAAGTACCATAGGGGTTTAAGAACCTGGGCTGGCATTGGTCACACCAGGCCTAAGAAGGCAGAAGTCGAATCAATTGAACTAGGGCACTAAACTGAATAGTTGACAGTGTCATTTTATGTTGGATTATTAATTCCTGTTTTTCTTTCTGCTATCTGTTGGTGCCTGACTTGATGGCCTCATTTGGGGAAAAGTGGTGGTTATTAGGGCTTTTTCTGAAATGTGTATCTATGTAACATCACTTAAGTGTGCTTAATAAATCTTCTTTAAGGATTTTAGATAATAAGGCTACAACTCAGAATCTTCTGAACCATCTATGTAATGAATGGGGATTATACATTGGAATTTTTGTCATGACACATTTGCCAAATCAGTAGGATATATTTGTTTTGGCAGCCTATCACGCAGAGGCTAGTGGTATATTTATGTAAGAAAATGACTGTAAATCTCAAGAAAAATCTCAGCAGCTAATAGCAACTCATTTATTTCATTTGGGTCTTAATGCTTTGTAAACAGGTCAAAAAATACTGTCATACTCTAAGCTTCTATTTTCCACACTAGACATACTTCTAGTTGTATTCTCCATACTATTAGACTGTGTAGTGATGTGACTTCCAAGTAGAATTTAATCTTCCCATTGAGCGTGTCATGGTACAAATCACTATTCGTTTTTGGTGTTTTTTAGGGATGTGCAATGTGCATTACATAATGACAGAAATACTGAGAAGGTTCTGTGTGCCCATTTGAAAGGAGTGGGAGGAATACAGCAGTTTGTTTTTCAACATGAATCTGATATTGATTTAAACTGTTTCACTTACAAGTTTTAAAAAAAATGACAGGGTTTAATGGAGCGTGCATAAAAATGTACTGTTTTCACCTTTTGTTTATATGTAAATGTTTGTAAGTATATGGGCCTATCTGTAAGTGGATAAGTCTGTATGTGTGTATCATACACATCAACCTCCATGTCCTTAGTCCTGGGTTTTTGAAAAAGTGCTAAAACGGACAAGTAGAATAAATCTTGCTGTGGAATGCCATGCTTTAGAACAAACACTTTTTGATCTTAATGCTTCTGAAAACTAGGTCTGACTCTGGGGATTTTTTTCCAGCCGAAGGAAAATCACTTCCGTTATGTCCCCCTCTAATTTAGCCGCTCGACATTTTACACAACCCGGATATGTTGTATATTTTGACCCAAAGTTACAAGTAGGTTTAAGAGAATTTTTACCCATGACTTTTGGAGCACTATTCCATTGTCAGTTATTAATAAAGAATTCCATTGCTTAGCTAACCAACAGGTTTTTTTTGTTTCCAAGAGAGTTATTTGAAAAGTTAACAGAACAATGAGATAACGGTGACAGTTTAACAAAGATAAAATTCTGAATTGCGTTTTATTCATTTGTGTACTATGTGATTTTTTAAATGTCCCCTTTAGTATGTAATGGAAAATTGGTTCCTGCAAAAGACAAAGGGTGAGAGTTAGCGTCCTGTAGATACACACAGAGACTAGGCCGTATATTAACTAGAAGCAGCTTTATGTCTAGCTTGTGTCTTTTTGTTTGTTTGCTTGTTTGTTTTTAGATTCCTGAGAGATGTCTCTGGAAGGGAAAGTTTTGAGAACTAATGGCTATTTTTGAGGACAAAAATTACATCTTAAGCTAATTCCTTAAATACATACAGTAGGTGAATTTTCAGGACAATATTGCCTCACAACCCTGCTTACATTGAAAAGTCTTTTTCCCTTAGCTCTTCTGACTGGATTTTTCTACAAAAACTATGGAAAATATCTTTGTTCTTGTTTGCTGCTATTTTCTGTCCTATTTTGAGAAATATAAATACATAGAAATGGTGCATCTTAACATTTGTTTGTACATGTATAAATGTCTTGTATTTTAATTCATTTTTAGCATGAATTGTTTAAGGGTAAGCCACAACATCTAGAAATCACTCATAGATATTGAACAATAAAGGAGAATGGTACCGATGCAGGAGGAAGCAAGCGTGTCTTCCCCTGCAGCACACAGCGACTTGGCGTTGACAAAGGAGGAGGAAACGATTACTCTGTAAACAAAGTTATCCTTACTTGGGAGATTGCCACAGCCTGCTGCTGAGTTGAGTTACCAGACATCCTCCATGTGAGAAGCAGCGAACATTGAATCTCAGGGATGGCCCACAACTGGGTCCACATGTAATGAGCCCTGTTTAATAACGAAGGGGTGGGGGAGAGCAGTCCGTCTACAACCTGGAATCAGATTTGCAGAATTTCCTGCACTGCTGTCTGACACTGTCCTGTTGATGCCCTTTCTGACTGTGTTCTCTGTTTTCTCTGTCTGCTGTCTAACCCTGTGCCTTGCCTGGGATAAGGACAATGATGAGGTTACTGGTTTGGATTGTAAGTAGAGGACTTTTATTAATTGGTTTAGAGGTTCACTGCTGCTTTGTCACTTTCTCAATCAAATTGGCCACTTATTTAAGAAATAAAAAGCTGGTAGAATTGCATCCTCAGATGATTATTGACTGTGTGTGTGTGTGAAAACAGACATTCCAGTGCCACCCAAATATATATCTGTAACGTGCCCAAGAAATCCTAGCTGCGCTCTTGAGAGTGCATGCCACGGAGACTGGTTTAGACATCGCGTGGAGCCTAGTTGCCTGTTGTCACGGCATCTTGCACTTTAGGAGACTAAGACCGTCCTGGTTCGTCTGTGTGTGGTGTGACCAATGGTGTGCCCAGAGCACTACTCTCAAAATCACTAGTGTTAGCAAGTCGTCCCGGGCTGGGGAGCATTCGCTGTAGTCTTTGGAAGCTTTGGCTTTAGATTTACCAAGCCCCGTCTCCCCACTGCCAGTGCCCTGCTCTCCCGTTCGCCTCTTTCTGTTTCTGTGTGAACTTTCCCAGTAATATCACTCGTTAAATAGGTTTTCTTTAAACTTAAAGAAAAACTATTTAAAAGTAAAGGATATTTTGTTGATATTGGTGGCTTGATCATCCTTAAGCAACTGAAGTTAAAATTGTTGAAGGAAAAGGCACTTAAATTGGTTACTCTTTCATGTCCAGCTGTATATAAGTCCAGTGTGTTCATCTAGATGACGCAAAGAAGAATCTCCTGGTAGAGAAGCGACATGTAAAAAACTGGTGGAAAAAGGTTTTGGATTTTTTTTCCAGTGGGGTGGGGGGGAGGGCAAGCTGGATTTACAGGTCACGGCTGGACTGAATGGGCCTTTTTATCTTCCCACTGTATCATGGAAGTAGCTGCTTGCTTGTACTGTCCATCCTTCAGGCATCCCTAAAGCTCACTCTGAAGATGTTAGAGACAAACACAAACTCTTCGAGTTAAAGTTGATCCTGACACTGACATGAAGGCAAGCCTTGATTTCGTATGAACGTTGCTGAAGTGGTAATTGAGGAAAACAGTTCCCCAGATTGTAAGAGTTCACTGAAGATATTGACACAATTTTAAAAAATCAGTAAAGGAATGTATATAATATTGCTCTCGTGTTTTACAGTAAGATTTGTTGCTCTCAGACTGTGTAAAACAAAATTTATTCATGTTTTCTGCATATTAAAAAATCTTATTGTACCAATTGGTAAACTATTAAATGCCTACAAAACTAGATGTGAATTTTTTTTTTTTTTTTTGTCTTCCTTCGCACAGGGGAAATGCTGATAGAAAGTGGGGCTGTGTGTAGCTCCAGTCACAAAGAGTGACACAAATTGGTGTCAGGGCAGTAAGGCCTCATGAGCTGCTTTCCTTCAGGGCAGCACCCGAACCGGCTTTGCTGTCCCCCTTCCCCCGGGTGGAGGAGGGAGTGCCTCAGCCTGAGCCTTGCGGTGGCATGCGTCTGCGGCACAGGCCCGCTCTCCCCAACCCTCCCAGCAGCCCATTCTGACTGTGGCTATCACTGTGGCCAGAGAGCCAAAGCCAGGATGGCCGGTTACAGGCCCAAGACTAGACTCTTGGGGACAGAGTCTAGAGATAAGGGGCCCTGCCGGGCGCGGTGGCTCACGCCTGTAATCCCAGCTCTTGGGGAGGCAGAGACGGGAGGATAGCTTGAGCCCAGGAGTTCAGGACCTCCCTGGGCAATATAGCGAGACCCCGTTCTCCACAAAAAGGAAAAAAAAAAGATATGGGGCCCTACCCCCTTTGTTCTGTTAGCCTCTTATCTTGCTCAGTGGTCTTGGATTCATAAAAGTAAATCCTTAATACTGTTTTCAATTTTGGTTGAAACATACAAAATAAGAGTGTTCATCTTTGTCCCAGAAACCCCAGCTCTGCACTTTACACATGGCTGTATCTTTGTGGTGTATTCAAGGTGCCCTACAAAGGACAGTTTGGTGATGTGCTGGTTCCTTTCTTACAGCCCAGCTGTTTTCCTGCCTCCTATTGGGAGTAGTAGCCTACCCCAAAATAGGAGCTTGGCCCAGAGCAAAAAAGAACGGGCCATGCGCAGTGGCACGCCTGCAATCCCAGCACTTTGGGAGGCCGAGACGGGCAGATTGCCCGAGCTCAGGAGTTTGACACCAGCTTGGACAATACAGTGAAACCCCGTCTCTACTAAAAATACAAAAAAATTAGCCAGGCGTGGTAGCAGGCGCCTGTAGTCCCAGCTACTCGGGAGGCTGAGGCAGGAGAAACACTTGAACCTGGGAGGCGGAGGTTGCACTGGGCCAGGATCGCACCACTGCACTCCAGCCTGGGCAATGAAGCAAGACCCTGGCTCAAAAAAGCAAGAAAAAACAAAGAAATTGGCCTGAAGTTAGTTCCCTGCACTTTTGCAGCTTTTCCATTTCCTTGCAAGACTCTTCTTCCAGGCTGAGAGCCAGATGACAGGGCCCCAGGGGCAGAGTTCTAGCGTTAGTATCACTATCCAGAAATGCTGTTAGCTGTTCAAAACCTGGCAAGTAACTCGCTGGCATGTAACAGCCTCAAACCTCCTTCCAGGAGTCATGACTGTGTATGGCCTTTGATGCAGGGGGAGGGCAGCTGGCTGTGGCAGCTCTGTCTGTCCCTGCCTAGCGTGGTGAAACCTGACTTGTGTGCAGACAGTTCTTAACTGCTGATACACCAGAAGCTCTAGGACAGGCATCCTCAAAGTGTGTTCCCTGGTTCAGCAGAGCAGCAGCACCTGGGAGCTCGTTAGAGACGCAGGTCGTAGGCTCCGCCTCAGAACCCCTGAGTCGAAACGGTGCAGCCTGCTTGCTTATTTACAATCTATTTTAACAAGCCCTTCCAATGACAGGCAGGCTCAGGTTTGAGAACCACTGAGCTAAATGATTCAACTTCTCACCAAAGAAACTGGGGCACATCACTGGTCTCTTGGCCCCGCAGCTCAGGTTTGGATCCCGATCTTTCCTCTTTCATCCTTTTATTTATTTTTGTTTTTGAGACACAGTGTCACTCTGTCGCCCAGGCTTGAGTGCAGTGGGGTGATCTCAGCTCACTGCAATCTGTCCCTCCCAGGTTCAAGCAATTCTTCTGCCTCAGCCTCCCAAGTAGCTGGGATTACAGGTGCATGCCACCGTGCCCGGCTAATTTTTGTATTTTTAGTAGAGACAGGGTTTCACTATGTTGGCCAGGCTGGTCTTGAACTCCTGACCTTGTGATCTGCCCGCCTCGGCCTCCCAAAGTGCTGGGATTACATGAGTGAGCCACCGCGCCCGGCCTATCCTCACTTTGAACATGTGGAGTTTGTCCCTTTGCGACGATGTCCTATGATCTTCATTCCCACTTGGTCACCTGACCTTGACTCTGTCTCAAAGATAAAATGGCTTACTCCCACGAATGAGGGCATTTCACCTGCCATTCGAGGATGGCTGGGCCTGCACTCTGTGGGGCGGGGGGGTGTCCTGATTGATTTGGTAGTTTAGACCTTAGAGGTAGGGGAGAGGAAAATTTGGGCCACATCAGGATGCCTTACTCTCCAGCTGCAGGATATATAGGAATTTCCCCAATTTGTGTGTGTGTGTGTGTGTGTGTGTGCGCGCATGACAGTCTCACTCTTGTTGCCCAGGCTGGAGTGCAGTGGCGCGATCTCAGCTCACTGCAACCTCAGCCTCCTGGGCTTCAAGTGATTCTCCTGCCTCAGCCTCCCGAGTAGCTGGGATTACAGGTGTCCGCCATCACATACCTGGCTAATTTTTGTAATTTTAGTAGAGATGGGGTTTCAGCATTTTGGCCAGGCTGGTTTTGAACTCCTGGCCTCATGATCCACCAGCCTTGGCTTCCCAAAGTGCTGGGAATACAAGCGTGAGCCACCACGCCTGGCCCACTTTTTAAAAAATTGAAACCTGTCACCTAAAAGAAGGGAAGGAGAAAGAGTGGATTTCACACCTAGGGCCTCCATTTGCTTTATGAAAACAGCCCCTTGTCATTTGGGTCGTCAAAAGATGACTGAGGGCACTAATACGCTTACAGGATCAGCCAGGAAATAGGGGCCTCTCAGGTGATGAGGAGGCACAACCCTAACCAACCCCGATCTGTTCTCAGCTTCACAGGAGGCCCCGTTTTGAGAGGTGCATGAATGTGTGGCCCACGTTCAACAACACTCAGGAGAGGGGAAAGCATGTTCAGGACACACCGGTGAGAGCAAAGGAAGCTGCTGCTGGGCTGGGGCTGCTGGGAAGTCTGAGAGGTTCTGTAGCAGGACACTCACTCGCTGGTGGCTGTCCCTGGGTGTCACCTAAAACCACCAGGTCAGAAGCACCTTTTCTCCAGTTGGCTCAGGAAAACTGACAGACTCAGGGTTGGAATTTTTTTCTTTTCAGAATTTCCAAGACGTACAGATCTCTCCAAGCATCCCAAAAGGCGTTATGTTCCTGGTGGGGCCGAGGGCCTGCTCTTGGAGACAGATGGCGAGCAGCGGTCAGCAGCTACTGAGTGCTCAATTTCCCCTCTAGAGACAGGCTCTGCCGCTCAAGTCCACCTGGGTCTTGGCTCTCTGAATCCTGTCCGAGGGTGGCGAACTTGAGGCCCTCCTCCCTGCCCCCAATGTCTCACCTCTGGGCAGTGCTGCCCACCCTCCTTCCTACCTCGAGTGAAGGGACAGGGGCAGGTGGCCAGCCAGGGGGGGTGTTCAGTGACCTCACGGGTCCAGCATGCACAGGGCCTGGCCATGCACAGCCCAGCACCCCTCCCCACCTGGCCTTCACAGCAGTTTCTTCTGCACCTGGTGACAAGTGACATTCGCCTGCACGACACTCCCGCGAGCCTGGTGACGGACTGGCAGCTCGGTGAATTCCAGCTGAGTGCCTGATTCCACCCCCTTACCTCCCACTCAAGTGACAATGTAAGCATGACCTCGAACTTGACCTCGTTTGTATCTATTCCTCTCCCAGTCACATTCCTGTCAGCCCTCACCATCCACCCAGACCGGGTTACAGAACACACAGGTGAGCCTGGGGCCGCAGGTTTCAAAAACTCACTTTATTCCAATGTGAAATGAGGACGTGATGGTTTAAAAACAAGAAAAAGTTCTTGCTCAGCGGTGGGGATGCTTTGCTTGCCCGCTCACGCCCATCCCCTTTGCAACAAGGTGTCTGGACAGACCACACCCATAAGCAGCTCTCCGCAAACCCAGGCAGACGCCCGTCTCCTCCGGGTCTCAGGGTGGCCACATCCTCCCCCACCAGGGCTCTGACAGCAGGCACAGAGCAGCAGCACAGGCAGGGTGGAGCGGGAGCAGCGTGTGGGGGCCCCCGCCACCCCCAGAGCCAGTCTCAAGACCAGGAAGGGAGCTGGGCTCTAGAGAAGCGACATCACGTCGGCACCTGTAACTCCCGGGATCCGTAATTCGGCCCTGCTTCCCCCAGCCCCGCCCCCCGGCCCACTGTGCGTTCGGCAGCTCAGGTTAAAACGGAGGAGAGGGATACATTCAGACCGCAGGCCCCAAGGCTACGCCCAGCTGGGTGCAGGGAGTAGGGAGCCGAGTCAGAGCCTGTGGCAGCGCCACCCACTGGGCTCTGAGGACCCCGCAAGCCAACCCCGACCCCTCCGTTCGGGAGCAGCAGCCAGACGTGGCCAATCACAACGGCGGCTCCCGTCCCGCCCCAAAGTAAAGTGCACCCCAACCCTCCAGCCCCGCCACAGAGCTCCGGCTCCCCACCCCTCCCCACCAGGTTTTTCGGCTTAAACCCTGAACTTTCAGACAGGCTGGGCACGGGGGTGATGGCAGCAAAAGCAGCAGCCATCATGTCGACCATACAAATGACCTGAGAAATCCCGTCTGCGCGTCACCCACTCAGGAGTCACCCACTCAGGACCGGCTCGGGCTATGTACAGGGGAGAGGGACGGTCAACACTCACAGCCAGGGACGCACTCGCACACGCCTGCCGGAGGGTGGGGGCCGAAGCAACACCTGCCCCCCAGCCGGGAACTGATGGCCGCACACGCCATTCACGTGTCTCCAGTGGGGCCTCTGCATCATCTATTCATTGAACCAGCGCAAAAACACCTTCTGCGGGGCAGGCAGGCCAGGCTCCCAGGAGGATACGGGGGTGGGGTGGGGTGAAACGTGGAGGAAAAGGGCCTTTTGCTTCCTCTTCCGCCCGCAGGCACACCCCCTTCTCCCGGAGTCGGGCTCCCCGGTGACGGGGCCGCTGGCTGGCTGTCCGTCTGTCTCCCTCTCTATCCCTGCACGCTCGGAGAAGGGTCCTTGGCAGCCGGCGGCTGGGAGCCCAGGTCTTCTGGGGCCCCCGCTGGCGCGGGCTCGGTAGCCATGGGCTCCTCGGCTCTATCCCTGTTTCTGCTGGCCTCCTGGAGCTGGTGCCGCCGCGCCACCTCGGCTTTCAGATTCTCCAGGTCTTTTTGGCTGAGGATAAGGGTGGGGATGGAGGTGGGTCTCAGGAGTCCTGGGGGCTCCACCACCCTCCCGGCTTTCCTGTGGGATAAGCTCAGGCTCTGTGCTCTATTCAGTGGGAAATGTGTGTGAACAAGCGCTTCCCTCCTGAAGGCGGAAGGTCCCTGAACACGGAGAAGGTAAGGACCCCGCACCTGACCCGGCCTCGGGGCTCCCCTCACTGCCCTCGGTGGCCTCCCTCCAGCGCAGGCGGAGGAAAGCGGAGTTGGGGGGCTGCTGCCACGCCTTGCTGACCAAATCCACTCCCCACAGGAGGCCACACTGCTTGTGACCACCCCGGGGAGCCCGGGGCCTGCTCCTCAGGCCCACCCTGCCGTAGAATGGGAAGCGGTGGGGAGGGAATGAAGCCGCTTCTTAGGGACTGATGGGAAGACGCCAAGATACTTTGTGTGAAGCAGAAACACCAAGGTGGCACTCGCGGAATGCGAGGATGCTGAGGAAAATCAGCGGGGCGGGCCGGGCGCGGTGGCTCACGCCTGGAATCGCAGCACTTTGGGAGGCCGAGGCGGGCGGATCGCAAGGTTAAGAGTTTGAGACCAGCCTGGCCAACGTGGTGAATTGAAACCCCATCTCTACTACAAACACAAAAATGAGCCGGGCGTGGTGGCGGGCGCCTGTGATCCCAGCTACTGGGGAGGCTGAGGCAGGAGAATCACTGAACCCGGGAGGCGGAGGCTGCAGTGAGCCGGGACGGCGCCACCGCACTCCAGCCCCGGTGACAGAGCGAGACTCCAACTCACAAAAAACCACGAACTAGGAGACGCTTCTGAGTGGGGCGGAGGCCTCACCTGAGAGGAATGAAGAGGATGCCGTTAATGACGTTCAGCTGCTCCAAGACGCTGGCCATGCTGGGGGCCGTGAACTGCGGGGCGGGGAAACCAGCGGTGAGCGGGGCTCCCGCGCTCGCCGGGCCGAAGGGGCCGCTCCGCCCCGGACTCACCTTGAGGGGCGGGATGTTGGCGCTGGAGCCGTTGCGGTAGATCTCATTCATGGTGCGCTGCAGGGCCACGGCCTGCTGGGTCAGGCACTTGAGGTACTCGGAGCTTTCCTTGGTCTTCTCATGGTCCTCGCCCAGCTGCGGGGAGGCGGGCGGAGGCGGGAAGGGATCAGGCCCCCCGTGCCCCCGCGGCCCCGCCCACGCCCCGCCCCCGCCGCCGCGGCCCCGCCCCCGCCGCGCACCTGCGTCTTGTAGATGGTGTAGCCCTCCTTCTCGTGCTGCAGGGCCGACCGGAACTCAGCTTTGCTCTCGTAGACTCGGGCGACAAGGTGGTGGCTGCCGGGAGGCGCGGCGCGGGGCGAGGGAAGGGCATAAGTGGGCTGGGCGTGGGGGCCTGACTCGGGGGCCGGGGTCTCCTCTAGATCCCTCCCTGGAAGCCACCGAGGGGAACAGCAAGTCCAGGGCTCAGAGAAGAGGGGGAGGTCAAGGGGGAGGAAGACAAGAGCACTGGGCCTCTTCCCCGCCCCCGCCGGCTGCCCCGCAGGCCTCCGCCGGCCTTGGCGTTTGGGCGGGCCGCCCCTCACCTGAGGGCCTTGGCGTTTGGGCGGGCGGCCCCTCACCTGAGGGCCTTGGAGTTTGGGCGGGCGGCCCCTCACCTGAGGGCCACCTTGAGGGCCTTGGGCCCGTGGTACTTGGTGCTGACGGCCAGCGCGTTCTCCAGGAAGCGCAGCGACAGGTCGTACTCCATCACCCCGTGCAGCACCAGCCCGATGTTGTTCTGGGGGCAGGCGGTGGGGGGCCCTGGTCAGCTCCCGGTCCCCTGGGATGGAGCTGGGTCCCTGCCGCCCCCCCGCCCCAGCACTCACGTCCAGCAGCGCCATCTCGGGGTGGTCTTCCCCGAACACCAGCAGCATGAGGTAGCGGGCGCGGTACAGCAGGCTCAGGGCGGTGGACAGCTGGCTGCTGGCGAAGCAGTACAGGGCCAGGTGCATCTGCGGGCGGGGCGGAGACAGGTCAGGGTGGCCGTGGACCCAGCCCCTCGCAGCCCCCGGCGCGGGCGGCACTCGCGACTCACGTATTCCTGGATGGTGTTGGGGTGCTCGGTGCCCATCACCCGCTCGCTCATCAGCACCGCCTTCTGCTGGTTACTCAGGGCCTGGGGGGAGAGACAGTGGTGGTTGCCGCGGCGTGGGAACCCCCACTGCACCCAGAGCCCGCCTGGCCCCGGCCAAGCAGCCCACGGTGCTGCTCTGCAGGCTCCTGTCCCCTCCGGCTGCGCCCTGCATCTGTCCCCAGCACAGTGCAGCAGGGGGGAGGGGGGTCAGCAGCAGCTGCTGCCACACCTTGAGGGGCGGGTCACGCTCCACAGAGACCTCCACACACCCATGTCTTACGCCCAACAAAATCTCCACAAACACCCAAATACAAACCTAAAACTACTAAAAATGTTACCAAAAAAAAAAAAAAAAAAAAGCCTGAGCAGGGGTGGGTCCCTTGAGGTCAGGAGTTGAGACCAGCCTGGCCAACATGATGAAACCCCATCTCTACTAAAAATACAAAAATTAGCCGGGTGTGGTGGCGCACGCCTGTAATCCCAGCTACTCGGGAGGCTGAGGTGGGAGAATCGCTTGAGCCCAGGAGGTTGAGGCTGCAGGGAGTCGATATCACGCCACTACACTCCAGCCTGGGTGACAAAGCAAGACCCTGTCTCAGAAACAAACAAACAACCCACCCATTTATAAACAGAAGAAAAAACAGTCCCTTTGCAGGGAGTAGGGATCCTAAGACACGCTAACCCTGAAACAGCCCTGGCCAGGAAGAGCACCCAGAACCCCACCACAGCCTCCACCAGCCCCGGCCAGGCAGGGCACCCAGAACCCCACAGCCTGCACTGGGCACAGAGGACGCGGGAGCTCGGTGGCATGCTTCCTGCCCACTCACGGAGTCTCAGGAGGCGTCCTTGCTGACGCCCTGTGGGGGGGTCCCCTGCCATCGCCTCCCAGAACTGACCTCACCGCAGCACAGGGTGCTCCCAAGCTCTCCCCAGGACACAGTTACAGAGGGGTGGAGCCAGGGGTGGCCTGGGCAGAACTAGCAACTTCCTGGGGTCTCCCTGGACGCCACCCACTCCTCCGTCAGGGGCCCCCTCACTCCCCATCCCCCAACACGAGGCCAGGCCTTTGCTGCCACAGCCCAGAGGGTACCTCTGCGTAGTCGCCCATGATGTAGTGGAGGCGGGCGAGGAGGCGCAGGCAGGCGCAGGTCTCCACGTGCATGGCTCCGTAGACGTTGTTAAACAGGTTCAGGGCCTCATTGATGAGCTCACAGCCCTCCTTCAGGAAGCCTGCAGGGCACCCCCAGGGGTGGCAAGGTCAGGACGGGCCATGGGGAGCCCCCGCCTCCACCCAGCCCCACCCGGCCACACACCCTGCTGCACTTTGGCCTGCCCGCTCTGGAAGAAATGGAAGGCATCCGAGGCCTTGGGGTTGACGTGCTTGACCACGGGGAAGATGTTGAGCACGTCCTCCTCGGTGAACGCGGGCTTGTGGCGACTGTCGAAGCTGTACTCCTTCAGCAGGACCTGGGGGGCAGCCCCCCCACCACAGGAAGCCTCAGCCCCAGGTGCAGTGGGTTGGCACCTCCCAACCCACCAATGCTTGCGCACAGACGGCTACTATGAAAAAGCCACCTCCCCTGTGGCCCTGGCCAGGAGTGGGAGCCTGCAGCGGGGACACAGCGGGGACGCTGTGAGCCGTGCCCACCTGGATCCCTGTTTTCAGCGAGATCTCCCGCAGGAGCGTTATCTTCTGCAGGCCATAGGTCTCCACAGCCTGGTCCACGGTCTCACTGAGGAGGGAGCAGGGGGCCTGAGCAGCCCAAGCACCGCCGGGCCCCCCCCAACACCGCCCCACCCAGCTCCCCAACACTGTCCAGCCCGGGCCCCCAACACTGCCCCACCCTCCACCTAACATTGCCCCACCCGGCCCCTGGGAGCCTCCCGGCTGCCCTCACCCTCCAGCACCCAGTGATCTCCACAGCTGCTCCCTCTTCTCTCCTCTGACTCCCTGGCCTACGACCACAGGCCTTAGACGCCATCTGGGAGCGGGTGGTGGCCGCCTCATCTGCCCAATCCCACCCACCCCACCGCCCCTGCCCCGCACGCACCACTCGAGGTCGAAGTCAAAGTAGTTCTTGGCCTCCTGGCAGATGTTCTTCCAGAGCGCCTGGGGGGTCATGACAGCCCAGGCTGTGTTATCTGCAGCCCCTGGGGGCCGGTTTTTCCTCCTCTTATTCCGCTTCTTGGAGACCAGCTCGTCGGCGGGCAGGTGGGCCACGGGGTTGGGGTAGGAGCTCAGGAAGCAGTTCAGGAAGTGGCTGATGGCGGCTGAGAGGCCGGAGAGCTCGACTCCCTGCGAGGCAGGTTGGATCCGAGTCATGAGGGCCCTCAGCCCCACCTCAGGCTCTTTCCCGACGCCCCACACCACCCTGGGAGGCCATGGCCAGCCGCAGAGCAGACGGGTGGCACCTGTAAGTACGTCTTGAAGATGTGCTTGGCCGAGCGGGTGATGAGTTCTCCAATGCCGATTTTCTGGAAGGATTCAGAAGGGAGGTCTTGGTCAGGCCCCCGGCCTCCATCCCAGCCCCACAGCTCCCGTTCCGCCCCACCCCGGGCAGCACTCACATAGACGTGGTCCAGCTGGTGGCGGGCCGGGCTCCGCAGCACCAGCTCCAGCACCTTGCCCAGGTAGCGCATGTTGATGCCCCGCTGGCGCATCACCTCTGCCAGCGTTGCCCCGTCCACGGGCAGGACCGCGTGCTCCATGCAGTCCTTCACCTGCGGGCTGCAGCAGCTCAGGCCCCCACCCAGCTCCTCTGCCTCCACCCAACTGAGTGTTTCTGGGGGAGCACAGCTATCCTGGGAGGCCCTGGAGAAGGACCCCGAAGGCTCCAGCTCCCAGTCAGGATGTCAGAATGTGCCCAGCCTCTGGCAGGAGCGCAGGGAGGCAGGGCCAGGAACCAAGAGCCCAGTCGTGGTACAGGCCCCTCTAACCATGTGGGAGAAGCAGAGGTGCCCGCTTGGGGGCACTACTTGACCCCCAGCCCCGTGTCCTGTGGCTTGGAGGCCACGGTGTTGGGGGAGCACCCAGCATCCTGGGACCAGACACAGAGCCTGCAGGAGGAGGAGGAGGAGGATGGGCAGCCCCCACTGAGCTCTGGCCCCGTCCCCCCAGCCGTGCCACCACCCAGGGCTCAGAAGACTGGATTACCAGCTGCCAGCCCACACGGTGGGCTCAGCAGGGCCTGTGCCTTTGACCTCTGGGGGTCAGGCTCCCCATCTGTCAAACGGGGATGCCCACTCAGGGAAAGCTGAAAAAGTCACTCCTGCGAGCCTGTGTTCATGGGCCTCCAAGTCGGAGACAGATAAGGGACCAGCACCCTCCGCACAAGCCCCACCCAGCCCCGCAGCCCCTCCCTCACCAAGCCAGGGATCTGGCAGGAGAGCAGGAAGGCAGCTGCATCCTTCAGCAGCTGCTTCTGGTCCCGAACTTCATCCTGGCAGGACTCAGGGAAGCGAACCCCTGGAGGAGGGAGAGCAGAGAGGCTGAGCCAGGCAGTGGCAAGACAAATGCCGCCTGGGGCTGGCGGGGGAAGCGCTCAGATGGGGGACAAACCCACCAGCCCCAAGGGCCCAGGCCCCCCAGCGAAGCTCTGGCCCTGGAGGGCTCCTGCGCTGGCCGGCCCCTACCACTTGCCTGGTGAGAAGATGTCAGGATTGAAGCGAATGTCGAAGGCGGTGCTGCTGATGGAGCCGACCGCCTTGCATGCGTTGCGGATCACCTCCCGGCTCCGAGGGTCTGCTGTGGAGACATGGCTCCATGAGACACGGGTCCCCTCTGCCACCGGTGGAGCTGGGCTGCCCCAAGCCTCGCCCCCTAGCTCCTTGCAGAGATGTCTGCCAGCCTCTCCCAGGTGGGGGTCATAAGCCACCCCTGCAGGGCCAGCCCGGGCTCTCTCCCGGCCATCTGCAGCAGCCCCACCTGTGCCGTCGTCTGCGGCGATGGTCTCTGCCAGCTCCTTCACCTTGGCCAGGCCGCTGGTGCTGCTACTCTCCTCCTCACTTCCCGCCTCCTGTCCTGGAGGGTCTTCAGACTTGGACTCCAAGGAGGAAGGACCACCATTTTCCAGGGAGGAGGGGGTCTCCAGCTGGCTGGCGTTCTGCTGCATCAGCTGCAAGGCGGCCAGCTTCATAAAGAGGAGGTACCTGGAGCAGAGGAAACAGGGCAGAGCAGGAGGTGGACGTCGGGGAGAGGAGCTCTGCTGGCCCACGGCTCCCGGCAGCTGGGGCTCCACACCCCACAGGCATAGGGCACCTCCTGGCCGGTGTGCATGAGTCAACGCAGAAAAACCAAGATCTCCCAAGACAGGAAGAAAAAGGCGGCCAGGCGCCCACGCCTGTAATCCCAGCACTTTGAGGCCGAGGCAGGCAGATCACTTGAGGTTGGGAGTTCGAGACCAGCCTGACCAACATAGAGAAATCCCGTCTCTACTAAAAATACAAAAAATTAGCTGGGCGTGGTGGTGCACGCCTGTAATACCAGCTATTCGGGAGGCTCAGACAGGAGAATCACTTGAACCCAGGAGGCAGAGGTTGCGGTGAGCCGGGATCGTGCCATTGCACTCCAGCCCGGGTGACAAGAGTGAAATTCCGTCTCAGAAAAAAAAAAAAAAAAAAAGGCAGCTGCGTTCTGGAGGGTGTGGGAGAAGAGGAGCTCCCCATCCAGGTCAGGGCTCTCAACAGTGACAGGAAGCCACTGGCATTTGAGAGTTACTCATGCTGTGGGACCTCTGACATGGCCATTTCCCCATTTCCTAAGCACTAAACACCAGCGGTGGGGACCCCCGGTGCCCCAACTGCCCGCCCCAGCACTGGGACAGTCACAGCCACCCAGACTTCCAAGTGCTCCTTAAGAGAACAGTGTCCGCCACAGCCGCATTACCCGCCTGGCTGCTCGCGAGTCTGCAGCCCGGGTTTCTGCGCTCGGGAGCCTGACAGCAGGGCAGGTGGGAACAGGTCTCCAATGACTGTGGCTAGACGGAGCCCTTCTTCACTCTCCAGCGCTTCTCCCGTCAAAGACCCAGCCCCGGACCCACCCAGGGCGCCCGCACTCCCTGCAGCTGGCCCCGGCCCTGATCCGGCAGGGCCGCCCCTCACCTGTGCTCCACGAAGGCGTCCACCAGCTCCTGGCGCAGGCAGCAGAGCTTGTGCCGGTGGGCGCGGGGGAAGCCGGCGCGGGCGCATTCCTCAGGCAGCTCCTCGCCAGGCACGGGCAGGAAGTTGAGGTCCGGGGGGAAGGTGCGCAGCAGGTCGAGGATGTAGTGGCGCCCGTCGTTGCCAATGATGCCCTTGCACTCGACCGAGGAGCAGAGCTCCACCTCCTCGTCACGGTCGTTGAGCACCCGGTGCCGCAGGATCTTGAGGGGCCGACTCGTGCGCTCCAGCAGCTCCAGGTACCGCGGGTGGGACACCACGGTCTTGCCGAAGTCGATGGAGCCGTAGATGACGCTCTGCTCCTGGTCCCGCTCCAGGATGCCGGGGATGATGGACTGGGCCGTGACCCGGTAGCCGCGGTAATCCACCACCACCGTGCCCAGCGTGTACAGCCCCTCCACGTCCACCGCGTTGTACGTGCGGACGCCGTTCAGGTCGTTGGTGGGCGCCACGTAGGCTGCCACGTCCCCCCCGAAGTCCTTGTAGTGGTCTCGGACGTCGAAGCCCAGGCTGAAGAAGATGTTGTTCCAGATGAACATCTGCATCTTGGTCTCCTCGCTGGGGTTGATGGCCATCACGTTGCCGTCAATGACGGCCATGGCGCCCCTGGTGGCTGCCGCGGTGAAGTCGCTGTGCACCTGCCGGGGGTCGAGGAGGGCAGGGTAAGAGGCCGCGCCCACAGGAGCCTGCATCCACCTGGCCAAGCGCACGCACCTAGACCGCGGAGGCAACTGGGCCTGCCTTAGGAACCCGGAGCCTCAGTTTCCTCATATGTAGAAAAGGGCAAGAAAACCATGTTTTGGCCGGGCGCGGTGGCTCACACGTGTAATCCCAGCACTTTGAGGGGCCGAGGCGGTCAGACCACTTGAGGTCAGGAGTTCGAGACCAGCCTGACCAATATGGTGAAACCCCATCTCTAATAAAAACACAAAAAAAATCAGCCAGGCGAGGTGGCGCGCCCCTGTAGTCCCAGCCACCCGACAGGCTGAGGCAGGAGAACTGCTTGAACCCGGGAGGTGGAGGTTACAGTGAGCCGAAATCACACCACTGCACTCCAGCCTGGGGGACAGAGTGAGACTCCATTTCTAAAAAAGCGCAAACAAACCAAAACCCCCATGTTTTGAGAATACACTTGTGCTGAAGGAGACAGCAGGGCTTAGTGATTAACAAGCGTGTGCAGGTTTGGGATCCACCAGTTATGTGCCAGGCGAACTTGAACAGATAAAGGTATTGACATTTACAAGTTGTCCAGTATATTATAGGAAATAGTCTCTATAATGCACTTGGCACCATCTCTGGTGAAGTAGGTACCCGAGAAATGAGTTTTTGTTTCTACAATTATCATCTCTAGGCAGTATAACTATGGGAGGTTGTTTGTTTTCAGACAGGGTATCACGCTATTGCCCAGGCTGGAATGCAGCGGCACGAGATACGAGCTCACTGAAGCCTCGACTTCCCCTAGCTCAGGCCATCCTCCCACTCCAGCCTCCCGAGTAGCTGGGACTACAGGCACATGCCACCATGCCTGGCTGATCTTTTGTATTTTTTGCAGAGACGAGGTTTCACCATGTTTCCTAGGCTGGTTTCCAACTCCTGGGCTCAAATGATCTGCCTGTCTCAGCCTCCCAAAGTGCTAGGATTACAGGCGTGAGCCACTGTGCCTGGCTGAGATTTTTTTTTTTTTTGAGACGTAGTCTTGTTGTGTCGCCCAGGCTGGAGTGCAGTGATGCAATTTCGGCTCACTGCAACCTCCGCCTATTGGGTTCAAGCAATTCTCCTGTCTCAGACTCCCGAGTAGCTGGGACTACAGGCACGCGTCCCCACACCCAGCTAATTTTTGTATTTTTAGTGGAGATGGGGTTTCCCCATATTGGCCAGGCTGGTCTTGAACTCCTGACCTTGTGATCCGCCTGCCTCGGCCTCCCAAAGTGCTGAGATTATAGGCATGAGCTACTGAAGCCGGCCTGAGATTTTTTTTAAGCAACTGCTTTTCCTCATTTCTCTTAGTAACCCAGCACTAATAACTTTTAAACCCCAGCAAACTAAAAGTGTTATGCAAATGAGCTCCCGCCCTAGAAGGGCCATGGCTGGCCAGTGCTCGCCCAGGCAAAAGCCCTACAGCAGTCATGGAGGGCGGGAAGCTGGACGGCCCTGGACACTCAGTCCCTACGGGAAGTAGGGCCTGCTCCTCCCAGGGACTCAAAGCCTCAGAGAGGCCAGAAAAAGGTACTGGGATGGTCTGCTGGGAGGCAGAAGGCTAGCAGACCCTGCGGGAGACGCTGACTGGCCTTCGGGGAACCTGACAGGGTTAGGGCTGCCCCTGCCTCCCTTGCTTTCCTCCTCTACATGAGAAAACCCGTCAGCAGGTGGACAGCAGGCCTCAGACTGCCGGTCAGCAGAGGCTGCAGGCACCTTGAATATGGCCCTTTCTCGGAGCAGCCGCTCAGGCAGGTTCTTGCGAGGCAGCTCCCTCGTCGTCTGCAGCTCCTCATTCCAGTCTCGGGTCTGCAGAAAGATCAGGGAGGGAGAAACGAGCTCAGCCTGTGCCCTGTGACCTGCTCCCAGAAGTCCCTCCTTCTACCTTCCTGAGAAGAGCCCCGGACTCCCAAATGAAGTCAAGCATGGGGCCTCCAGGGAAGTGCACGGAACCAGCCCAGCACCCAGGAGGGCAGGGGTGCCCAGCGAGGGCAGGGCCAGGTCACAGGCACCTGTCCAGGAATGTGCTCCTCGTAGCCCAGCCTCGAGGTGTAGGCGTCCTCTGCGCGCACGCAATCCATGGCATGCTCCGCCTGGGGGGCTGTCCAGCTGTACACCTGGAATGGGGTGGCGATCCTCTCGAACGGGTGGCGCTGGACCCTGTGGCAGGCAGGGGAGGGGGAGATGGGGCAGCCCACCAAGCTCAGAGCCCTTCCACGGGCCCCTTTTCTGAGGCCCCCGCCTGCTCCGGCATCTCCCACCCCGAGACACTGCCCTGGAGCCAGATGGAAGTGCACGGACGCCTCTCCTGCGGCTGCTGTCTCGGCACTGGCCGACAGCTCCCTAGAGCGAGGACTCCAACACTGGGGGCCCAGGGCGGTTTCTTCAGACAGAAGCACTGGAGTGCAGGTGGGCCAGCTCACCCCATGCCCCTGTGTGCCATGAGACAAGGTGGGAGGGGACGAAGGCACTACCTTTTCTTCTGCAGCACAGCGAAGTTCTTCTTGAAGGTCGGGCTGATCTGGTTGAGCAGCTCCACTAGGGAATGGCTTAGGAAGCGGGGGCTGGCGGGCTTGGGGTTGAAGTGATAAGCTGTGGACCTGCAGGGAGAGGGCGGGCACTGAGCGGGGGCCCAGGTGTCTGCCCAGACCCAGGACGGCCGGCACGGCAGGGGGGCATGGTGGGCTGCCAGGGACTCACTGATTCAGGTAAAAGCCCCGTGTGGACGCGGTGATGCTGACTTGCCGGTCCTCAGCCGTGATCACAAACAGGTACATGAGGTCCCCGTGCATCTTCCGGTTCCCCGGGGGCGGGTTCCAGCCGCTCATGGTGAGTACTTTCAGGCACTGCAAGGGCTTCGGGAGCGGCCGAGTGTGAGGGGCCCGGCCTCTGGTGTGGGGCCTCCACCCCACCAGGGACCCTCTTCCTCCCTCCCCCAGGATCCTACCTTCCAGTCACGGTTTTGGGGCTGCAGGGGACACAGTGGCCGCTCCCGGCTCCCTGGCAGGATGTACTCGGGTGGTGTGCAGTCGATGGGGTCCATCTCCAAGCCCTTCTTCCGCTTCCCACTGTCTGAGGGACCCGAGGCTGGTGGTCAGCACAGGGCCACCCAGGGAAGCTGTCTCCCTACCTCCTGATGGCCCTGGTCCGGGTGCCTCAGGCCCAGGTCCCTCGGCCCCTTCTCCAACCCTCCACCTCCGTGCTCCCCGCCCTTTGGCCCAATCCCCGGCCCCAGTGCCTCCCGCACCTCCCAGATCGCCGTCGGTGAAGACACTCAGGAAGGACAAGGAGTTGCAGTCAACCCCGTTGAAGGCATCGGATGGGTCCAGGCTCTTGAGCAGGTCTCGGACATGGCGCACGTGGATGCGGGCCTCACGCACCGTGTACGGCTCTGTCAGGAAGGCAGGGAGGGGATGGCGTTACCAGGGCCCTGCACCCTGAACAACCTGCTCAGCACAAAACAGGTTTTGGAGGTGCTAACACAGTGGTTTTAATTTTCAACTTTAGGTTTCCATTTTCAAATTCCACTGTGAACACATAAGCTGGAGTTCTGGTTTTGACACCACACACACACACAGACACACACAGACACACACAGACACACACACAGACACACACACACACAGACACACACACACACACACACACACACACTGCCTACTGGTGAGCAGGGATCTTTGTTCATAAAGAACTTTCTGCCAAATGCCTCTGAAGCACACACAGGCCTCAGGCGTCCACAAGGCTGCCTGCTTTTGTGCGCCAGTGTGTCGGCTGGGCAGGGCTTTTGGAGCTGTGGGACTTCCACACCACAGCCTTGCCCTGCTCTCCCGAGGCAGCCTCATGTAGGGGTGGCCTGAGGACTTTCCAAGGCCCCCAGTGTCAACACTGCCCCTATGTGGTTTCATGGGATTTTAATGGCAGCTCTTTTGGTGGAGGGGAGAGGTTCCGTGATCAACTGTGGGCGCTGCTGAGCTACAGACCTTTTCCGTCACTGCTCTCAACAGGCGGACAGGCCCTGGGTGTGGAACCCGAGAAGCTTCTACCCAGAAAACTCGAGGCCACAGACCAACCGGATGGCACCTCCCCGTGCCCGACCTCCCCACTCTAGGGCTAGGAAACTTTTGGGACTTCTCATGGATCTCTACAGAACTGAACTGGGCTAACTTCAAGCCCTGGGATGGTACTGCCTGATTTTTTTTTTTAGAATCACGGCTCTGTTCTTTTGTTTTGTGTTTTTTTTGAGACAGAGTTTCGCTCTTGTTGCCCAGGCTGGAGCGCAGTGGCACGATCTGGGCACACTGCAACCTCTGCCTCCCGGGTTCAAGTGATTCTCCTGCCTCAGCCTCCCGAGTAGCTGGGATTACAGGCGCCTGCCACCACGCACAGCTAACTTTTTGTATTTTTAGTAGAGATGGGGTTTCACCATGTTGGCCAGGCAGGTCTCCAACTCCTGACCTCAGGTGATCCACACGCCTTGGCCTCCCAAAGTGTTGGGATTACAGGCGTGAGCCACCATGCCCAGCCCACGGCTCTGTTCTTTAATCCATGGGCCGTGAAGTTGGCGGATACAGGTGTTCTGGCCTGAGAAGCAGACCTGTGCTCCAATCCTGCCTCCATGAGCTCATCCGTGACACAGGGACCCTGGCATGGATGGTGCTGCCTGCCTCTGCCTCCGTGGGCCCTCCCCCGGGCAGGCTGTCCAACTTCCAGACCAACCTTCCACCACACGCAGCACAGAGCCCTCCTGCAGCCCCTCGACACTGCGCAGCTCCGAGAAGTGGTCCAGCACGTTGCCATCGAGGTGCAGTGAGAAGCAGGTGCGGTGACACGTGTCCTCCCGGTCCATGAGCACCTGGTGAATCTCCTGCACCATCTCCTGGGGGGACACCTGCAGGGAGAAGGCCCCGCCCGCCCCGGTGAGAGGCCACGTAGCGGGGAGAGAAGGCCCCAACCGCCCCGGTGAGAGGCCACGTAGCGGACAGCAAGGACAATATCCCCTTGTTCCCAGCCCAAAGTACCTTGGTCCCCAGAATAAATGCCCCAAATACTCAGCTATCCCACTTTCTGGCTTTTAAATCCAGGCCGTGTCCACACATGCCATGCCCTGTGTGTGCAGCCTGGAGCCTGGCCCACCGACTCGGCCTGCAGACCAAGAGCAATGCCCGAGCAGAGAAGGGAGATGAAGAACAGGGGGACAGAAGACGGCAGGCTCGCCCCCAGCCTTGCCCAATGCTAAGGTGCCTGGGGCAAATGCCTTTCCCCTTCCAGAAGGGGTGCTCTGGGGCCCAAGCCTGCGGGTGCCGAGACATACGACGGCCCTGTCTCGTTCCCCACTGAGTCACCGGCTTGCAAGACCTCCAAGCTGGCTCTGCCCTTGGAGATTACCCAATACTACCCTCCCCTCTGGCAGATGGTAAAATCACGGCCCAGAGAGAGGTGACTTGCCTGAGGGCACAGAGCAAGAGGCTGGGGAGTCCTGGGATGCCAACACTTCCCAGCCACTATCACTCCCCTCCCCACATAGGGCTGGCAGGCCCAGCTGGTCGCTGTCCTCTAGCAATGGGGCAACGACCTAACCCTGGGCTCGATTCCCACGTCCACCACGCTAGCTGAGTGACTCTAGGGAGGGCACGGGATCCTCAGTTTCCTGCCACAAAGTGGGGCCGGTAGGAGCACGAGCAAGGCTGAGCTTTCCAGCTCACCCTCCCCAGCAGGCTCAGGCCTGGCCCCCAGCACCCGTTCCTCCATCTTACCTGCAGGGAGAAGGGCTCGATCCCAGGGGCGAGGATCTTCACAGAAAAGCCCGTGTCCTGAATGACAATGACTTCCTGGCCGGTGGTCTCATCTCCCGGGTCGGCCTCGTCAAGCCCATTTTCCCTGGGTGGCTCGGCCGCTGCCTCCTCCTTCTTCAGGCTCTCTGGGCAGTCCCCGTTTAAGAGCATGACTGATGGCAGCTCTGCGGGTGACAAGAACGGGTCAGAATCGGGCAGTCTCGCTGGTCGGCGGGGCCATCCGCCTGACCCCACACGGGGACAGGTGCCTTCTGGAAAGGCATCTGCACGCCCTCGAGAGCCCCAGCCTCACGGTCGCGCCTCGCCCTCCATGCACCTGCAGGCCACTTCCACACCCAGCCACCCCTCCCAGCCACTGTTCCCTGGCCCACTGTGGTATGGCTTGCACCTGAACCCATGTCCCAAACCACTCTCCCCAAGGTCACCAAAGCCACCCTTCAAGCCAAGCCCGAGGGTCTCCTCCGGCCCTAACACACCTAGCTTCCCAGCAGCAGTTCCCCTCTTCCTCTCCTCTTCTCTGACCCCACACAGTGCCCTTGCCCCTCCCTCTCCAGCTCCATCCTCTTCCATCCCTCCTGAGCTGTGGTCCTGGGCTGCAGGGGGGCTGCAGGGGAGTGCCTAGGCCCAGCCTCTCCTGTTTCTGACCCCACCTCCTCCCATACACTCCTGCCTCGTGGCTCACACGGCCAATCCTGTCCTCTCTCCAGCCTTTTGGACCAAGGAGACCGCTGCCTCCCAGGCATCAACATGTGGCTGTCCCTGAGGCATCACTGAAGCCTCGTCTTGCAGGGACGGAACTCATCTTCCTCCTCAAACTGGCACCTGCCCTATCTAGTCACCCACCCTAAATCTCCCAACCCACCCACGGGACCCGGCCTCTGCAGCCACTGCCCTGGGGCAGGCATTTCCTCTATTTCAGCAGTGCCACCTGCAACCCTCCTAGGAAGCCCACTGCTTACAAGACCAAGCTTCTCAGGCCAGCGCTCTCAGGCACCCACCTGAAGTCAGCCTCAGCTCCTGCCTGCTCCCTGCTGAGGTCTAAGGACACCACACCATGGAAGCCTGGTACTGCCCACAGCCCTCCCACCGCCCTCCCAGCGCTGTGCTTCTGTGTCTGTGCTGCCCCTGACATCCCATTCTGTACAGCAAACACTGACTCACCCTTCAAGGCCTAGGAGAAATAAACCTTTTCAACAGCCTGCCCAAATGACCCTTAATGGCACAATCACACTCCCTCCCCCTTTCATTCCCAGAGACATTCGGCTGCACCCAGGGTGGCGTCCTCACCAGCAGCTCTACCCACCACCTTCTCTCTTGCCCAGGCTCAACAAAAAAGGCAACAAATAAAGTACTTACTGCAAACCTCTAGCTACATCCAATATTTGAAGACAGCACCCAATCCACATGCTGTAAGCAGGGTGGGGAGCAGGTGACAAAACCTTGCATTCCTACCCAGGCACCAGTGGAACAAAGGAGAGCCCCCTGTTCCGCTGAGGAGCCAAGGACCGCCTCTCAGTAACCCTCCAGCAGACACGGGCCTGCCTGGGTACCCATCTAGGAGATGAGGACCTTGGCCCCCAGGATCTGTCCATGGGCCAGGCTCACCTGCCTGGCTTGGCTTGAAGTTCAACGGTCCCAACTCTGAGGAGGGCCTGGGTTCCCTTCCAGAAAGAAGAGCTCGCCCAGCTCTGCCCATCCCATCTAGACCCCGCCTCCCCTTCCCCACCCGGCTCTCAGGAGTGGGGACAGGTGCCTTTCCCAGAACTGTGTGGTCCCAATCCGGACCCACCAGAAACACGGAGCAGGAGTCTCAGGGAAGGGATGAGGCCAGTACGGAAAGGCAGAGACCGGGGGGCCTGGAGAGAGTGGCTCCCTTTCCCTGGATCCCCACAAGCAAACGAGAAACAGGACCTCTAAGAGCTCAGAGGATCTCTTCCCCCTTACCCCAAAGAGGGGTATTTGAAGCCCAGAGAGGCTCGGAGCCTGGCCTAAGGTCAACCAAGTCAGAACGGGCCCCAGACTCCCTCCTGCAGCCCGCACCCTACGCCGCGGCACTCCCTCAACTCTGGCCACTGAGGACCTTCAGTAACTGTGCATGTCATGGCTCTCCAACCCCACCCCACCCTCTCCAAGCCTGCAGTGGACTCCCAGGAACCACGAGGAGGTACAAAGACCTCCCTTCCAGGATCCAACCGCCCCAGGAAGGGCAGCCCCAATCCCCTCGCACGTGAGCAGCCCCACACACCTGCCTGACTCTAGTGACAGAGCAGAAAGACAGCTGGGGCGGTGGTCGGTGAGCTTGCAAACAGCAAGAGGCAGGGCAGCCAGGTGGAGGAACTGCCCCCACAGGGTCCCTGAGAAAGGCTGTGCTGGCTGCCAAGCCCCTGAAATAAGGGGAGAAGCAGGAAGGGCCCCCACCCAATACAGAACAGCGGTTTTGAGCTATGAGATCCCAGAAGTGGGGAGTCAAATACCTAGACAGAGACAGCCTGTGTTCTTTCGCATGTCTGAAATGGGAAGACAGAAAGGAGGGAGGACAAGGCAAGGTGGCCACGGCTCCCACACTCCTTCCCCAGCCCAGGGAGATGACCCTCAGGGGGTACCTATTCCCTATCCCGTTTCAAAGGAATGCAGCTGGCTCCCGAGGGGCCTCCTCTCCCCAGGACAGCATGTTCTGCCCTAATCCTTCCTCCTAGGAACCCCGAAGGTCTCCCCACCCCTGGATGAAGGCCGAGCGATCTCCCCTGCGGGCAGCTGGCTGGCTCACCACGTCCCGGTGCTCACCTGGTGCAGTTGGCAGCTGCCCTCCCCTCAGCTCTGGAGTCTCAGGATGGCCGTGGCAGCAAGGCAGCCGGCTCTCCAGCTCAGCCCCAGCATTGCCCGGGTTCCTCGTTCCAGCCTCTGCCGCTACCCTTGCCCTAATGCAGCCAGTCGGCCCGGGGCTGGAGCTCCGGCTGGCTTCGGGTTTCAGTGGGGCCAGGCCTGCCATGGCAGCCCCAGGAAGGGCACACTCCCCCTGCCTGGCATCCCGTTCAAGGTCGGCCAGAAGGACGGCTGTGGGCCAGGAGAACCCAGTGGCCCCAGGACCCCAGGGGGAGCTGCTATCAGCACTCAGGCCCACCTCCCTATGCCCCCTAGAGAGGGGGTCACTGCCGGCAAAGCCGCTAGGGGGATCGGAGAACCCAGAATTTGGGGTACCTGGACCCCTCAAGATTGAGGGCCTAGGAGACTGGCTGGCAGGGGCAGGGCCCAGCAAGGGGGTCCTCTCCTCCGCTCCCATCCCAGTGGGGGTGAACAGGACCGCTTCTGCCAGCTGCCGCCAACAGCTGGCACAGACCCGGGCCCAGGCCATAAGGTGGCTGCCTCTGCCCACCAGTCCCAGACACTGAGCACCCCACTGTCCCTGGGCCAAGGGCCTGGCTGGGACCTCTGGCTCCTGCTGCCCCCTGCAGGTGACCTGGCTGCCAGCCCCTTCCTGGGAGTCACTGGTTCTGGTGGAAGGGAGGGGGATGGGCCCCCAGCTTCCCAGAGGACAACTGCACCCGTGCCCCTGGCCTCCAGGCTCCATCAAGAAGCTGGCAGGCTCCATCTTCCCTTCCCAGCAGCCCCGGCCCTGCCAGGAGGGAACCAAGTCTCTCCCAGGGGAGAACAGAGCTGGCAGCAAGAGGCCAGTGGCCACACGGCGGGGGAGGAGGTGCCCAGCTGGCCAGGGCGCCTTCCCAGGGCCTCTGACATGCTGCCAGCGCCCAGTGAGGGCTGCCCCAGCATCCACCCTACCCAGGGTGGGCGGGAGCCAGGCTCTCACTCCATCCCCTCCCCTCCAGAACCAGGGATCAGGCAGACCCTGGGCTGCTTCACAGCCCCCATGGAAGGTTCTGGGTCTCACACAATGACCAGAGGAGAAGGACCAGGCCTAGACAGAGCCCCTCTGCTCCTACCCTCTCCTGAAATACACCCTAACCCTCCGGAGAGAGGGGTGGGGCAGGGCAGCCTGGCAGTGACCCCAGAGAAGTGTTGACAACCACCTGCACTCTGATTACCACAGAGCCAGGACTCACGCTAGGCCCAGCCCATGGCAGCTCCCTAAATTGCCGTGCCAGCCCATCTCACCTGAGGAAACTGAGGCTCCAGAAGGCTAGGAAGCAGCTGCCCAAGGTCACAGAGGCAAGAGGAGCCAACCCAGAGCAAGAAAAAACCAGGTGTTACTATCACATTTGGGATTAAGTTTAAAAAAAAAAAAGGAAAGAAAAAACAGGAGTGTCAGACACCCAAGCCCATGGCTTTTGAGTCACTCCCACTGAGCGCGGGCTACCCACCCGCTCCCACAGACCCGCGGGCTACCAACCCGCTCCCACCAACCTGCTCCCGCCGACCCGCTCCCATGGACCCGCTCCCACTCAGCGCAGCCCACCCACCCCCTCCCGAGGGGCCCGGCAGCACCCACAGGTAGGCTGCACCTGCCTCCTCCTCCAGGCCTCAGCCTCTACTCAGGGGGCAGAACTGTCCCAGTCACAGCACTCCCCAAGGCCTCTACACCCTTGGGCCAATACTCCCTCCTCTCATAGCCCAGGGGCACCTCTGAGGATGTGAGCTTTAGGGGAGGGGAAAAGGAGGTCTTCTGCAGAGCGGGAGAGCCATGCCCCAACAGCACTCCGCATACACGCAAACTCAGATGCTAGTGAAGAGACAAAGCACACCCTTGCCCCGGCCTGGAGGCGCAGGGAGCCCAAAGGCGGCAGAGAGGAGGAACTAGAAAAGAAACGTAGGCCTCCCAGAGGACCTGTGTGCTGCCCAAGCCAGGCACAATCTCACTCAGAAGATTGTGCCAGGGCCAGGCCACGCCCCAGCCAAGGCCTCAGCAAGTGAGGCTCCAGCAGGAAGTAGGGTCCTAAAAGGTGCATCACCCGTCCCAGGAGCCCAGGGCTTCAGGGAAAGGCAATGGGGCGGGCAAGCGGTCTATGGAAGAACCTACAGACCAGGCACCTGTTTGCCTCCTTCCTGTCCCACCCAGGCCAGAGGCAGGTGTTCAGGGCCTGAGGACAGTTCAGAGTTCCTCAGGCTGCTCTCCCCACATCCCATCCAAGATCCTGTTGCAGAGCTCCCATAAGCCCCTAGACTCCTTCCCCAGCTGCCAGCCTCCTCCTCCTCCCCCTCTGGGCCTCAACTCCAGGGAGCCCTCCCCTGGGCAGAAGGAACCTGACGCACCACTGTGGACCTGAAAAACCTGCCTGTTCTCTTAACCCCTAAAAGCCTCTGTATTCCCAGGAAGGTAACCAACCCTTGCCCCCAACCCTCAATGGCCTAGATCAGCTCCTTCCTAAGGGGGCTGAAGAGCCTTCCAGAGCTGGATCTCAGAAGTCAGGAGCCTTGGTTCTGATGCTCAGCTGGGCCCCAGCTGGGGGGTCTTCATTAAGGCTCCGTCCTTCTTTCAATAGATCCGGGCTGGCTGTAACGTAAGTCCCAGCTAGCTGTACTACCTTCCCAGGGACGTAGGAGCCCATGTCCTGCCCACGAGTATGCTCCCAGTTTCCCCAAAACAAACAGCTGTGCCCTTCCCTGACTCAGTTTACCCCCGACAGAGCCCCCCCCCTCCAGCAGAGTTAGGAAGGGGCTTCACTGACTCCCTCACAGAAATCCTCCAACAGACGCTCGTCGGCCCCCTAGTTCTCAGCATGGGATCCAAACCAACACGCCTGTCCCAGCTTCCTCTGGGCCAGGCCACGGCAGCCTTGGCTTGCTGGCCATGAGCTGGAATCCAAACACTTCCCTTAACAGCTAAATCGCTGTGTGACCTTGGGCAAGTCACTTCGACTCTTCGGGTCTCTGCTAGAGGGGAAATCAGCCAACCTCCTCTCATCCAGCCTGCCCCCACTGATTCGGAGCCACATCAGCACAAAGCCTGGTAGATTGGGGCGATGAGCATCTGCTATTCTGCCCAAACCTTGGCCTTGTCTAGACAATCAGCAGTACTGCCCCAGCACCTGTCCCTCACCCCAAAGCAACTCCGCTATGATGGGAACAGGGTCAGAGGGCTGAACGCTGTCCCCATCCTGATTCCCAAGTCAGCCCTGGCGCACTCACTGAAGCTGGGAAGGGAGATGATGAGGCGTTAAGACCACAAGTCCCAACTGAGGACAGTCGACGGAGGAGGGAGGGACTGGGGGACAGGAGTAGCTCTGCACCTCCAGTGCCACCCGGAGCAAAGAGGGCCTGAGGAAGATGACGACTGAGGGTCTGGGAAGGGGATTCCAGCCCCAAGGCTGGAGTCTGAGACACGGTGGAGGGAACAGAGGGAAGAGAAGGGGCTCAGGAGAAAGGGAAAGCAGGCCCCACCCGAGACAAGCTGCAGCCACTGCCACAGTCACCACCATACAGCCCCCATGGGGGATCGCTGGGAGCTTGACTCCACACTAACGACCTTTGCCTTAAAAACAGCAACTCTGGTCTGACCCACTTTTCGCAATAAGGCAGGTTAATGATCAAGTTCTGGCACAAACACTTCCCCCTGCCAAGGAGTTTGGCTTTGCCCCATGGAAAGGCAGACGCCCCCTACACCAGGTCGGCCGAGCAGGCCAACACACCTGAGAGTCTCCGCCACAGCCTGAAGACCTGCGGTTACAGCCTGGCCTCAGGGCATGAACCAGGGACGCCCCTCACAACGCACACCCCGCACCTCGTGCTCTTCCCACAGACCAAGCCTGGGAAGCCTCACTCCCAGGGCTGCAGCCCTGCGCACAGGGAATGCCTGGGAGGCCGCCGCGGAGCAGGTGCCCGAAGGGGGCTGTCCCGCAAGTGTCGGAGCGACCCCAGCTCAGAGAGCTCCCATGCTCGGGCGCAGAGGGGGTGGGGCCGCCGATTCTCTCGGTCTGCGGCGGCGGCGCACCCCGAAACCGCGTGTGCGCGCACGTGTCCCTGCGATGAGGCGCGCGTGTGCCCGCCGAGGGTGCCAGCCGAGGCTGCCCTCCACGGGACCGCACGTGCGAAGCCCGGGCCGCAGCCGGGGGCGACTGTGAAGGTGACCTTCAGCGCGGGGGCGACCCGGTGGAGGCCCCAGCGAGATACAACTGGCCCGACGCGGAGGGAAGGCGGTGGTCCCCGCGGAGTCCCGAACCCGCCCGCCCTGGTCCGGCGCCCCCCGCCCAGCGGCCCGCTGGCCCTGGCCCCGCTCACCGGCCGCGCCCGGCCGCCCCTTGCCCCCGGCCTGCGAGCCGTGTTCCCGGGCGCTGTCGGCCGGGGCGGCCGCCGGCAACTCGTCCGTCTTGATGACCATGGTGGCGGGAGCGGGCGTCCGCCTCGGCTGTCCGCGCCGCCCGCCGCGCCACTAACCCAAGTGCCCTGCGCGCCGCGGCCGCTGCGGGAAGGACGGAGTCACCGGCCCACGTGGTGCGCGCCGTGGCCTTTGACCCCGCCGCCGTTTCCCTGCCCCGCCCTCGCGCCCGGCCCAGCCCACGGCGGCCCGCGAGGGACAAAACGCGCCGCGCCTGGTTCCCCGCCCACGGACGCGGTGACTTTCCAGAACGTCTTAAAGGCAACGCACTCTGACTCAAGGCCCAGGGAGGCTGGGCGTCCTCGCGGGGCGGGGCCTCGGGGAGACTCCCTGCCGCTCGCTGCCCGTCGGGCGGGCACTGTGACCTTGGGTGGAGACTGGTCTGGTTCTGCCATGGCTAATCCTCCCCTCTCCAAGGATCCCCTGTTTTCTCTTGCAAATTTGCTAAATGACCGCGCAGTCTGTCATCTGCGGTGTTCGCGTGACCCTCAGCGCCCTCCCCACCCAGCAGGCCCTTTCCCGCCGAATGGGTGCGGCTGGATTATCGAGGGAGTGGAGGGTCGCTTAGGGCACGGGCACGAGAGGCGAGGGCGGGACATGGCTAATGGGGATCAAGAGTCAGAATGGACCCGCCAAACTTTGCCCCGAGCCAGAACGGGCTCCCTACCCGCGTCCTCGACCCATGGGTCCTCACCTCCAGGCTGGTGTCCTCATTTTACAGTGGAGGAGGCCGAGACCAAGGTCACAGAGAGAGCAAGGGTAGAGCCGAGTCTAACTCCATCCACAGCCAGGACGCTTTACAGTAACTCGTATTTTTCACTTGGCAGGGGCTTGGCGGGGACGGAACAGTGAGGTCAGAGAATGCTGCAGAGGGGACATTGGGACCAGGTCTTGCAGTGAGTTGAAGTGCTCCAGGCAGAGAGCGCGCGGTGGGTCTTTCCTGCCCAGGCCGCAGGGGGCCTTTGTGAAGCACCTGAGGCCTATAACCTTCGGAGCGTTTGTCAAGCTCTAATGAGAACTGGAAAGCTTCAGCTTCCCGAGGTGGGCTGGGAGGGTCCTAGGTAGGGACTCGCACAAATTGCGAAGGAAAGGCGACCTTGTTCTGGAGAGCACGTGGTGAGGAAAGCCAGCGACGTGATGTGAGCATTTACACGGGAGGAAGGAAGATGAGAAGTGGTAAGATTCTTCTCGGCCGGGCGGTGCAGCGGCTCACGCCTGTAATCGTAGCACTTTGGGAGGCCGAAGCCAGGTGGATGACTTGAGTTCAGGGTTCGGAAGTTTGAGACCAACCTGGGCAACATTTCAAAACCCCCGTCTCTACAAAAAATATTGTTTAAAAAAAGCCAGGTGTAGTGGCACGCGCCTGTAGTCCCAGCTACTTGGGAGCTGAGCTGGAAGTATCACTCAGGACGGCTCAGATTGAGCCCAGGAGTTCCAAGCTGCTGTGAGCTATGATCGCACCACTGCACTCCTGCCTGGGTGACAGAGACACCGTCTCAAAAAAAAAAAAAAAGCCGGGCGCGGTGGCTCACGCCTGTAATTCCAGCACTTTGGGAGGCAGAGGCGGGCGGATCACGAGGTCAGGAGTTAGAGACCAGCCTGGCCAAGATGGTGAAACCCCATATCTACTAAAAATACAAAAATTAGCTGCGCATGGTGGTGTGCGCCTGTAGTCCCAGCTACTCGAGTGGCTGAGGCAGAAGAATCGCTTGAACCCAGGAGGTGGAGGTTGCGGTGAGCCGAGATCGCGCCATTGCACTCCAGCCTGGGCAACAAGAGAGAAACTCCGTCTCAAAAAAAGAAAAAAAAAGTGTGCATATATATATATATATATATACACACATACATACTTATGTGTGCGTGTGTATATACGTATGTGTATACACATACTCTTTCCTCTTTTGTTACACAAACGTGCAGAAAATTGTATCTGCTATTCTTCACTCTGATTTTTTTTTTATGTGCTTTCAGTAGGTGTTCTCATTCCATTTATGCTGGATAATGTTCTTTTGTTTGGTTGTACCATAATTCTTTTAGCCGGTCACCTGACTGATGGGTACTTAGTTTGTATTCATGAAACTCAAGGATTTTTGAGAATTGTGCCTAGTGGTCCAGTGCAGCTGAAGTTGGAAGCCCGTGCATATTGGTAATGCTACTCGTAATAGGAAGCTCAGTTTTAACCCTGGTGGTTGGGGAAGAGCAGCAAGCCTGGGGTTAGAGAAACAGACACGTATAAAAAGCATCATCTGGCCGAGTGCGGCGGCTCACACCTGTAATGCCAACACTTTGAGAGGCCGAGGAGAGCAGATTGTATGAGCTCAGGAGTTGGACACCAGCCTGGGCAATATGGCAAAACCTCATCTCTACAAAAAACACAAAAATTAGCTGGGTGTGGTGGTGTGCGCCTATAGTCCCCGCTACTCAGGAGGCTGAGGTAGGAGGATCACTTGAGCCCAAGAGGTTGAGGCTGCAGGATCTCGCCACTGCACTCCAGCCTGGGCGACAGGGCAAGACCCTGTCTCAAAAAAAAAGAAAGAAAAGAAAAGAAAAAAAAATCATCCTCTGATCACATTCTCCATAGTCTGGTGGTCTGACCTCTGACCACACATTAAGCAGACTGATTCTTGCTTTCACACTGCTTCCACCAAAGTCTTTTCATCATAGTCTTTTTTTGGGACAGCGTCTCGCTGTGTAGCTCACGTTGGAGAACAGTGGCAAGATCTTAGCTCATCGCAACCCCGCCTCCTGGGTTCAAGCGATTCTCCTGCCTCAGCCTCTCTTGTAGCTGGGACTACAGGCGCCCGCCACCATGCCTGACTAATTTTTGTATTTTTAGTAGAGAGGGGATTTCACCATGTTGGCCAGGCTGGTCTTGAACTCCTGACCTCAGGTGACCTGCCCACTTTGGCCTCTCATAGTGCTGGGATTACAGGCGTGAGCCACTGCACCTGGCCTCCATCATAGTCTTAACAGCACATACTCCCATTTTCCCCAGCTATTTCCACCATTGCCTATAACAATGTGCTATGGTTAAAGTGATCGCATAGTTTATCATTAAAACCAGAACACTTTTGAGAGTGCAAGTGGAACCTATTAATAATGACACAGGGGCAATAGGCATAAATTGAGACCCTCTTGGCCATACTGGGATGTCTGGGTCTTGGGTGAGGAGTCCAGCTGCTAGACCCGGGGACTTTGTTATTTATTTATTTATTTTTTTTGATATGGAGTCTTGCTCTGTCGCCCAGGCTGGAGTGCAGTGACGTGATCTCAGCTCATTGCAACCTCTACCTCCCGGATTCAAGTGATTCTCCTGCCTCAGCCTCCCAAGTAGTTGGGATTACAGGCATGCGTCACCATGCCCGGCTCATTTTTGTATTTTTAGTAGAGATGGGGTTTCACCATGTTGCTCAGGCTGGTCTTGAACTTCTGACCTCGTGATCCGCCCGCCTTGGCCTCCCAAAGTGCTGGGATTACAGGCATTAGCCACCGCGCCTGGCCGACCTGGGGACTTCTTGAAGGCAAGAACCATAACTTATTTATCTGGGTGTTCCCAGCATCTTTCCAGAGCCCAATGCATGGTAGGTGTTTAATGCACATTTATTTATTTTTAATTTTATTTTTAGAGACAGGGTCTCATTCTGTTGCCCAGGCTGGAGTGCAGTGGCATGATCACGGCTCACGGAAGCCTCCAACTTATGGGCTCAAGTGACCCTCCCGTCTCAGTTCCCTGAGTAGCTGGGATTACAGGTGCACACGACCATACCCCACTTAATGCACATTTGTTGGCTGAGTGAATGATTTCAGTGTAGAAGGTGCCAGGCCCTGAGGGCTCCACAGGATGTGGGGAGGGGCAGCATTGCTGGCAGCCTGGGGTTTCACCTTTGAGCCCCCCATTGTTTATTTATTTATTTATTTATTTATTTATTTATTTTTTGAGACGGAGTTTTGCTCTTGTTGCCCAGGCTGGAGTGCAATGGCTCAATCTTGGCTGACCACAACCTCTGCCTCCCGGGTTCAAGCAATTCTCCTGCCTCAGCCTCCCCAGTAGCTGGGATTACAGGCATGCGCCACCAGGCCTGGCAAATTTTGTATTTTTAGTAGAGATGGGTTTTAGTAGGGTTTTAGTAGAGTTTAGCAGGGTTTTAGTAGAGATGGGTTTAGTAGAGATGGTTTCTCTATGTTGGTCAGGCTGGTCTCGAACACCCGACCTCAGGTGGTCTGCCGCCTTGGCCTCCCAAAGTGCTGGGATTACAGGCGTGAGCCACTGTGCCTGGCTGAGTCCCCCATTATTTATAACAGTTGGCTTTCCTTTCAGACACTCCTTTTGTGTACTGTATGCTTTGACCTTTGTGTCTAGAACTTCAGATCATTTCCATAATGCCTGACTGAGACCCACCAGCCTGAGCCCACGGAGGATGCCCAGCGGAGGCACCTCTCCCTGTCCTCCTCAGGGTCAGTGAGCATCCGTAAGTGCCTACTGGTCAGCATGGGGATTGGTGACCAGTTTGTCCATGGGCCTAGTGATGAACCAGTCCCAGCAGCTTTAGAATCTGCAGTTTAAGGCCGGACGCAGTGGCTCACGCCTGTAATACCAGCACTTTGGGAGGCCAAGGCAGGCAGATCACCTGAGGTCAGGAGTTCGAGACCAGCCTGGACAACATGGCAAAACCCTGTCTCTACTAAAACTACAAAAATTAACCTGGTGAGGTGGCAGGTGCCTGTAATCCCAGCTACTCGGGAGCTGAGGGAGGAGAATCACTTGAACCCGGGAGGCGGAGGTTGCAGTGAGATCATGCCACTGCACTCTAGCCTAGGTGACAGAGCAAGACTCCGCCTCAAAAAACAAATAAAATAATCTGCAGTTTATCTTTGGTGGATCCCTTCCCCTTTCCCTCGCAGGGGCCTGCTGCACAGCAGGCGTCCTTAGGGCTACCTCATGGCACTCCTGAGCACTGCAATTTTCCTATCTTTTGGGTCCCTGCATAAAGATAAGGAGGAGGGTTATCTAGTCTGAGACCCAGCCTGCATAATTAGCCCACTCAAAGCCTCCCACCTCCCTAATTACTGTTATCATGGATACACCCACTCAGCAGGCCATTCCTACATTCCTACTTCCCCCTCCTTTGCACAATTCCCTAGGGGGCTGGAGAGGTGATGTGAGAACCCAAATCCCTTTGACTGCAGCACAGAGTCCCCTACTTCCCTGGCCAATCTCTGGGAACCCCTAGAAAGGAAGTGCTCCACCTCCCTCAACCCCAAAACTGCATGGGCAGAACTGCCAGGAAGGAAGGGATAACCGCCAGTAAGATGCCCTGAGCTTCAGTCTCCCCGTGTGTAAAATGAAGGGGTTGCACAGATGATCTTTAAGAGTTATCTGAGGCCGGGCGCAGTGGCTCTCGCCTGTAATCCCAGCACTTGGGGAGGCCCAGGTGGGCAGATCACTTGAGGTCAGAGTTTCAAGACCAGCCTGGCCAACATGGTGAAATCCTGGTTCTACTAAAATACAAAAAAAAAAAAAAAAGCATCTGCTGGGCATGGGTGGTGTACACCTACAATCCCAGCTACTCGGGAGGCTGAGGTGGGAGGATCACTGGAGCCCGGAAGGAGGAGGTTGCAGTGAGCCGAGATTGCGCTGCTGCACTCCAGCCTGGGTGACAGTGAGACTCCCTCTCAAAAAAAAAAAAAAACAGCTGGGCGGTGGCTCACGCCTGTAATCCCAGCACTGTGGGAGGCTGAGGCGGGCGGATCATGAAGTCAGAAGATCGAGACTATCCTGGTTAACAGGGTGAAACCCCTTCTCTACTAAAAATACAAAAAATTAGCCGGGTGTGGTGGCAGGTGCCTGTAGTCCCAGCTACTTGGGAGGCTGAGGCAGAAGAATGGTGTGAACCCAGGAGGCAGAGCTTGCAGTGAGCCGAGATGGTGCCACTGCACTTCAGCTTGGGTGACAGAGTGAGACTCCATCTCAAACAAACAAAACAGTTATCTGGTTTTGACATTCCATATCTCCACCCTGAACTGTGACTCTGGGATGGGCTTAGTCAAGCATCCCCAGGGGTCTGTCTGGGGAACTCTAATGCCTATGCCCTGCCCTCCCCCCCACTTCTCTTTCTTTTTCTTTTCTTTTTTGGGACAGAGTCTCACTCTCTTGCCCAGGCTGGAGTGCAGTGGCATGACCCCGGCTCACTGCAGCCTCTGCCTCCCAGGTTCAAGCGATTGTCCTGCCTCAGCCTCCAGAGTAGCTGGAATTACAGGGTTGCGCCACCATGCCGAGCTAATTTTTGTAGTTTTAGTAGAGATGGGGTTTTACCATGTTGGCCAGGCTGGTCTCAAACTCCTAGCCTCAAGTGATCCGCCTGCCTTGGCCCCCCAGAGTGCTGGGATTACAGGCATGAGCCACTGTGCCCCGCTCCCTTTCTTTTCCCGTTTTCTGAAATTGTACGTGAGACTCAAGAGTCTTGGGCAGATGTTTGTCCAAGGCTGGGCCTTCGGTTCCCTCATTGCCCCAGGAGATAAAAGGCTAAGAACAAGAAGAGGCCTGGGCCAGGCTTCCTGGGCTTGCTGCAGGTCCTGGTCCCAGCCTATCCTGGGCCCAAACCTGAGTCTAGAGGCTTAAGCAAGAAACTGAGTTCAAAATAAAAAGTAGGAAAAAACTGGCCAGGTGTGTTATTTTCCACGTGGCCACTGCATTTCAGCCTGGGCAATAGAACAAGACTGTGTCAAAATATATATATTTTGAGTATACATATACGTGTGTGTGTGTGTGTGCGTGCGTGCGTGCGCGCGCGTGCGTGTGTGTGTGTGCGTGTGTGTGTGTGTGGTTAGCTAGGCCTGTACTCTTCAGCTGCTCAGAAGGCTGAGGTGGAAGGATCCCCTTGAGCACCAGAGTTCAAGTCCAGCCTGAGCAACACAGTGAGACCTTGTCTCTAAAAAAAACAAACAGCCGGGAGTGGTGGCTCACGCCTGTCATCCCAGCACTTTCGGAAACCAAGGGGGCAGGTCACCTGAAGTCGGGAGTTCAAGACCAGTCTGATCAACATAGTGAAACCCCATCTCCTGCCTAGGAAAACCAGAGACCTTTGTTCACTTGTTTATCTGCTGACCTTCCCTCCACTATTGTCCTATGACCCTGCCAAATCCCCCTCTACGAGAAACACCCAAGAATGATCAATAAAAAATAAAATAAAATAAAATAAAGAAACCCCATCTCTACTAAAAATACAAAATTAGCCGGGCGTGGTGGTGCATGCCTGTAATCCCAGCTACTCAGGAGGCTGAGGCGGGAGAATCGCTTGAACCCGGCAGGCAGAGGTTGCAGTGAGTTGAGATCGTGCCATTGCACTCTAGCCTGGGCAACAAGAGTGAAACTCCATCTCAAAAACAAAACCAACAGAAACAAAAAAAAATTCCACACCTAAGTTTGGGAGGGGGAGGGGATTTATTGATCCATGTAACAGAAAAGGGTAGGAGTCTGTGAGCTTCGGGCATGGCTGGATCCAAGTGACTTGATTATCTGGCATTGTCTCCATATCTCTTTGTTCTGTTTCTTTTTTTTTTTTTTGGAACGGAGTCTCGCCCTGTCACCCAGGCTGGAGTGCAATGGCATGATCTCGGCTCACTGCAACCTCTGCCTCCCAGGTTCAAAGGATTCTCCTGCCTCAGCCTCCCGAGTAGCTGGGATTACAGGTGCCCACCACAATGCCCTGCTTTTTTTTTTGTACTTTTTGTAAAGATGGGGTTTTACCACGTTGGGTAGGCTGGTCTCGAACTCCGGACTTCGTGATCCGCCCGCCTCGGCCTCCCAAAGTGCTGGGATTACAGACGTGAGCCACTGCACCCAGCCATTCTGTTTCTCTTGTGGTAGCTTTATACTCAGGCAGCCTTACCCCTTGTAGTGGCAAATGGCCTGCCAGATTTCTTGGGTGCCATTTTAGCCACCCAAGAGTTTGTCCTTCTCCATAGTCATGCTTTGTTCACTGCTGAACCAAACAGCACCTAACATGAGGTGCTGAATGAATGTCTCCAGCAAAAGGCCCAAGATTGACTCTTGTTGGCTCAGATGGAGTTGCATGTCTTCTTCAGCCCGATCACTGTGACCTGCCATGCCTGGGCCACACGGGTGGAGTCCGCCCTCCCCACACATGGACTGAGATGGGTGCAGAGCAGTTCCCCAGAAGGAAGAGGTGGGTCCTTCCATCTGGGTCCTTCCTTTAGGAGGAAGGAAGAGATGGGTCCTTCCTTCAGGAGGGTTGCAAGGAAAGCCATTTTTTGCAAGCAAAGCCAGAAGGAAGAGATGGGTCCTTCCTTCAGGAGGGTTGCAAGCAAAGCCATTTTTTTTGGTTTTGGTTTTGGTCCCCTGTGTCCTTAGAACACAGAGCTGCTGCCTTTTTCTCTGAGTCATCCCCAACATAGACCTGCATTGAAAATGTACCAGCTTGAGTTCTCATGGGTGCTGGCTGCGCTGAGCTCCTAAAGCTGCAGTCCCAGGATAACCCTCTTTAGTGGAGGATAAGAATAGGGCTCCTGCCGGGATGCGGGGCTTCTTGCAGCTGGATCAGGTGGGGGGCAGGGCACCAGCATGGCCAAAGATGCCAGAACCCAGGATTCCTTCTGGGAAAGGACAGTGGGCAATTCCAGGCACTGGACCCTTCCAATCTTCTCCTCTCCACTCTAGTCAGGAGCCTGTGATCTAAGATTCTGTTTGTTCATTTGGATTGGGGTGGCATGGAGAGAGGGGCAGGGCTTGGCTGAGGGCAAGGACAACTCAGATGGGTGCCTTATACTTGATCTGAGGAATAGTTTTTTTTTTTTTTTTTTTTTTTTTGAGATAGTCTCACTCTGTCACCCAGGCTGGAATACATCGGTGCGATCTCGGCTCACTGGATCCTCTGCCTCCCGGGTTCAAGGGATTCTCCTGCCTCAGCCTCCTGAGTAGCTGGGATTACAGGCACACGCCACCACGCCTGGCTAATTTTTGTATTTTTAGATAGAGATGGGGTTTCACTATGTGGGCCAGGCTGGCCTTGAACTCCTGACCTCAAGTGACCTGCCCACCTCGGCCTCCCAAGTGCTGGAATGGCAGGCATGAGCCACCGCGCCCGGCCCATCTGAGGTGTACCTACTGAGGGGACCCCAGAGTCTCAGCTCCTGGTCTCATCGTACCCCCTGGCTGACCCTGAACCACCTCCTGGCTCGTCCACATGCTCTTCCCACACCTGCAAGAACCGAGGTGCGGTGGGGCTGAGTGCCCAATGCAAGAGATTGGACTCACGTGTTTTTCAGAGATTTTATTAAGAATAAGGCATATGACAGTCACCCCTAAAGCACAGGGCTCTATTTCTGTGGGTGAGTGAATACACTCTGAAAAGCATTGGATACAAAAGCGCAGCCAACAGAGAATTTGGAGCAGGGTCCCTCTGCCCTGCCACAGGGCTCCTGCCAGGTGGGTTTGAAGCCCTGCACATCCCCCATTCAAGGCTGGCATGTCCGGGAGAAGGTGCTTGGAGACCCCCGGCTCCCTGCGCTTAGAAGCTGCCCCACAGCCTCTAGGCCTCCTTCCTCTCTCCACCAGGGGGGACGCCATCCTACTGCTTATATGGGGAAGGGTCATCCCATTTTGGCCCTGGACTAGTCCCCCGAGCTAGAGGGTGCTGTGGCTGAGCTGTGGGGGCCAGGGGTACAGAGCCTCAAACCACACTGCCCAGTGCTCCCTGGCTGATTTCCAGAGCAGGGGGAGGTCCCCACCTGCAGCTCTGTGTCCTGGAGCTGTCCATACTTGGGGTGTGGCAGGAGCTCCGCCTAGGGACCTGAGTGTCCTCTTCAACACTCTCTCCCAATGGGGATTCGTGCAGCAGAGAGAGAAATGCAATCCTTTCCCTTCTTAGTCACCAAGATATTCCAGGGGCCAGGAGCGCGTGGGGGTGCGAGGCTTCCCTTTGGCCAGGTGGGCTCTCAAGCCAGACCCAGGGAGGGTGGGGCCTCTCCAGGGCCCTGAGGCTGAGGAGAGTTGGGCCCCTGTGGCCAAGAGCGGGCCATGCACTCCAGCTCCCAGTCTCGTTCTGCTGCACAGAGGGTTCTGCGCAGGCGGGTGGAGGGGTTTCCATTATTTCCAGGAGGGCGAGGAGGGGAATTTCTGTGAAAACTGGAACCCTGTATCTGCTACAGGTGCTCCCCCAGCTTGCCTTATTTCCTTTCCCAGGCACCTCCAGCACCTCAGCTGAGAGTCAGTGAGTCAGCTGCCCCAGCACCCAGAACCTTTCATCCAGGGGATCTCCAAGCACCTCACAAACAATTGTCATTATCTGTGGTTGCTGGAAGAGGGATGGGAGTTGGGTGGCGCTGATGGGGTCACTTCGGGAGAAGCAGGCAGGCCACTGGAAGATCCCTGGGACCAGAGTGCGGTGGGGGCCCCTAGCTGGACACCCTGGATGCCCAGGAGGGAAGGGGGAAGGGGGCTATTGCTATAGAGCTAGGGGGAGGCCAGGCGGACGGAGCTATGGCTTTTAGTGGGTGGGTGGGCAGATAGAGTACTTCACCATCTCTGCAGAAGAATCGACCTAACAAAGTCACCCTGTTCACCCCAAAAGTGTGGTCGTGGGAGATGAGGGTCTGTACGTGCTCCTCTGGAAAGAGACTTTGCCCTTCTTCCCACAGTCCTCTGGGCACCTCCGAGAGAGGAGTGAGGCCCTCACACACAAGACAGGTTCTGAAAGGGAGGGGGACAGAATAGGGGTGCAGTGAGTTACACACACTTGAGGGGGGACAGAGATGGTACAGGTGCAACCACAGGACTAGTAGAGAGTAGAGGCGGGGGCAGGCAGAGCAAGGACCCCAGGCCACCTTCTTGGCCCAAGTTGGACTGGAGAGCACTGTCCCAAGGGTGCCCCAACCTCAGCCATCTGCATCCCAGGAGCTGGACACCCCAGACCAGGCGTGGTTATTGCTCAGTGGTCTTGGGCAGTCCCGAGTGGCGTCAGCTGGGAGAGCCGCACATTGCTTGGCCCTGAGTGCGCTCGCTCACTGGTTTCTACTTCTTGCCAATTTCCCGCTCCCTCTAACAAATGGAGAGAAAGGGGGTGTGATCTGGGACTCCCCCTTCTTCATGGGGCTGTGATGGGAGAAGAGCTCGTCACCCCTAGAGCTTGACTCTGCTCACCTCCCAGACCCCTGCGTGACAGAATGTGTGGCCTCAGCCAGGGTCAGGACCTGTCAGGAAAGGGGTGTCTGTGAGGGAGGCAAAGGCCTCTCCCTGCCCCACGTCCTCCCCTCGAAGCCCTGGAAGACCTCACAGGCACTTAGGACTTGATGCAGGACCCACACAGGAGGGATGGCACGGGCTGGAGGGGTTTGTGTTTCCTTCTAGGCTGGGCTGGGGGTGGGGGCAATAAGCTGCGCTGAAACTGTCCTTCCTGCCTTTGGTGGTGGACGGGGAGCTTGGGAGAAGGGGCGTTAGGAGGTGGGGCTTTCCCCTTTCCACGTCGCCATTCCCCAGGCTAGACAGCAGGGAACTGAGCAGCCCGCCACTGCCAGATTCTGATAGGTCTAGGGGCATCCGTGGAGGGGGCCAGGATGGGGACTAACCTGTGCTCCCACCATCCCCCCAGCAAACCCAAACCCAAACTCCTATCAGTAGCTGCCACTTCCAAGAAGCCAGGCCCTTCTTCTTTTTTTCGTTTTTGAGACGGAGTTTTGCTCTTGTTGCCCAGGCTGGAGTGCAGTGGCGCAATCTCGGCTCACTGCAACCTCTGCCTCCCAGGTTCAAGCGATTCTCCTGCCTCAGCCTCCCGAGTAGCTGGGATTACAGGCGCGCACCACCACGCCCGGCTAATTTTTGTATTTTTTAGTAGAGACGGGGTTTCACCACGTTGGCCAGGCTGGTCTCGAACTCCTGACCTCAGGTGATCCGCCCACTTCGGCCTCCCAAAGTGCTGGGATTACAGGCGTGAGCCACCGCGCCCAGCCAAGGCTCTCTTCTTGTCTCTGGGTGCAGCCAGCTGATTAGGAAGCCGAGCAACATTAGCACCAATAAACAGGACTAGGAAAACGCCTGGGGCTGCCTCCTGAGGCGGAAGACAGCTCCTGCCTTCCAGAAGCCTGGCCGGCAGCAGGCCTGTCACCTCCCTTCCCCAGCACAGCTCCCAGTCCCTGCATACCCAGGGGGGTGGCGACTCGGGAAGAGCTGAGCTGGAGACGGCTCTAGACCAAGTCCGGTCAACCAGGCGGTTCTGTCATCCTCTCCCAGGGCCCATGGATGCTACCCTCCAGAAGTTAGGCTTCCATCAGGCGCACTTTTCCCACCAGGGGCTCTGGGAGGACGTGTCTTCTAAAGTGTTCCGTGCTCACCTGCAAGGACCTATCGGCAGGGTCAGGGTGGGGGTAGAAGGACCAGCCCCTAGCCTGGGCCTTTCCTGGGGAGGAAGAAGGCTTGGCGGGAAGGGCGTCGGCGCGGGGGTGGGGGAGGCGGGGGGCGGGGAGGCTAGAAGGCCTGGGGCGCCAATGCCACTCTGCGTCCCTTTCCGTAGGCGAGCCCAGCCCTCCCCGCCCCACCAAGGATTGTCGGCTTTCCCGGGGAAGGGCGTGGCCCCCGCCCCTCCTGTCTCACAGGCAGGTGGGACCAGGCCAGGATCGGGACGGCGAGTCTTCTCCGTAGAGAAGGTGCCCCCTCTCGGCCCCGCGGAGGAACTCTCGCGCGAGGAGAGGGCTCGAAGCTTTGGAAACGTCGGGAAGTACAAAAGGCTGGCGGTTCGGGGATGTGGGGGGAGCCGGGGCCGCCTCGCCTCGCTTCCTGGAGGAGGGGCGGCTGCCCTCCGACCCGGGACCTGCCTGCGGGGCCCGAGCTGCGTCCCTGGCCGGCCCTCCCCGTCCGTCCCGCGTCACCCCGGCCAGCCTGGCGCCTACTCCGGGTCCCCGGGCGCGCTGGGCTGGCTGGGCGCGGGCTGCGGGCCGGCTCGGTCCGGGGGCTCCTGGGGAGGCGGCTGGCGCGGGCTGCGGGCGCTGGGCCGCAGCGGCCTGCGTGCATAGAGGAAGAGCGCGGGGTCGGGCATGGGGTCGGCGTCGTCGAGGGCGCCGGCCCCGCGGTCCCAGGCGGCCCAGTCCCGGCCGGGGCCCTTGGCGGCGGCCTCGTGGGCAGCAGGCGGGCGGCGGGCTCGCGGTGCGCGGCGGCGTGGCCTGGGCTCGGCGGTGGCGCCGGGGCCCGGGCGCGGGGCCTGCAGTCTCTGGCGCGCCGCGTGCAGCTGGCAGGAGAGGTAGGCGGCCGCCTCGGTGTGCTTCTGCAGCTCGGTGCCCAGCACGGTGGCGCGGTGGCTGCGGCGGCGCAGCTCCTCCAGGAAGCGGCGCTCCTCGGTGCGCAGGCTGCAGCGCAGCGCGGACACCAGCGCCTCGCGCTGCGCCACCTCCCTCCGCAGCTCCGCGTTGGCCGCGGCACGCGCCTCCAGCTGCGACTCCAGCGCGCGACACTTGCTCTCCAGCTCCCGGGACGCCGCCTCTGGAACGGGGCAGAGGCCAGAGGTGACGGTCTGCCCCTGGCTTGGAACAGAACCTGCACGGCTCAGAGCTCCGTGTAACAAAACCCCCAGGCCGGGCGCGGGGCCTCATTTCTGCAATCCCAGCACTTTGGGAGGCCGAGATGGGCAGATGGACTTGAGGTCAGGAGTTCCAGACCAGCCTGGCCAACATGGTGAAACCCAGTTTCTACTAAAAATACAAAAATTAGTCGGGCGTGGTGGTGGTGGGCGCCTGTAATCCCAGCTACTCGGGAGGCTGAGACAGGGGACTCGCTTGAACCGGGGAGGCGGAGGTTGCAGTGAGCCGAGATCGCGCCACTGCTCTCCAGCCTAGGTGACACAACGAGATTCCGTCTCAAAAAGCAAAAACAATAAAACAAAACAAAGCCCCACTCCTCCCCACGTCCCCACCTGCACGTCCTACCGCGCTCCCCCTCCTTCCCCAGGCGTCGGCTCAGTGGCCTTCCTTGTTCCGCCCTCGTACCTACTCTACCCTCTGCTTGGTCTCTAATTCTTCAGGTTTCAGCTTAAGTGCAAACCCCTTCCTGGCCTTTTATTCATTCCACAGATAATTTGTGGAGCCCTGACTTTGTGCATTGTGTTAGGTATTGGAGATAGGGCGCATAATAAAACGGTCTCTGTGAAGCTTATTGCATAGTGGGAGAGACATAGTAAATAATCACAAATACGTGTGAGGTTGCAAATGTGACATGTGGAAAGTCAATGCTGTGACTGTAACTGGAGAATGTGACCTAATCAGGGAAGTCTTCCCAGCAGAAGAGACTTGAGCTAAGATCTGAAGGATAAACAGGAGTTAAGTAGTGAAGACAGGAGAGAAGGATGCTGCAGACGGAGGGAACAGCTTGTGTAAAAGTCCAGAGAGCAAGGGACTGAAAGAGCTGCCAGTGTGCACAGGAAGGGAGTCAGTGTCCTTGTTTCCTTCATAGGGCATTTTATCACGTCTTTTTTTTTTTTTTTTTTTTGAGATAGAGTCTTGCTCTGTCCCCAGGCTGGAGTGCAGTGGTGCAGTCTCGGCTCACTGCAACCTCAGCCTTACGGGTTCAAGCAGTTCTCGTGCCTCAGCCTCCCAAGTAGCTGGGATTACAGGTGCACGCCACCACACCCAGCTAATTTTTGTATATATATATATTTTTTTTTTTTTTGAGATGGAGTCTTGCTCTGTCACCCAGGTTGGAGTGCAGTGGCGCAATCTTGGCTCACTGCAAGCTCCACCTCCCGGGTTCAAGCCATTCTCCTGCCTCAGCCTCCTCAGTAGCTGGGACTACAGGGCCTGCCACCATGCCTGGCTTATTTTTTTTTTGTATTTTTAGTAGAGACAGGGTTTCACCATGTTAGCCAGGATGGTCTCGATCTCCTGACCTCGTGATCCGCCTGCCTCAGCCTCCCAAAGTGCTGGTATTACAGGCATGAGCCACCGCGCCCGGCTAATTTTTGTATTTTTAGTAGAGACGGGGTTTCACCATGTTGGCCAGAATAGTCTTGAACTCCTGACCTCAGGTCATCCTCCCGCCTCAGCCTCCCAAAGTGCTGAGATTACAGGCGTGAGCCACTGCACCCGGCCTCTTTTGTTGTTGTTGTTGTTTTTGAGGCAGAGTCTCACTCTGTCACCCAGGCTGGAGTGCAGTGGCATGATCTCGGTTCACTGCAACCTCTGCCTCCTGGGTTCAAGCGATTCTCCTGCCTCAGCCTCCCGAGTAGCTGGAATTACAGGCACCTGCTACCACACCCAGCTAATTTATTTTTGTATTTTTACAGACGAGGTTTCACCATATTGGCCTGGCTGGTCTCAAACTCCTGACCTTGTGATCTGCCCGCCTCGGACTCCCAAAGTGCTGGGATTACAGGCGTGAGCCACCACACCCAGCCTTTTTTTTTTTTTTTTTTTTTTTTTTTGAGACAAAGTCTCCCTCTTGCCAGGCTGGAGTGCAGCGGCATAGCTCACCGCAGCCTCTATCACCTGGGCTTGGGTAATTCTCCCACCTCAGCCTTCCCAGGAGTTGGGACCACAGGCATGCACATTTTTTGTAGAGATGAGGTTTTGCCATGTTGCCTGGGCTGGTCTCGAACTTGTGGGTTCAGGCAATCCTCCTGCCTCAGCCTCATAAAGTGCTGGGATTATAGGTGGAAGTCACCATGCCTGGCAACATGTTTGTCATTTTTTGTTTACTTGTTTATTGTTGGCCTTTGCCACTGCAGCAGGTTTCAACCCTGGATAGACATTGGAACCACCCAGAGAGCTTTAACCAATGCTGTTTCCTGGGCACTACGGAAGACCAATTACACCGGCATCCCTGGAACTGGACCTGGGAACTGGTGTTGCTTAAATCTTCCCCAGTGGCTCTCACGTGCAGCGTGAGTTGAGGACCCCTGCCTCCTGGAAGCTCCATCTCGGCAGGACCATATCCTAGGACTTGGCACAGGTGAGTGTAGGGACGTAGGCAGCCGAAAGTGGCAAAAAGTGACCCTGGAAGGATGAAAATCACCAAGTGATAAGAGGACAAAGAGGGCTGGGTGCAGTGGCTCACGCCTGTAATCCCAGCACTTTGGGATGCCAAGGTGGGCGGATCACAAGGTCAGGAGTTCGAGACCAGTCTGGCCAACATGGCGAAACCCCGTCTCTACTAAAAATACAAAAATTAGCTGGGTATGGTGGTGCGCGCCTGTAATCCCAGCTACTTGGGAGGCTGAAGTAGGAGAATTGCTTGACCCTGGGAGGCGGAGGTTGCAGTGAGCTGAGATCGCGCCACTGCACTCCAGCCTGGGCGCCAGAGTGAGACCCTGTCTCAAAAAAAAAAAAAAAGAAAGAGGACAAAGAAAGTTCTTAAGCCCAGTGGGTTGACACACTCATCCCAGTGACTCAGGGGAGGGCTGAGGTGGGAGGATCTCTTGAGCCCAGGAGTACAAAGCTGCAGTGAGCTATGATTCTGCTACTGCACACTACAGCCTGGACAACAGAGCAAGAACCTGTCTCTAAAAAAAGAAACAGTTCTCAAAGCCCATTGAAAGAGAAAATAGGCCAGGCACAGTGGTCGTGCCTGTAATCCCAGCACTTGGGGAGGCTGAGGGGGGCAAATTGCTTAAGCTCAGGAGTTCAAAACCAGCCTGGGTGACATGGCGAAACCCCATCTCTACAAAAAAGCTGGGCATGGTGGCATGTATCTGTAGTACCAGCTAATCTCGAGGTTGAGGTGGAAGGATGTCTTGAACCCACCTAGGAGGCAGAGGTTGCAGTGAGCAGAGATGGTGCCACGGCACTCCAGCCTGGGTGACAGAGTATGTCTCAAAAAAAAAAAGGCCGGACGCGGTGGCTCATGCCTGTAATCCCAGCACTTTGGGAGGCCGAGGTGGGTGGATCATGAGGTCAGGAGATCTAGACCATCCTGGCTAACACGGTGAAACCCCGTCTCTACTAAAAATATAAAAAATGAGCCGGGCGTGGTGGCGGGCGCCTGTAGTCCCAGCTACTCGGGAGGCTGAGGCAGGAGAATGGCGTGAACCCGGGAGGCAGAGCTTGCAGTGGGCCGAGACTGCGCCACTGCACTCCACCCTGGGCGACACAGCGAGACTCCGTCTCAAAAAAAAAAAACAAAAACAAAAAGATGAAGACATTGGATTGGGGCAGTGGCTTGGGCCCAGGTGATCTCAAAAGCCCTTTCAGACAAAGGACAGTAAGTGGGGTGAAAGTGGCTGTGTCACAGAACTGTCCTAATCTAGTGTCTGGGGCGTGTGCTGCCTTCCGCCAGCCACCTAGGCACCAAGAGGTTGCCCATGGTTGTCCACTAAAGAGGGCAGGATTAGTCCAAGTTCGTAAGTGTTTAGATGGTCCGTAACTGATCTTCATGCATGAATACACAAAGCAGTTTCTAGGGTTCCTAACATCATAGCTTAAACTTCCAGCCTGTAGCATTTGATCTATAAGCAATACATCAGTATGGAAGAGAGTCTGTTCTTAAGAACTCTTCTGGCCAAGAAAGACTTTTTATGATTCCTTTTAACACTTTTTTTTTTTTTTTTTTTTTTTTTTTGAGACGGAGTTTCGCTCTGTCGCCCAGGCTGGAGTGCAGTGATGCGATCTCGACTCACTGCAAGCTCCGCCTCCCGGGTTCACGCCATTCTCCTGCCTCAGCCTCCCGCGTAGCTGGGACTACAGGCGCGCGCCACCATGCCCGGCTAATTTTTGTATTTTTTTTAGTAGAGACGGGGTTTCACCGTGTTAGCCAGGATGGTCTCGATCTCCTGACCTCGTGATCCACCCGTCTCGGCCTCCCAAAGTGCTGGGATTACAGGCGTGAGCCACCGCGCCCGGCCAACACTTTTTTAATATTAAAAAAAAAATGGTAGGGACAGAGTCTCACTATTTTGTCCAGGCTGGTCTTGAACTCCTGGGCTCAAGTGATTCTCCTGCCTTGGTTTCCTAAGGTCTTGGGATTACAGGCGTGAGCCACCACACCTGGCCTTGTGATTCATTTTTAATTAAATAGTTACTATGTCCTGGCCAGGCTCGGTGGCTCACACCTGTACTTCCAGCACTTTGCAAGGCTGAGGCGGGTGGATCACCTGAGGTCAAGAGTTTGAGACCAGCCTGGCCAACATGGTGAAACCCTGTCTCTACTAAGAAATATAAAAAATTAGCCGGTGGATGGTGGTGTGCGCCTGTAGTCTCAGCTACTTGGGAGGCTGCAGCAGGAGAATCACTTGAACACGGGAGGTGGAGGTTGCAGTGAGCCGAGATCGTGCCACTGCACTCCAGCCTGGGCGACAAGAGCGAGACTCCGTCTCAAAAAAAAAAAAAAAAAAAATTACTGTGTCCCTCCAAGTCAGGAAACGTGCGTTATACTTCAGAGACAATGGGTAACACTCAGTCCTAGTTCTGAGATCTTATAATCTGATGATAAAGATCTCAACAATGCAACTAAAAAATTAATTGTGGGGGAAAAACGACAAAATTTAGCATGTAACCATTTGTAGGAGTACCATTCATTACTGTTAAGTATATTCATGTTGGGGTGCAGCAGATCTTTAGAACTTTTTAATCTCGCAAAAGTAAAAGTCTACACCCATTGAACTTCCCCAGCTCCCCCATGTTATGGGTGAAGTAATACTCTGTAAACAAATATTTTAGAGGAATTTCTACAATGGCAAGAGTCATGCTTTTGTAAAATGCAGGATTTACTAATGTGTGTGTGTTTCTTTTCTCGTATAGACCAAGCTCCTTGAAGTCAAGGAACCCATCCTGACATGCATCTTGACACTCGGCCTGTGATCACTCAGTTCAGTGAATCTTGACACTGACCATGTGATCACTTGTGCCAGGATGGGAAGGACTGGGGAGGTGGGTCACAGCAAGGAATTAAGCAGGCTAAGGGGAAGTAAAGCCACATTACCATTTCCTTCATGCCTTACTTTCCTCACTTTGGACAGAGACATGGATACAGGGTACTATGTGTGGTGGTGCAGGTTGTTCACTGCACAAGGTCGTCCAACTGAGGTGGTGCAGGTCGTTCACTGCACAAGGCATTTCACAATGTCGTCCACTGGGCAAGTGTGGCTGACATCCTGCACTCTGCTCACCAGCCAAGGAGTGACTATCCCCAAGTCTAGGCTGGGGACAGAGAAGGCTTGGGTCCTACTAAGGGCTGGGAAAAACTCCAGCTGTTGGGCCCCATGACACTTCCCCACCAGTGGTCCTTCTCTTACCTTGCTGGTGATTTTGGGCCTCTCTCATTTCCAGGTCATGGGTCAGTTCTGGGGGGAAAGAAAAGAAAAGGCAGTTTGTGTGTGTGTGTGTGTTTGTGTGTGTGTGAGAGAGAGAGAGAGAGAGAGATCATGGAATTACAGCTCAGTAAAAGTGGCAATAAGGATCTTTAGAAGCCACCCCCATACTATTTTACCGCAACCCTGCAAGGGGAAGAGATGAAGAGATGTGTCCAGGGCACAGCCTGAACCTGGCCAGCTTGACTCCAAGCTCAGAAATCTTCCCAGCTCCAGCTTTGAGCCTGGGTTTGGAGTTTAGTTCACCCCTCCTGGGACTGAGGAGCCTGGCTTGTTTTGGGGCTGGGGGACTATCTGCCTTTCCTGGGGTGATATGCCAGCCAGTCAAAGCAGTTCTGGAGGACCCTTGCTGTGCAGGGCTTTGACCCTTTCGTGTTTAGCTGATGGCCGCTGGAGTGTCCAGAACTGCCTGGCGGCACTGGAGGCAGGCTCGGCAGTGGCTACTTACCAGTCTGGACACTTGCTTTTCACTATTTTGACAGCCAGTACCGTTGAGCCTGTGTTATTACCTGAACATCAGCACTGCCCCTTCCCAAGCCCCAGTTGCGCCGTATTCCCCACGGCAGGGAGAGGGGCTTCGAGCAGGACGGTGCGGTCTATTGATGGGGGCCTGGCTTGGCATTGAGGGGGCGGAGCGGGCAGCCTAGGAGCCACTCAAGGGCACTGGTGCAGGAGCAGTTTCCTCCTGGGTGCTGCAGCCCAGCTGCCACCCCTCTGCCTGCCTGTCCCCCCAGTCTCCATTCCTTAGTGTCCCCCAAGCCCCATTTCTCAGCCCAGGTGAGTTTGATAATTTTTCCAGCCCCACCAGCACTCCCCCAACTCCACCAGGGCTCAAGAACTGGTACAAGGGCAGAAGGAAGCCAGAAGCCACAGCTGCCTGTGATGCAGACCGACTCGGGGGCACCTGTGTACACCTGCAGGGACACAGTCTGGTGTCCACGGGGAGGAGGTGTGAACCGGGGGTCGGGGAAGGAAGGCGGCACATCTCTGGGACCACCACCGAGCAGCGCCTTCAGGGGCCTTGTGACCCCTCTGCCCCTCCTCCTCACTGCCCTCACCAGCTCTTCCAGAGACCCAGGGCTTTGCCAGAGGTGCCTTCTCTGAGGAGGCCGGTTGTTGCTAGGAGGCAGGCAGCTCAGGGTGCCTGAGCCTTCTGCTGTTATCAGAGTCTGAACCTGTTCCCTGAGGCACCTGTGAGGACTCTGATGCTTCTACCTCCAGGGCTTCCTGGGACCAACTGGCCCCTCCTTCAAGGCCTTGTGATGTAGCCCAGGGACCTTGGCCTAGGTTCAGGGATTTGGGAGCAGGGATACCTTGGCTCTGCCATTAACTCCCTGTGGGTGGTTTCTCTTCAGCCTCTCAACACAGGACTTGGGGGTAGGGAGATAAAAATCTCAGCTGGGCTATAGATGAGCGTGCTGTGAGGACAGATATGCTGTGTGACCTTGGGCCAGTAACAGCACTTCTCTGAGCCTCAGTTTTCTCATCTGGAAAATGGGGGCACAATAGCACCTCTCCAAGAGGCTGTCGCCAGGATTAAATGAGAAAAAAACAGCGGGCTTGGCCCAGGGCTGAGTTGGTGCTGAACGCGTGTGAGTAGTTCTTATCAATCAGGCTGCTTCGCCACCCCAGAACGTACCCACCTCTCAAGCCCTTCATTCTGAGTCCTCACCCATCCTTAGCCAGCTCCCTGGGCAGCCTATCCCTTCGGCTCCTACACCAGCCTCTCCTCTCTCCCAACCCCCTCTCAGCTCTGGGTCCCTCTTTAATCTCCTTCCCCTTATCTTCTCCCTTCTCATCACCTCCTCCTTGGGGGAAAGGCCTTATTCAGTCATTTCAGCCCCAAGAGTGGCTGCTCTAGCCTAGCCTAGTTATTTTCATCTCCTTAATAACCTAGAGGTGGCTGGGCGTGGTAGCTCATGCCTGTAAAGCCAGCACTTTGGGAGGCCATGGTGGGCAGATCATCTGAGGTCAGGAGTTTGAGACCAGCCTGGCCAACGTGGTGAAACCCCATCTCTACTAAAAATACAAAAATTAGCCAGGCATGGTGGCGGGCACCTGTAATCCCAGCTACTTGGGAGGCTGAGGCAGGAGAATTGCTTGAACCCGGGAGGCAGAGGTTTCAGTGAGCTGAGATCGTGCCACTGTACTCCAGCCGGGGCAACAGAGCAAGACTCTGTTGTAAAAAAAAAAAAAAGTCCGGGCGCGGTGGCTCACGCCTGTAAATCTCAGCACTTTGGGAGGCCGAGGTGGGCGGATCACGAGGTCAGGAGATCGAGACCATCCTGGCTAACACGGTGAAACCCTGTCTCTACTAAAAATACAAAAAATTAGCCGGGCGTGGTGGCGGGCGCCTGTAGTCCCAGCTACTCGGGAGGCTGAGGCAGGAGAATGGCGTGAACCCAGGAGGCGGAGCTTGCAGTGAGCCGAGATGGTGCCACTGCACTCCAGCCTGGGCGACAGAGCAAGACCCTGTCTCAAAAAAAAAAATAAAATAAAATAAAAATAAAAAATAAAAAAAAAACTAGTAAAAAAAAAACCAAGGGGTTTCAGGCCCATACCCATCTGAGAAGGGTGGCGTGGGTGAGGGCGCTCTGTTCCTGCCTGCTCCACATTTTGGGATCTGGCCTGTGTCCTAAAAGGAGCCACAAGTTCTCAGAATTAGGGCAAAACAGAAAGAAATGACAGGAGCTGCTATGGTGTCTTAGGGTTTCCTCTTCTCTCTTTTTTTTTTTTTTTTTTGAGACGGAGTTTCACTCTTGTTGCCCAGGCTGGAGTGCAATGGCATGATCTCGGCTCACTGCAACCTCCGCCTCCCAGGTTCAAGCGATTCTCCTGCCTCAGCCTCCCTAATAGCTGGGATTACAGGCATGTGCCACCACGTCCGGCTAATTTTGTATTTTTAGTAGAGACGGGGTTTCTCCATGTTGGTCAGGTTGGTCTCGAACTCCCGACCTCAGGTGATCTGCCCGCCTCAGCCTCCCAAAGTGCTGGGATTACAGGCGTGAGCCACCGTGCCCGGCTCCTCTTCTCATAATTGTGTTATTGCAATGAAAAGGTGGCATCAGGCAGGGCTGAGATACTTGGGCCATTCTTGTCCCCCAGGCTGGCCTCTGCTCCCGTCCAATCTTCAGGGGAGATTAGAATGTGGCGGCTGACCCTGTCTGTGGAGCCTTAGGAAGCTGTGATGGCTGAATCAGGACCACTGGCTTTTTTTTTTTTTTGAGACAGAGTTTCCCTCTTGTTGCCCAGGATGGAGTGCAATGGCAACCATCTTGGCTCACCACAACCTCTGCCTCCCAGGTTCAAGCGATTCTCCTGCCTCAGCCTTCCCAGTAGCTGGGATTACAGGCGTGCACCACCACGCCTGGCTGATTTTTTGTATTTTTAGTAGAGACGGGGTTTCGCCATGTTGGCCAGGCTGGTCTTGAACTCCTGACCTCAGGTGATCCACCCACCTCGGCCTCCCAAAGTGCTGGGATTACAGGTGTGAGCCACCGTGCCTGGCCTCCAGCTGGATTTCTTATCTGTCTCCTTTAAGTGCTGCTTTATCCATCAACTAGAACCTTCCATGAGCTTTTGGCTTCCCAGCTTTCGGCCTTTGCCCTGCTGTTCCCTTCATCTGGAATGCTCTCTTCACTCCCCTTTCTCCTGTGATATCTTGGCATGTCCACATGTTACGCAGCCTCCAGGGAGTTGAAGCACCCCCTCCTCTGGGGAGCCTCGGATGCTGGGCCTCCTCCTTCAGCTCCTGCTCCTCAAGCTGGACATGCTCCTGCCCATGAGGTCCTGCTTGATTTCTGCTCTACCTTAATACCACCAGTTGGCCTGTGTGTCTCCCTAGCTAGACCGAGGGCTGGGAGTTGCTTGGTGAAGAGTGACTCGGAAAGGATGGGAACCTCCGGGATTTGGATCCTAGGAGTCCTCCACTCCCTAACCAGAGCTTTTTTTTTTTTTTTTTTTTTTTTTGAGACAGAGTCTTGCTCTGTCATCTAGGCTGGAGTGCAGTGGCGTGATCTCAGCTCACTGCAACCTCCACCTCCTGGGTTCAAGCGATTCCTCTGCCTCAGCCTCCCAAGTAGCTGGGACTACAAGCGCCCACCACCATAACCAGCTAATTTTTTGTATTTTAGTAGAGATGGGGTTTCACCATGTTGTCCAGGATGGTCTTGATCTCCTGACCTCGTGATCCGCCCGCCTCGGCCTCCCAAAGTGCTGGGATTACAGGTGTGAGCCACCGCGCCCAGCCCTAACCAAAGCTCTTTGCCGTGAAACTTTCAGATGTTTCTAGAACTTTTCCAACTTCTCTGTCCATCTCACCTCCCCAAGTCCCAGTTTCCTTAATCAGAAAAAGGCAGCAGAATCGGCGCAGTGTGAGGCTCACGGGGGCTGTTGGTGGGCACAACCCAGAGACAGTGGTTGTGATGATGACAGTGACCTCTCCCCACCCGTCCAGCCGCCTCTCCTGGCCTCACCTGAGCAGCGTTTCTGCAGCCTCAGGATCTCCAGGTGCAGGTCTCGCAGCAGGGCCATCTGCTCCTTTTTCAGGAAGCTGATGTGGCGTTGCACGCTCTGGATCTGATGCTCCAGGGACACGGTATCCATGGCAACCCAGGCCTGGGCCCCACCTAGGGAGGACGACAAGGTGAACCCACCTCTTCTGAGCCCATCTGCGCTGCCCCACCCTCAGCTCTTTCACCGTCTCCTCCGCTCTAGGTCTTGTTGCCACCAGGAAGATGATTCTGCCACTGCTGTCACCTCCACACTATTCCTTCCTTCAGGCTTCATGAAGAAGCAGGGGAGTTGGCAGGAAAGCGTCATTACTCCCATTTAACACATGGAGAACCAGAGGCCCAGAGGGCAATGGCTTCCTTCTCCTGTTCCCATGTAACTTTTTTTTTTTTTTGAGATGGAGTCTTGCTCTGTCGCACAGGCTGGAGTGCAGTGGCACGATCTCGGCTCACTGCAACCTCCACCTCCTGGGTTCAAACAATTCTCCTTCCTCAGCCTCCCGAGTAGCTGGGATTACAGGCAGCTGCCACCATGCCTGGCTAATTTTTGTATTTTTAGTAGAGACAGGGTTTCACCATGTTGGCCAGGCTGGTCTTGAACTCCTGACCTCAGGAGATCCACCCGCCTTGGCCTCCCAAAGTGCCAGGATGACAGGTGTGAACCACTGTGCCCAGGCCCATATAACTTTAGCCTCTTCTACTTCTCAAACAGGAAAACAAATGGAGTGGCAAAGTCAGTAGAGAGACAGAGAACCTGGGTTCTAGCCTGCTCCTCCCGCCCTAGCAGTGTGACCTGGGTGAGCCCTTTCCCTCTGTGGGCTCTCAAGTTTCTCAGGGGTAAAATGAGGGAGATGTGGAGTGAGTGAGCCCTAGAGTCTCTTCCAGTTCTGACATCCCGCAAGTATCTCAGCCCAAGGGCTACATGGCTGTTCTGAATATTATTCTCCCTTAGTTCAACTCCACTTCAACTTCACCACAGTCCAGGGCTCCGGGCTCCTCCAAGTGGCAGAGGAGGAAGATCTGGTGAATGTTTCACTAACACTGACTCTGGGCTGAAGGCAGGTGGTGGAGTCCCTTTGTGAAAGAGAAAGGCGGGCCGGGCGCGGTGGCTCACACAGTAATCCCAGCACTTTGGGAGCCTGAGGTGGGCGGATCACAAGGTCAGGAGTTCAAGACCAGCCTTTCCAACATGGTGAAACCCCGTCTCTACTCAAAATACAAAAATTAGCCAGGCTTGGTGGCACGTGCTTGTAATCCCAGCTACTCAGGAGGCTGAGGCAGGAGAATGGCTTGAACCCGGGAGGCGGAGGTTGCAGTGAGCTGAGACCATGCCACTGCACCCCAGCCTGGGCGACAGGGTGAGACTCTGTCTCTAAATAAATAAATAAATAATTAAATTAAATTAAATTAAAGAAATAGGCCGGCCGTGGTGGCTCACTCATGTAATCCCAGCACTTTGAGAGGCCGACATGGGAAGACTGCATGAGTCCAGGAGTTTGAGACCAGCCTGGGTAACAAAAGTGAGATCTCGTCTCTAAAAATATATATCCATAGGCCGGACTCGGTGGTTCACGCCTGTAATCCCAGCACTTTTGGAGGCCAAGGTCGGCGGATCACTTGAGGTCAGTTCGAGACCAGCCTGGCCGACATGGTGAAACCCCATCTCTACTAAAAATACAAAAAATTAGCTGGGCGTGGTGGGGCAGGTGCCTGTAATCTCAGCTACTCGGGAGGCTGAGGCACAAGGATTGCTTGAACCCGGGAGGTGGAAGCTCCAATGAGACAACATTGCACCACTGTACTGCAGCCTGGGCAACAGAGTGAGACTCTGTCTCAAATAAATAAATAAATAAATAAATAAAATACATACATACTTACATATAAATAAATACAATAAAAAAGAGAAATAGGAGAGGGGAAAAGAGACCCATGCAGTGACTCCCATGGCAGAACTTTGAGTTGCAGTGATGGATGAGAGGCATGCATCCCTGAATCCTAATGATGGCCTGGCTTTCCAGCTCTGCTGCTTCTGGCTCCGACCCCTTCCCGATGACTCTGTTCTGTGATAATCAGCATTTGGACAAGCAGAGGCAGACAGCGAACACTGGAGCCCAGGACTTAGAGCTCCTGCTTTCTCAGCCAAGGACTCCCTAAGCTTTTGAGGAACCTATCTTCACCTGCCCCTGGAATGTCCTGGGCAGTGGGAGAGACAGGCCAGTAAGATGAGTAATTCTGTTCACCAAATGGTCCCTTCCAGACTAGCTTACATGTAAGACTCAGAAAAATCCAGATTTTCATTTGTGGGGTTACATCGAGCAGGTCCCCCTGAGAACTCCAATCCTCAGGGCACTCCTCTCTCTGGGCCCCTTTCTCTGGTACTCCCCTGACCCCCCTAATCCAACCAAATAGGCCTTTCTTTTTTTCTTTTTTTTTTTTTTTTGAGATGGAGTCTCGCTCTGTCACCCAGGCTGGAGTGCAGTGGCACGATCTCGGCTCACTGCAAGCTCTGCCTCCCAAGTTCACGCCATTCTGCCTCAGCCTCCCGAGTAGCTGGGACTACAGGTGCCCGCCACCACGCCTGGCTAATTTTATTTTTGTATTTTTAGTAGAGATGGGGGTTTCACCATGTTAGCCAGGATGGTCTCGATCTCCTGACCTCGTGATCCACCTGCCTCGGCCTCCCAAAGTGCTGGGATTACGGGCGTGAGCCACCGCGTCCAGCCATCCAAATAGGCCTTTAATTTCAGCAAGGGGTGGCCTTTTGGCCTGTGGGGATCCCTGGCTACATGTGCTGACCATCTGCTATGTTCAGGGAACATTATACACATGATCTTACTTCTGCCAACCACTCTTCAGCGGGTATTACCACCCCACCCCGCTTCACAAAAAAGGGCTCTTCTGCCACTTCACACGCTCAGTAAGGGGTGGCAGAGCCAATTCTCCAACCAAGTCTTTTGAATCCAGAGAAGGTTCCCAATATTTACACGAATATTTACACTGGGAACAGTCCTAGGTTTGAATCTGTCACCCAGGCTGGAGTGCAGCGGGGCAATGGTAGCTCACTGCAGCCTCAAACTCCTGGGCTCAAGCAATCCTTCCACCTCAGCCTCCCAAGTAGCTAAGGTCTACAAGTGACTGCCACCATGCCTGGCTAATTTTTTAAATTTTTTGTAGAGACAGGGTTCTCTACACCCAGCCTGGTGTCCACCTCCTGGCCTCAAGCAATCCTCCCATCTTGGTCTCCCAAAGTGCTGGGATTACAGGCATGAGCTGCTGGACCCAGCTGATTTACGGCTCTTTCAGTTACCTGCTGTGAGACTTTTGGCAAGAAAATTAACCTCTCTGAGCCATTTTCCTTCCACCTGTAAGATGGGGCTGCAAATCCTACCATCCTAGGATAGTTGTAAGGATTAAATGAGATAAGAAATGTAAGGCCTGGGCTGGGCGCAGTGGCTCACGCTTGTAATCCCAGCACTTTGGGAGGCCGAGGCGGGCGGATCACGAGGTCGGGAGATCGAGACCACAGTGAAACCCCGTCTCTACTAAAAATATAAAAAATTAGCCAGGTGTGGTGGCAGGTGCCTGTAGTCCCAGCTACTTGGAGAGGCTGAGGCAGGAGAATGGCTGAACCCGGGAGGCGGAGCTTGCAGTGAGCTGAGATCGCGCCACTGCACTCCAGCCTGGGTGACAGAGCGAGACTCGTCTCAAAAAAAAAAAAAAAAAGAAAAAAGAAATGTAAGGCCTGGCACAGTGGCTCATGCCCGTAATCCCAGCACTTTGGGAGGCTGAGGCGGGTGGATCACCTGAGGTCAGGAGTTTGAGACCAGGCTGACCAATATGGTGAAACCCTGTCTGTACTAAAAATACAAAAATCAGCCGGGCATGGTGGCATGCACCTGAAGTCCCAGCTACTCGGGAGGTTGACACAGGAGAATCGCTTGAACCCAGGGGGCAGAGGCTGCAGTGAGCTGAGATCGAGCCACTGCACTCCAGCCTGGGCAATAGAGCAAGACTCTGTCTCAAAAATAAATAAATAGGCCGGTCGCAATGGCTCACACATGTAATCCCAGCATTTTGGGAGGCCAAGGTGGGCAGATCACGAGGTCAGGAGATCAAGACCATCCTGGCTAACATGGTAAAACCCCATCTCTACTAAAAATACAAAAAATTAGCTGGGTGTGGTGGCAGGTGCCTGTAATCCCAGCTACTCGGGAGGCTGAGGCAGGAGAATTGTTTGAACCAGGGAGTCAGAGGTTGCAGTGAGCCGAGATCGCGCCATTGCACTCCAGCCTGGCGACAGAGTGAGATTCCATCTCAAAATAAATAAATAAAATAAAAATAAATAAACAGGCTGGGCGCGGTGGCTCATTCCTGTAATCCCAGCACTTTGGGAGGCGGAGGCAGGCAGATCAGGAGGTCAGGAGATCAAGACCATCCTGGCTAACACAGTGAAACCCTGTCTCTACTAAAAATACAAAAAAAATTAGCTGGGTGTGGTGGCGGGTGCCTGTAGTCCCAGCTACTGAGGAGGCTGAGGCAGGAGAATGGCGTGAACCTGGGAGGTGGAGCTTGCAGTGAGCCGAGGTTGCGCCACTGCACTCCAGCCTGGGCTACAGAGCAAGGCTCGTCTAAAAAAAAATAGATAGAGAGATAGATAGATAGGTGATAGATAGAATAAAGAAATGTAAAGTGCTTAGCACAGGACGTAGCTCAATCAATGCTACCTCCCTTCTTCCTGTTCTCTGTCCATTTAATGTCTGAGTAGGTTAATTCCTGTCTTGATTTGCTCACTTTCTCATTCACTCATTTAGTGATCTACTATTGCCAAGCACTGTCCTGGGTTTGGGGAACACGGTAACGAACACAATGAAGTCCCTGCTCTCATGGATTTCACGGGGTGAAGAGAAGAGAATCAAACACATAAATATTGTGTCAAACAGATAATACAAATAAGGATAGAATTACAATCTGCGATAAGGGCCATTAAAGAGACCTACAAGGTAATGTGAAAGAATAAAGACGGGAACCTACTTTAGATTTGAGGTGAGGAAAGTTCTCTTTGAGGAAGTAACTTTTAGGCTGTGACAGACAGAGTAACGTTTAGGCTGTAACTTTCTGCCTTGTGACAGGCAGAGTTCCAAGACGGTCCCCAAGATTCCCAGCCTCTGGTATGCAGCTGCTCTGCTCGAGTGTGGGTGGGCCTGTGCGTATGATGGATTTCACCCCTGTGATTAGGCTATACACAAAGGTAAAGGGATCCTGCAGATGTAATTAAGGCCTCCAATCAGTTGACTCTGATTTAATCAAATGGAGATTATTCTGGGTGGGCTTGACCTAATTAGGCAAAACCCTGAGGCTGGGCACGGTGGTTTATGCCTGTAATCTCAGCACTTTGGGAGGCCGAGGCAGGCTGATCACCTGAGGTCAAGAGATCGAGACCAGCCTGGCCAACATGGGTGAAATACTGTCTCTACTAAAAATACAAAAATTAGCTGGGCATGGTGACAGGCGCCTGTAATCCCAGCTACTCAGGAGGCTGAAGCAGGAGAATCACTTGAACCCAGGAGGCGGAGGTTGCAGTGAGCCGACATCGTGCTACTGCACTCAAGCCTGGGCGACTGAGTGAGACTCCATCTCAAAAAACAAACAAACAAAACAAAAAACAAAAAAATAAGAGCCCTGAGCAGAGGACCTAGTTTAAAAATGGTAGACTAAGGCCAGACGCAGTGGCTCACACCTGTAATCTCACCACTTTGGGCAACATGATGAAACCTCGTCTCTACAAAAATACAAAAATTAGCCAGGCATGGTGGCATGGGCCTGTAGTCCCAGCTACTGGGAGGCTGAGATGGGAAGATGGCTTGGGCCCAGGAGGTCAAGTCTGTGGTGAGCCATGATTGTGCCATTGCACTTCAGTCCTGGTGACAAAGACCCTGTCTCAAAAAAAAAAAATAAAAATAAAAAGAGCCAGACTCCTGGGCTTAGACATTGTAAGATAATAAACGTATGTTGTTTTAAGCCACTATGTTTATGATAATTTGTTACACAGCGATATAAAACTAATACAGACTTGAAGGAGGGGTAGGACTTAGAAGAATGAAGGGAAGAGCACCTCCAACAGGGAACAGCATGTGTGAAGGCACAGAGGTAGGAAAGAAGTAAGTGATCACAATGATAGCTTACATTTACGGAACGCTTACTATGTCTCAAACTTTCTGCTAAGTGCTTCACGTGGTCTGTTTGAGAAACAGACATTGCCACTGCTAGTAAGGGCTGAAGTGAAAGGTACTGAAGGAGGGTCGTAGGAAGGAAGGTTAGCAAGCGTAGGTTCACATGGCGTCTTGAAAACCATGTTAAGAATTTTTGGGCTGGGTGCGGGGTCTCACGCCTGTCATCCCAGCACTTTGGAAGGCCAAGGCGGGCAGATCACCTGAGGTCAGGAGATCGAGACCAGCCTGGCCAACATGACAAAATCCTGTCTCTACTAAAAATACAAAAACTACCCAGGCGTTTAGGTGTCCACCTGTAGTCCTAGCTACTTGGGAGGCTGAGGCAGGAGAATCTCTTTTTTTTTTTTTTGAGATGGAGTCTCGCTCTGTCGCCCAGGCTGGAGTGCAGTGGCGCGATCTCAGCTCACTGCAAGCTCTGCCTCCCGGGTTCGCGTCATTCTCCTGCCTCAGCCTCCCGAGTAGCTGGGACTACAGGGGCCCACCACCGTGCCTGGCTAATTTTTTGTATTTTTAGTAGAGATGGGGTTTCACTGTGTTAGCCAGGATGGTCTCAATCTCTTGACCTCGTGATCTGCCTTCCTCAGCCTCCCAAAGTACTGGGAGCACAGGCGTGAGCCACTGCGCCCGGCCAGGAGAATCTCTTGAAACCAGGATGCGGAGGTTGCAGTGAGCCGAGATCACGCCACTGCACTCCAGCTTGGGCAACAGAGCAAGACTCCATCTCAAAAAAAAAAAAAAAAAAAAAAGAACATTTAATATTAAGTAAATTTGGAAGTTCTTAAAGGATTTTAAGCAGTGGAAGAACATGATATGATTTGCATTTTTTTTTTTTTTTTTGAGACGGGGTCTCACTCTGTCACCCAGGCTGGAATGCAGTGGTGTAATGATGGCTCATTGCAGCCTCAAACTCCCAGGTTCATGCTGAGACTCTACCTCAGCCTCCCAAGGAGCTGGGACCACAGGCTCGTGCCCCCATGCCCGGCTAATTTTTCACTTTTGTAGAGATGGGGTCTCACTATGTTGCCCAGGCTATCCTTTGCATTTTTAAAATATCACTCTGGCGGCTGTGGGGAGAGCAATCTAGAGCCAACAGAGTGGATGTGGGGAGGTCAGCTGGAAGAATAAAGCAGTGGTCAAGGTGCCAGGTGATGGTGGCCTGGATGAGATGATGGAGGTGAAGGCAGAGAGTGGTCCTAGGTGTATTTTAGTGGTAGGACTGGCAGGACTTGGAGATGGATTGGATTAATTCATGATGATAGGGAGGGGGATGGCTAAGATATCTCCAGTTTTCCAGCTTAAGCAACTCAAGCATGAAGGCATATTTGCTAGATCTTTCCCCATTTCATCCTCTTTCACCATGAATCTCTTCTTTATCCATAATCACTCCCTGGGTGTTCTTGTCCCATCCCATGGCTGTAAATACTATTTATATGCTATTGACCGCCAAAATAACTCTTCCCTGGCTGCTAGACTGATGACCTAACACCTCCATTTGGATATTCAGTGAGGATATCCCTCAAACTTTCAAGTCCCAATAATGAACTTGCATTCCCTTCTGCAAACCAGGTCTTGACCACTGTTCGCCATCTTGATAAACCACATTGCTGTTTGCCCACTCATTCTGTTGCTCAGGCCAAAACTTGGGAGTCATGTTTGATTCCTCTCTTTCTTTATATTCCATAGTCAATCCATCTGCAAATCCTGTTTGCTCTACCTTCAAAAAACATATCCCAAAGCCAGTCACTTCTCACTATCTCCATTGTCATCACCCAAGTCCGAGCCAAAAACATCCTTCTGGTGTACCATTGCAGTAGGCTCCTGACTGTCATCTCACTTCCATTCTTGCCCCTTGTTTTCCATGCAGGAGCCAGAATTCCTTTAACAAATGTAAGTCAGGTCAGGCACGGTGGCTCACGCCTGTCATCCCAGCACTTTGGGAGGCCGAGGTGGGAGGATCACCCAAGGTCAGGAGTTCGAGACCAGCCTGGCCAACATGGTGAAACCCTGTCTCTAAGAAAAATACAAAAAATTAGCCGGGCATAGTGGCACATGCCTGTAGTCCCAGCTACTTGGGAGGCTGAGGCAGGAGAATCTCTTGAACCCGGGAGGCAGAGGTTGCAGTGAGCCGAGATCTCACTGCTGCACTCCAGCCTGGGTGACAGAGCGAGACTCCGTCTCAAAACAAAAACAGAAACAAATATAAGTCTGATCATGTCTCCCCAAACCCCACTCAAAACCCTCTGTGTGGCTTTCCATCACATTTAAAACAAACCCAAAGTTCTTATGAGCCCTTGCACAGTCTTCCCTGGCTCCCTCTGTCCTCATCCTGCTGGTTCCACCCCAGCCACTCCGACCTTGCTTCTTCCTGAATGTGCCCAGCACGCTCTTGCCTCGGGGACTTTGTACATGCTGTCCCCTCTGCCAGGAATGCCCTTCACCAAGATCTCCTCAAGGCCTATTCCCCTCCTTCATTCAGGACTCTCCAAATGTCAGCTCCTCAGAGACTTGCTCTCATCACCCAATTTAAAATAGAAGCTTTTGTTACTCTCCATTCCCTTAATCTGCATTATTTTTTCTTCCATGAATGTATTACCACATGAATATATTAAATTTTTATTTTTATGTATTTTTTTTTATTTTTTTGAGATGGAGTCTGGCTCTGTTGGCCAGGTTGGAGTGCAATGGCGTGATCTCAGCTCACCGCAACCTCCACCTCCCGGGTTCGAGCAAATCTCCTGCCGCAGCCTCCCGAGTAGCTGGGATTGCAGGTGTGCACCACCATGCCCAGCTAATTTTTGTATTTTTAGCAGAGATGGGGTTTCACCATGTTGGCCAGGCTGGTCTCAAACTCCCGAACTCGTGATCCAACCACCTCAGCCTCCCAAAGTGCTGGGATTACAGGCGTGAGCCACGGCGCTGCACCCGGCCTAAATTTTTTTTATTTTTATTTTTGTTTTTGTAGAGACAAGAGTCTCACTAGGTTGCCCAGGCTGACCTCGAACTCCTGGTCTCCAGCAATCTTCCGGCTTTGGCATCTCAAAAGTGCTGGGATTACAGGCGTGAGCTCCTGCTTCCAGCCCCCAGTTTTTGTTTATTGTCTGTTTCTCCTGCCAGATTGTTAGCAACTGAGATGAAGGACATTGCTTTGGTTCCTCCTGTTCCTTAGTACCTAGCACAGTATGTGGCAAACAGGAAGAACTCAGTAAACATCTTTAGAGTGGGTGAATTTGTGGGGATGGGGTAGACTGATGGAGAAGCAGATTGACACAAGGTAAGATCAAGATGCCATGTGTTAGGGGTGATATACCCAAAAGACCTCAAACAAGGAGAAATAGATGTCAAATAGGCAGGTCAATATACTGGTGCAGCCAGGCTCAGTGGCTCATGCCTATAATCCCAGAACTTTGGGAGGCAGAGGTGAGCAGATCGTGTGTGCCCAGGAGTTTGAGACCAGCCTGGAAAACACGGTGAAACCCTGAAACCCCGTCTCTCCTAAAGATACAAAAATTAGCTGGGCGTGGTGGCATGTGCCTGTGGTCCCAGTGTGGAGGCTGAGGTGGGAGGATTACTTGAGCCCGGGAGTTTGAGGCTTCAGTGAGCCATGATTGCACCACTGCATTCCAGCTTGGGTGACAGAGAGTGAGACCCTGTCTCAAAAAAAAAAAAAAAAAAAAACCGATTAAATAAAAACATAATAATACACTGGTACATAACTCAAGAGGAACAGGTGAGCTGCCGACTGTGAGTCTATGTCAGGGTTTGTGTGCTTGCGTATCTGTATGTGTGCCTGAGCCTGCGTGTGTGCCTCAAGGAGTACGTGTGTGTGTTTCTCGATTCTCTTTGCTGCTGGGTGTCTGCTGTGCGCACATCTGGAGGATGAAGGTGTGTGGGCCTGTTCTTAGGATAAAGAGAGAAACGTCTGTTCCCAGCCACTGAAATGCAAATGTTTCTGAAGAGTAAAAACCCTTCCCACACAGCTCTGGAGACTGGACCCTGGCCACCGTGAGAGGCTGAGCCAACCAGCTGTTTCTGTGCTTTCCCAGAACGACTTGAGTATTTGCTTCCAACTAGGCAGGCTGCTTTTCTCAGGGAGGAAATTTGGGTCACAAACGATCTTGGCAAATATTCTTTCTTAGACGTTATTGTTTAGTTTGTTTGGGGGAGGGTGGGAGATAGAGTGGGGAAGGGAACTAGTGACAACAAAAATCTCTCTGTCTGGCTGGGGAGTTGCAGGCACTACTTCAGAAGGCCTAAGCCAGGAAAACGTCCGATTTTCCCATCAGAAATGCAGTCCTGGAACATCTGGGCTTCAGAAGCTCATGCCCGAGGACTTGACCCAGGCCAGTAACAGTAGCTGAAGGGCTGGAGCTGTCAGCTCCATCTTTCCCCCCGACACAGCACTAGATGTCCAGTCTCCTGAGTTAACACAGTCGGGGAAGAGGTCACACTCCTCTGTCCACTGTCCTGAGCACCTCAGAGCCTGCATTGTTTCTGCTTCCCTCCTTCTTCTGGTTCTCTGAGTTCTTTTTCCTGTTAATTTTCTCTTCCCCTTGTCCTTCTCCTTCTCCTTCTTTTTTTTTTTTTCCCCTGAGATGGAGTTTTGCTCTTGTTGCCCAGGCTGGAGTGCAATGGCACAATCTCGGCTCACTGCAACCTCCGCCTCCCCGATTCAAGCGATTCTCCTGCCTCAGCCTCCCAAGTAGCTGGGATTACAGGTGCCCACCACCATGCCTGGCTAATTTTTGTATTTTTAGTAGAGACGTGGTTTTGCCATGTTGGCCAGGCTGGTCTCGAACTCCTGACCTCAAGTGATCCATTTGCCTCGGACTCCCAAAGTGCTGGGATTACAGGTGTGAGCCACCGCGCCCAGCCTTTCCTGTTAATTTTCTAGCTTGATGAAAAAATATTCATTTAAAAAAATTGTTACCAAAAATATTAAAAAGACCCTAACACAAGGTTCACAATTTATAGGATTAATTCCAAGTACTTTTAACATGTCTCTGATGTGTCTGAAAGTTACAAATACTTTTCCCTTTGGGGAAGTTGGTGGAGAAGGCTTCTGTGCTCAGGTCCCCAAACACGGGTAAAGTGTCAGACTCAGGAACCTTCTGACCCTGGCACAATTTGGACTCTCTGAGGTCTGGGCTCCTGATCCCTGAAAATGACCTCTCTTCCTGCTTGTTTCTGGAGATTCTGGGTACCCACTTCCCTACCCAGTTACAACTGACTTGGCAAGTGGGAAACTACAGTTCTCTCCCTGCTTCAGCTGTTTGTTTTTTTGAGACGGAGTCTCCTCTGTCGCCCAGGCTGGAGTGCAGTGGCTCGATCTTGGCTCACTGCAACCTCCGCCTCCCGGGTTCAAGCAATTCTCCTGCCTCAGCCTCCCGAGTAGCTGGAATTACAGGCACCCACCCAACACACCCAGCTATTTTTTGTATTTTTAGTAGAGACGGGGTTTCGCCATGTTGGACAGGCTGGTCTTGAACTCCTGACCTCAGGTGATCCACCCGCCTCAGCCTCCCAAAGGGCTGGGACTACAGATGTGAGCCACAGCGCCTGGCCTGCTAACCAGCAGTTTGAAAACCTCTTTTACAGTCCAGTATTTCCTTGGGTATCTAAATCTCACCTTCCCCACACCCTTTTTGTCTGCTCCAGGTCCCCTGGCCTCTGCCACCTCTTTCTTTCCCTCAAGCAGAGGAGGTCGCTGGAAGAGGAACCAGACCCCACACTTCTTGTGACCTGCTTGCCTGGGTTTTGCATTGTCTGCCACCCCTCACTCACTGGAGGATTCTCTTGTGCCAGTTTCAGCTTTTCCTAGTGTTTCTTTTCTGTTTGGGACTGAAAATATTTATCAAGTCAACAAATATCTTTGTGCTGTTCTTAACAGTCAATAGCCATGTTTTCTTAAAGTTCTTTAAGTATGTATGTTTTCTTGTTTTAAGGAGAATGTTAGACTTATTTTTATTATTCTTATAGTCAGCGCAGGTATATTAGATAGGACAAGCATGGCGATAAGTGAACAAATAAATGAATCAGGTCAGGTGCGGTGGCTCACGCCTGTCATCCCAGCACTTTGGGAGGCCGACCGGAGCAAATTACCTGAGGTCAGGAGTTTGAGACCAGCCTGGCCAACATGGCAAAACCCCATCTCTACTAAAAATACAAAAATTAGCAGGGCATGATGGCACGCACCTGTAGTACCAGCTACTCGGGAGGCTGAGCCAGGAGAGTCGTTTCAACCTGGGAGGCAGAGGTTGCAGTGAGTTGAGATCGCACCACTGCACTCCAACCTGGGCAATAAGAGCAAAATTCTATCTCAAAAGAAATAATCAATATGAGGTTTATGTTTCTTAGTCATTATTCTTGTTCATGGCCTGACTCAGAGGCCTGGGGCAGTCGGAAAGCAGGAACTCAAGAAGCCTTTCTTGGACATGGCATCAATGCATAAATAATAATACTTATAATAATAAGTAATTGGTACTGTTCTTAGCATTTTACATATATTAACTCATTTATCTTGGCAACAACCCCACGTTGAAGATTCTATTAATGTATCCACTTTATCGATGAGGAGACAGGCTTAGAAAGGTAAAGTAGTTTGCTCAGTATCTGCAACTACAGTGCCTGGCAACTAGAAGCGCCCCACTGGGTGCTCATCCTGGCGTTTATGGCTTCTCATAAGAGAATCCCAAAGGGGAGAAGATCAGCCTGCATTTAGCAGTCCACATCTGCAGGCTGATCTTCTTCTGTTTTGGATTCTATCTCTTGCTGCTCTGATGACAAACTCTTCCAGTAGCCCAGTAGCCAGGACATCCCCTCACTTACTATATCCACCCTATCTCTGCCTCTTGAAGCCTGACCCATCCTTCAGGGCCTTTCTCTGATGTGACTTTTACCATGAAACCATCCCTGATCCCCCACCAAGATGGAACGACTCTCTCCCGCCTCTCTGTTCCCCAGGCAATTTGTTGGAATCTGGGTGGCAGCTAGCACCACAGTCTGCCATATTATCACTCTTTGTTCTGTGTGTGTGTGTGTGTGTGTGTGTGTGTGCACGCATGCCTGCACGCACCTGGCTTCCGTGCTAAGCCATAAGTCTTCATCGTGTGTGTGTGTGTGTGTGTGTGTGTGTGTGTGTGCATGTGCCTGAATGCACCTGGCTTCTGTACTAAGCCATACGCTTCCTGAGGGCAAGGCTTTGTCTCTGGGAATCTCTTGCAAGGAACAGGCCCACAATGAATGCTGCTGAAACAGGGAGAATGGATTGAGTCTTACTGGGAATCACCAGGGCAAGTAAATACACATATTAAAAAATAAGTATGCTGGTCCCTCAACCCCAAATCCTTGGCTTTCCTGGGGACTGGAGTTTGGAACAAGGATTCAGCCTTTGACAAATGTCTAGGACTCTGTCTGCAAGGTGGGGCCGCTTGGCCAGTGGTGGAGCCACACTCCCCAGGGACCTTGTGGTCCTCTCCACTCCAGAGCCCCTCCCCCCCGAACCCCTCAACTCTGGCTGCCCCCTGCACTGAAGCGCTCAGGACCCTCCACCTCAGCAAAGCTGAGGATCCAGTCACACGGGAATGGGGTGTATGGGGAAACTGGAGCCCCCCACCCCCTTCAGGCTTCAGGTTCTGCCCTGATTATGCCTCCAATATGACTCCCAGGGAAGGCAGGGGTTGGGGGGGGATGTGGAGACTAGGGAGGACGTGGAAGCGAGGTAGCAGAGAGGAGGGCAAAGGCAGCAGAAAGAAAGGTGTGCGTGGCGGGAGGTGGCGGGGCTCGACCTCGGGCCGCTCTGGACGCCCGGCAGTGCCAGGCAGGGCCCGGGTCTGGGCGGTGGAGGACAACTTCTGCCAGCAGCCCGCCGCGAGTCCTGCCCGCCTCCCGCGCGCTGCGGTGCCCAGCCCCGCGCCAGCCCTCCCGGGGGAGCTGGAGCTTGGCCGCGCTGCTCCCCCCTGGGGCCGCTTCGGCGCCCACACCCCCCACGCCCACCGACCGGCCTCCTCACCTTCGGGACCTGGGAGTCACCGGCCGGCGGGGCCCTGGGTCCGGGCCGGGCTGGGTGGGGGCGGCGCTCTTCCCCCCACGCTAGCTACGCCCGGGGATCTGCAGCGCCCGCCCCGGCTGCGGCGCCATCAGCTGCTGGGAGGCTGCGGGGCAGTCGGGCCGGGGCTCCGGGGGGCTCGGGGGCGCCGAAGGGGGGTCGGGGGCAGGCTCGAGGCGTAAACACCCAGCAACGTGACCGGAACTGGCGAACGAGCCGGAGGGGTGCGGGGGGCGGGAGAGATAAAGGGGGAGGGGAGGGACCTGAGACGGGCGGGGAGGGGCCGTGGGCGGGGCGGGGGGAGGGGAGGCCGGCGGCGCGCGGTCGGGGGAGGGGGAACCCCGGGAGCCCCGAGAGCCCCGGGAACCGGGCCTGAGGCCCCCAGCGGGCCGCTGGGCTCGCGGAGCTGGCTTTGGCTGGTAGCTGGAAGGGCGACCTGGGGAACCCGCCGGTGCCTTGGCGCGCAGGGGCGCGGCGAAGGATCAGCACCGCGGACAGCGCCCAGGCCGCCAGGCCGCGATCCGCTCCGCCCCTCCCGCCCTGGCGTAGGAAGGAGAGGCAGCGCCCGCAGCCGCGCAGGCAAGGCTTGGGGCGAAGCGCGATCTGACCAGCGGGCTGGGAATCCGTCCCGTGTCTAGGCAGCAGCAAACCTGCCCCAGACCTCTCACTAGCTGTGTGGCCTTGGGTGAGTCACATCACCTCTCTGGGCCGCAGTTGATAAGATGCCCTATTTCTAAAATTCTTTTATTATTATTATTATACTTTAAGTTCTATGAGGGTCCCAAGAGCCAAGGGAAGATTCTTTATAAACTCCAAAGTTCAGGCCGGGCGCAGTGGCTCACGCCTGTAAGGCCAGCAGTTTGGGAGGCCGAGGCGGGCGGATCACCTGAAGTCTGGAGTTCGAGACCAGCCTGGCCAACATGGTGTATCCCAGTCTTTACTAAAACTACAAAAATTAGCCGGGCGTGGCGGGCGCCTCTAATCCCAGCTACTCGGAAGGCCGAGGCAGGAGAATCGCTTGAACCTGGGAGGCAGAGGTTGCAGTGGCCAAGATCGTGCCACCGCACTCCAGCCTGTGTGACAGAGCGAGACTCTATGTCAAAAACAAATAAACAAAAAAACTCCAAAGTTCAGAACACGTGCGAGGCATTGCTGTTGATCCGTTTTCACCAAATGTGGGAGGCTTCAGGAGTCCCACTGTGTGCCTCAAAAGTGTGGCTGCCCTAATATCTTCCTCCTCCCGAGGGCTTGGTCTCATCTGTAAATGAGGATAATGATGATCTATGTAGCTTATATAAGATCTTCGGGTTGTTGTGAGGATTAAATGAATTCCTTCCTGTAAAGTGCTCAGAACAGTACTGCTGAGTGCTTGTTAGGCCTCTGTGCTCATGACAAGGGATGAGGTAGCATTGTGTGAGTGGCAGGTGGCTCAGAGATTGCTCTGGGTAAGTCATTCCTGTCCCTGCCTGGAGGACTGGGCTGAGTGGATTCAGGCTAATGGGCTGGTGCCTGGCTTTCCCCACTCCATGGCTAGCCAAATAATCCCTGGCCTTTCCTCCTGGACCAAATTTTCAGAGAAGCCCTGTACCTTCAGAGCTGGGAGAGCCGGCACTTACTTCCCACAGAGGCCCTGGGGAGGCCTCAAGGGGCACCCTGCCTCTCTATGGGTCCCTTTCCTCCCTGTCCTCCCCACTTTCCAAAGGTTAACTGGACTTAGGTGTCAACAACTAAAAAGCTTTAGCTACTCCTGGAAAATTCTAATCCTGAAGAGTTGCAGGGGCCAGGCTCAGTGGCTCACGGCTCTAATCCCAGCATTTTGGGAGGCTGAGGTGGGTGGATCACGAGGTTAGGAATTCAAGACCAGCCTGACCAAGATGATAAAACCCTGTCTTTACTAAAAATACAAAAATTAGTCGGGCGTGGTGGCAGGTGCCTCTAATCCCAGCTACTCAGGAGGCTGAAGCAGGAGAACCGCTTGAACATGGGCGGCAGAGGTTGCGGTCAGCCAAGATCGCACCACTGCACTCCAGCCTGGGTGATAGAGTGGGACTCCATCTCAAAACAAACAAACAGAGAGTTGCAGGAATGACTATCTTAGGTGGCTTGACAGGCTGCGGGGTTTGAATTTTGTTCAAAGGCCTCTCAAATCCCACCCTGCAGGAACTCTAGCTACTAGCTGCACTGTGGGTGGCCCCTCTTCATCCTGTCTGAGGAAATCCTTGGGAGAGGAACAGAAAGGCCAGCCTCACCCCTCTTCCTGTCTCTTGCTGTCCTTCCTAGAGGGCAGTATTCCTGGACTGTGCTCCTTGGACCTGCATGTCAGTATCTCCAGCAGCAGTGTGAGTTCTGATGAACCATCCATATTCCGTCAATTTCATGAGCTATCGGTAAGAATGATGAAAGGTATGTTTTGTATCTCCAAAAACAAGTGATATGAAGGAGCCTGAAAACCTGGCTTCTGGCCCCAGCTCTGTTACTTACTACTTGGGTAATTCTGGGCAAGTCTCAGCCTCTCAGAGCTCCAGTTCCTTCTCAGTAAAATGGGAAGAGTAACATTGACTCTGCCAACAGGATCCTTGTGAGGCTGTCTTAAGGTACAAGTGAAGGGGCTGATAAAGTGCACATGGATAGAATTGTTACGACCAAGTCTCAAATGTTCTTCTCTTTGATCTGTGTCAGGATGAATACTGGAACTCTGGCTTTTATTTATTTATTTATTTATTTGTTTATTTAAGGTGGAGTCTCACTCTCGCCCAGGCTGGAGTGAAGTGGCATGATCTCAGCTCACCGCAACTTCTGCCCCCTGGGTTCAAGTGATTCTCCTGCCTCAGCCTCCCAAGTAGCTGGAATTACAGGCACGCACCACCAGGCCCGGCTAATTTTTGTGTTTCTAGTAGAGACAGAGTTTCACCATGTTGGCCAGGCTAGTTTCGAACTCCTGACCTCAAGTGATCTGCCCACCTTGGCCTCCCAAAGTGCTGGGATTACAGGCGTGAGCCACCAAGCCCGGCCCTTTTTTTTTTTTTTCTGAGATGGAGTCTAGCTCTGTCACCCAGGCTGGAGTGCAGTGGAGTGATCTCAGTTTACGGAAACCTCTACCTCCTGGGTTCAAGCAGTTCTCATACCTCAGCCTTCCGAGTAGCTGGGATTATAGACGTATGCCACCACGCCCAGCTGATTTTTGTGTTTTCAGTAGAGATAGGGGTTTGCCATATTGGCCAGGCTAGTCTCGAACTCCTGACCTCAAGTGGATCTGCCCACCTCGGTCTCCCAAAGTGCTGGGATTACAGGCGTGAGCCCCTGCGCCTGGCCTTTTTCCTATTTTCTTTCTTTTTCCTTTTCCTTTTTTTTTTTTTAGAAACAGGCCCTGGCTCTGCTGCTCAGGCTGGAGTGCAGTGGTGCAATCATAGCTGACCAAAGCCTCGAACTCCTGGGCTCAAGTGATCCTCCAGCCTCAGCCTCCCAAAGCACTAGGATTACAGGAGTGAGCCACTGCACCCAGCTCTCTTTTCTTTTCTTTTTATTTTTGAGACAGGGTCTCAGTCTGTTGTCCAGGACGGAGTGCAGTCGTGCAAACACAGCTCACTGCAGCCTCCACCTCCTGAGCTCAGGTCCTCCCACCGCAGCCTCCCAAGTAGCTGGGATCCAGGCGTGTGCCACCATGCCTGGCTAATTTTTGTAGTTTTTTGTAGAGATGGGGTTTCACCCTGTTGCCCAGGCTGATCTTGAACTCCGGGGCTCAAGTGATCTACCTGCCTTGGCCTCCCAAAATGCTGAGATGACAGCGCTTTGCTGGGATTAGCCACGGTGCCACACCCTGGCTCCATTTCCAAAATTAAACTTGTAACAAAGTAAAAGAAAACTAAAGTTTAGAAAAAGTGTACCTCTTGCTTCCGAAGCAACTGTTATTTTGAGTTGAGCACTTTACCAATGGGATCTCATTTAAACTTCAGATAAATCGTATTGGAAAGGTTTATTCCCATTTTCAGGTGGAGAAAATGAGGTTGAATTTAACATCATACAGCTTGGAAATGGCAGAGCCAGGATTCAAACTCCAGCCCAGCCTGGGCCAGAGGCAAGCTTGTAACCACAGCATCCTCACGCCTGCCAGAGAGAAGATGAGTCCAGCTGTGGCAGCCACAGTGGTCATAGCTTAAAGGGAAGGTAAGGGCCAAAGTGTGCAAGGCCTGGAATGCCAGCTAGAGGAATGAGGCCTGGGTGGCAGAGAAGGCCTAGAGGCTCCTCCATCTCTCCATGACAGTCAGAAATTCTGACTTTCTCAGTTTAGTTTGGGTAACGGTTCCGTACTGGTTAGCATCCTAGCAGGGAACAGATGGCACATTTAAAATGGACAATTTGGCTGGGCCCGGTGGCTCTCACCTGTAATCCCAGCACTTTGGGAGGCCAAGGTGGGCAGATCACTTGCAGTCAGGAGTTTGAGACCAGCCTGCCCAACATGACAAAATCTCGTCTCTACTAAAAATACAAAAATTAGTCAGGTGTGGTGGTGGGTGCTTGTAATCCCAGCTACTCGGGAGGCTGAGGCAGGAGAATCGCTTGAATCCAGGAGGTGGAGGCTAATTTTTGTATTTTTTAGTAGAGATGGGGTTTTACCATATTGGCCAGGATGGTCTCGATCTCCTGACCTCGTGATCTGCCCGCCTTGGCCTCCCAAAGTGCTAGGATTACAGGCATGAGCCACCGCGCCCGGCTGTATATACCACATTTTGTTTATCCATTCATCCATCAATGAACATTTAGGTTGCTTCCACCTCTTGGCTATTGTGAATAATGCTGCCCTGAACACGGGGCACACTTTCTTTTCTTTTCTTTTTTTTTCTCGAGACGGAGTCTCGCACTGTCACCCAGGCTGGAGTGCAGTGATGCGATCTCGGCTCGCTGCAAGCTCTGCCCTCTGCCTCCCAGGTTCACGCCATTCTCCTGCCTCAGCCTCCCGAGTAGCTGGGACTACAGGCGCCCGCCACCACGTGGGCACGGCTAATTTTTTGTATTTTTAGTAGAGAGGGGGTTTCACCATGTTGGCCAGGATGGTCTCCATCTCCTGACCTCGTGATCCACCTGCCTCGGCCTCTCAAAGTGCTGGGATTACAGGCATGAGCCACCACGCATGGGGCACACATTTTTTAAACCAGTTTGACATTTGACTTTATATATATATATATATATATATATATATATATATATATATTTATATTTATTATTTATTTATTTATTTAAATATATTATATATATTTATTTATATATATATTTATATTTATTTATTTATTTATATAAATATATATATATTTAGAGACAGGGTCTTGCTATGTTGCCCAGGCTGGAGTGGCAGTGGCTATTCCCAGGTATGTTTATAGCACTCAGCAGACTTGAACTCCTGGCTCAAGTGATCCTCCTGCCTCAGACTCCTAAGTAGCTGGGACTACAGGCATATACCACCACACCTGGCTGACATTGGCCTTTTAATTTTGCTTATTGTGTTTTTGTGATGTGCAGATATTAAACATTTTTATTTTAGCCAAATCCATTAATCTCTTCCTTTATGGCTTCTGCCACTGATGTCATGCTAAAAAAAAAAAACAACCTATCCTCACTTTAATATAATGACAATACTTATCTACGTATTTTTCTTTTCTTTCTTTCTTTTTTTTTTTTTTGAGACAGTCTTGCCCTGTTGCCCAGGCTGGAGTGCAATGGCGCGACCTCTGCTCACTGCAACCTCCGCCTCCCCGGTTCAAGCGATTCTCCTGCCTCAGCCTCCCGAGTAGCTGGGATTACAGGCAGGCGCCACCACGCCCCGCTAAGTTTTCTATTTTTAGTAGAGACGGGGTTTCACCATGTTGGCTAGGGTGGTCTCGATCGTCTTGACCTCGTGATCCGCCCACCTCCGCCTCCCAAAGCGCTGGGATTACAGGCGTGAGCCACTGCGCCCGGCCGAGTAGTTTACTTTTTTAGGCATCACTTCCTGGGTAGGTAGAACGGGTTTCCTAAGGGAGTAAGGCACAGAACGAGGCAATGAGCCGCCTGGTCTCTCAGCGCGTCAGTGGGACTCGGGGAGCTAGACTCCTCGCCCAGTGCTCCCCAGAAACCCGGCCCCTCGGCGCGGCGGGGAGAGACCCGGACGGGGAGAGGCCGCTGTCCCGCCCGTTCTGCGGGGCCAGCGCTGACCCGGCTCCAGCTGCCTCCAGGGGCGGGGTCTGAGCGCCGCACCCTCCCCGCGCCCTCCCCGCGAGCGCGCCCCGGACACCCGCCTGCGGCAGCCAAGCCTCCTCCACCGTGCGGCCGGCGGAGGGCAGGGAGCGGCCGGGCGAGGCATGGCGGGCCGCCGGGCGCCGGGGGAGAAGCGCTGGCAGCTGGTGCGCTGGTGAGTGGGCGCCGGGCGGCGCGGGGCCTAATGCGGGAGCGAACCCCGAGGCCCGGCCGGCGCGGGAAGCAGCGGGGCGCGGGCCCAAAGTTTCGTCCCGGGCTGAGGCTGCGGGGCCCGGGTGGGCGGAGGGGCGCCGGCTGCCTGGTCCCCACCACTCACTCCGGTCCCCGCCACCCCGCGTCCCCGCGCCGGGTCTCTGCGGCCCTCCAAAGAGATGGGCGACGGGGACCCTGTGCGAGCCGTCAGGCTTTGGGGGAACCCCGTCCCCCTCCCGCGGGGGCGCCCTTTCCCTGCACTTCACCTTTCACGCTCGCACGGGGCTTCCGCCTTCCCCTTCGCCCCCTTCAGCTTTCCCATTTGTGCCTCCCTCCGTTCCTTCTGCCACCCGGGGCAGGGCTCTGGACTTGGGCCCCGAGAAGGCACCACCCACAGCCCCCAACCCCTGCGTGGAAAGGGGTGCGTTAGCCCCGAAAAGACAGGAGCCCCTGGCGGTGTGCACTCTGGGGACAGGGCGCAGAGAAGGGGGCCTAGGAGACAAGGGCAGGGGAGGGGTCCCCGTGTAGCGGGGCAGTCGCCCTTTCCCCCTCCGCAGTCCTGGCCCGCTGGGAAGTCAGAGCCTGCGGTGTCAGGTTACCGGACTGCAGGCTCAGAGGGTTTCAGACGCAGCGCTGTCGAGTCACCTGAGCTGGGCCCCCGAACCCACGTCCCAGGGTTCCAGGTGTCCGAATGTTCAGGACGGCTTCAGCCAGGGGCCTGACCTCTGCTTGGCGGCACTTGGAGCTTAGGGCAGCCTGTACAGCCCTCCCCGGACCTCGGAGGACTCCAAGATTCAAAAGAGAATGTCCGCCTGGGACTCCTCCCCATCCCAAATCATCCCACACACAGCAGGGTCAGAGAGCACCTCTGAAGGTACATTCTGTAGCCTGCATATAATGAGCAATAATGTCATCAATAACAGCAACGTGGGCTTCCCCAGCACCTCCCGTGGCTCTGGAGTAGTCAGGATTCAGGCACACACTGAGAGGAAGGTATTAGCACCTCCATTTTACTAAAGATGAGGAAGCCGAGGGTCAGAGAGGGAAAAGGATTCAAGGTCACCCAACAAGCGCATAGTAGAGGCAAGGTTTGAACCAGGTCTTGCTCAGGAGCTTAACTGCTCCTCTGTTTTGCATATTTCCTGGATGGTTCCACCCAGCGTGGCCACACATCCGAGTTCACATTGTCAGAAAATCCCACAGTGTCAGAGCAGGAGGTGCCAATGGATTTCCAAGTATATTAGTTAGCAGTGGAATCACTCTTCAAGTGAAGCTCCAATAGAGAAACCAGATAAAAGTAGAATTAATCTCCTTTATTTAATTCTTTTTTTTGAGATTGGGTCTCACTCTGTCGCCCAGGCTGGAGTGCAGTGGTGCAATCTCGGCTCACTGCAGCCTCCACCTCCCAGGCTCAAGTGATCCTCCCACCTCAGCCTCCCAAGTAGCTGGGACTGCAGGCATGGGCCATCACGCCCAGCTAATTTTTGTATTTTTTTTGTAGAGGTGGGATTTCACCATATTGTCCATAGCTAGTCTCGAACTCCTGGGCTCAAGCGATCTACCCACTTCAGCCTCCCAAAGTGCTGGGATTACAGGCATGAGCCACCGTGCCCCTGGCAGAGGTAATCCACTTTTGAATTACCTCAGGGGAGGTGGGCAGTTAGTGTCCCTTTCCTCAAAATGACATAGCATTCCATCGCCCGACCACAGCGCCTGGCTCAAGGATGGGTGTGTGACCTAGGTCAGGCCAGTGACATGACATCATGGGAACTGGGCTGGAACCACTGAGACAGGGAAGCTCTGTCTCCATAGAGTGTTGATCTGGGCCACTGATGACCACCTTGCCGCCACAAGGACTAAAACTGGAACAGAGGGAGGCAGAGGTATAAAGAGAGTAGGACCACCCCAGCACCCCAGACCTTCCAGATCAGTTCCCTCACTTCACAGAAGAAATAGGAAGAGATTTAAGGCGTAGAGCTTGGATGCCTGTTTTGACTCATCCTCCCAACTCTTGCCCCTGGCACTGTTTGCTGGGGTTGTTTCTTGGGCTGGACCTGATGATGCCTGAATTTTTTTTTTTTTTTTTTTTGAGATGGAGTCTCACTCTGTCGCCCAAGCTGGAGTGGAGTGGCGCGATCTCGGCTCACTGCAAGCTCCGTCTCCCGGGTTCACACCATTCTCCTGCCTCAGCCTCCTGAGTAGCTGGGACTACAGGTGCCCGCCACCACGCCGGCTAATTTTTTGTATTTTTAGTAGAGACGGGGTTTCACCGTGTTAGCCCGGATGGTGTCGATCTCCTGACCTCGTGATCCGCCTGCCTTGGCTTCTCAAAGTGCTGGGATTACAGGCGTGAGCCACCGCGCCTGGCCATCCCCCCACCTCTTTTTTTTTTTTTTTTAAGATGAAGTCTACCTCTGTTGCCCAGGCTGGAGTGCAGTGGTGTGATCTTGGCTTACTGCAACCTCTGCCTCCTGGGTTCAAGTGATTCCCCTGCCTCAGCCTCCCGAGTACCTGGGACTACAGGTGCGCACCACCACGCCTGGCTAATTTTTTCTATTTTAGTAGAGAGAGGGTTTCACCATGTTGGCCAGGCTTGTCTTGATCTCCTGACTTTGTGATCCGCCTGCCTCAGCCTCCCAAAGTGCTGGGATTACAAGTGTGAGCCACTGCACCCGGCTGCATGAATCATTTTTAGTGCCGTAATTGGGTTTGGGGTCACCCCTCACCCCAGATAAAAGCTCATCTTTCTGAGAAGGTCCTGAAGATGTGACTTGAGTGGTTAGGCAGCCTGGCAGGGTGCACATCTGAGGCCGAGATACCCTCTCAATCCATGCCATGCTCCGGCCATGGCCAGCCATGCTCCAGCTGTGGCCCCTGGATCTAGGACTTCCCACTGAGTCAGTTTACTTTCCTTTTTAATGAATCAGGATTCTTTCACTTGTAAATTGTAGAAATCAACTCAAACTGGCTTCAAAGAAAAAGGGAATTTATTGACTCACTGAACTGAAAAAACTCTAGGAGCTCTTCATGTTTCAGGCACAGCTAGATTCAGGAGCTCAAACAACGCCACTGAGGCTGGAGTGCAGTGGCGATCACAGCTCACTGCAGCCTCGACTTCCCAGGCCTGAGTGATCCTCCTCCATCAGCTTCCCATGTAGCTGGGGCCATAGGTGAGGTCCACCATCGAGAGCCACCACGTCTGGCTAACTTTTACATCTTTTTTTTTTTTTTTTTGCAGAGATGAGGTCTTGCTATATTGTCCAGGCTGGTCTAAAACTCCTGGGCTCAAGGGATCCTCCCACCTTGGCCTCCCAAAGTGCTGGGGCTACAGGCATGAGCCACTGTGCCCAGCCTTGAGTCATCATTCCTTTACCTAACCTCTACTGACAATATTTCAAGTATTTTGAACATTTTGATATTACAAGCATTGTGGCAATGAACATTCTTGAATCTATATCTGTGCATACTTGTGCAAATATAGTGGTTGGATACTTTATTATTTTTTATTTTTTGAGACAGAATCTTGCTCTGTCACCCAGGATAGAGTGCAGTGGCTCAATCACAGCTCACTGTAGCCTCTACCCCCTAGGCTCAGGTGATCCTTCCACCTCAGCCCCCTGAGTAACTGGGACTACAGGCACGTGCCACCACGCCCAGCTAATTTTTTGTATTTTATTTTTTGAGACAGAGTCTCACTCTTGTCGCCCAGGCTGGAGTGCAATGGTGCAACCTCGGCTCACTGCAACCTCCGCCTCCCAGGTTCAAGCAATTCTCCTGCCTCAGCCCCCGGAGTAGCTGGGATTACAGGCGCCTGCCACCATACCCGGCTAATTTTTATATTTTTAGTAGAGATGGGGTTTCACCGTGTTGGCCAGGCTGGTCTCAAACTCCTGACCTCAGGTGATCTGCCCGCTTTGGCCTCCCAAAATGCTGGGATTACAGGCATGAGCCACCGCGCCCGGCCAATTCTTTGTATTTTTTATAGAAGCAGGTTTTCACCACGTTGCCCAGGCTGGTCTGAAACTCCTGGCTCAAGTGAGGCATTTGCCTCCCGAAGTGTTGAGATTATAGATTTGAGCCACTGCACCTGGCCCATGGTTGGATATATTCTTCAAAGTGAAATTGCAGGGTAAAAACATGTGCATATTGAAAAAGATATTGCCAACCTGACCTCCAAAGAAGTTGTACCGTTTTATATTATCTCCAGTGATGTGTGAGATGCCAGTTTCTTCACAATTTTGCTCATGCTGCGATTAACAAACTTTAAAATCTTGGCCAATCTCACTGATGAAAAATGGTCTCTTGGACCATCCTGGCTAACGCGGTGAAACCCCGTCTCTACCAAAAATACAAAAAATTAGCCAGGCGTGGTGGCGGGTGCCTGTAGTCCCAGCTACTGGGGAGGCTGAGGCAGGAGAATGGTGTGAACCTGGGAGGCGGAGCTTGCAGTGAGTTGAGATCGCGTCACTGCACTCCAACCTGGGGGACAGAGCGAGACTCTGTCTCAAAAAAAAGAAAAAAAAAAAAGAAAAATGGTCTCGTTAACTTTCACTTTTTTTTGAGACGGAGTCTTGCTCTGTCGCCCAGGGTGGAGTGTAGTGGCGCAATCTCGCTCACTGCAGCCTCCGCCTCCTGGGTTCAAACAATTCTCCTGCCTCAGCCTCCTGAGTAGCTGAGATTACAGGTGTGTGCCACCACACCCGGCTAATTTTTGTATTTTTAGTAGAGGCAGGGTTTTACCATGTTGGCCAGGCTGGTCTTGAACTCCTGACCTCAGGTGATCCATCGACCTTGGCCTCCCAAAGTGCTGGGATTACAGGCGTGAGCCACCGCGCCTGGCCAACGTTCACTTTTTTTTTACTTACGGTAAACCTTAATTTTCCCTAATGTCCTTTCCCTGTTCTAGGGCCCCATTCAAGATACCGCATTACATTTAGTTCCTGTTCTTCCTTGAGCTCCTCTTAGCTGTGAAAGCTTCTCAGACTTTCCTTGTTTTAGATGACCTTGACAGTTTTTGAGGAGTACTGCTCATATTTCGTAGATTGCCACTCACTCAGTTGGGATTTATCTGATGTTTTTCTCATGATTAAACTGGTATTATGAGTTTTGGGGAGGAGGATCACAGGGATGGGTGCCATTTTCTTTTCTTTTCTTTCTTTCTTTCTTTTTCTTTTTTTTGAGACAGAGTTTCACTCTTGTTGTCCAGGCTGGAGTGCAATGGTGTGATCTCTGCACACTGCAACCTCTGCCTCCGGGGTTCAAGCGATTCTTCTGCCTCAGCCTCCCGAGTAGCTGGGATTACAGGCGTGTGCCACCATGCCTAATTAATTTTTGTATTTTTAGTAGGGTTGAGGTTTCACCTTGTTGGCCAGGCTGGTCTTGAACTCCTGACCTTAAATGATCCACCCATCTCGGCCTCCCAAAGTGCTGGGATTACAGGAGTGAGCCACTGAGCCTGGCCGGTGGGGTGCCATTTTCTCTTTTTGGTCTTTCTTTTTCTTTTTTTTTTTTGAGATGGAGTTTCACTCTTGTTGCCCAGGCTGGAGTGCAATGGTGTGATCTCAGCTCACCGCAACCTCCGCCCCCCTGGGTTCAAGCGATTCTCTTGCCTCAGCCTCCCAAACAGCTGGGATTACAGGCATGTGCCACCACTCCCAGCTAATTTTGTATTTTTAGTAGAGACGGGGTTTCTCCACGTTGGCCAGGCTGGTTTCAGACTCCCAGGCTCAGGTGATTTGCCCGCCTCGGCCTCCCAACGTGCTGGGATTACAGGTGTGAGGCACCGCACCCGGCCAGGGGGGTGCCATTCTCATCATATCGTCAAGGGTATATACAGTTGTCCCTTTGTATCCATGGGGGATTGGTTTCAGCACCCTTGGGGATACCAGAATTCAAGGATGCTCTAGTCCCTTGAGTAAAATGGTGAAGTACAGGTCGCAGAATTTGTTTGAGAAAAGAAATACAATAAAATAAATAAATTGGTGCTGGGTGTGGGAATGTGCACCAGCTGTGTGCGAAGCTTCCGGTTTTTCCACATCCCCATCAACACTTGTTATTATGTCTATCTTTGCTTATAGCCATCCTAGTGAGTGTGAAATGGTGTCTCATTGTGGTTTTCATTTGCATTTCCCTGATGGCTGATGACGTCGAGCATCTTTTCACGTAGTTATTGTCCATTTATATATCTTTTTTTTTTTTTTTGATACGGAGTCTTGCTCTGTTGCCCATGCTGGAGCACAGTGGCACAATCTTGGCTCACTGCAAGCTCCGCCTCCCGGGTTCATGCCGTTCTCTATCTCAGCCTCCCGAGTAGCTGGGACTACAGGCGCCCGCCACCACGCCCGGCTAATTTTTTGTATTTTTAGTAGAGACAGGGTTTCACCATGTTAGCCAGGATGATCTTGATCTCCTGACCTCGTGATCCACCTGCCTCGGCCTCCCAAAGTGCTGGGATTACAGGCGTGAGCCACTGCGCCCGGCCGTCCATTTATATATCCTTTTTAGAGAAAGGACTATTCAGATCCTTTGCCCATATTTAAATTGTGTTAGTTGTCTTTGTATTATTGTGTTGTAAAAGTTTCTTTTTTCTTTTCTTTTTTTTTTTTTTTTTTTGAGACAGAGTCTCACTCTGTCGCCCAGGCTGGAGTGCAGTGGCACGATCTCGGCTCACTGCAACCTCCACCTCCCAGGTTCAAGCGATTCTCCTGCCTCAGCCTCCTGAATAGCTGGGATTAGAGGTGCCCACAACCACGCCTGGCTAATTTTTGTTTTTTTGGTAGAGATGGGATTTCACCATACTGGCCAAGCTGGTCTCGAACTCCTTACCTCAGATGATCCACTTGCCTTGGCCTCCCAAAGTACTATGCTGGAATTACAGGTGTGAGCCACTGCACCCAGCCTGGGTTAGGATTTCAACATAGAAATTTTGTGGGGACACAAAAATTCGGGCCATAGCACTGGGTCTCTTCACTTCAAGTGATCCTCCTGCCTCAGCCTCCTTGGTAGCTGGGGCTATAGGTGCACGCCACCATACCTGGCTAATTATTTATCTTTTGTAGAGATAGGGTTTTGCCACCTTGCCCACGCTGGTCTCGAACTCCCGGACTCAAGCAATCCTCCTACCTCAGCCTCTGAAAGTACTGGGAGTACAGGTGTGAGCCACCACACCCAGCTTTCTTGCCGAAGTTTGAGTGGCTGATAGTGATTGAAAAGGTTGGCCCTCTGTAGCAGTTACTCTCCTTCAGTGTAGTGTTCAGCGGGATTTCAGATACACGGCAAGGTGACAGGGAAGATAGTTGGAGATGGCGGTTTACTTTTCCTTATATTCAATGCAATCCAATTCAGCAAACATATTTTCTACGTTAACAAGTTGGACTCGTTAGTGGGGATCATGTGTGTCAGAGCATTCCGAGGGTGTAGTAAGTTGATCACTGCTCTTGCTGTGATTTTTACAGCAGGCCGGCTTCGAAGACCAGAGGGCTGTGTAAGGATGTTGTGGGGATTTCAGAGATGGGTCAGATACAGCCTTTGTACTTCAGCGGTGAGACAGACAGGCACATAAATAACTCACGTCCAGGCAGGCAGAGAGAAATGCTGTGATCGAGGTTAAGGAAGGCCGGGCGTGGCAGCTCATGCCTGGAATCCCAGCGCTTTGGGAGGCCGAGGCAGGTGGATCACCTGAAGTCAGGAGTTCAAGACCAGCCTGGCCAACATGGTGCAACCCTGTCTCTACTAAAAATGCACAAATTAGCTGGGTGTGGTGGCGGGTGCCTGTAATCCCAGCTACTAGGGAGGCTGAGGCAGGAGAATCTCTTGAACTTGGGAGGTGGAGGTTGCAATGAGCTGAGATTGTACCACTGCACTCCAGCCTGGGTGATACAGAGAGACTCTGTCTCAAAAAAAAAAAAAAGAATAAAGAATAAAAGAAAATCCCTCATTCACAGCCTCTGGGAGATGGGGGTGGAGAGCGGGAGGAGGGGAGGGGAGGCTGGGTGGGGCCAGGAGGTGAAGGCTGTGCAGGTGGCCAGGGCTGTATTCCACCAGTGGAAAGGGTGAGTGATGGGGTTGGAGTGGGGGATGGCTCCTGAGTGAGCCTGCTCTTCTTTCAGCCTGGGGACCTGTGTGTGCCCAGTGGGGTCAAGGACAGCCTGATGTGATGTGTGGTCTGTCAGCCCGGGAGAGACCCTGTGCCTGTTCTGGGTCTTACATCCTCATCTATAAAATAAAGCTGCTGGACCAGATGAGTGACTTCTTGGGATTTTTCTGGCCCTAGCAACCTACGATGATGTCATAATCAGAAGATATCTTAAATTAAAAAAAAAAGGTATTTACCTTTTAAAAAATATAAAATAGGCTGTGTGCAGTGGCTCACGCCTGTAATCCCAGCACTTTGGGAGGCTGAGGCAGGTGGATCATTTGAGGTCAGGAGTTTGAGACCAGCCTGGCCAACATGGTGTAACCGTGTCTGTACTAAAAATACAAAAATTAGCCAGGCATGGTGGCAGGCGCCTGTAATCCCAGCTACTCGGGAGGCTGAGGCAGGAGAATTGCATGAACCTGGGAGGTGGAGGTTGCAGTGAGCCTAGATTGCGCCATTGCCTGGGCGACGCAGCGAGACTCTGTCTCAAAAAATAAAAATAGAAGGCCAGGCGCGGTGGCTCATGCCTGTAATCCTAGCACTTTGGGTAGGCCAAGGCGGGTGGATCATGAGGTCAGGGGTTTGAGACCAGGCTGACCAACGTGGTGAAACCCCGTCTCTACTAAAAGTACAAAAATTAGCTGGGCGTGGTGGCAGGCGCCTATAATCCCAGCTACTCAGGAGGCTGAGGCAGGAGAATTGCTTGAACCTGGGAGGTGGAGGTTGCAGTGAGCTGAGATCATGCCACTGCACTCCAGCCTGGGCAACAGAGCGAGACTCCGTCTCAAAAATAAATAAATAAAAAAATAAAAATAAAAACAGAGTGAGATTCCATCTCAAAAAAATAAAATAAAAAATAAAAATACAATATAGTCACATGGTTCTCATTCAAAAGGGTCTAAAGCAGTGACAGGGCTCCCCAGGCACTAATCTCCCTCCTCGGAGGCAACCAGGTTTACCAGTTCATCAGTGTTATCAGTTTCTCCCACAGAGATGGCAAGAGCCTGTCACCCAGGGCTGAATTCTGAGGAACCCAACGATGGGGAAAGTCAGGGACACTCATGCTCAGAATAGGATGGGATTAATCAGGGTGGGCTTCCTGGAGGAGCCTAATTACTCATGCTCAGAATAGGATGGGATTAATCAGGGTGGGCTTCCTGGAGGAGCCTACTTTTGAGTCAGGTTTTACAGGAGGGGAGTCGCTTTGGGGCAGGAAGCAGGTCACAGAGGAGGGACATGTCCCAAATGGAAGTCATAATCTTTCCTCTCAAAGCTGTCCTCATCCAGTACAGATGGCTCCGCAGCCAGCCACCTGCACAAACCAGGAACGGGGGAATGATGTTGCTGCCTGTCTTCTCACCTGTGTCCAGCCCAGCACCAGGTCCTGCCAACACCACTTCCTTAGCACACTCTCAAGTCGCCCCATCTTACCTGAGCCGGGAGTGGTAGCTCACACCTGTAATCCCAGCTACTCAGGAAGCTGAGGCAGGAGGATCGCTTGAGCCCAGGAGACCAGCCTGGGCAACATATTGAGACCCTGTTTCTAAAAAACAAACAGAGAGGGCGCGGTGGCTCACGCCTGTAATCCCAACACTTTGAGAGGCTGAGGCAGGCGGATCATTTGAGGTCAGGAGATCGAGACCATCCTGGCTAACACGGTGAAACCCCGTCTCTACTAGAATAATACAAAAAATTAGCCGGGCATGGTGGTGGGCGCCTGTAGTCCCAGCTACTTGGGAGGCTGAGGCAGAAGGATGGTGTGAACCCAGGAGGCGGAGCTTGCAGTGAGCCGAGATCGCGCCACTGCACCCCAGACTGGGCGACAGAGGGAGACTCCGTCTCAAAAAAAAAAAAAAAGTTTGAGCAAGAGCAGCCTGGCCAACATGGTGAAACCCCCTCTCTACTAAAAATACAAAAAAATGAGCCAGGCATGGTGCTGCGCCCCTGTAATCCCAGCTACTCGGGAGGCTGAGGCTCGAGAATTGCTTGAACCCGGGAGGTGGAGGTTGCAGTGAGCCAAGATTGCACCACTGCACTCCAGCCTGGGTGACAGAGTGAGACACTGTCTCCAAACAAACAAACAAAGCGTCTAACCTGGCTGTCCTATTATTTTCCACCCAGCAGCCAGGATGATCTTCTCAACACACCCACTGCATTATGTGGAGGAGAGTGGAAAGAGGCCGGCGAGGACAGATGCTGTGGTTGGGCGGCCATGGGGGCGGTGGCAGCCTTGTGCTCTGCAGCAACCCAACCTCTTTTAGATCCGGGACACTGTGTGTCCTCTGCACCCTGGGGCCCATTCTGCCACGGCGCCTTTCTCCCAGTGAGTCCTTGTTACGAACTGAAAGTTTGTGTCCCCGGAAATTCATAGGTTGAAATGCTAGCCCCGCACTGTGATGGGTTTAGGAGACGGGGCCTTTGGGAGGGAGAGAGGTCTTGAAAGTGGAGCCCACAGCCAGGCGCACTGGCTCACGCCTGTAATCTCAGCACTTTGGGAGGCCAACGTGGGCGAATCACCAGGTCAGGAGTTCGAGACCAGCTTGGCCAACGTGGCAGAAGCCCATCTCTACTAAAAATACAAAAAATTGTCCCAGCTACTTGGGAGGCTGAGGCAGGAGAATGGCGTGAACCCGGGAGGCGGAGCTTGCATTGAGCCGAGATCGTGCCACCACACTCCAGCCTGGGCGACAGAGCGAGACTCGTATCTAAAAACAACAACAACAAAATTAGCTGGGCGTAGTGGCAGACGCCTGTAATCCCAGCTACTCGGGAGGCTGAGGCAGGAGAATTGCTTGAACCCAGGAGGTGGAGGTTGCCATGAGCCGAGATCACGCCATTGCACTCCAGCTCAGGTGACAGAGAAAGACTCCGTCTAAAAAAAAAAAAAAAAGTGGAGCCCTCATGAATGGGATTAGTGTCCGTATACGAAGATGCATGAGAGGGATGCTCTGTGTCCCTGCCATGTGAGGATGCAATGAGCGTCTGCACGCCGGGAAGAGGGCCCTCACCAGGCACTGGCGCCTCAACCTTAGGACGTCCCAGCCTCCAGAACTGAGAGATACATTTCTGTCATTTAAGCCATGCAGTCTATGCTATTTGATTGTAGCAGCCCCAACTGTCTAACAGGGTCCTCCTTATCTTGTCCTTTAGAGCTCAGCTTAAACTGCCTCTCCCCGGGGAGGACTTATGGGAAGTCCCCTCCCCCCGCAAATCCCCTGTGCCCCACTGGGCAACATCAGGGCAGCTGCACAGTTTTTTTTTTTTTTTCATAGCACTTTATCCAGTTTGTAATGATACAGGCTGACAGGCAGGCACCCCTCCAGTCTTCTCCCTCGTTAAAGATTTGGAATCGGTGGTCAGGCGTGGTGGCTCACGTCTGTAATCCCAGCACTTTGGGAGGCCGAGGTGGGTGGATCACGAGGTCAGGAGTTCGAGACCAGCCTGGCCAACGTGGTGAAACCCCGTTTCCACTAAAAACACAAAAATTAACCGGGTGTGGTGACAGGTGCCTGTAATCCCAGCTGCTGGGGAGGCTGAGGCAGGAGAATCACTTGAACCCGGGCGGCAGAGGTTGCAGTGAGTTGAGATCATGCCACTGCACTCCAGCCTGGGCGACAGAGTGAGACTCTGTCTCAAAAAAAAAAAAAAAAAAAGGTTGGAATAGGTAATCTGTCTCCTGTGTGAGAAGATACGTTGTGAAAAGGTCACTTTCCCATGCCCTCATCCACCCTCTTCTCTCTTCCCCCAACCCAGGAGGTGACTTTTATTAGCTTTTGTGCCTCCAGAGTTTCTACAGGTAAAGATAAGCGAGTATGAATTCCCACTTTATTCCCTGCCCCCTTTTTAACGTCAATCACCCATGAGGCCCTGCACTTGATTTTTTCCTCTGAACAATGTGCCTTGGAGATCTTGGCAGGATAGCACATGGGAACACCCTCATTTACAACATCTTTTATGGCCACACATGGCTTTACTATATGGATGTACCATAATTTATTATAGCTTTTTTTTTTTTTTTTTTGAGATGGACTCACTCTCTCGCCCAGGCTGGAGTGCAGTGGCACGATCTTGGCTCACTGCAAGCTCCGCCTCCCAGGTTCACGCTATTCTCCTGCCTCAGCCTCCCGAGTAGCTGGGATTACAGGTGCCTGACACCACGCCCAGCTAATTTTTTTTTGTATTTTTAGCAGACGAGGTTTCACCGTATTAGCCAGGATGGTTTCAATCTCCTGACCTCGTGATCCATCTGCCTCGGCCTCCCAAAGTGCTGAGATTACAGGCTTGAGCCACCGTACGTGGCCAATTTATTATAGCTTTTTATTTCTTTATTATAATTTATTTAGCTCCCTACTGAAGGGTGCATGGGTCGCCCTCAGTCTTTTGCTATTATAGACAATCCCACAGCAAGCATTGTCCACTTGCTGGAATCCCTAGGTAAATTCCCCAAAGAGGGGATTATTGGGATAAAAGGGAAATGCATTTGGAATTCAGACAGATGTTGTCAGGTTGTCCTTCAGAGCGGTTGTACCAAGTGACATTCCCACTGGTAATGTATCAGAGTGCCTGTTTGTAATTATACATGTATTTATGTGATTATTGGATGGTTTCTCTCCCCACAGGAGGGCAGGGACTATGGCAGTTTTCTTTATTGTCATAGGCCCTCAATAAATGTTGAATTAGGCTGGGCGAGGTGGCTCACGCCTGCAATCCCAGAACTTTGGGAGGCCAAGGTGGGCGGATCACCTGAGGTCAGCAGTTCCAGACCAGCCTGGCCAACATGGTGAAACCCCATCTCTACTAAAAATACGAAAATTAGCCGGGCATGGTGGTGGGTGCCTGTAATCCCAGTTACTCAGGAGACTGAGGGAGGAGAATCACATGAACCTGGGATGCAGAGGTTGCAGTGAGCTGAGATCAAGCCATTGCACTCTAGGCTGGGCAACAAGAGCGAAACTCTGTCTCAAAAAAAAAAAAAAAAAGAGTTGAATTAATGAATAGATTCATGGTTCTTCCAGGAGGGGTTGGCCAAGGTAGGAGGGAGACAACCTCCCTTTTATGTTCACTGTGCCCGGCCCAGCTTCCCTGATCCTTCCATAGAACAGCTGGGAGCCTGGGAGAGACCCTGGAGGTTCTAGGAGACCTAATCTTGACTGCTGACTCCTGACCCCTGCTCCAGACTAGCCCTTCCCCTGCTGTGAAATCGAGAAGTCCATGGCTAGGCTCAGTGGTGCACTCCTGTAAACCCAGCACTTTGGGAGGCCCAGGCAGGAAGATCGCTTGAGGCCAGGAGTTCAAGACCAGCCTGGGCAACATAGCAAGATCCTGTCTCTACAAAAAATTTAAAAAGAAAATTAGCTGGGTGGGGTGGCTTGTGCCTGCAGTCCTAGCTACTCAAGATACCGAGGCGAGAGGATTGCTTGAGTCCACAAGTTGGAGGCTTCAGTGAACTATAATTGCGCCACTGCACTCTAGCCTGGATGAGAAAGTGAAACCATTTCTCTAAAAAAAAAAAAAAAAAAAGGGCCTGGTGCAGTGGCTCATGCCTGTAATCCCGGCACTTTGGGAGGCCAAGGTGGGCGGATCACGAGATCAGGAGATTGAGACCATCCTGGCTAACACGGTGAAACCCCGTCTTTACTAAAAATACAAAAAATTAGCCAGGCGTGGTGGAGGGCACCTGTAGTCCCAGCTACTCGGGAGGCTGAGGCAGGGGAATGGCGTGAACCCGGGAGGCAGACCTTGCAGTGAGCCGAGATCACGCCACTGCACTCCAGCCTGGGCAACAGAGCGAGACTCTGTCTCAAAAAAATAAAATAAAATAAAATAAAATAACATAAATAAAATAAAATAAAAAAAAAAGTAAGTCCAATGTCTTAGCCCTGTAAGGGGGCTTAAAGGATGGACCCTTGCCTGATGCCTGAATTGCCTGTGTGCCCTCTGCTTACATACCTCCAGTGACGGAGAACTTACTCCTTCCAAGTGACTTCTTTCAGCTTCAGACAACTAACTTTTAGAAAGCTTTTCCATCTACTGCCAGGTGCAGTGGTTCACACCTGTAATCCCAGGACTTTGGGAGCCAAGGCGGGTGGATCACTTGAGGTCAGGAATTTGAGCCCAGCCTGGCCAACATGGTAAAACCCCGTCTCTACTAAAAATACAAAAATTAGTGAGGCGTGGTGGTGGGCGCCTGTAATCCCAGCTACCTGGAAGGCTGAGGCAGGAGAATCGCTTGAACTTGGGAGGTGGAGGTTGCAGTGAGCCAAAATCGCACCACTGCACTCCAGCCTGGGCAACAGAGAGAGACTCGGTCTCAAAACAAAAAAAAAAAAAAAGAAGAAAGTAAGCTTTTCCATTTATTGCATTGAAATCTGATCCTTCTAGCTGCCTCCTCTTCAGGGAATCTTAATGATGGCCCTCTGGAAACAGGGCTTTCTGGCAGATGAGCAGGAGGGATATTTGTAAACAGGTACCCCTCAGCAATTCTCCGGCAAGCAGGGCTGACTCTCCCAAGGAGCTCTGCAGAGCTCAGCCACCTCCTCACTCTCTCCTGTCCTGCCCACAGGTACGTGCAGGAAGGGCGGTTCCGAATCGAGGAGAGGACGCTGACAGCCTTCCAGTGGCTCTACAGCCCGCAGCAGCATCGCATCCTCAGCCGGGCTGACCTCGAGTCTCCCTCCAGGTAAAGGGGCCTTCTGCCTTGACCCTCACATTCTTTGGCCTCGGCCCAGGCCCCTCAGCTGGTACTTAGGAAGTGAGCTCCGCACTGGTCCACAAATCCACCATGGGGAACTTTGCCCTCAGTGATGGGGAGGCCTTCTAGGAAAGAATTTATCAGCCTGGATGCTTGTCCCACCTCGAATGCACTGAGGCAACTCACTGCCTCTGCTTTCTCCTCTATAAAACGGATAGGATCATACTTTCCCTGACTTCTCTTGGGAGATTATAAGTCTCCAGTGAAATATGACTGCAGAGATTTACAAAGCCTGGAGATTGGTCGGGCTCAGTGGCTCATGCCTGTAATCCCAGCACTTTTGGAGGCTGAGGTGGGTGGATCACTTGAGGGCAGGAGTTCAAGACCAGCCTGGCCAACATGGTGAAAACTCGTCTCTACTAAAAATACAAAAATTAGCTGAGCGTGGTGGCACATGCCTGTAATCCCAGCTACTCGGGATTGAGTAGCTGAGACAGGAGAATCTCTTGAACCCCGGAGGCAGAGGTTGCAGTGAGCCGCAATTGCACCACTGCACTCCAGCCTGGGCAACAGAGGGAGACTCTGTTTCAAAAAACAAACAAACAAACAAACAACAACATAAACAAAAAACCCAACAAAACAAAAGAAAAGACCAAAGACTGGAGATCCTTGGTTCCTTCCTCTCTGGAGGAAGAGTGGCAGGTAAATTTGCTGGGCACCCTTTGCTTTGACCTGGAACCAGCCCTGCCTTCTTTGTCTGCCTCCTTTCCCATGCCAGAGAGTCCAGCTGGGATGCTGAGTCTGGGTAGGGGGCTGGGAGGTGAGGGCTTTTCCTGACCCAGATCCTTGCTCCAAGACCCCTGCCCACTCTTCCCCCAGCACTGGACACGTATGGCCAGCATCGGCAGTCACAACAGAGGCGTCCTGGCAACCCTTCTGCAGCCACAGCCCTTTCCAAGGCCTCTGCCACACCCGACCCAGGGACTTTCTTTCCACTTTCCCCATCAAAGCCATTTTTTTGTTTTTTTTGTTTTTTTTTTTTTAGATAGAGTTTTGCTCTTGTCATCCAGGCTGGAGTGTAATGGCACGATCTTGGCTCACTGCAACCTCTGCCTCCTGGAGGCGACTCTCCTGCCTCAGCCTCCCGCGTAGCTGGGATTACAGATGCCCGCCACCATACCTGGCTAATTTTTGTATTTTTAGTAGAGTCAGGGTTTCACCATGTTGGCCAGGCTGGTCTTGAACTCCTGATCTCATGTGATCCACCCACCTCGGCCTCCCAAAGTGCTGGGATTACAAGCGTGAGCCACTGTGCCCAGCCACATAACTTCAGATTTCATACATGGGAAGGCTACATGCCAGAGGACTTGAAGAAGAGTCTGCCATATAGTCATTGAGATAAGTGACTGAATTCATTTTTGTGATAGAATATTAATTTTTTTTTTTAAGAAATAGAGTCTCACTGTGTTGCCCATGCTGGCCTTGAACCCCTGGGCTCAAGTGATCCTCCTGACTCAGCCACAATAGTTCTCTTTTTTTTGAGATGGAGTTTCACTCTTGTTACCCAGCCTGGAGTGCAATGGCACGATCTTGGCTCACTGCAGCCTCCGCCTCCAGGGTTCAAGCAATTCTCCTCCCTCAGCCTCTTGAGTAGCTGGGATTACAGGCATGTGGCACCACGCCCAGCTAATTTTTTATATTTTTAGTAGAGACGGGGTTTCGCCATGCTCAGGCTGGTCTCGAACTCCTGACCTCAGATGATCCACCCACCTCTGCCTACCAAAGTGCTGGGATTACAGGCGTGAACACAATAGTTTCTAATTATTTTATTTAATTTATTTTGAGACAGTGTCTCACTCTGTCACACGGGCTGGACTGCAATGGGATGATCATGGCTTACTACAGCCTCAAACTTTTGGGCTCAAGGAATCCTCCTGTTCAGCCTTCTGAGTAGCTGGGACTACAGGCATGCACCACCTTGCATGGCTAATTTATTTCATTTTATTCTTATTTTTGTAGAGATGGGGTCTCCCTATGTTGCCCAGGCTGGTCAGCTCCTAGGTTCAAGCCATTCTCCTGCCTCTGCCTCCCAAGGTGCTGAGATGACAGACGTGAGCCACTGTGCCCAGCCAATAGTTATTTTTTTAGTTCCCGTTATGTGTCATGCAAATGCTTTGCAGGAATAAATTGATTTAATCTTCATAGCAATGCTATGATCTAGGTACTATTGTTGTCCTTGTTTTTCAGATGAGGAAACTGAGGCACAGAGGTTAAGTCACAGCTAGTAAGTGGCAGTGCTCCCAACTACTATGCACACTGCCTCTCAGAGAATAAGGTTTGTACTTGAAGTGGGGGGAAAGGGGCGTAATTTCTTTTTCTTTTTCTTTTTCTTTCTTTCTTTCTTTCTTTCTTTCTTTTCTTTTTTTTTTTTTTGAGATGGAGTTTTGCTCTTGTTGCCCAGGCTGGAGTGCAATGGCACAATCTCGGCTCACTGCAACCTCCGTTTCCTGGGTTCAAATGATTCTCCTGCCTCAGCCTCCCTAGTAGCTGGGATTACAGGCATGCGTCACCACACCTGGCTAATTTTGTATTTTTAGTAGAGACAGGGTTTCACCATGTTGGCTAGGCTGGTCTCGAACTCCTGACCTCATGATCTGCCCGCCTCGGTCTCCCAGAGTGCTGGGATTACAGGCGTGAGCCACTGTGCCCAGCCTCTTTACAAAGAGCAAGAAGGTGGTGTCAGCAAGCTATAGATGGGTGGACTTAGCATCAGTCCTAGTCAAGTTCCAGAGTCAGCAGTTATTAAAGAGGAGGTGTGGGGGCACTTAGACAAGGAAGACGTGGATGATCCACATGGGTGAGTAGGTTCCCTGAGAACTCACCCTACTAGGGGAAGCTTTTTGCTTTTCTGATTAGTTTTCTAGACTCAAAATTAGACCAGAGGGTGGAGCAGGAGACTGCTTCTGAGTTTCAGCAAGCAATTGTTCTTTCTTCTTGTGGTCAGGGCCTTGCAGATGACACAGAGCCACATGGGCAGGGGGATGGGACGGCTAAGGAGGTTGGTGAGTGGACTGCCATCAGCTGAGTTCTACTCAGTGTGTTTAAAGGCGGTTTGATGAGGGAAGGTGTGACCAGTGTGCTGGCGACATTGCTGATGGCAGGAACCTGGGTACCATTCCGGCAAGCAAGATGGCAGAATTGGGACCCAAAGTGCCCTGGAAGCTGAATTCCAGGTCCAAGTCCAGTAGATACTATTCATTCATTCATTCATTCATTCATTTTAGCAAGGATGCTCACAGTAGACACTACTTATTTATTTGTTTATTTATTTATTTATTCTTTTTTGAGACAGTTTCACTCTTCTCGCCCAGGCTGGAGTGCAATGGTGCCATCTCGGCTCACTGCAACCTCTGCCTCCCGGGTTTAAGCAATTCTCCTGCCTCAGCCTCCCGAGTAGCTGGGATTACAGGTGCCCGCCACGATGCCCAACTAAGTTTTGTATTTTTAGTAGAGAAGGGGTTTCACCATGTTGGCCAGGCTGGTCTCAAACTCCTGCCCTCAGGTGATCTGCCTGCCTCGGCCTCCCAAAGTGCTGGCATTACAGGCATGAGCCATCGTGCCTGGCCAGGTAGTAGACACAATTTAACAGGGGTAAAGGATAAATGTATTTTGGTTTCTAATCCTGTTTGCACCTGGGCAGCAGGGTGAAGGAATCAGAATTGTCTGAAGGGTTCCCATGGAGTAGAAGCTTGGGTATGGCCCCATGTGTTAGGTGTCTACCAAAGAAAACGCTTACATTTTGAGGCTGCAAGAGCTCAGGGCAGAGTCCAGAGTGAGGGAAGAGAAGGTCCTGCTGTTCTGAGGCCAAGGCTCTATGAGGAATGTTCCTTTGCTTGTTCATTTATTTGGTGGGCATGGATTGAACGCCGTTCCTGTGCCAGACATCGTGCCAGGTGTCCCCCTTGAACAGCTGAGCAGTTGTATTTCTGGGTGATGGAACAGGCTGCTGATAGGACTATGGGACTATGGGCTGGTCACCCCTGCTATCGTTTTTTTTTTTTTTTTTGAGATGGAGTCTCACTCTGTCACCCAGGCTGGAGTGCAGTAGTGCGATCTGCAATGTCCAACTCCCGGTTCAAGCGATTCTTCTGTCTCAGCCTCCTGAGTAGCTGGGACGACAGGCACTCCCCCACCATGCCTGGCTAATTTTTATATTTTTATAAAAATATAAAACAACATGGGGTCACCATGTTGGCCAGGCTGGTCTCGAATTCCTGACCTCAGGTGATCCACCCACCTTGGCCTCCCAAAGTGCTGGGATTATAGGCGTGAGCTACCATGCCCAGCCAGCCACCATACCTGGCCTCCCTGCTATCCTTTTTTTTTTTTTTTCCCAAGATGGAGTTTTGGTCTGTTGCCCAGGCTGGAGTGCAGTGATGCGATCTCAGCTCACTGCAACCTCCACCTCCCGGATTCAAGCAATTCTCCTGCTTCAGCCTCCTGAGTAGCTGGGATTACAGGCATGCGCCAATATGCCCTGCTAATTTTTTTTTTTTTTTTGTATTTTTAGCAGAGACAGGGGTTTCACCATGTTGACCAGGTTGGCCTTGAACTCCTGACCTCAAATGATCCACCCGCCTCAGCCTCCCAAAGCGCTAGGATTACAGGCGTGAGGCACCGCGCCCGGCCAGCCACCCTGCCCAGCCTCCCTGCTATCCTTTCTTTCTCCCACAACTATCCATTGTGATCCTGCTCTGGGTCAGGCCCTCAAGGAAGACCAGGGTACTGCCTCCATGGGCCACACATCCTAGTGGGAGAGACAGACGATAAACAATTAAACGCAGAGACAAGAGAATTTCCCAATATGACCAGCGTGCTGAAGAAACTCACACAGGGCATCGAGATCATGAGCAGCCAGTGGGTGTGTGGGGACTCTGGAAGAGGTGGAAGACCTCTCCAAGAAAGTGACATGTGAGCTGAGTCCTGAAGGGCACAGGGGCGACCACATAAAGAAGCTGCTGGTGAGAGGTGTTGAGTGGGTGGTGGGGAGGGGGCACGGGGCATGGGGTGGAAGAGTCCTTCTGCAGGGGGAGCAGCAAGTGCAAGGCTGTTCTAGAAGCAGAAGGCCATTGTAGCTAGAGCAGAGTCATGACCCACAGGGTCAGGAGGCCATGACCCACAGACAGAAGCGAAAATTTCTGTGCAATTAAAGGAATGGCTTTCTAGCACTTAGAGCTGCCTGAGGATGGAGTGGGCTGCCCCGAGGGAGAGAACTTCCCATCACTAAGCCATAGTCAAAGGCCGCTGTCCACGGAGGTTACTGAAGATGAGACTCAAGCATCCCAAAGGTTGGCTAGAGGACCATTCGTTCCTTCAACCCCTTCACGTTCAGGAGCATCCTTGGTTTGGCGGAAGCTGGGGGGATGTCTATGGAGTGCATGAATGAAAGTTCCAGGCCGAGCGCGGTGGCTCATGCCTGTCATCTCAGCACTTTGGGAGGCCGAGGCGGGTGGATCACCTAAGGCCAGGAGTTTGAGACCAGCCTGGCCAACATGGCGAAACCCTGTCTCTACTAAAAATACAAAAAGTAGCCGGGTATGGTGGCGGGTGCTTGTAATCCCAGCTACTCGGCAGGCTGAGGCACGAGAATCGCTTGAACCCGGGAGGCGGAGGTTGCAGTGAGCCGAGATCGCGCCACTGCACTCCAGCCTGGGGGACAGAGCAAGACTCTGTCTCAAAAAAGTCCAGCCTCCAGATCCCAGGCAGCGGGGAGTTTCAGGGGTCTGAGCAGCCCGGGAGACTCGCAGCATAGCATTCTGTACCCCGTCCCGGGTCCCGCGCAACGCAGAGCTAGAGGGAGCCCCACAGTGTCTTCCTCAGTAGGTCAGGAGCCCCCAGGCCTCACCGCACCTCGGTTCCCCATTGCCCCCATTGCCCCATCTTCCAGGAACCCCTGGCGGGCAGGCTGCTCCTTCTCTCCCCGGGTCCTCTGGGTGCACCTGCCCCGCCCCGCGCCTTTGTTCCGGAGGAGCCGCCTTGGGCAGCCCCCAGGGCGCTCAGGACCCGCTGTACCCCCTGCCACCGCCTCCCGGTGCCCGCCCCTCCGCCCCCTCTCCGCGGCTGCGCCAGGCGATCCGCAGGCAGCGGCACAGGGACCAGGGCGCGCCCGGGGTGGCGGAGGCGAGGCGAGGGCGGGAGCACGAGGACCCCGGACCCTGGATCGGCGCGGGCTCCGGCTGCGCGTGCGCGGCGGCGGCGGCGAGGGGCGCCAGGTGTGCGGGCGGTGGCGGCTGCGGAGGGCGCGGCTTTGTGCGCTGGGGCCGGGCCGGGGTGCGCGCGTGCGCGGCAGGACTGCTGCGAGGGACCCCGCCGCCCCGGAGGAGGAGGAGGAGGAGGGGGCTGGGCCGAGGGAGGGGGCGACCGCGGGGACTGAGGTGCCCTTCGCTCCGGGTCCGGAGGCAGCCGCGCGCCAGGCGGCGCAGAAGGTCAGTGGCCCCGGGGCTGGGATTCCGCAGCCAGCCTGGATCGGGACGTGAGTCCTGGTGTGACTGACGGGGAATCGGAGCGTGTGTGGAGTGTGAACGCGTGTGTTTGCAGACAGACATCGGCACGTATGGACGGCGCGAGCCGGTACTGCGTTCCGGAGGAGCCATCCGGCATCACGGGCTGTGCTGGGGAGGTGGGGTGACCGTCCTCAGAAACCCCCGCGGGCGGGGCGCTGCACACACGTCCACCTATAGGGTGTGTGTGCGTGCGTGAGGTGTGCAGCCCCTGTCAGGATCTGGCTAGAGAAGCTGACCGGGATGGAGGTCAGAGGTAGGGTGTTTACAGGTGGTGGTAGAAGGAAAACAGCCAGGAGCCCCAGGAGGACCCTGGAGCTAGGCTGGGCTTCCTGAAACCCCCCATCCCATCCTCGCTCCAGCCTGTGCCTATTGCAGGAAGAGGAGCTAGGGAGGTGGGCTGCCGGCTGAGAGGCCTTGAGGGATCTTTGGGAGAGGGGCCCGATTTCAGCCTGATCCTCATTTCCAGAGGCCTGGATGGGTGTGGAGGTGCCGGCCCTGGGTGGGGGGTCCAGGGCAGGCGTGTGTTCAGGAGACCTCAGGGGTCCGTGTAGACTGTCCTCTGGCTTTGCCAGCACCAGGTGCTGTGTGTCTGGACCTGGGAGCTGGCTGAGGGATACCCTTGCTTCCTCTCATTTGTTTTCTATAGCTCCCCCTACATCCTTGTTAACAAACCTGAAGGGCACTTGTATGCCAGTGGGGTTTGCTGGGATGTGCCCTGTTGAGCGGCTCTCATCAGAGAAGCCTCCATGGGGAATGAGAGAGTTGTCCTGAGCCAGGTGCCAGGGCTCTTGGGTTCTTTGCCTGCGTTGTGACCCTGGGGCCATCCCTCAAGCCCTATACGCCTCAGTTTCCCATGGCGCTTTGCCCTCCCCCTTCTTCCTGTTGCAGGGTGGGGAGTAAACAGCTCGCACAGCTGCCAGGAGGCTGGGAGGCTGGGAGGCGGGGAGTGACTCAGGGTCTGTGAGGTCTTGGGCAGCGATTTTTCAGGCGAAAGTCCCAGCACATCTTCTCGACTTGGGCAGGAGTTGGGGGAGGCTCTGCCCTCAGCTCCAAGCTGTGGTGCTGGGTTTTCTGAGTCCTGGGGTGGGGTGGGGTGGGTTTTCTGAGTCCTGGGGTGGGGTGGGGTGGGTTTTCTGAGTCCTGGAGTGGGGTGGGGTGGGGTGGGTTTTCTGAGTCCTGGGGTGGGGTGGGATGGGTTTTCTGAGTCCTGGGGTGGGGTGGGATGGGTTTTCTGAGTCCTAGGGTGGGGTGGGGTGGGCATCTGTTGGATTTGGCTGCTCAGGCTTCAAGAAGCTGCCTCTGGTCCCTCCTTCTTCCCAGATGTCAAGTAGTTGGAGAGGGATGGGGCTGGGGGGCCTGGTAGCGGGGTGAGATGCGGGGGCGGGAGCTGAAGCACCACAGCAGCCGCTCTTGGTTCCTGTGTTTGATGTTACTGGGCAGAGACAGATGCTAAGCTTGGGTAGGGTCGGGCCTGGTCTAAGTGGGACTGCTCAGCTCAGCATGTTGAGGCGATTTGGTGGGAGGTGGCCTCAGCTCCAGAGAAGAGGACCCTGCTGCTGGAGGCACGCTTGCAGCCCTCCTCACCCTCTTTCCCATGACCCTGTCTGATCAACTTTGGCTGAGCCACCATGGCTCAGAATGACTTCAGCCTTGAGGGAAAGGGACCCTGGCATGGATGGGGGTGGTGGCAGGGTCACATAGTGGCTAAGCATGAAGGCCCTGCTGTCACTCAGACCTGGGTGTAAGTCCCAGCTCCATCACCTACTGCTGTGGCCGCACCTGCATTCCCCTCAATGGGAGCCCGAGAGAAAGGCTTGCAGGCCCTGGCTTATTTGGGAAGCAATCTCAGGAAACAAGGGCGAGGACAGGGGGTTTGAAGGACAGGGAGGGGAAGCAACAATTTGATTATTCCCACCACTCTCCTGGGCGGTGTCCCGAGGAGCCTTACAGACAGAACTGCTCTGTTGGGGAGAGAAACAGGGAAGCATTTACCCATTAGCCCCATCCCCTGCCAGACAAGGGTGGCTCTGTGGACATTCGCTCCCGTGTGGACTTCCAGATTGCACATGTGTGGGGCTCAAGTGGTTCCCTGTGGCTACTCCACACGGCAGCTTCCAAGAAGGCCCAGCGTGGCCTGACATGAAGCACTGTCCCATTGCACCTGTAAGATGCTTCTTGGAGCCTGCGGGGACCTGGTCATTGCAGAAGTGTTTGGAGTGAGAGGTGGGGCCAAGAGGGCTGGAAGCAGCACACTGAGGTGTCTAACACTGCGTGACCTTGGGCAAATTACCTGTCTTCTCTGAGCCTCGGTTTCCTTAGCTGGGTGTTTTAAGTGTTAATAAGGCATTTATTGAATTTTTGAACATGGTGATGGCCCCATAGCAAGGGCTTCACCCGGGGTATTTCTGTGTGGCCAGGAAGACCACATGCCCAGGGTGGCTCAGATAGTCATTCACTCAAGTGGAGGTGGGCCCGCATAAGAGGACCTCTAAAGACCCCTCCCGGTCATAGGACCTGGGGCTCAGGGGCCAGACTGCTGACCTGGTCAGTTCCTGTAGGGCTGTGGCCCAGTTTCCCAGACCTCCTGAATGCTTCCATTTCACAGCCTATGAATTGGAGTCAGCGATGTCCTGCTCCTGGGCTGGCCGCTCAGATATACCTCTTCCTGGGCTCTGCCTCAGGAGGACACAGAGGCCAGCACTGGGCAGAGGAGGGCGAGGGGAGAGGACAGCTCAGAAGCAGGTGCTTGAAGAAGGAGTGGAGGGAGGGTGGATGCTGGCATTTCTGGCATTGGGAGCTGGCATATGGTCATGGGCATGGGTCTGGGCCATAGTCAGTGGGGGAGGACAAGGCAGGGGGCTGGGGGGGGCAGGAAAGGAAGGTGAGCGGGTTGGCAGAAGGTGGCCAAGAAGCATGGAAGAGACAGGGACAGGGAGTGGGTTGGGCAGCCTTGGCGTATGGGGATTCACAGCGTCTGGGGTGGTGGTAACCAAATGGGAGGGGGATGAGGTGGCAGGAAGGAAGGGAGGGCATTAGGTGAGGTCTAGTTGGGGCTTCCTAGGGCGTAAACTGGGGCAGTCTTCGTAGTTCGTGGTACAGCATCCACAAGCCTCCTCGTTCCTTTTTTTTGAGATGGAGTTTTGCTCTTGTTGTCCAGGCTTGAGTGCAATGGTGCAATCTCGGCTCACTGCAACCTCTGCCTCCTGGGTTCAAGTGATTCTCCTGTCTCAGCCTCCCAAGTTGCTGGGATTACAGGCGTGTGCCACCACATCCTACTAATTTTTGTATTTTTAGTAGGGACAGGGTTTCTCCATGTTGGTCAGGCTGGTCTCGAACTCCTGACCTCAGATGATCCGCCCGCCCTGGCCTCCCAAAGTGCTGGGATTACAGGCATGAACCACTGCCCCTGGCAAAAGTCTCCTCGTCCTTTTTTCCATGGTGTCCACCTGCCCCTCCCAGGCCACCGCCCTGTTTGACAGGGGAGGAGTTGTTTGCAAACAGTTCTTGTTATGAGCGGCGATTGGAGAAGGTCCAGAGGTGCCTTTGCCAAGGCCTGTTGCCATGGTGGCATGGTGGGCCTTGTCTCCCTACCCTCTCCCATCTCTGAGCAATGTGCATCCCCCCTAGGAGAGGTCACAGAGTGGGGAAGGTGTCCAGCTGCCTCTTTGCTCACACATGGCCAGCTCAGGCTGGCCTTACAAAGGTCACTGCGTTCATCCCTCTGCCTCCAGGCAAGGTCACACCCAGCCTACGCTGGGAGACCCAGCAGCCGCCGTCTTCATTACAGTCATTTAAAGTCTACTCCGATCTCTGCAATTTGTTTTTAATAAGTTTAATGAAAAATAAAGCAATGATACTAGCCTATTCATCTGCTCCCCTTTTAAAGCGGGCATCTCATGGATGATACTCTTCTTGTCCACACCTCTCTCAGTGCTTTGGTGCCTGTCTAGTAGGAAGTTCTGCCTCATGTCTGATCTCAGCCTGACATGCTGTACTGTTTTTGGGTGTGTTTTGTGTTTCTGATTTTCTATTTGTTGCAACCCTTCAGGGATTCCAGATGGTTCTACGGGCATTCCTGTCTACCTGCTCATGATCTGGAGCAGTCGCAGGGGCACCCAAGGCAGGTGTGATGCCAACGATACAAGGCTGTGCCGAGCCCCTGGCCCCAGCCACGCTCTGGTTCTGGACTTTTGCAGCTTGCTCTCAGGGCCGGCTGGTCCCCACTCCCTTCCCTAGTTCAGATTCAGGTTTACCATGCTGGGCCTGCTGGCTGCGCTCTGCCAGGTCTGGGTCAGCAAGCAGATGGCAGCAGGCATGGGCACTTGGGGGACTCTGGCACAGTCAGGGCCCTGCCGATTAGATGGCCGGTGGAGAGCAAGAGCAGGAGGGGAGAGACAGGGAGTGACAGGCAGTCGGGAACACTGAGGTGTGCCTGTGCACGTGGACACCTCTGTGCTTGGTGTGCACGTGTGGCCCTGGAGGGCTTGTTGCTGGATTGCTGTGTCTGGACATCTCTGGGTGGCTATATGTGGTTCTTCTGAGCACACCCCTGTGTGTGCACTGTGTGAGCACGTCTCTGTGTGACCACGTCTCTGTGTGTGCACGTCTCTGTGTGTGCACGTCTCTGTGTGTGCACTGTTGTGTGCTCTGGGTTGTTCATGGGTACTTTCTCTGGATATGTGTGCCAGCCACCTACTGGGTGTCTCCAGGGTTCTCAAGAGTGTGCCCATCTGGATGGCAGGTGATACTTTTTCCCTACAGGATTTCCTGCCCCCACGGAGGCTCCCTTGAGTCTTCTGCCATGCCCCATCCCGCCCTCTCTCCAGGCTTCCTTATCCTGTTTCTCCCTCTGTCTGAGGAAGTTGCTTCTCCCCCTCTGGCTGTGTGGGCGTCCACTGCCTTCTGGGCAGGGCGTGAAGAGGGACAGCAAGTCCAACCTCCAGCCCCATACTCCTGAGCTCTGAGCTGAGGGTGATGAGCTCAAGCTCTGAGTTGAGGAGATGAGTCAGGGATGGCTGCAGGGGATGGGCAGAAGTGGCCTGTGTGTCAGCATGCTGTAGGGAAGTGTGTGCTCTTGCCCCCCTCCACCTGACCCGCCCTCAGTGGCTTGGGCACCAGTGCAGCTGTGATGAGGCTCCCTTACCTGGCTATTCATACTCTTCGCCAGTAGCCTTGGTTGGCACAGTTTCTGATGGGGAGCAGAGTGGTCTCTGGGGCTCCGGGCATCCAATGGGGGCCTTGGCCTTAGCATAATTTATCTCACCATAATCATTGGTACTAATGGAGCTCTTCCTGCACCAGGCCCTGGACTACACACTGTACATGTAATCAGCTCATTTACTCCTCAGAACAATCCCATCCCAGGGGATAGTAGGTCCTATTAGGTGAGTTCGAAAACATCCCTGGCCAGGCGCAGTGGCTCATGCCTGTAATCCCAGCACTCTGGGAGGCCAAGGTGAGTGGATCATCTGAGGTCAGGAGTTCGTGACCAGCCTGGCCAACATGGTGAAACCCCGTCTCTACTAAAAATATAAAAAATCACTCGGGTGTGGTGGTGAGCACCTGTAATCCCAGCTACTTTCGAGGCTGAGGCAGGAGAATCTCTTGAACCTGGGAGGTGGAGGCTGCAGTGAGCCGAGATCGTGCCACTGCACTCCAGCCTGGGTGACAGAGTAAGACTCCGTCTCAAAACAAACAAACAAACAAACCATCCCCATTTTATGAGGAAGTTTTCCCATTTTATGAGGAAGTAGAGGCTCAGAGAGGCTGGGTTACTTCCACAAGGTCACACAGCTAGTAAGTGAAGGAGCCGGGTTCCGAACCCAGACCCGTTCTTCTACTGTTCCCTCCGCTCTTCACAAAGCTGTGAAGCTGTGTTCGTCTCGTCTTGGCAGTCTCCCTCTCAGAGAGGCCATCCCAGATCACCCCCTCTACACAGGACTCCCTAGCCATCTGGTCCCATTTGGATCGAATCACCCTATTGTAAATACCTGCATAAAGGTAGCCCTCATTTATCCTCTACTTCCTAACCCCCTCTTCCCCACCTAGAGCAGGGACCTGTCTGTCTTGCTTACTAAAATATTCTTAGAACTGGCAGACAGCTTGGAACACAGTAGGGATGCAATAAACATTTGATGAATGAATGAATTAATGAATGAAGAGAGGGCTGACTCCAGACCTAAGCTTGAAATCCCTCCTATATACTGTCTCTTACACAGCAGGGACCGTTGCAGAGTGGCAGGAGCACAGGCTCTGGAGCCAGCTTGCTTGGTTCAAATTCTGGTCCTGCCAGTCTTCTGGTTATCTAATGCTGCTTAATAAACCACCCAAAGCTTATGGCTTAAAACACTGGTGACACTGATTTTGCCCATGAATCTGCAACATGGGCAGGGTTCAGTGGGGATAACGCTTCTCCACTCAGCATTGTCTGGAGTGTTTCAAGGTCTAGGGGCTGAAGCCATCTGAAGGCTTAGTCGCTCACACGTCTGGCGTTTCTTGCTGGCTATTGGCTTTGGGTCAGTTCCTCTGCACATGGGCCTCTCTATGTGCTGTCTCCACATGCTAGATTGGGCTTCCTCCCAGCATGGTGGCTGAGCTAAGGGACAAGCATGCCCAGAAAGAGAGCCAGGTGGAAGCTATTTCACTTTTTATTTTATTTGTTTATTTATTGAGATGGAGTCTTGCTCTGTTGCCCAGGGTGGAATGCAGTGGCGCAATCTCGGCTCACTGCAACCTCTACCTCCCGGGTTTAAGTGATTCTCTTGTCTCAGCCTCCCAAGTAGCTGAGACTACAGGTCCATGCCACCACGCCCGGCTAATTTTTTGTATTTTTAGTAGAGACGAGGGTTTCACTGTGTTAGCCAGGATGGTCTCGAATTCCTGACCTTGTGATCTGTCCTCCTCGGCCTCCCAAAGTGCTGGGATTACAGGCGTAAGCCACCACGCCTGGCCTATTTTTATTTATTTAGAGACCGAGTCTCGCTCTGTCGCCCAGGCTGGAGTACAGTGGCGTGATCTCGGCTCACTGCGACCTCCATCTCCCGGACTCAAGCGATTCTCCTGCCTCAGCCTCCCAAATAGCTGGGACTACAGGTGCCTGCCATGACACCTGGCTAATTTTTGTATTTTTAGTAGAGACAGGGTCTTGCCATGTTAGCCAGGCTGGTCTTGAACTCCTGACCTCAAGTGATCCGCCCGACTTGGCATCCCAAAGTGCTGGGATTACAGGCGTGATCCACCGCACCCGGCCAACAGTTTATTCTTTTAGCAGCAGCTACACTTTTGCTCACTGATCCCCTGGCCACAGGTGAGGCTTGGGTCTGTCCAAACGACAGGGTCTGTCCCCAAATCCCCGCCTACTCTCATGTAGTCCAGGAGGCATCTTACTGTGCAGAGCCCTGCTGAGGGTGGGGCTCTTGCCCCTGCTGAAGGGGGAACTTGAATGGGAAAGGCCTTTTCTGTCCCAGTTTATTATCTCATTACAGTCAGCCCTGCTCCCTTCAAGGGGCCTGGGACACATGTTGCTGATGGAGATACCATGAGGCTGGGGCTCAGGCAGAATTGCTCTGGGCTTGGGGCTGGGATGAACCCCACCAGACCCCCATCTTTATCCAGGAAAAATCAAGATGGTGAGGCCTGAACATGCTGTGTTTGAGCTGAGGGAGCTCTCCGCTTCTCCCTGTCCCTGCCGCCTGCTTCCACCTGAGTCACTGTTCATCTGCCTGAGGCATCATCCCCCTGCCTCGCTTGCTGGCCTCAGGGAGGAATCTCAGGGTTTGCTCCTTGTGGCCCAGGTTAGGGCTGCTCCTGAGCAGAGCGTTGGCAGGGGGCCCAGGAAGAATCTGGGGGTTTGCACGAGCCCAGCCTGGTAGCGTCTCCCATCTAACGCAGCCCTCATTTAGGACCTGCTCTGCTGTGAGCCTTCCCTGAAGGAATGGCAGAAGGGCTCAAAGGGGGACTCTGGGTTTGAATTCTGTCACCTTCCAGCCCTGTTAAGGACGGAGACCACTGCTACTCCTGCTGCCCTCCTGCCCCCACCTTGCCTAGTTCACAAGATAGGAGGAGAGAAAAAGCAAAAAGTTGGAAAAAAAAAAAAAAAGTAAGATAAATAGCCAGACAACCTTGGCACCACCACCCGGCCCTAGGAGTTAAAAAAAGTAATAATTATAACATCAACCCCTGACCTAAACTACTTTTGTTATCTGTAAATTCCAGACACTGTATGAAAAAAGCATTGTAAAACTTTTTGTTCTGTTAGCTGATGCATGTAGCCCCCAGTCACATTTCTCACGCTTGCTTGATGTATCACGACCCTTTCACGTGGACCCCTTAAAGTTGTAAGCCTTTAAAAAGGCCAAGAATTTCTTTTTCGGGGAGCTCGGTTCTTAAGACGCGAGTCTGCCGATGCTCCCGGCCGAATAAAAACCTCTTCCTTCTTTAATCCGGTGTCTGAGGAGTTTTGTCTGTGGCTCGTCCTGCTACACTGTGACCTTGGACGAGTCTCTTAACTTCTCTGAGGCTCCAGTTACTTACCAGGAGGGAGACTGTGGTATGGTAAAGATGAAAGGAAGTAAAAAGTATGACATCTTTTTTTTTTTTTTTTAGACAGAGATTTGCTCTTGTTGCCCAGGCTGGAGTGCAGTGGTCAGATCTCGGCTCACCGCAACCTCCACCTCGCGGGTTCAAGCGATTCTCCTGCCTCAGACTCCGGCGTAGCTGGGATTACAGGCATGCGCCACCATGCCGGGCTAATTTTGTATTTTTAGGAGAGACGGGGTTTCACCATGTTGGCCAGGCTGATCTCGAACTCCTGACCTCAGGTGATCCGTCCGCCTCGGCCTCCCAAAGTGCTGGGATTACAGGCGTGCGCCACCGCGCCCAGCCTGAAGTTACTCTTTACAGATGAAAAACCTGAGGCAGAGGGAGTTTAAGTGGTTTCCTCACAGCTACATTTAATGTCAGGACTGGGGCTGGAATCCGTGTGTTCTGACACCAGGTGGTGGTTGCTTATCTTTTGCAGGAGGAGGATTTCCCCCTCCCTTCAACCCCTTCCGCCAGAGGGCAACATGGCTGCCATCCTAGAAACAAGCCCAGGAAGACGCTCCCTTTCCTCCTCGCACCACCCAAGCTTGCCTGCAGAGGGCGCAAACGCCCACCTTCTGGCCGGTCCTGGGAGGCGCCAGGTGCCCTGCCTTAGCCGGGGAGGGCGGGAGTGACCCAGCTGGGTGGGTGTGGGCAGAGTTGGCTGTGTGATCTCCTTTAGTGAGAATCTCCTTCAGACAGCCCCCACGGTCCAAGCCTTTCTTTTCTTTTTTTTTCTTCAACTTTTTTTTTTTAATGTTTTGCGACGGAGTCTCACTCTGTTGCCCAGGCTGGAGTGCAGTGGCGTGATCTCGGGCTCACTGCACCCTCTGCCTCCCGGATTCAAGCGACTCTCCTGCCCCAGTCTCCTGAGTAGCTGGGATTACAGGCAGGTGCCACGATGCCCGGCTAATTTTTGTAGTGTTTAGTAGAGACGGGGTTTCACCATCTTGGCAGGGCTGGTCTCAAACTCCTGACCTCTAGTGATCCACCCACCTTGGCTTCCCAAACTGGTGGGATTACAGGCGTGAGCCATCGCTCCCAGCCTTTTTTTTTTTTTTTTTTTTTTTTTTTGAGATGGAGTCTCTGTCCCCAGGCTGGTGCGCAGGGGCGCGATCTCTGCTCACTGCAACCTCCGCTTCCCGGGTTCAAGCCATTCTCCTGCCCCAGCCTCCCAAATAGCTGGGGTTATAGGCGCATGCCACCATACCTGGCTAGTTTTGTAGTTTTTAGTAGAGACAGGGTTTTACCATGTTGGCCAGGCTGGTCTCGAACTCCTGACCTCAAGTGATCCACCCCACCATGGCCTCCAAAGTGCTGGGATTACAGATGTGAGCCACCATGCCCAGCTTTGGTTTTTTGTGTTTTTTTTTTTTTTTTTTTTTGAGACAGAGTCTTGCTTTTTGGCCACACTGGAGTGCAGTGGTCCTTACTGCAGCCCCAACCTCCTGGGCTCAAGTGATCCTTCCACATCAGCCTCCTAGGTAGCTGGGACTACACGTGCACAGCACCATGCCTGGCTAATTTAAAAAATTTTTTGTACAGATGGGGTCTTACTATGTTGCTGGGACTGGTCTCAAACTCCTGGGCTCAAGCAATCCTCCTGCCTTCGCCTCCCAAAGTGCTAGGATGACAGGTGTGAGTCACCACACGCTGAGCCTGTTTTTTTGGTTTTGTTTTGTTTTTTTTGAGATGGAGTCTTGCTCTGTCGCCCAGGCTGGAGTGCAGTGGCGCCATCTCAGCTCACTGCAAGCTGCCTCTCCCAGGTTCACGCAATTCTCCTGCCTCAGCCTCCCAAGTAGCTGGGAATACAGGCGCATGCTGCCACGCCTAAGTTTTTGTATTTTTAGTAGAGATGGGGTTTCACCATGTTAGCCAGGATGGTTTCAATCTCCTGACCTCGTGATCTGCCCGCCTCGGCCTCCCAAAGTACTGGCATTACAGGCATGAGCCACCGCGCCCAGCCTGTGCCTGTTTTTTCAAACTTGAATTTTTAGCATATCTTCATATATTAACATATATTAAGTGCTACCTCGTTATTTTCAGTGGCTAGATAGTATTCCATTGTACGCTTATTCTGCAATGTAGTTAATCCTCAGTTGATCATTTAGATGATTTTTTGAATTTGCTATTATAATGATATGATACGTAGATCTTGTCAACTGGTATGAGTTAACCTGTGCAATAAATTTCTAAAAACAAAATTGTTGGCATAAACGGGATGTGCACTTAAACAATTTTGATAGAGTGTATTAGTCAGGGCTCTGCAGAGAAATAGAACTAATAGGAAATATATACATATGTATATAGGGGTGTGTGTGTATGTGTATGTGTGTTTAGATTTATTATGAGGGATTGGTTCATGCAATTTTGTGGGGTTTTTTTGTTTGTTTGCTTTGAGACAGAGACTGGCTCTGTCGCCCAGGCAGGAGTGCAGTGGCAGAATCTCAGCTCACTGCAACCTCTACCTCCCTGATTCAAGCAGTTCTCCTGCCTCAGCCTCCTGAGTAGCTGGGATTACAGGTGCCCGCCACCATGCCCAGATTTTTTTTTGTATTTCTAGTAGAGACGTGGGTTTCACCATGTTGATCACACTGGTCTCAAACTCCTGACCTCAAGTAATCCACCTGCCTTGGCCTCCCAAGGTGCTGGGATTACTGAGCCCCAGCCAGGCGTGAGCCACTGCGCCCCATCAGGTTAATGCAATTTTGGAGGCCAAGAAGTCCCATGATTTGCCGTCTATTAGCTGGGGATCCAGGAAAGCTGGTGGTATACTTCTAGTCCAAGTCCTAAGGCACAAGAACGAGGAGCGTTGATAGCTGAGGGCAGGAGAAGGCGGGTTCTCAGCTCAGGCAGAGAATGAACTCTCCTTTCCTCCACATTTTTCATCTATTCAAGCTCTCAGTGGATTGGTTGATGCCGGCCCACGTTGGTAAAGGGGCATCTTCTTTACTTAGTCTACCAATTCAAAGGCTAATCTCTTCCAGAAACAACTCACAGACATACCCAGAAATAATATTTCAACAGCTATGGAGATATCCCCTAGCCCAGTCAAACTGACACATAAATTTAACCAGCACAGAGATATTGCCCAATAGCTACACATTAATGGGACGCCCGTTTCCTTATACGTTTACACAATTATCAATTTTTTCTTTTTGAGATGGGGTCTGGGCTCTGTCACCCAGGCTGGAGTGCAGTGGCACAATCATGGCTCCCTGAAACCTCTGCTTCCTGGGCTCAAGTGATCCTCCCATCTCAGCCTCCCAAGTAGCTGGGACTACAGGTGCCTGCCATCATGCCCCACTAATTTTTGTATTTTTTGTAGAGATGGGGGTTCCACCATGTTGCCCACACTGGTCTCGAACTCCTGAGCTCAGGTGATCCACCCGCCTTGTCCTCCCAAAGTGCTGGGATTACAGGTGTGAGCCACCGTGCCCAGCATTATCAAATTTTTAAAACTTTATCTGACGGGTAAAAGTGATACCTTGTTATTATTTAAAATTTTTAACTGTAGTAAACTTTGTAGCTTCTTTAGTTCAGAGCCATGTGTTGCTAAAACTCTCTTGGCAGACGGACCTTACTGAACAGATAAGAATAAACTGCAATAATTTTGGGAAAATGAGGCGGGCAGATCACCTGAGGTCAGGAGTTCAAGACCAGCCTGGCCAACATGGTGAAACGGCTCACAGACAGTCTCTACTAAAAAAAAAACAAAAACAAAACATTAGCCAGGCGTGGTGGCGTGTACTGGTAGTCCTAGCTACTCTGGGGGCTGAGGCAGGAGGATTGCTTGAACCTGGGAGGCAGAGACTGCAGTGAGCCGAGATTGCACCAGTGCACTCCAGCTTGGGAGACAGAGTGAGACTCCATCTGAAAAAAAAAAAAAAAAAAAAAAGGTAAATAAATAAACTGTGCAGTCGTGGTATATGTCTGGGCCCTGCTCTTGGAACTCAGTTTTTATAAACCCTCCTTTTGCAATCTGCCATCATCTTGCTTTTCAGCACTTGTGCAATGGGAAATTTAGGCTGCACCTTGAGATAGTGCAGGTGGGCAGTGATCTGTGGACTGTAAATCACTATGCAGATGCTAGATGCTGTTTTTATCTTGACCCTGAGGCGTGAATTCTTCACTAATGTGGGGTTGCTGGCTCTGAATGCCCACTGTGCCCTGTTTCCCTGGAGACCAGTGTCTTTCGCCATCATCCTTTTTTTTTTTTTTGGTGGTTTGTTTTGAGATGGAGTCTCCCTCTGTCACCCAGGCTGGAGTGCAGCGGCATGATCTCAGCTCACTGCAACCTCCACCTCCTGGGTTCAAGCAATTCTCCCGCCTCAGCCTCCCGAGTAGCTGGGATTACAGGCATGAGCCACTACACCCAGCTAATTTTGTATTTTTAGTAGAGACGGGGTTTCTCCATGTTGGTCAGGCTGGTCTCAAACTCCCGACCTCAGGTGATCCACCCGCCTTGGCAGGTGTAATCCCAGAGCGCTGGGATTACAGGCGTGAGCCACCGCGCCCGACCTCTCTATCACCCTTTATCTTCATGTGGTTTATGAAAGAAGCAGAGGCCAGTCTAAGTCTCCCCTTGGATGACTAGTAGGCTGAAGTCTCAAAAGAGTAGGTCACCTGCCCCCAGTGACTTAGAGGTGGATCTGGGATGAGAGCTGAGCTCCAGGGGGTTAGTACTGGGGCTGGATGGGTACTATTGTCTGGATGGGGGAGGATCTGGGTCAGACCACCTAGTGCCTGCTTCACTCGGGACATCTGTTTCCTGAGCTTCCTGTAACTGCCTCATCCCCATGCCTGGGGAAGGAGCTTGTCTCATCTTTCAGCTCCCACTGGTGGCTATGAGGTCTGAGCTGCTGGAGCAGAGGAAACCACATTGTCCCTTCCTCCCGTCCTGCCCCGAGGGCCAGGGGACACAGTGGAGGGGCTGCTGCTGACAGGAGCCTGAACTGCCCCCTCCTCTGAGCCCAGCGAGCTTTCTTGGCTCTTCCTGCCTCAAAAGCCCATAGAGGCCGGGCGCCGCGGGCGCCGTGGCTCACGCCTGTAATCCCAGCACTTTGGGAGGCTGAGGTGGACGGATCTTTTGAGGTCATGAGTTCGAGACCACCCAGGCCAACATGGCAAAACCCCATCTCCACTAAAAGTACAAAAATTAGCCAGGTGTGGTGGCAGATGCCTGTAATCCCAGCTACTCTGGAGGCAGAGGCAGGAGAATCACTTGAACCTGGGAGGCGGAGGTTGCAGTGAGCTGAGATCGTGCCACTGCACTCCAGCCTGGGTGACAGAACGAGCCTCCGTCTCTAAAAAAGAAAAAAAAATGCCCATCGAACTGGGTGGGTTCCCTGGAGCTCTGCCCTGGGGTTGGGACTCTGGCTGGGACTTCGCCCCAGGCTGGTCCCCGAGGAACACCTACAGCCCTTGTGAACTGTGACCCACAGCAGGCTTGGGAAGCATTTTGAACCTGAGAGAGAAGGAGCCCGTCCAGCCAGGCATTGGGGGTAGCTGGGTACTTGCTCTTTCCATCTTCATTATTCTCTCCCCAGTGATGAGCTGAGTTTTGCTTTAGGACCTTAGTTTTCCTGTCTGTAACATGGGCACTGATGCACTATGCATTTCTGTGGATCCAGAATTAGTGGGGCTGATAATCATCAAGCTGGGTTAATTTGGTTGGATTCCTTCACTTCCCTGAGCCTCAGTGTTCCTATCTGTAAAATGGGATAACAGGGCACCCTCTCAGAGGGGTTGTGAGGCTGAAAAGCTAAGCACTTTGGTCCGCGCTGGCCCACAGGAGACTCGCAGATGCCGGTGCTGCCCTGGCTCTCTTGTGCCCGCAGCTCATTCTCCTCTCCCCGCTGGCTGCTGAGAGTCAGCTGAGCTCTGGGAGGAAGCTGGGCTGTGCTTGATGGGGCCAGGAGGGCTGGGCCTGCTTCACAGAGCGCTTCCCTTTTCTCTCTTTTTTTTTTTTTTTTGAGATGGAGTCTCACTCTGTCACCCAGGCTGGAGTGCAATGTCACGGTCTTGGCTCACTGAAACCTCCGCCTCCCAGGCTCAAACGATTCTCCTGCCTCAGCCTTCCAAGGAGCTGGGATTACAGGTGCCCGCCACCATGCCTGGCTAATTTTTGTGTTTTTAGTAGAGGTGGGGTTTCACCATGTTGGCCAGGCTGGTCTTGAACTCCTGACCTCAGGTGATCCGCTTGCCTCGGCTTCCCAAAGTGCTGGGATGACAGGCGTGAGACACTGCGCCTGGCCGCTTCCCTTGTCTCTTGACTCACAATCCTTCCCAGGGAGCCCACAGTCTCCTCGCTGTGCACGGCACATGGAAGAGGAACCACAGGGTCAGAGCAGGGGGTCAGGAAGCTGCGCGGGACTGAAGCAGGGACAGAATCGTCCTTGACAGTAATGATAGCAGCTCCCGTGACAGCATTGGAGCCCCGTGCTCAGTGTTTCTGTTCGCTGATAAACTCGTGAAGGTGGTGGCAGCCTCCCCAAATTACAGAAGAGAAAACTGAGGCCTAGAGAGGTTAGGTAACTTGCCCAAGGTCACTGGGCCCCAAGGAAGGAGAGGAAGGCAGCGTGGGAAAGTCCCTAGGAAGACTCTCACACCCTGCAGGGCTCATGATGGGCCATGAGCCGTCTGGGAGAGTCCCTTCCCCCTTTCCAGCCCTCAGTCTGGGGACGTGTGGGCCCCTGGATCCTCCTGGTTTCTCCAAGGTTCCTGGATCCCAGCGGCATCGAAGAAGTCCAGGCTGCTGTGGGTTCTGCAGGGCCGGCAGCCGGGCCAGTCCTGCTCCTTGGCCGGGTGTCTGACTCAGGAGTGTTGTTTGTGGCTGTCGGGGGCACACCCCCCGGTGGGGGAAACCAGCCTCAGGGTGGCAGCAGCGGAGGCCTCGAAACGCACCCCTTCCCTGTCTCCAGGCTGCCGTTCAGATGTCTGTGCCTGGGCCAGAGTCTGTCCCGGCTCTGGGAACACTTGGTCCAGGTGTTCATAGCTAGGCATTTACCTGGCTGTCTCCATAGACCGGGAGGCCCCAGATAAAAGCATCTGTCAGCTTTGTCTTCCCCTAGAATGCATGCGGTGGGCAGCTTTCACATGTGGTCAGTGTGGGTGGTGGGGCGTGCCAAAGTGTGATGTGACTATCACCCCGCTTCTCTCTCATGTATGAAAGCGCATCAACGCATACTCCAAAGATGGGCCTGTCATTAACTCCCTCTAACTGATTTTTTAAAAAAGTGATTTGCAACAGGATTTTTTTTTTTTTTTGAGATAGAGTTTTGCTCTTGTCGCCCAGGCTGGAGTGCAGTGGCGTGATCTCGGCTCACTGCAACCTCTGCCTCCCAGGTTCAAGCGATTCTCCTGCCTCAGCCTCCTGAGTAGCTGGGATTACAGGCATGTGCCACGATGCCCGGCTAATTTTTGTACTTTTAGTAAAGACAGGGTTTCACCATGTTGGCCAGGCTGGTGTCGAACTCCTGACCTCAGGTGATCTCCCTGCCTTGGTCTCCCAAAGTGTTGGGATTACAGGCATGAGCCACTGCGCCCGGCCTGCAACAGGAATTTTTGCAACCTATGCAACACCCCCAACCCCAGCACCTCCCGACTGAGGCTGTGGGCTGTGCCTGGCTCACCCTGGTACTTTGTGTACCCAGCATGGTGCTTGGCCTAGAGCAGGTGTTGCTGTCAGCAGCGGGAGGCCAGGTGGGCTGACTGTTCCCACTTTCACTTGTTCACTTGTCAAGCTCTTTTCTTTAGTTGGGACTTTATTAATGGAGAATGAAAGAAATCCAACTCATACTGGCTTTAGGAATAAAGAGACGTACGGCTGGCTCTCCTATACCCGGGGTCAGCTGGCTCCTGGCACAGCTGGATCCTGGAGCTCAGATGATGCCCTTGAGACTCAATCTTTTGGCCTGGTGTGGTGGCTCCCGCCTGGAATCCCAGCACTTTGGGAGGCTGAGACAGGTGGATCACCGGAGGTCAGGAGTTCGAGACTAGCCTGGCCAACATGGTGAAACCCTGTCTCTACTAAAAACACAAAAATTAGCTGGGCGTGGTGGCGGGCGCCTGTAAACAGATATGTGGGAGGCTGAGGCAGGGGAATCACTTGAACCAGGGAGATGGAGGTTGCAGTGAGCCATGCCACTGCACTCCAGCCTGGGTGACAGAGCGAGACTCTTCAAAAAAAAAAAAAGACATGATCTCTCCCCTCTTTCCCTTTCTCTGTCAGTTCTCCTCTCTGCCTTCCTGTGAGTCGGTTTCATTTTCCCCACACTCTCCACAGCCCCAGGCTTTCATCTCATGCTTCAGCAGGGGAAGCCTCTTGGGATGGTGTCTTGTTGGGTTTACTTAGGTCTCCTGAACCAGTCCCCTTGGCTGGCCACGCCTGGTCAGGTGCCCACTCCTGACCCTGGAGGTGGACTGAGTGCAGAGGGTTCTTCTCAGATGGAGGCAGGGCAGGCAGGACCCAAGTTGTCCACGGTACCTGTTGAGCACTTCCTGGGTGTGGGTGGGTGCCTCTGGGGAGAGAAGCACTTGTGGCACTCTGCAGTGGCCATCCAGTGGGAAGCCAGCAGCCTGAAGCCACCCCAGAGCATGAACCACACAATCCTAACTTTCCTGGGGCAGAGGTGAGGGTTGGGGGAAGCCTCTGGGCTCCTGCTGGGGGCTAGCTGCCTTGGAGGTAAAGAGTCAGCCCCCAGCCCTGCTCTGGCCCAGGACCGTGAAGCTGCTCCCCCAGCCCACCCACGGCTTGAGGCCCCTGTGGTGTCCCCTGCTGTGAAGGAGTCAAGAAAATAGAAATCCTTGTGCCCTTGGTCCACAAGCTGGGGTTGGCCCCTGGCACCTCAGCACGGAGTCTAGGACCTTCACAGTGGCAGCAGGTGCCAGAGAGGAAACTTCAGGGAGGGTTGGCCGGAGAGAGAGGCCAATGGCACCAGCTAGGGCCGTTTTTTTCCCTTTTTTTTTTTTTTTTTTTGAGATGGAGTTTTGCTCTTTGTTGCCCAGGCTAGAGTACAATGGCATGATCTTGGCTCACTGCAACCTCTGCCTCCCAGGTTCAAACGATTCTCCTGCCTCAGCCTCCGGAGTAGCTGGGATTACAGGCACCCACCATCATGCCTGGCTAATTTTTGTATTTTTAGTAGAGATGGGGTTTCACCATGTTGGCCAGGCTGGTCTCGAACTCCTGACCTCAGGTGATCCACCCGCGTTGGCCTCCCAAAGTGCTGGGATTACAGGTGTGAGCTGCCACACCCGGCCTTTCTTCTTCTTCTTTTTTTTTTGAGACGTTTTCTTCCCTTTCTCCACTGCTTGGGGGTAGGGTGGGGCCTGGGGCCATATCTGTGCCCACTCCGCCCAGTGTCTGTTGTAGTGTACGTGCCACATCCCTTTGAGGGGCTGCCATTAGTAAGTGCCTGCTGTGTACCAGGTGTGGTCAGCACCAGTGCGTGCAGAGATGAGCACTGGCCCTGTGGTGTGCAGACTGGGATGCGTGCAGGACATGCTAGCCCTGTGGCATGAGGACCAGCACCTGGGCATGCGGAGATGAGGACGAACCCTGCGGTTCAGCTGGGAAGACAAATCCACCCGCACACGGGTACCGCCCCCCCACCCCACACTGCCAGCGTGAAGCATGCCACTGCTCTGACCTCTGTCTAGACACTTGGTGGCGGGGGTGGGGGGCAGCTGACAGGTACAGCTCTGTGCCCGTGTGTGTGTACATGTGAATGCCCCTTGCAGTGTGATGTGGTCTGAGTATGTGGATGAGTGCCTGCGGGCACATGTGTATGCGTTCATGTCTGTGCACGTGTCCAATGGGGCTTTGTCAGTATGTGAGAAGCGTGTGCAGGTGTGTCTACTGATGCCTGTGTGAAGTGGTGTGTGGATGTGCACGGGAGCGTGTGTGCCGCGCTGTGCTCAGGTGTGTACAGGTGTCTAATGATACGTATGTCTGCGTGCATGTATCTGTGTGTACCTGGGTGTCCTGGGCGTGTGTGTGTCCATGTGTGCATCCCACGTGCCCCTGTGCCCATGCGTGTGCATGTATACTTACATCCACGTGTGCTAGTGGAATGACATGTGTGTGGCTGGTTCCTCTGGCGTGTGCCGAGCCACAGTGGGGCAGACAGGCAAAGGTCCCTGTCTCAGGCAGCCCTCGGGAGTGGGTGTGAAGGTCCCCAGTGCTCAGGCGTCCCTGAGGCTTCCAGCTGAATCTTTCTGTCCCTCCTAGGCGTGGCTGTGGGAATCCTTGGGGCGCCTTTGGGTTCCAGGAAGCTGGGGCTGTGTGGGCCGGGCTGCTAACTGGGGCTGTGGAGCAATCTGCCAGCCGAGCCCCTTCCGGAGCTGTGGGTTCCTCTGGGTGTGGGGAAGCTGCCCTCCACAACCTCCTCGGCCTATCTTGGTGCCTCCTGGAGTGCAGGACACACCTCCCAGCTCTGCAGCCTCACCCACAGGAAGCTCGGGTTGGGGGCAGGCGAAGAGGGAGGTGCCACGCTGGGCTCCCCGCCCTGCACCGGCACTGACCCCGCTGTACCACGGCCCTCTTGCGGACAGCCCCGGGGACATCGTTGGGACATCGCTGGGACCCCGGGCTCTGCAGCCGCAACCATGTTTGGCCGGAAGCGCAGTGTCTCCTTTGGGGGCTTCGGATGGTGGGTGACAGGTGGGAGGGTGGGGGAACGATGGGAGAGAACTTAGAAGTGAAGTCTTGTTAAGTGCATCGGCGGCCGTGGGAACAGAGGGGCTCGGGCTGTGCCTGAGAGCTGGGTCTGCTGACGCCCTGGCAGGTCGAGATGCAGGATCCCGGTGGGGACATCAGAGACCGTAAGCCTTCCCCACTGTCCCTGGGCACAATCTGCTGGCGAATCCTGGAGGTCTGCGCCGGCTGCCCATGGGGAGGTGGATAGCATGAGTGTGTGTGACTGCAGTTGAATGTGTGTGTCTCTGTGTCCGCAGGTTCCCGTGTATGTGTGTGCGTGTCTGGGATTATGTGTAAGTGTGTGTGTGCGTGTTTGAGCCTGTGTGTGCAGGCGTGTGTGTGTGGCTGTGACTGCCAGTCCGTGTGACCGTGTGTGAGGTGTGTGTCTGTGCATGTGGGCAGCTGCCTGTCTGCACCTCTGGCCTTCTGTGTCTGTGTGTGCTTGTGTCTGCGTGTTTGTGTGTGTGATGCTCCTGTCTGTGCTGTTGGTGTGGCCTTGTGGCAGGGGAGTCTGTACCTGCTGGACCTCTGGGCTTCCTGCTGTCTTGGGGGTGGGTTGTGAGAGAAGGTCTCCCACCTGCACCCCAGGCAGCCCACCCTAGCTCTGTCCTAGCCTGAGCAGCTGCATCTGTCCCCAGCCTCCTGCCTGGCCCTCTGGACACTCTTGCCTCTAAGCTTCTGTCTGGGATGAGGGATGTGCTTTTTCTTCCTGGCGGGGGGCAGAAGGTAGGCACACGAAGGCCAAAGGCTTGTCTCTGGTTCCCAGTTGCTGGCAGCTTCTTCGCAGCTGGGGAACAGAGTCTGGTGGTTTTCATAATCGGTTTCCTTTCAGTGCCTCGGCTGGGGGCGTTGTCAGACTGGGAGAGTGCCCCGCGGGAGGTGGCCGGGGGGTGTCCCGGTGTGGAAAATGGTGGACTAATGGGGGTGGCACGAAGGGCGAGGGGGAGAGGGGCTGTGTTCCTCGGTAATTTTTCGCTTCCGTGTGTGTGGCTTATTTCCCTCTTCCTCCTCTTCAAAAGCACTTTGCCATCCATCCTCTGGCAGGGAGGGACTGTGGGCACTCTATGTTTGGCAGATGGGACGGTGCGGATGAGAAGATGGCACAGCGTCGCCTGTGTCTGCTCTCGGGCCCTCCCTGACGCCTGGGTCTGGGAGCTGCCGCCCCGAGGGTAGGTGCCAGTGTCCGGGAGGCAGCAGAGGACTTGGCTTCTGGTTGGGAGGGGTGTGTGTGTCTTGGCTGTGGGCCTTGCAGGGCAGGGCCCAGCAATTAGATTGTGCCCTCCAAGGCCCGCCTTTCTCTGGGAGGTGTGGAGCAGATGGAAGGCTGGTCGCCAGAAAGCTCCGGGGGCACAGGTCCCGGCCTCAGCCTAGCTTCCTTCCACATGAAGCCCTCTGTGTTGAGGCCCACAGCTCCAGAGCACAAGGCAAAGCCAGGCCTGAGATTTGAATCTGGGCAGGTGAGGGGGAAGACAGGAGCGTGGCTGCCCAGGGCTGCCAAGATACAAAGCAGAATTCCAAGTTCTTCCCTAGCAGCCCTTCTCACTGGGGCTTCCTTAATGAAATGCACATTCAGATTCAGGAGGTCTAGGGTGAGCCGAAGTTGGAGGAAGAGCCCTAGGATGTCCCAGACGCCCTTGTGTGCTGGCTCAGTGTCCACTGGGCTGTGGGTTCCAGGAGGGCAGGCCCTGCCCCGTCGCGTTCACGTGGAAGCCTGGCACGTCACACAGGCTCAGTCGATGCTTGTGGACTCATCGAAGTCTTTTGCACACAGCAGGTGTCTGCTTGGGGCCCCTTGAGGTTGACGGGATGGCGGGGCCTTCTGGGCTTGGAAGGTTAAGGCAGCAAGAAAGGGGGCGAGACTGGGGTTTGGGCCTCCTCATCTGGGATGGCTGTCAGCTGGGAGGGGGTGTCACGGATTCCTGGAGCCCTGGTCCCTCCAGACAGTGAACAGAATCTCTGGGGCTGGTGTTTTCCAAGCTCCATTGGATGCAGGGTGGATAACCTCTGGCACCAGGGGCAGACAAGGTGATGAGGATGGGTGGGATGGGGTGGGGGAGGGAGGAGTGCCCAGGAGCCTTGGCTTCCTGAAAGGGAAAGGCCCAGCCTCACAGTCCTCTCCATTTCCCATCTCAGCCTCTCCAAAACCAGAGCCCCGCCCTCCTGAGGCCACACCCTGATGTGGGAACTCTGGTGGGCTGGCTGCTGTGTAGGCGTGGTTTGAACCAGGGCTGCTGTGACCACGGTGCCTGTGGGCGGGGCTGACCCGACAGCGGTCAGAGGTGCACGCGCCAGGAGCCCTGGTTCCGGCGCCGACTCCACCTTGACCATTGAGGAACTCTAATGGGACACTTCCTCTCTCTGGGTCTCAGTTTCCCCATGTGTCAGTGGGGGATTTCTGCCGTACCCACAACACAGGGCTGTTGTAAGAATTAAGAGATTCCTTGAGAAAAGGTAAAACCTAAGCGCCTGCTGTGGGGGGCTGCCATCCAGCAGCTCTGGGTTGCACGCGTTACAGCAGAGTGTGGGGCTCTGAGTCCTGCTCGGATCTGGGTGTCTGTGTGTTGAATGGGGGAAGAGGAGGGTCTGCACCCCAGAGCGGGTGGGGATTCCAGGGTGAGACCCTCAGGGACCAGTAGTGGAAGCCCTAAGGAAGGGACTCAAGAGGACGTGTGAGGAAGAAACTGGGAGAGACGTGGGCCAGGCCCCTCGGGGTGCCGCTTGCTTTGCTGTTGGAACTGAGATCAGAAGGTGCTGGGAGTTTACTCAGAGTGAAAGGACCCCGTCCCCTAGCTCCAGGCCTCAGGGTGACTTGTGGGCTGGCTCAGCTCCGTGTCCTCTCCTCTTCCCTGGAGTTGTGACTGTGGGAAGCCTGAGGCAGAGCTGGGCTGGCCAGACAAGGGTGCCGGAAAGAGCCTCCAGGGTTTCCAGCATGCTGGAGCCAATGGCAGTTTTAGTGAAGCTGATAGTGATGGTGACACTGATGATGACATGTGGTGACATGGACAGTGATGGTGACACGAATCGTGATGTTGCAAAGGCAGCATTGGTGCTGATGGCAGTGCTGGTGACAGTGGTGGTCATGACCCTTCCACAAGAGGAGATACTGACAGTGGGAACACTGTCCACCTTTCTGCCTCTGGAGAGGGAGGAGGGGCCTCTTCTTGCCAGCCATAAGGGCTGGCATATGCAGGGGGTAAAAATAGAACCTCAGCGGCGCTGTCTCCCCTTCCAGTGAGGCCGGGCACAGGGTGGGGGTGGAGGAGCTGGCTGTGAGGGCGGTCTGCAGCAAACGTGATCTTCCCCGCTCTGAACCTCTGTGCCTGATACAACCCACCAGGGTCTGCCCCAGGAGCGGGGTCTGCCTCCCTGGATGGACTGGTGGCTCCTTGGGCAGGAGGGTCCCTGGTGCTGGGGATGCTTGTGTCTTCCCAAAGCAGACGCCTGGGAAATATGGATGTCCAGCTGACGTTCATATTGACATCCGTGCTGACCCATGAAGCTGGCTTGCTCGGTCCTCTTGTGAGGGTAGCTGTAATAAAGGGAGAGGCTGCATACAAAGTGCTTACGATCCCTGGACCTGACGTGAGATACCTGAATTCAGACTGGGCCAGTGATTTTACCTTTCTGAGCCTCTGTTTCCTCATCTCTGAAATGGGGAGAATAATAATACACATGTTGTAGGGTGGTGTGTGGCCCCAGCTCTCCCAGCACTCAGAGGCGTCTCTTCCCCTGCTAGCGGAGAACTGGCCCCTTTAGCCAGTCCCTGACAGAGCCCTGCTGTCTGGTGGTTTGGGCTGCCCCGGGGACTCCTCCATACAGATGCTATGTAGGAGTCTTCAGCCTCAGCACTGACTGGAGCCCTTGCTTTTCTCTTGGCAGGATCGACAAGACCATGCTGGCAAGTCTGAAGGTCAAGTAAGTAGCAATTTCCTGTTCTGTAAAGGTCAGAGATGACGCGGATCAGAGCGCCGGGCCCTCGCTCCCCCCAGGTTGTGGGAGACACAAGAGGGGCTGTCGTGTTTGTCAGATTGCAGTCCGAGTCCATGGTGCTTCCAGATCGGAGGAGGCTGGGCTAACTCTTATTCCTGGGGTGTTCAGGGAGAGGTAGAGGTGGGAATGGAATCACCAGGGGCCAGAATGGTGGGAGTGTGTGTAGCAGGTGTAACATTCAGTCCCATTATTCTTTTTTTTCTTTTTTTCTTTCTTTTTTTTTTTTGAGATGGAGTCTTGCTCTGTTGCCAGGCTGGAGTGCGGTGGCATGATCTCTGCTCACTGCAACCTCCACCTTCCAGGTTCAAGTGATTCTCCTGCCTCAGCCTCCCAAGTAGCTGGGATTACAGGCGCCCGCCACCGCGCCTGGCTAATTTTTGTATTTTTAGTAGAGACGGAGTTTCACCATGTTGGCCAGGCTGGTCTCAATCTCTTGACCTCGTGGTCTGCTCACCTAGGCCTCCCAAAGTGCTGGGATTACAGGCGTGAGCCACTGCGCCTAGCCCAGACCCATTATCTTCCTATCACTTTAGTTTTTAGATATATATTGGGCTGGGCATGGTGGCTCACACCTGTAATCCCAGCACTTTGGGAGGCCGAGGTGGGTGGATCACCTGAGGTCAGGAGTTTGAGACCAGTCTGGCCAACATGGTGAAACCCCACCTCTACTAAAAATACAAAAATTAGCTGGGCGTGCCTGATGGCACGTGCCTGTAATCCCAGCTACTCAGGAGGCTGAGGCAGGAGAATCACTTGAACCCAGGAGGTGGAGGTTGCATTGAGCCGAGATCACACCATTGCACTGCAGCCTGGGGGACAGAGTGAGACTCTGTCTCAAAAAAAAAAAAAGAAAGATAATTATATTTTTTATCACTTTAATTTTTATGTGAACTCCCAATCCTGGCAGTGACTTTCTGACATTCCCCGCCTACTAGGACCTGACTAAACACTCCAGGGTGTGTGTGTGTGTGTGTGTGTGTGTGTGATGTCAGCTGCTCATCAAGTCATTTGTTGCCAGGTATGTCAGCATGGGCAGCCTGGCCCTGGGGCTTTCTGAGGCTCCCACGCCAGACTCAGGGTGTGGGAATTGCCTGCCTCGGTTTACTGTGTATCTCTTGGTCCGTCTGCTGAGGTCTGAAGCAGGCACACCCCTCTCCTAGAATCTCTGACCTCTCTTCCCTCACCACCTTCATTCCTTTTTCCTCTGTGTTTCTGGCCAAACCATTTTGTCTGCATCCTGATCTCCTTTTTCCTTTGAGACTTAACCAAAGTGTAGCCTGCTTCCAGCTGCACCCCTCCCATGGGGCAATGAGTACTGACTAACCATCTGCTCCAATGGAGTGAATTGAAAAGGAGGGAAATTCTAGGAGGAAAAAAGCATTGGCCTCTAGCTCAAAATATTCTCCCGGCACATGTGAATTCACTGTTGCATGGAAAATTCCTCCAATGAATCGCCCTCCTTCCGAGGCAGCTTCTCTGGGTTGTCACTCCCCCATCTCGGCAGAAGGTTTTCCCTGCCTAGTCTCCCTCTGTCATGCCATTCAGTTGCCAGCCCTGGTTGTGTATCCCCTGGATGCAGGTCCCCGGGCAAAGTATGGCCAGTCTTGACGGTTGGCATAAAAGAGGGTCAAAATAAGAGGCTTCCCACTTTGGTTGGTTTTGTTCAAAAAGGTGAGGCTGGGCAGTTAGCAGGGCCGGGATGGAGGGCAGACTGTTCCTGCCCTTCAAGAGCTTTCAGTTTCTCTGTTGAGCTGATGCCAGGAAGCTGGATGTGGTGGCTCACGCCTATAATCCCAGTACTTTGGGAGGCCAAGGTGGGTGGATCGCCTGAGGTCAGGAGTTTGAGACCAGCCTGGTCAACATGGTGAAACCCCATCTCTGCTAAAAATAAAAAAAATTAGCTGAGTGCGGTGGCGGGCACCTGTAATCCCAGCTACTCGGCAGACTGAGGCAGGAGAATTGCTTGAACCTGGGAGGTGGAGGTTGCAGTGAGGCGAGATCGCGCCACAGCCTGGGAGACAAGAGTGAAATGCCGTCTCAAAAAAAAAAGTCTAGAGCTGATGCCAGGAGTGCCATGGAGTAGTCCCGAAAGGCTGCCTGGAGTAGGTGGCCTCTAAAGTAGCTCTTAGAGATGAGGCAGGATAGTAGGACCCCCATGTCTGTGCTGGCTTGGCATGGTGTGTGCATCAGTGCAGACCCATTCAATCTGGAGGTGTCAGGGCAAGTCACCCAGGACAAGATGCTTTCCTTCTCTGGGCTTTAGTTTCCATATCTTTTGTCCAGTGGACACAATAATGTCTGGTTTTCCTAGAGCTTTCTAGAGCATATTTGCATACTGAGTGAGACGCCAGGCATGAAGCAGAGCTGCTAAGGGGTGTAGAGTGGTCAGAGTGTTCTTTTGGTGCTGTTTTGGGACATCTAGTTCAATCTCACAAGCACTTATCGAGGGAGGGCCTGTTTGTAAATATAATATCTGTAACCTGGAAGTGCACCAGTTATAGGGTAGAGTGAAAAGCTGGGGGCGTGGGCCAGGGTTGAGATTGGGACCCCAGTGGGGTCTCTGAGTGATTATCTCGGAAGGTGATATTGGGATGATGGCTTGGGACAGTGTGTAGCACTGTGTTCCGAGTTTTATTGGTTAAGATTCCTTTGATTACAAGAAACAAAACCCAGTGTCATCTGGTTACGCAAAAGATGGAATTTATGGGGAAGAAAGCAGGGTGCCCCAGGGAACTGAAGGGGAGGAAGCAAAGCCAGAGCTCAGGAGTGGTTGAACCAGGAACTGGAAACCCGTTGCCATTAAAATCCCAGCTGGCTTCTTTGCAGACATTGATAAGCTGATCCTGAGATTCACATAGAAATTCAAAGATAATCTTGAAAAAGGAGAACAAAGTTGGTGCACTCATTCTTCCTGATTTCAAAACGTATTGCGGCCAGGTGCGATGGCTCATGCCTGTAATCCCAGCACTTTCGGAGGTCGAGGCGAGTGGATCATTTGAGGTCAGGAGTTTGCGACAAGCCTGACCAACATGGTAAAACCCCGTCTCTACTGAAAGTACAAAAATTAGCCCGGTGTGGTGGTGTGCGCCTGTAGCCCCAGCTACTTGGGAGGCTGAGGCAGGAGAGTCGCTTGAACCCAGGAGGTGGAGGTTACCGTGAGCTGAGATCACACCATTACACTGCAGCCTGGGTGACAGAGTGAGACTATGTCTCAAAACAAAACAAAAACAGAACAGAACAAAACAAAAGTATTGCAAAGCTATGGTTATTAAGACAGTGTGGTACGGACATAACGATGGACAGACAGATGGATCCAGTAGAATTCAGAGTTCAGAAATAAGCCCTTGCATTTCTGGTGAATTGATGAGGCAGCCAAATGCCCATGTTGGGGCTCCTGAGTCACCAAGATGCCTCCTCCCTCTGCCTTTGCTGGGTGAGGCATCTCTCCTTCTACAGCAGCTCACTGCATTCCCCGCAACGTAGTGCATACTCCTAGGCTGCCGCCCATGCTCCCTGGTTGCCTTGGCTCCCTCCCCAAGGACCTGGTGTCCTTGGCGCCTCCCCCGGCGTCCCTGAGGCCTGCAGCTCTGACGACAGGGGTCTGGCCTCACCGTTATGAAGCATTCACTGTGTGCTCAGGCTTCGTTGCACTGTTTTCCTGAGGCTTTGCACCCACCTCATGAAGCAGGCACCAGTCCTCTCTGCATTTTACAGATGAGAAAGTGGAGACCAAGAGAGTTTAGGAAACTCATTCAAGGTCTTCAGGGAGGAAGTCACAGAGTTGGGATTTGAATCTGGGTCTGTGTTTTGTGTGTGGAGCTGAGTGGTTCTCACACCTGCCTCCCGCCCTACTTTCCCATTTTCTTTCCCTGATGTTCTCAGGGGCTGTGTATATAGAATCCGTGGCCGCAGAATGCACATCCGCCTCCACGACACCGTGGGTGAGAAGGCTGCCCCTGGTTTGCTGGGGCCCATCCCCTTGCTGGAGGCCTGGATTGAATGGGGTCTGTGGTGCCTGGATGAGTTGGACACTCAGAAGCAAGGATTTACTTAACTGCAGTGCAGGGGTACAGGGGCTATGGAGCCACGCTGGAACGCTGGAGGGGAGGTGGCAACGGTACCATGCAGGAGAAGGAGGCTTGCGTGTGGGATATAGCCTCAGGCTAACACACAGGCAAATCGTTCACCTCTCTGGGTCAGTTTCCCCGTCTGTAAAGGGTTGGATTAGCGTCCAGCCTGCTCTCTTCCAGCCTTGACATTCTAGGAGTTTGCATTCATGCCTTGGGTCCTTTCGTATTTTTCTCAGGACCTTGGTGATGGTAGGCGCTCGCTGTTGAGTGAGTGAATGCATGGCTGTGTGAATGGAAGTCTCTGAGAGCAGGGGCTCTGTGCATTACATCCCTGACTCCTTAGGGCCTACCCAGTGCCTGGCACAAAGCAGGTTTTCAGTCTGTATTTGCTGAATGAATCAACGATGGGTCATCATGGTTGGCCCATCACATGCAGATGGAAGGAAGGAGAGAAAGAGGCAGGCTCAGCGTGTGGGGATCCCTCTTCTCCAGTCCGCTCTGGGGGCCAGCTGGGCATGAGGTCCCTGTCGGGCAGGTGCCTGGGGTTTTCTTGTGGAGCTCCTTGAAGGAGCAGCCGGAATGGGAGGATCTGAGCTGGGAGCCTCCGAGACACTCCTCTTGTCCTTTATTTCTTTTTTGAGACCGCGTCTTGGTCTGTTGCCCAGGCTGGAGTGCAGTGGTGCAATCTCGGCTCACTGCAACCTCCGTCTCCTGGGTTCAAGCGATTCTCCCACCTCAGCTTCCCAAGTAGCTGGGATTACAGGTGTGCACCACCACGCCCAGCTATTTTTTTTTTTTTTTTTTTTGTATTTTAGTAGAGATGGGGTTTCACCATGTTGGCCAGGCTGATCTCGAACTCCCAACCTCAGGTGATCCACCCACCTCAGCCTCCCAAAGTGTTGGGATTACAGGCATGAGCCACTGCACCTGGCCAAAACCTGTGCTCCTTTTTGCTACCCTCTGTGCTCCCTCCACAGAGACCCCTGCATCTTTGCTAAAGAAAGAGATGCATGTGTGTGTGTGTGTGTGTGTGTGTGTCTGTCTGTCTGTCTGTCTGTCTGTCTGTCTGCTGCATGGGCTCCAGCTACCTGAGGTGACCGTCATGCACAGGGGCTGGCTGCGGTGGCCTGGAGTGAGCATGTGGATGGTTCAGGGTAGCCTGTCTCCACTGCTGGCGCACACTCTCATGCACACTCCTGAGGGGTGGGGAAGTCTAAAATCCATTGCCTTGTAGGAAAAAAATCCAGCTTAAATTTAAGTGGGTGGCTGCAGCCCTTGGTCCCTAGAAGTGGCACCTCTGGAGAGGGATGAAGCCCATGATGGGACCTGGGTGCAGCTGTGCTCTGTGATTTCTTCCTTAGGAGAAGGACGGGGAGGGCCTGGAGGAGCTCCTGCTTGGCTGGGCCAGCATGTCAGTTCTACTGTGGTTTGGCCAGAAGATACCACACAGCCACCACTATTCTAAGTTTCAGATTTAACCAGCTAAGAATTGAAAATCCTGCTAGAAATGAAGGGGCCATGAAGGACAGGGCTCAGCATGTCTCCGGGCAGCTTTCCTAGGTCCCTGGGGACTCCAGTGTCAGCTGCTGGAGACATTGTCCATGAGAGCAGGGGCTTGCCACAGCCAGGAAGCTTGATTTCTTCTCTGCTACAACCCTTTTATTATTATTATTATTATTATTTTTTTTTTTGAGAGGGAGTCTCGCTCTGTCGCCCAGTCTGGAGTGCAGTGGTGAAATCTCGGCTCACTGCAACCTCCACCTCCTGGGTTCAAGCGATTCTCCTGCCTCAGCCTCCCGAGTAGCTGGGATTACAGGCGCGGCCCACCATGCCCGGCTACTTTTTGTATTTGTTTTTAGTAGAGGCGGGGTTTCGCTGTGTTGGCCAGGCTGGTCTTGAACTCGTGACCTCAGATGATCCACTTGTCTCAGCCTCCCAAAGTGCTGGGATTACAGGTGTGAGCCACTGGGCCCGGTCTATTATTATTATTTTTATTTATTATTATTATTATTGAGACAGAGTCTCACTCTCTCTCAGGCTGGAGTGCAGTAGCATGATCTTGGCTCACTGTGACACCTCTGCCTTCTGGGTTCAAGTGATCCTCCTGCCTCAGGACTACAGGTGTGCACCACCATACCCAACTATTTTTTTTTGTATTTTTAGTACAGACGGGGTTTTGCCATGTTGGCCAGGCTGGTCTCAAACTCCTAGCCTCAAGCGATCCACCTGCCTCGGCCTCCCGAAGTGCTGTGATTACAGGCGTGAGCCACTGTGCCTGGTCTGCCACAACCCTTTAAACTCACGCTTCCCTCCCCATGCTGTGAGAATTATGCACAACATGGGGCACGTTTTTGTGGCTAATTTTTGTATTTTTAGTAGAGACGGGGTTTCACCGTGTTGGCCAGGCTGGTCTCAAACTCCCAACCTCAGGTGATCCGCCTGCCTCGGCCTCTCAAAGTGCTGGGATTACAGGCTTGGGCCACCGCCTCCGGCCGTTGATTCCAATTTGATGACTTTTTTCATTCACCAGTTGAAGGCCACACCTACCAATTCATTCCCCCACCTTTGGCCACCGCGTCTTTGTTTACTGTAGATTACAAGAATTCTTGAGGCACCACTACGATGTTCTAGAACCCTCTGGGGCCAACTCATCTTAGTCTGCTCTTCTCCTACACACCTAGGGCATCTGCTGAGAGTTTGCTGGGGTTGTCAAGGACAGGGGGAGCTTGAGGTTTTTGGGGGTAGACAGCTGAGTCAGTTCAGCCTACATTTACTGGGCACCTACACTCTGCAGGGAGACAGTTGCCATGGCACGGGACAAGGGCTGCGATGCCCACAGAAAGGATGGAGGGGGGCCTCCTGGAGACCTGGTGATGCCTGAGCTGTCTCCAGGGGTGTGTAAGGTCAGCAGGGAGGAGAGAATGCACTCCAGGTAGCCCGACCCTCACGAAGGCAGTGGGGCGTGAAGCAGCTTCAGCAGGTGGGACCTGGGAGCAGTTACTATTACCAGACAGAAGCGAGGGTGGGAGTGCAGGGGGCTGGGGGAAGGCGGGCCACGTCTGGGAGGGTAGGTGAGCTATGCTGGAAGCGGGGCTGGATCAAAGGGCTTTGGACTAGGGGAATGCTATGGTGAGCTCGAGTCTGAGGGCCCCTCTGGCTCACTGGAGGGGTTAGAGAGGAGGCAGGGAGGCTAGGAGGGGATATTGCGACAGCCACGTAAAGAGGTCCCCGGAGACCCTCCGCTGGCCTGCGCCCTGGGGTGAGGCCTCGGGAAGTTCGCACTGTTTCCAGCGGGGAGGATCCTGGCAATTCCTGTTTGGAGATGGTAACCTGGGGATCCAGCCTGTGAGATGGGGGCCTGTTAACAGGAACCTCTCTTGCTTTGCTGAGTTTTTTTCCTTTCGCCCAATAAATCCCATTGTTCTCACCCTTCTGTCGTGTCCAAGAGCCTAATCTTTCTTGGTGGTGTGACAAGGACCCCGTTTTGAGCTGAGCTCAGGAGAAAGTCCTATAATAGCATGGGGCTGGAGGGAGTGGCCTTCCCTGCCTGGAGCTGGTTTGGAAGGTGTGGGTGAAGGTGAGAAGAAGGGTCAGGTGAGGACTCTCAGAAGGCTTCCTGTGAGCGCTGGGTGGATGCTGGTCCCATTCATGGAGACGGAGAACTAGAGAGTTTGGGCAGTTTGGGCGGGGAAGGAGGGAGTAAGGCTCTGAATGTAAAATCTTCCCTCCACTTTCCACTCTCCTGTTTGGTCTGTCTGAGACCCACCTTATACCTCCTGCCCTGCGGAAGGGGGCAGAGGAGAGAGCAGCATCCTGAGGGCCGTGGGGGCTGGTCTGCCGCCGGGGAAGCAGCTGCACGGCGTCTCCTCGCTAGCCCGGCTTGGCTCCTGGGTGCCTTTGGCAGGTGAGTTCCAGGTGAGCACTGGCCGGTGTGGCCGCCCTTGTGACTGACAGCCGGCCACACCACAGAACCCACTGTTAGATACCCTCCAGGTGGAACGAGGAGAACGTGCCCATTTCTGTCTTGAGTGGCAGACTCTGGTTCGTTGATTTCTTCAGGATGGGCCCTGTGCCTGAGGACAGTGTTGGCGTGTGTGGGTGCGTGTGGGTGTGTGCAGATACGTGTAGGTGTGTGTGCACGCTCGCCCATGCAGGTGGACATGAGCGCTGAGGGCCCATGTGGGTGCCTATGTGGTGCCTTTTTTGGCTTTAGTGAGTTCCTATGGTAACCATGAACATGCCTGTTTTGGGATCTGGAGTCTCGGGGCGTGCGTGGCTGCAGGGAGAAGCAGGGAAGGCAAGCGCTTAGCCGGCGGTTGGCTTGATTTCATTACCAGGCACCGGGGCTGCTCCTGGAGGTACCATTTGCCAGGCGGCAAGGTCTGCAGACTCCAAGACCCATGTGCTCCTGGCCCTCCTCCTGGCCAGTCCCTGCCATGCCCAGGAAGCCCTGGTGAGTCCCTGTTCTGGTTTCTCATTGGACAAACAGCTCCCCGGACTTGGCCAGGTCTTGTGGGTATCTGCTGATGGGCAGGCAGGGAGCCGGCTGGCAGCCCTGGCCAGTAGGTACTAGGAATTGGGGCTCTTCTGAGATAAGTGTGGGACAGTGGGCAGGAGGGGCTTTGCCTATTCACGGAGCCCGTGAGGGTGTTTTCCATGTGGCTGGTGGAGTGGCATGGTCCTTGTGGGTCCCATGGACAGGGCTAACCGTGTGAGTGTGAGGGTAAGGGCAAGGACGCCGGAGAGGAAAATGTGGACCAGGTGGCCTGTGGCCCGCCAGCCGAGACCCAACCATCCCCGGAGGCCCCCCTCACCCCACTCAGCTCCCGGGGTCCTCATGAACCCCCAGGCCTCTGGCCATGCACTTGGGCTTCCTCGCTGGTCTCCCCAGGCCCAGAGGCCTGCTGGCCTGGCCTGGATGGGAAGACTCACGGTCCTGTGGAAGAGGCCAGAGGGCTCTGCCCGGCTCGCTGGGAGCTGGATTTGGCCAAGGCCGGGGAAGAATTGCTCCCACTTGGCTCTGGAGAAGGACTCGTGCCTCCCCAGATTGTGCACCCCCTGGTGCTTCTTGTCTACACACTGCAGACCCGTGGGTGTGTCAGGACACCCCTCTCCAGCCACCGCGGGAGAGGCTCTTGATGGACAGGGGCCCAAGCAGCCCTCAGGGGCCGTACAGAGACGACGCTGGTGTCTGGGAGCGGGGTGGCACCTTCTATCCCCTTCCTCCCGCTGGCTCCTCTGGGGCAGCTAGCAGGGAGTTGGGGATGGGAGTGTCAATAGGGGCTGTCAGTGGCCCCTCTGGCTTGTGCTGGGACCCCCCCCCCCCGCCCCACCCCAGGAGTTCCTTCCTCTGCCTCTGAGAAGGCTCTAGGTGAGGCTATGCTGGGACCGGGGGCTGTGTGTGGAGCAGGAGTTGCTAGGGCTGGACAGAGGGCTGAGGCCCTGGTGAAGGGCGAGGGGAGCAAATGTGGACCTTGCGAGCTTTGTCTGGACCACCCCAGCCTTCCCTCCCTGGGAGGCAGAGTCCAGAACCTAATCCCTGATGGCCTTCCCTGGGGGTGCTGGGAGAGGGAGAGGGGAACCTTCAGGAGAGACCCCAGATCTCTGGAGTCTTTGAATCTTAGGGCTTGAGATTTAAAAAGTCAAATTAGTCTTTTTTTTTTTTTAATTATACTTTAAGTTCTAGGGTACATGTGCACAACATGCAGGTTTGTTACATATGTATACATGTGCCATGTTGGTGTGCTGCACCCATTAACTCGTCATTTAACATTAGGTATATCTCCTAATGCTATCCCTCCCCTGTCCCCCCACCCTTTTTTTTTTGTTTTTTGAGACGGAGTCTCGCTCTGTCACCCAGGCTAGAGTGCAACGGTACGATCTTGGCTCACTGCAACCTCTGCCTCCCAGGTTCAAGTGATTCTCCTGCCTTAGCCTCCTGAGTAGCTGGGATTACAGGCATGCGCCACCACACCCGGCTAATTTTTGTATTTTTAGTAGAGATGGGGTTTCACCACGTTGGTCAGGCTGGTCTCAAACTCCTGACCTTGTGATCCACCCGCCTCGGCCTCCCAAAGTGCTGGGATTACAGGCGTGAGCCACCGCGCCTGGCCAACAAAAGTCAAATTAGTCTCTATGCAAATCTCCTGTGCCCCTAAAACTAGTCACCCAGGCTGAGCTTGGTTACCTGTGGGGACAGTGAGCTCATTACTTTGTATGGATGCCTATTTTATTGTAGTACAACTTTGCTCAAAGCTGACTGCTGTTTTCATCTGGAATCTCTGTAAATGCATTGCTCGGTCCAGTCTTTACCCTTGGCCCGCACGTCCCCACTTACCCCCATTCAACAAGGTTCACCCCTCTTTCCACTAACAGCCCTGCAGACACTGGAAGGCTGCTTTTTCACCCTGAGTCTTCCCTTCCCTCCCCTTGGCTGGTCACCCCGGCCTCTGCAGCTATATTTGGGATTCCTCACCTGCCTGGGCTGATCTTTGTCGGAAGGGTTCAGGTTTTGCAGGCAGCCTGGAGGAGCCCCATGGACACGAGGATGGACAGCTAGAGGCGATGGGCCTCACCCTCCTCATTTACAGATCAGTAAGCTGAGACCCTGAGCAGGGGTGCCGCTAACTTGCGATAGGACAGCACAGAGGTGGTCAGGGCAGTGTCGGGACGTGAGGGGCTGCTCTTGTTGTCTGTGACATGCTGGCCCCTGGTTCTTTTCCTGCTTCTCCATCAGCTCCATCCTTGCTGCTTTCTGACTTGGACCCTCAGCTCTTGGGCACTGCAAGAATGCTGGCCTGTCTTAGCGGATCTTCCATTTTATAACAGCAGCTGGAAATCTGTTTTTGTGTGTGTGTGTTTTTTTTTTTTTTTTTTTTTTGAGACGGAGTCTCACTCTGTCACCCAGGCTGGAGTGCAATGGCACGATCTTGGTGCATTGCAACCTCTGCCTCCCGGGTTCAAGTGATTCTCCTGCCTCAGTCTCCCGAGTAGCTGGGATTACAGGCATGCGCCACCATGTCTGGCTAATTTTTTGTATTTTTAGTAGAGACAGGGTTTCACCATGTTGAGCAGGCTGGTCCCGAACTCCTGACCTCAGGTGATCCACCCACCTCTGCCTCCCAAAGTGCTGGGATTACAGGCGTGAGCCACCGCGCCTGGCCTAATTTTTGTATTTTTACTAGAGGCGAGGTTTCACCATGTTGGCCAGGCTGGTCTCGAACTCCCAACCTCAGGTGATCCCCCCAGCTCGGCCTCCCAAAGTGCTGGGATTACAGGCATGAGTCACCGCGCCTGGCTGGAAATCTGGAGTTTTAGACAAAATCTTGACAACTAACTGCAGACTAAAGAACAGAGCTGGCTGCAGCCTACCCTGCAGACCAGAGTCAGCCGGACCCTCTGCTCTGCTCACCTCCTTAGGCCTCAGCTTTTGTTTCTTTGTGGCTGACTCCCAAGTCCCTCTCTCCAGGTCATCCCCAAGAACAGTGCTCTTGCCCCGACCTCAGTGGCTGGCTGGTCATTTTGGCTCTGTTCCCAGACTGGACTGACTCTCAATTAACCTTTTCTCTCTTTCAGATCCAGTTTCTTTTCTGTCACTGGGTTGAGAAGCCTCTGAGTCATGGGGGGGTGGTTCCTCCTGTCTCCCAGTTCAGGCCCATTATCTCCTGCCCAGTGACACAGGCTTTCTAATTAACCTCCTCCTCCGGTCTCTGCCAGCTGTGACTAACTCTTCATCCCTCAAGCTGGCTCGAGCTCTGCCTTCCCTATTCCTAGACCCTGGCCCAAAGGCAGACCTTGATAGTGTTGACTCTGATGGGCTTCTCATGCCAGGATGCTGGTGTAGGGACCCCCAGCCCCCATCTGGTGGGGGGCTGTCTTTGGGTCACGGCAAATAGTTTGTTCCTTCCTTCCCTCCCCCAGGACGGTGGTTCTCAAACTTTTCTACACTTTGGTCTCACCTGGAGGTGCTTTTAAAAATTCTGATGCCGGCTGGGCGCAGTGGCTCACACCTGTAATCCCAGCATTTTGGGAGGCCGAGGCGGGTGGATCACCTGAGGTCAGGAGTTTGAGACCAGCCTGACCAATATAATGAAACCCTGTCTCTACTAAAAATACAAAAACTAGCCAGGCGTGGTGGTGGCTCCCTGTAATCCTAGCTACTCAGGAGGCTGAGGCAGGAGAATCGCTTGAACCCGGGAGGTGGAAGTTGCAGTGAGCCGAGATCACGCCATTGCACTCTAGCCTGGGTAACAAGAGTGAAACTCCGTCTCAAAAAAAAAAAAATTCTGATGCCCAGGTTTTACCCAGTTCCAATTAAATCTGAATGTCGGAGGGCAGAACCCAGCATCAGTACTTTTTTTTTTTTTTTTTTAGATGGAGTCTTGCCCTGTCGCCCAGGCTGGAGTGCAGTGGTGCAATCTTGGTTCACTGCAACCTCCGCCTCCCAGGTTCAAGCGATTTCTCCTGCCTCTGTCTCCTGAGTAGCTGGGATTATAGGTGCATGCCACCATGCCCAGATAATTTTTTGTATCTTTAGTAGAGATGGGGTTTCACCGTATTGGCCAGGCTGACCTCGAACTCCTGACCTCGTGATCTGCCCGCTTCAGCCTCCCAAAGTGCTGGGATTACAGGCGTGAGCTGCGGTGCCCGACTATACTTTTAAAAGATCCCCCGTTCATTCCAATAGGCAGCCAAACCTGGGAAGCACTTCCCCAAGGGATACACAAGTGTGGTGACCGTCAGTGGTTGGGCAATGACTCAGGTCAGGCTGGATGTTAAAATGGGCTCCTGGTGGACGTGAGCCCCTCTGGGCCAGGGCTTCTGGTAACATTTGAGGCTGGATGACTCTTTGTTTTGCGGTGCCATCCTGTGTGTTGTAGGGTGTTGTGCAGCCTCTCTAGCCTGTATCCACAAGATGCCCACAACCCACCCCTCGCTGTGATAATGAAAATGTCTCCAGGCCAGGCATGGTGGCTCACAAATCCCAGCACTTTGGGAGGCCCAGGCAGGTGGATCACCTGAGGTCAGGAGTTCGTCGAGACCAGCCTGGCCAACATGGTGAAACCCTGTGTCTACTAAAAAAGTACAAAAAATTAGCTGGGAATAGTGGCACGTGCCTGTAATCGTAGTTACTAGGGAGGCTGAGGCAGGAGAATCACTTAAACCCGGGAGGCGGAGGTTGCAGTTAGCCGAGATCGCACCATTGCACTTTAGCCTGGGCAACAGAGCGAGACTCCATCTCAAAAAAAAAAAAAAAAGAAAAGAAAAAAAGAAAATGTCTCCAGACGTTGCTCTGTTTCTGGGGCAGTGGTATAAAATCTCCCCGACTCCGTTGAAAACTACTGTTCTAGGCCTAGTAGGTTCACCTTGACAGCATTCTCAAATATTCACAGAAGAAAAGGGGCAAAGGACACCAAGTGGGGACCCTAGCTTACTGATTCATTTGTGGGCTTGGCAGTCAGGCAGCCTCTGTTTAAATCCTGACTCTACCAGCTGGGTGACCTTGGGCAAGTTACTTAACCTCTCTGTGCCTCTGTCAGTTCTGGTTTTGTTTTCTCACAATGGTGCCTCCTCTTGATCTTCAGCTCCAGCCGGCAGGTGGAACTTGCCGTGTGTGGCCGGGCACTTTCACCTGTGGCTGTGCTGCTCTGCCCACAGGGAACATGCCTTTGCTGCCCCTTCCCTGTCAGCATCGGGGTCCACAACCTGCCCGTCCTTCCAGGGCCAGCTTCCATGCAGCTTCCTCCACGCACAGCCCCTTCCCCATCGGCATGGAAGGCTCTCTTCCTTGTGCCCCTGGGGCAGCCGGAACCTCAGGTCACATGCAGCTCCTCCCGCGCCGTGGGGGTCTGGTGGTTTCTGTCTGAGTTCCTTTCCACTTGGGGTCTGAGACCGTGGGAGCCTCTAGCGTGCCCAGCTGGGGCTGTCTCACTGTTTGTTACCCAGGTGAGGTGGCTGTCCCCTCCCTACCTTGGGTTGAGCTGTGAACCAGTAGGTTACCGCAGTGTGGTACCACCCCCCCCAACCCCAACACCCAGCTCATTCTGAGAGGGTGGAGTGGGCGGAAATCCGTGCCTGGCAGACCACAAAGCCACATAACTGACTTTTGTAGCCCTGCCCTGGGGCGTTGGGGCGGGGGGAGGGTTGACGGCAGCCATTGCCCCTTTCTTCGGTGCTTTGCCGCCAGCAGACGCCCCGTGGAATTGAGGAGCTTTGTTCTACGAGCTCGGGAACGGGACTCAGGAGGGACAGCCCCTGTCCCACCCTGCCATGCCCTGTTTAACCCTGTCAGGCAGCTGAACGTAGGCTGGACCCATGGCTGCCCACCCTGGCTGCAGTGCAGAGTCACCTAGGGGACCGCGTTAAAATGCAGCTTCCGGGCCCCACCCTGGGGCTTGGGGAGTCTGCCTCATCAGCCTGGGTGGGGCCCAGGAAACCTGTGTGTTACCAGCGCTGAGGTGGCGCTGATGAGGCAGCTGGCTTCACAGCTGCACGGGAACCAGTGCCGTTTAAAGCACTTTCCCCCACAAAGCAGCTCCAGCAGTCAGGTTCATGTACTCTGGGTGACCTGGGGCAGGCTGCACAACCTCTCTGTGCCCCAATTTCTTTGTCTGAGGATAATAATAGTACCTGCCCGTGGGTGCTCTTGTTGTGAGGCTTAAATGAGATTATCCAGGTGAAATGGGAACAGAGTGCCTGGTACATAGTGCTCAACACATGTAACCTGCCTTAACATCTCTGATATTATTATTATTGTCATTATTATTGAGACAGAGTCTCGCTTTGTCACCCAGGCTGGATTGCAGTGGCATAATCTCAGCTCACTGCAACCTCCGCCTCCCGGGTTCAAGCGATTCTCCTGTCTCAGCCTCTTGAGTAGCTGGGATTACAGGCGCGCACCACCACACCCAGCTAATTTTTGTATTTTTAATAGAGATGGGGTTTCACCACGTTGGCCAGGCTGGTCTCGAACTCCTGGTGTCGTGATTCCCTTCGCCTTGGCCTCCCAAAGTGCTGGGATTACAGGCGTGAGCCACCGCACCCGGCCCCATTTCCGATATTAACAACAGTCCTGGGCTGTGCGGTCACACACGTGTAACTGTGCGATGTGCCCTCGTGCCTGTAGGCGTACCTACGGAGGCACACTGAGCATTGTGTACCGGTACCCAGGCCTGCCTGCTGAGGACAGATACGTGCACAGGGAGCATCCCTGTGGTACATGCGTGGACACAGTCACTGGCTGGACGTGGTAAGAAGGGCAGACGTGTGTGTACACAAGGCCCAGACAAGCGGGCTTTTATTTGTTTCACACTCTGACCTTATTCCTCGAGTTAGCAGCACCTGGGCTGAGCTCTGGGAGCCCAAGGTGCCCTTGTTTCCATAGCAACCATAATGTGGTAAAAATAGGCGGGGGAGGGAAGAGCTGGAAGAGGCCTGAGCCGGCTCCGGGGGCATCCTGCCTGCTAAGGTCCTTTTTTCCACATTGCTGACCATACAGAGGTGCTGTTTTGTTTTGTTTTTTCTCCTTAGGATAATGACATGCAAACCTCTGAGTACTCATGACCCAGAATTGACACTTGTTAACATTTTATCTCATTTTCATCAAACCCTCTTATTTATTTATTTATTTTTGAGACGGAGTCTCACTCTGTCGCCCAGGCTGAAGTGCAGTGGCGCGATCTTGGCTCACTGCAACCTCCGCCTTTCGGGTTCAAGCGATTCTCCTGCCTCAGCCTCCTGAGTAGCTGGGATCACAGGCGCCCGACACCACACCTGGCTAATTTTTATATTTTTTAGTAGAGACGGGGTTTCACCATATTGGCCAGGCTGGTCTCGAACTCCTGACCTCAGGTGATCCACCCACCTCGGCCTCCCAAAGTGCTGGGATTACATCAAAGTCTTTTTAAAAAACTGTGTTAAAATATACATATTATAAAACTTACCATTTAAACCATTTTTAAGTGGACCATTCTGTGACATTAAGTACATTTACAATGCTGTGCAATGATCACCATTATTTCTAGAAGTTTTTCATCATCCCAAACTGAAACTTCGTATACATTAAATAATAACTCCCTATTCCCTCATTTCCACAGCTCCCTGCAGCCACCATTCTGCTTTCTGTTTCTATGAATTTGACTGCTCGGTGAACTGTGTATAGGTGAAATCACACAATATTTGTCCTTCTGTGTCTGGCTTATTTCACTTCCCATAATGTCTTCAAGGTTCGTCCATGTTGTAGCATGTGTCAGAATTTCCTTTTTTTTTTTTTTTTTTGAGATGGGGTCTTGCTCTGTTGCCCAGGCTGGATTGCAGTGCTGTGATCTTGGCTCACTGCAGCCTCCACTTCCCAGGCTCAAGCGATTCTCGTGCCTCAGCCTCCTATGTAGCTGGGATTACAGGTGTGCACCACCACACAAGGCTAATTTCTGTATTTTTAGTAGAGATAGAGATAGGGTTTCGTCATGATGGCCAGGCTGGTCTCGAACTCCTGACCTCAAGTGATCTGCCTGCCTTGGCCTCCTAAGGTGCTGGGATTACAGGGGTGAGCCACCATGCCTGGCCTAGAATTTCCTTTCCTTTTAAGACTGAATAATATCCCATTGTTGCATGTATCACATTTTGTTTATCCATGCGTTCACTGATGGACATCTGAGTTGCTTCCAATTTTTTTTTGCTGTTGCGAATAATGCCACAGTGAACGTAGGTGTATAAATATCTGGGTCTCTGTTTTCAATTCTTTTGGGTATCTATTTAGGAGCAGAATTGCTGATCGTATGGCAATTCTATGTGTAATTTTTTTTTTATTTTTTTTGAGGCAGGGTTTTACTCTGTTGCCCAGGCTGGAGTGAAGTGGCATGATCTCGGCTCACTGCAACCTCCGCCTCCCTGGTGCAAGTGATTCTCCTGCCTCAGCCTCCCAAGTAGCTGGGATCACAGGCGCCTGCCACCACACCCGGCTAATTTTTGTATTTTTAGTAGAGACGGGGTTTCACCATGTTGGCTAGGCTGGTCTTGAACTCCTGACCTCAGGCAATCCAACTGCCTCAACCTCCCAAAGTGTTAGGATTACAGGCATGAGCCACTGTGTCTGGCCTCTATGTTTAATTTTTTTTGTTTTGTTTCGTTTTTGAGATGGAGTCTGGCTCTGTCGCCCAGGCTGGAATGCAGTGGCACAATCTCAGCTCACTGCAACCTCTGCCTCCTGGGTTCATGCCATTCTCCTGCCTCAGCCTCCCGAGTAGCTGGGACTACAGGTGCCCACAACCATGCCCGGCTAATTTTTTGTATTTTTAACAGAGATGGGGTTTCACCGTGTTAGCCAGGATGGTCTCAATCTCCTGACCTTGTGATCCGCCCTCCTCGGCCTCCTAAAGTGCTGGGATTACAGGCGTGAGCCACTGCGCCCGGCCTCTATGTTTAATTTTTTTAGCTTTTTTTAAAATTAAAGAAATAAAACACACACATAAAGTTAAGTTCCGGTCATCATTTCTGCTTGCCTCCGTTCCTCTATTTCTTCCATCCATAGGGGCTACCATTAGCAGGAATTTTGTGTTTTCTCTCAGCCCACTTTATTTATTTATTTATTTATTTATTTTTGAGACGGAGTCTCGCTCTGTCGCCCAGGCTGGAGTGCAGTGGTGCGATCTCGGCTCACTGCAACCTCCGCCTCCCGGTTCAAGTAATTCTCCTGCCTCAGCCTCCCGAGTAGCTGGGATTACAAGTGCGTGCCACCACGCCCGGCTAATTTTTGTATTTTTTTAGTAGAGATGGGGTTTCACCATGTTGGCCAGGCTGGTCTTGAACTCCTGACCTCAAGTGATCCACCTGCCTTGGCCTCCCAAAGTTTTGGGATTGCAGGTGTGAGCCACCGTGCCCGGCCTCAGCCCACATTTTTAATGCTTTCACATTCATACACAGGTATCTAGAAACATTTATAGTTTTTGTGTGCATTGAAAATGGACATACCTGACATCCTTTTGAATTTGCGTGAGGTGGCGTTCTGGCGCTAGATTGCCTGGGTTCAGATCTTGGCTCTGACACGCAGCAGCTGTGAGACCTCAGGCAGGTTCCTTCATCTCTCCATGCCTCCCTTTTCTAATCTTTGAAACTGGACTAATAGCAAAGCCTGAAACCTACTGCAAGGGTTGTTTTGGAGATTGAGTAAGTTTATACATGTCTAGTGCTTAGAACAGAGAGGGGATGTAGCAGGCACAGGATGGATATATTACCATTATCGTTCCGCATGTGTGTCTGTCCACATGGTTGTAAAGTCTTTTTTTTTTTTTTTTTTTTTTGAGACAGAGTCTCACTCTGTCGCCCAGGCTGGAGTGCAGTGGCGCGATCTTGGCTCACTGCAAGCTCCGCCTCCTAGGTTCACGCCATTCTCCTGCCTCAGCCTCCCAAGTACCTGGGACTACAGGTGCCTGCCACCACACCCGGCTAATTTTTTTTGTATTTTTAGTAGAGACGGCGTTTCACCGTGTTAGCCAGGATGGTCTCGATCTCCTGACCTCATCATCTGCCTGCCTTGGCCTCCCAAAGTGCTGAGATTACAGATGTGAGCCACCATGGCTTGCTTTTTTTTTTTTTTTTTTTTTTTTTGGAGACTGAGTCTTGCTCTGCTGGAGTGCAGTGGCAGGATCTTGGCTGACTGCAACCTCTGCCTCCTGGGTACAAGTGATTCTCTTGCATCAGCCTTCCAAGCAGCTGGGATCACAGGAGCATGCCACCACACACTTTTTTTTTCTTTTTTGACGGAGTCTTGCTCTGTCACCCAGGCTGGAGTGCAGTGGTGCAATCTCGGCTCATTGCAGCCTCTGCCTCCCGGGTTCCAGCGACTCTCCTGCCTCAGCCTCCTGGGTAGCTGGGATTACAGGTGCATGCCACCATGCCCAGCTAATTTTTGTGTTTTTGGTAGAGATGGGGTTTTTTGGCCAGGCTGGTCTTGAACTCCTGACCTCAGATGATCCACCTGCCTCGGCCTCCCAAAGTGCTGGGATTACAGGCATGAGCCTCAGCGCCTGGTGATAGATCTAGTTTCTTCTCTCTTTCTCCTTTTTCTTTTTTTTTTTGAGACAGGATCTCACTCTGTTGCTCAAGGTGGTGTGATCCTGGCTCACTGTAGCCCCAACACCCCCAGGGCTCAAGTGATTCTCCAACCTCAGCCTCCCACGTGGTTGGGACTACAGCATGCACCACCATGCTTGGTTAAGTTTTTAAGAAATTTTTGTAGAGATGAGGTTTCACCATCTTGCTGTCTCAAACTTCTGGGCTCAAATGATTCTCCCACCTTGGCCTCCCAAAGTGTTGGGATTACAGGCGGGAGCCACCACTTCTGGCCTAGCTTTTTCTTTTTGGTGCCATGCATATTAATTTGTACAAATAGATCACATTTTTTTTGTATCCCCCATTGATCCCCTCTTGCTGGACACCTAGGTCGTTTCCATTTTCTGATATTGCAAGCAATGCTGCAGGCAGTGGCTTTCCCCTTGCCTGGCCCTCTGTGCATTTGTGTGAGGTCATGAGGGGTACCTAGAGGTGGGGCTGTTGGGTCACAGCTCTACTGGATGCTGCCAGATTGCCCTCAAGAGAGGACTTAGGCTGGGTGCGGTGGCTCACACCTGTAATCACAGCACTTTGGCAGGCCAAGGCGGGCGGATCACTTGAGGTCAGGAGCTCGAGACCAGCCTGGCCAACATGGCAAAACCCCGTCTCTACTAAAAATACAAAAATTAGCCAGGTGTGGTGGCAGGTGCCTGTAATCCAGCTACTAGGGTGGCTGAGGCAGGAGAATCACTTGAAGACAGGAGGCAGAGGCTGCAGTGAGCTGAGATCTCATCACTGCACTCCAGCCTGGGCAGCAATGAGAGACACCGTCTCAAAAAAAAAAAAAAAGAGGACTTAGTATTTTCACTCCTGCCAATTCTGTGATTCTATGAGAGTCCCATTCCCCACATCCTCACTGATGTTTGATTTTCATGTTGATTTGAGTGACAGGAGCATATTTTATTTTATTTTATTTTGAGACAGAGTCTCACTCTGTGCAGTGGCACAATCTCGGCTCACTAAAATCTCCGCCTCCCAGGTTCAAGCAATTCTCCTGCCTCAGCCTCCCAAGTAGCTGGGACTACAGGTGCCCGCCACCACGCCCGGATAATCTTTTTTTTTTTTTTTTTTTTGTATTTTTAGTAGAGATAGGTTTCATTATGTTGGCCAGGCTGCTCTCGAACTGCTGACCTCTTGATCTGCCCGCCTCGGCCTCCCAAAGTGCTGGGATTACAGGCATAAGCCACCGCGTCCTGCCTATTATTTTATTCTTTATTATACAAACATGAACAGATCTCTGAATAAGCGTATGGAAACCCTCATGGCTCCACTGTCAGATCGCTGTGTCTGAGCCTCCCTCGAGTCCCTCTCCACAGGCCCAGGGATGCGCTTCTCTTCGCCCTTTTTCTGTGTCACAAGCATTTCCATATATTGCTACATTCTTTTTTCCCTCTTTAAAAATAGCACTTTTCCTGATTATAAAAATAGTACATGCTCACTGTAGAACATTTAGAGAATATGTACAAATAGAGATTAAAAAATAAAAATATGACCCATCACCCAAAATGTTATCATTCTGATGTATTTCTTTACACCTTTTTTTTTTTTTTTTGAGATGGAGTCTCGCTCTGTCGCCCAGGCTGGAGTGCAGTGGCATGCTTACAGTTCACTGCAACCTCCACCTCCTAGGCTCAAGTGATCCTCCCACCTTAGCCTCTGGAGTAGCTGGGACTACAGCATCTGCCACCATGCCTGGCTAATTTTTGTATTATTATTTTTTTTTTTTGTAGAGATGAAGTTTTGCCATGTTGCCCAGGCTAGTTTTGAACTCCCGGTCTCAAGCAATCCATCCGCCTTGGCCTCCCAAAGTGCTGGGATTACAGGTGTGAGCCACCTCGCCCCGCCAAGTGTGGCGTTTTAAATTTAAATGAATTAAGTACGATTAAAAATGCAGCTCCTCGGTTGCACTAGCCACATTTCAAGGGCTCAGTAGCCACACGTGGCTGGTGGCTACCATAGGGAACAACGCAGATACAGAACATTACAGAACATTTTCATCATCCCAGAAAGTTCTACTGGACAGCGCTGGTTGAGAATGAGGTCCAGACTCCCCTGGAGGACTTCCAAGGGCTGGACAAGCCCAGAGAGTCTATGCTGTCTATGATGGATTACGCACTGCAGAAACGTCCCTGGACCCCCAGGCCAGAAGGCATCTGAACCGCATAAAGCCAGTGCCACCGGGTGGTGCTGAGGAGGAGGAGGCGGCAAGCTGGTGTCTGGGGCAGTGAGGATTTCAGATGCAGCTCCTGCCTCCTTGGGCAGACAGAGCAGACAGAACTGTCACCTCCAGGGTTGCCCAGTCCCATGGTCAGCACCCAGTTCAAGCATAATATGTCGTGGGCCCCGGTGTCTGTTGCATTCACACACACACACACACACAGGTACATGCATTGAGACGTGACCACGCAGGGTCACCCAGGGTCACACATACAGCCTCATTCACGCTCAGAAACAGTTCCCCAAAAGGCACAAACACGGTCTTTGCCAATTGCCATTATAACAGCAACAAAAATAGCTGTTAGGCTGGGCGCGGTGGTTCACGCCTGTAATCATAGCACTTTGGGAGGCTGGGGCCAGAGGATCACTTGAGCCCAGGAGTTTAACACCAGCCTGGGCAACATGGTGAAACCTCGTTTCCAAAGAAAATTAAAAAAAATTAGCCAGGTGTTGTGGTATGTGCCTGTAGTCTCAGCTACTTGGGAGTCAGGTGGGAGGATTGCTTGAGCCCAGGAGTGGGAAGCTGCAGTGAGCTATGATCACACCACCGTACTCCAGCCTGGAGGACAGTAAAACTCTGTTTTTTTTTTTTTGTTTGTTTTGTTTTTTTTTAAAAAAAGGTGGCTCACGCCTATAATCCCAGCACTTTTTTTTTTCCTTTGGGGAAATTTTTTTTTTAATTATACTTTAAGTTTTAGGGTACATGTGCACAACGTGCAGGTTTGTTACATATGTATACATGTGCCATGTTGGTGTGCTGCACCCATTAACTCTTCATTTAACATTAGGTATATCTCCTAATGCTATCCCTCCCCACTCCCCCCAATCCCAGCACTTTGAGCGGCTGAGGCAGCTGTGAGGTCAGGAGTTCTAGACCAGCCTGACCAACATGGTGAAACCCTGTCTCTACTAAAAATACAAAAAGTAGCCGGGTGTGGTGGTGCGCATCTGTAATTTCAGCTACTCAGGGAGTGCTGCTTCCTTGGGGTGAGGCACAGCCCTGCGGCGAGTCTCTTGGTAAAGTGAAAAATGCTGTAAATGGGTGGCTGAGATGGGTGCAGAAGATTGGGGTGTCATGGGGATGGCGGGTGGCATGGGGCTGGCTTCCGGATACCTGATCCCTGACATTTTCTCTGTTGACATTGGAACCCAGGATGTCCAGATGCTGTTTTTGAAGCCCTATTGGCCAGGGAGTCAATGCGCCCCCACTTTGCCTGGGAGGGCTGTGTCCTGGTGTCCTTTGGGGTTTTGGTCTCCCACCCCGGGGCCTAAAGGCCTCAGAATGAACTGGAACCCAACCTTTGTCAGGGGAGCCCCAGCAACGTCTGCACGACATATGCCTCCAAACAGCGTGGGTTCAGGAATTTGTAAGTGTTTGAGAAAGAAAAACTGTTAGGATTCTAGTTTTGTTGAAAAGCCATTTTGCCTTTGTCTTCCTCTGGGCACCTGACCATCCATTCTTAGCCCACCTTGAGTATTGAGCATACACTATCGTCTCTGCAGTGGAAGTGGTCCTGGATGCATGGCGTAACGTGGGCTCTCTGGGCCCTCCAGAAAAGTGTGCCACTCGCTCCTCTCCGGCTGGGCCGTCAGAACCCACAGCTCATGCACACATCCAGTCAAGGTCAGAAGAGGTGGCTGCCTTCCTGACTCAAGGTCAAAAGAGGCAGCTACGTAATCAGTGAGTGGCCCTGAGTGGCCAGTAACCAATAAGGCAGCGGGAAAGGGTGCAGAGCAATTGTGGAGCAATTACTAAGCAAGCAGAATGGGAAGCAACACGACTGAACAAGAAACAGCACATGGGGCCGGGCACGGCGGCTCACACCTGTCATCCCAGCACTTTGGGAGGCCGAGGCGGGCGGATCACGAGGTCAGGAGATCGAGACCATCCTGGCCAACATGGTGAAACCCCGTCTCTACTAAAAATACAAAAAATTAGCTGGGCATGGTGGCGGGCGCCTGTAGTCCCAGCTACTCGGGAGACTGAGGCAGGAGAATGGTGTGAACCCGGGAGGCAGAGCTTGCAGTGAGCTGAGATTGTGCCACTGCACTCCAGCCTGGGTGACAGAGCAAGACTGTCTCAAAAAAAAAAAGAAAAAGAAAAAAAAAAGAAACAGCACATGGGCCAGGCGTGGTGGCTCACACCTGTCATCCCAGCACTTTGGGAGGCCGAGGCAGATGGATCACTTGAGATTAGGAGTTCGAGACCAGCCTGGCCAACATGGTGAAACCCTGTCTCTAGTAAAAATACAAAAATTAGCTGGGCGTGGTGGCACACGCCTGTAATCTCAGCTACTTGGGAGTCTGAGGCAGGAGAATCACTTGAACCCGGGAGGCGGAGGTTTCAGTGAACCGAGATTGTGCCACTGTACTCCAGCCTGGGTGACAGAGCTAGACTCCATCTCAAAAAAAAAAAAAAAGTCCGGGCATGGTGGCTCACGCCTGTAATCCCAGCATTTTGGGAGGCCGAGGCGGGCAGATCACCTGAGGTCAGGAGTTCGAGACCAGCCTCAACGTGGAGAAACCCTGTCTCTACTAAAAATACAAAAATTAGCCCGGCATGGTGGTGCATGCCTGTAATCCCAGCTACTCGGGAGGCTGAGGCAGGAGAATTGCTTGAACCTGGGAGGCGGAGGTTACAGTGAGCCGAGATTGCGCCACTGCACTCCAGCCTGGGTGACAAAAGCGAAACTCTGTCTCAAAAAAAAAAAAAAAAAAAAGAAAAGAAATAGCATATGGGTCACAAATTCTGTTGACTAAGTAGAAGCAGAGGCTTGGCCAGAGAGGAGGAGGAGGCGGCGGCTGGAGACGCCTGTGGTGGTTCGAAAGGAAGCACCTGGACTGTTTGAGGGAAGCCTCTGTACAATGTCCAATTTTACCCCAAAACGTATCATGCTGCCTCCCTGCACCACTTCCTCTTTTAGGAGACAACGTGTTGCTCTGTCCCCCAGACTGGAGTGCAGTGGCATAATTGTGGCTCACTGCAGCCTTGAACTCATGGCACAAGCAATCTTCCTGCGTAGCTGGGATGACAGGCGTGTGCCACCACACCTGGCTAATTTTTAAAATGTTTCTTATAGAGATGGGGTCTTGCTATGCTGCCCAGGCTGGTCTTGAACTCCTGGCCTCAAGTGATCCTCCCACCTTGGCCTCCTAAATTGCTGGTATTATGGGTGTGAGCCACCACACCTAGTCCCATCTTCCCTTTCAAACACAGGCTTAGCAGCAGCATCCCTCTAGCCCGTCTCCGCAGGGTTGTTTTTGGCTCATGATTTGGGCAAGAGGAGGGAGAAGGGAAGAGAAGAAACTTTGCTGTTGGAACTGGGTCAGAATTGGAATACAGGAAGCAAGAACATGAGTGTTCACGCTTTGACTGAGCTGTTGACAGCACCGAGGCCAGAGGCAGGAGAAATGAAGCTGTTTGTTTATCTGATGAATATTCATCGAGCTCCTATTTGTAGCCAGCCGCCTCTGTTTTAGGAGCCGGGGATCCCTTTGTTGAATCCTGGCTCTGCCACTCACTGCTGGGGTTACCTTGGGCAAGCGTCTGAACCTCTCTGAGCTTGTTTTCCCATCCGGAAAGTGAAGATGAGGAGCGTCCCTGTCTCATAGGGATGTCTGAGGATGAAATGAGCTAACATAGGAAAAGCACTTAGCATGGTGCTTGGCACAGAGTTAGTGCTCGTGACTGCAGCTGTTACTGAAGACAGAGCGTTTAGGTGTGAAGAGGGTCTGGTGCCCGCATCCAAGGAACTCACAGTCTCCGGAGGAAACAGACATTTAACAGTCATCTGCAAAGCATGAGGCAATGCCAATAGAGATATTCTTCCTGGTGGAATGAGGGAAGGCTTCTTGAAGGAGGCGGCGCTGGAAGGTTGAAAAGGAATCCCTAGGAAGAGAAGGTTGCAGGGGGCATTTTTTTCTTTTTTCTTTCTTTCTTTCTTTTTTTTTTTTTTTGAGACGGAGTCTTGCTCTGTCTCCCCGGCTGGAGCACAGCAAGCATTTCCTCCCTTCCGCAATCCATCCCCAAGGCTCCCAAGGCCGCCTTCCCAAGTCACCAAGGAGACAGGCGGTTCCCCCATCCCGCTCTTCCAGGGCGCCCGTCATCTCGCCGGCAACACACTCAGAGCCTCCCTGAGCGGATCCCCACCCTCGCCTCTGGCTGTTTCCTGCCACGTCCCTCCATCCGTTTCGAGAGCCTGGCTCACCGCTTCTCAAACAGCTCTCCACACTTCCCCACCCACTCCCAGCCTTTGCCCTTACTGTTTCCTCAGTGTGAAATGCCCCCTGCAGGCCAGAGATGGTGGCTCACGCCTGTAATCCCAACACTTTGGGAGGCTGAGGCGGGCGGATCACGAGGTCAAGAGATCGAGACCATCCTGGCCAAAATGGCGAAACCCCATCTCTACTAAAAATATAAAAATTAGCTGGGCGTGGTGGCGTACGCCTGTAGTCCCAGCTACTTGGGAGGCTGAGGCAAGAGAATCGCTTGAACCTGGGAATGGGAGGTTGCAGTGAGCCGAGATGACACCACTGCACTTCAGCCTGGTGTCACAGCGAGACTCCGTTTCGAGAGAGAGAGAGAGAGAGGAGAGAAAGAAAGAAAGAATGAGAAAGTCCCATGGAAATGGGGGTTTCACATCTGGGGGATTTGCAAAGTAGTCACGTGGGTGAGGCAGGAGGGAAGCCTAGTAGCAGAGAAGATGATGCCTTCGGCCTTAAGTGTGGTGCATTTGAGGAGCTTGTGGATCGTCCCAGGGGTGTGTGTGGTTGGGCTCTTTAGCTCAGGAGAGCTCAGCTGAGTGGATACCCACTCGCACATCCAACAGCTCTCATTCCCAAAGCCTGTTCTGAGTGTGAGTCCTACAAAAGTGGACAATTCAGACCCTGTTGGGTTTTGTGGCACTTTCTAGTCAGGGAGGCAGATGAGAACAGAATGAAGAACGCAGATGGTTTCAGACAGTGCCCAGTCCTGCGAAGGAAATAGAACAGTGAGGCGATGAGGGTGCGGCTCGGGGCTGGGGGAAGGGGGCTACCCTGGGTGGGTGGTCAGGAAGAGCCTCTCCATAGAAGGGACATTTGAGGCCTGGCGCGGTGGCTCATGCCTGTAATCCCAGCACTTTGGGAGGCCAAGGCGGGTGGATCACCTGAGGTCAGGGGTTCGAGACCAGCCTGGCTAACATGGTGAAACCCCCTCTCTACTAAAAATACAAAAATTAGCCGGGCGTGGTGGTACCTGCCTGTAATCCCCAAGCTCTTCTCCCAGCCCACCCGGCACCAGCCAGTTTGAGCTCTGACTGGGAACTGGGATCTCATTCATCCCATCTGGTCAGCATCTCTTTGGTTGCTTTTTATCAGCTTCCTATTAGCAAAAAAAAAAAAAAAAAAAAATCCCCTTGAAAAACAAGGGGAAGGGTTCATACAGGACGGGTTGCAGCAGGCACGCCAGTGACGGTGGGGGCCCGGGGGAGCGTGGCAGAGGCTGTCAGGCTGGAGGCCAGCTACTGCTCCGGCCAGCCCTTCACGGTTGGGGAGCCACAAGAGGCCGTCCCTGGGCCCGCAAGCGTGAGATGAGCTGAGCACTTGACCAAAACCAGTTTGGGTCTTAGAATTTAACTTATCCTGGGCTGGGTGCGGTGGCTCACGCCTGTTATCCCAACACTTTGGGAGGCCAAGGCTGGCAGATCACTTGAGGTCAGGAGTTCGAGACCAGCCTGGCTAACATGGGGAAACCCTATCTCTACTAAAAATACAAAAATTAGCAGGGTGTGGTGGTGCACGCCTGTAATCCCAGCTACTCGGGAGGCTGAGGCAGGAGAATCGCTTGAACCTGGGTGGCGGAGGTTGCAGTGAGCCGAGATTGCGCCATTGCACTCCAGCCTGGGCGACAGTGAGACTCCATCTCAAAAACAACAACAAACAAACAAACAAAAATAATACTGCAATTTCCTAGCAATGCCCAGTGACTTACCCTAAATTCAGTGAAAGTTGAAAAAAAAAAAAGAAGTGGCATTTGAAGGAGACCCGAAGGAAGAAAAGGAGCCAGTGTGAAGCAGTCTGGGGAAGAGCATTCCAGGTGGTGGGAACAGGCTTGGCAGGTGTGAAGATGAGGAAGGAGGCCCCTGAAGAGCCGGCGGGAAGAGCGGGTGGATGGGAACACAGTTTCCCCATCCGCCAGCAGGTGGCACTGTTGGCCCAGGACTGCTCGGGCATGGCTGGGAGAGCAGGTGGGGCCGCAGGTTCTTTGACCTCAGGTTTGTGATTCGGGCTGTGGGCTCATCACAGGCTCTACCTCCACCCTCTGGGGAGATAAGCCCTGGCCGGGGGCAGAAGAGCAGTTGTAATGGTTTTCTGGCTGTTCTCCTTCCCCAACGGGTCTTGCTATCAGTGTTTCTTTGCTTGCTCCCTCTCCAGAGGTGACTTCCCTCCCGGTTTCTGGGTATCTGTGTCTTTGCTCTCTCCTTTTGCTTTTCTTTTTGTTCCCTTGGTCTCTTCTCCTCCCTCTCTCATTGCTCCCTGGTGGGGCAGGTTCCTGTCTCAAAGATTAATTACTTGCTTTTTTTGGGGGGGGAAACCTCACTCTGTCGCCCAGGCTGGAGTGCAGTGACACGATCTGGGCTCACTGCAACCTCTGCCTCCCAGGTTCAAGCGATTCTCCTGCCTCAGCCTTCTGAGTAGCTGGGATTACGGGCACCCGCCACCACACCCAGCTAATTTTTTGTATTTTTAGTAGAGACGGGGTTTCACCCTGTTGGCCAGGCTAGTCTCAAACTCCTGACCTCAGGTGATCAGCCCACCTCAGCCTTACAAAGTGCTGGGATTACAGGCCTGAGCTACCACTCCCGGCCAATTACTTGCTTTCCTGATGTAGCTCAGATGGAGCGGGTGGTGAGTTAGGATCAGGAAGGTGCTGTTTCTCATCCCATTGCCTACCCTTCCTTCCCGTGGCTTCAGATCTCCATAAAGGGCTGGGGCTGGGGTCGTGACCCCGTCGGCAGAAAATGTTCCCAGCGACCCTTCTCTCCTGGAGCCCATGGACCCACCTCCCAGTGCCATGCCCTGCTCACCTCCAGCCCGTCTGGCAGGCAGCCCTGTCTTCATGTGCAATCAGGGCTTGAACTGAGAAGGGAGAACTGGATGGCAAAGCAGATGGCACAGAACAGCCACACAAGAGCTCACCGAAGGGCTTGTTATGAAAGAGTCATTTTTGTCAACAGAAGTACGCTTCTGCCCTATACTCCGTGCTCTGTGAATTATTTCTCAGGGGAGACTAAGCTGGCCAGAGCCTGGTGTTGGCCTCCTGGCTGTCGGATGTCAGAGTTAGGGCTGCAGGTTGAGGGGTCCTTGGCTTTGGTCTGTGAGTGCCATGGTGGTTAAGAGCCTGGTCTCTCTCTCTTAAATTTTTTTTTTTTTTTTTTTTGAGATGAGATCTTGCCATGTTGCCCAGGCTAGTCTCGAATTCCTGGCTTCAAGAGATCCTCCTGCCTCAGTCTCTCGAGAGGCTGGGATTACAGTTGTGAGCCACCATACCTGGCAGTCTCTTTATTTTACTTTACTTTTTCCTGTAAAGTTAAAGTTTACAGTATTTTATTTTGTTGTGGTGAGAACACATAACATGAACTCTACCCTCTTAACAGACTTTTAAGTGTACAATACATTATTGTTGAACGTAAGTAAGAGTTTACTCTCTTAAAGCCTCCCACTGGGTGGGAAGTGTAGCACCTTACAACAGGACCCTGTAATCCCAGCACTTTGGGAGGCCGAGGCAGGAGGATCACTTGAGGTCAGGAGTTCAAGACCAGCCTGGCCAACACGGAGAAACCCTGTCTGTACTAAAAACACAAAAAAATTAGCTGGGTGTGGTGGTGCACGCCTGTAATTCGAGCTACTCGGGAGGCTGAGGGAGGAGAATAGCTTGAACCCAGGAGGCGGAGGTTGCAGTGAGCCCAGGAGATCGTGCCATTGCACTCCAGTCTGGGTGACAGAGGAAAACTCCGTCTCAAAAAATTAAAAAAGATGGCCGGGTGTGGTGGCTCACGCCTGTAATCCCAGCACTTTGGGAGGCCGAGGCGGGCAGATCACGAGGTCAAGAGATCGAGACCATCCTGGCTAACATGGTGAAACCCCGTCTCTACTAAAAATACAAAAATTAGCTGGGCGTGGTGGCGAGCGCCTGTAGTCCCAGCTACTCAGGAAGCTGAGGCAGAATTGCTTGAACCTGGGAGGCGGAAGTTGCAGTGAGCCGAGATCACACCACTGCACTCCAGCCTGGGCGACAGAATGAGACTCTGTCTCAAAAACAAAACAAAACAAAACAAAAAAAAACTAAAAAAAAGATTTTGAACAGTAAATGTATTTACATGGTTGGTTCTAAAACCAAAATGATATAAAAATATATATGGTAGAAAGGTTTGCTTGTACTCCAATCCACCCTGTCCCTACATTCTGAAATTCACTTTGAGGTTTTTTCCAGTGCTTCTTTATTCACATGTAAGATGAGCATATCCTTTTCTTAACTCCACTCCACTTCCCTCCCTTCCCCTCCCCTCCCTTCCCCTCCCCTCCTCTCCCCTCCCTCCCCTCTCCTTCCTTCCCCTCCCCTCCCTCCCCTCCCCTTCCCTCTCTTCCCCTCCCCTCCTCTCCCCTCCCTCCCCTCCCCTTCCTTCCCCTCCCCTCCCTTCCCCTCCCCTCCCCTCCCCTCCCTTCCCCTTCCCTCTCCTTCTTTCCCCTCCCCTCCCTTCCCCTCCCCTCCCCTCCCTTCCCCTCCCCTCCCCTCCCCTCCCTTCCCCTCCCCTCCCCTCCCCTCCGCTTCCCTACACTTCCCTCCCCTCCCCTTCCCTACACTTCCCTCCCCTCCCCTTCCCTACACTTCCCTTCCCTCCCCACCTCTCCCCTTCCCTCCCTTCCCCTCCCCTCCCCTCCCCTCCCCTCCCCTCCCTTCCCCTCCCCTCCCCTCTTCTCTCCCCCTCCCCTCCCCTCCCCTCCCTTCCCCTCCCCTCCCCTACCCTCCCTTTCCCATCCCCTTCCCTCCTTTCCCCTCCCCTCTTCTCTCCCCTTCCCCTCCCCTTCCCTCCCCTCCCCTCCCTTCCCCTCCCCTTCCCTCTTTCTTTTTCTTTCTTTCTTTTTTTGAGATGGAATCTTGCTCTGTTGCCAGGCGGGAGTGCAGTGGTGCAATCTTGGCTCACTGCAACCTCCGCCTCCCGGGTTCAAGGATTCTCCTGCCTCGGCCTCCCGAGTAGCTGGGACTACAGGCACCTGCCATCATGCCCAGCTACTTTTTGTATTTTTAGTAGAGATGGGATTTCACTACATTGGCCAGGCTGGTTTTGAACTCCTGACCTCAGGTGATCTGCCTGCTTCAGCCTCCCAAAATGCTGGGATTACAGGCGTGAGCCACCGTGCCCAGCCTCTTATTTCTTTTTCTTAAATAAAAGGTAATATCCTACAAAACACTGTTTTACGTCTTGTCTTTTTCTCTGGAGAATTCCTGTCTGACCACTGAGAGCTGCTGCTGCCTCTGCCCCACTCCTTTTAAAAATAACTACGTAGTATTTAACGGTGTGGATTTAATTTTAGAGACTGATGATTCCTTTCAGAAATTTAATTTTGTATAACGTAAGTAATATAAGAATACATTTTTGGCTGTGCATGGTGGCTCATGCCTGTAATCCCAGGACCGTGGGAGGCCAACGTGTGTGGATTGCTTGAGCCCAGGAGTTTGAGACCAGCCTGGTGGGGGGGCAGCATGACAAAACCTCATCTCTACTAAAAATAAAAAAAATTAGGTGTGGTGGTGCCCACCTGTAATCCCAGCTACTGGGGAGGCTGAGGTGGGAGGATCCCTTGAGCCCAGGAGTTTGAGGCTGCCATGAGCTGTGATCATGCCACTGCAATCCAGGCTGGGTGACGGAGTGAGACCCTGTCTCAAAAAACAACAACAACAACAACAACAAAAACAGGCTGGGCGCGGTGGCTCACGCTTTTAATCCCAGCACTTTGGGAGGCTGAGGTGGGTGGATCACGAGGTTAGGAGTTCGAGACCAGCCTGCCCAATATGGTGAAGCCCCGTCTCTACTAAAAATACAAAAATTAGATGGGCTTGGTGGTGGGTGCCTGTAATCCCAGCTACTCGGGAGGCTGAGGCAGGAGAATCGCTTGAACCTGGGAGGCGGAGTTTGCAATGAGCTGAGATCGCTCCATTGCATTCCAGTCTGGGTGACAGAGTGAGACTCTGTCTCCAAAAAAAAAAAAAAAAACCAAAAAAACCCAAATCATTTTCCTTAAAACAATCAGAACATTAAAGATAAAGTCTCGGCCGGGCGCGGTGGCTCATGCTTGTAATCCCAGCACTTTGGGAGGCCAAGGTGGGCGGATCATGAGGTCAGGAGATCGAGACCATCCTGGCTAAAACCGTGAAACCCCATCTCTACTAAAAATACAAAAAATTAGCCGGGCGTGGTGGCGGGCTCCTGTAGTCCCAGCTACTTGGGAGGCTGAGGCAGGAGAATGGCGTGAACCCGGGAGGTGGAGGTTGCAGTCAGCTGAGATCACGCCACTGCACTCCAGCCTGGGCGACAGAGTGAGACTCCATCTCAAAACAAAACAAAACAAAAAGATAAAGTCTCCTATGGCCAGCAGTGACATTCCCTTTCTCTCCTCCCCAGAGTAGCCACTGTTCAGAGTTTGGTACATATTTTTCTAGATATTTAAACAGGGCTGGGTGCAGTGGCTGGCCAGGTGCATTGCCTCACTCCTGTAATCCCAGCATTTTGGGAGGCCGACGCGGGCGATGGCTCGAGGTCAGGAATTCGAGTCCAGCCTGGCCAACATGATGAAACCCCATCTCTACTAAAAATGCAAAAAGTAGCTGGGTGTGGTGGCGCTTGCCTGTAGTCCCAGCTACTCGGGGGGCTGAGGCAGGAGACTCGCTGGAACTTGGGAGGCAGAGGTTGCAGTGAGTGAGATTGCACCACTGCACTCCAGCCCGGGTCACAGAGCAAGACTGTCTCAAAAAAACGAGAACAAAAACAAACCAGTATTTTTACATGCACCTTAAGTAACCATTGATGTCCATACATACACAGTTAGCTCATTCCTTCTAATCACAGTTGAGGGTCCGGCTTACAAATACACCACAGCCTGCTTATCTGTTTCTCCTGTAAATGGTTGTTCTTGATAATTTTCTTTTTTTTTAGATGGAGTCTTGCTCTGTCTCCCAGGCTGGAGTGCAGTGGTGCAATCTCGGTTCACTGCAACCTCTGCCTCCTGGGTTCAAGTGATTCTCCTGCCTCAGCCTCCCGGGTAGCTGGGATTACAGGCACACAGCACCATGCCTGATTTTTGTATTTTAGTAGAGATGAGGTTTCACCATGTTGGCCAGGCTGGTCTTGAACTCCTGACCTCAGGTGATCCACCCGCCTCAGCCTCCCAAAGTGTTGAGATTACAGGGGTGAGCCACCGCGCCTGGCCTGTTCTTGATATGTTTTTACTCTTATGAAAAGTGCCACAGTGGACATCCTCATAGTTGACTGTCTACACATGAAACTGTTTCTCTAGACTTGAGTGAATCCTAGATGTGAGATTGCTGGGTGATAGGGTAGGTGACTTTCTATTTCATCATACTGCAAATTGCCTGCCAATTTCTATGCCACTAGTAGGAGTGTGCATGTTGCTTGTCTGTTGGGTGAAGCATCCTGTCTCCTTGCTGTGGTTGCATTCCCTGATTTCCAGCCCTCTGAGCTGCTCCGGCTGTGTCCTGCGTGCTGTGCCCTCCGCCCAGAGAAGCACTGTCCTCCGTAAGTCAGGTGGACTCTCGGCCTCTGAAGTTCCTGCCCCCGCCTGGTGTCTTTGCAGCATGGCCTTTTGCTGAGAATAACCACGACCTTCTCCTTTTCAAAAGCCCTCCAGAGGGCTTTACTGACCAGAGAGGTGGCTGGAGAGTTGGCTGTGGGATTGACCACACTGACTTCCCCAGACCCATCTTAAGAGGCTGGCTTTAGATTTTCATCTTATCCGAGTTCTTAAGATGTAAGTTCTGCCCTGAGGGCCCCTGGGGGAAGCCACAGCTTAAAGCTCAAATGCATTTCCCTTGCTGAAGGAGCTGAGCCAGCCAATTCTCCTTGCGCTAGTTCAGGGGTTTTGTCTGCCAATCTCAAACCCAGGATCAAGTTCTAAGAACTGGGTCCCTTGAGAGGCCTAGAGTCTGGCAGTTGGGTAGGAAGAGGATTGACCTTGGAGACAGTTTCTGTCACCTACACCCACCTCCTGAGAAATAACTTCAAGAGAGAAAGGACCATCTTGGTCCGGGTGGTGTCTTACACCTGTAATCCCAGCACTTTGGGAAGCTGGGGTGGGCAGATGGCTCGAGGCCTGGAGTTTAACACCAGCTTGGGCAACGTGGCAAACCCCCATCTCTACAAAAAATACAAAAATTAGCTGGGCGTGGTGGCAGGTGCTTGTAGTCTCAGCTACTCAGGAGGCTGAAGTGGGAGGACTGCTTGAGCTCATGAGGTTGAGGCTGTAGGGAGCTGTGATCTCATCACTGTACTCCAGCCTGGGTGAGAGAGTGAGACCCTGTCTCAAAAAAAGAAAGGACCATCTCATCTGGGCCTCTGCCTCAGTTCCTACCCCATTCACTATACCACTGAATCCTTCACCATCCACCTGACCTTTATTTAAATTAAAATAAATTAAATTAATTAATTATTTTTTTTTTTTTGAGATGGAGTCTCGCTCTGTTGCCTAGGCTGGAGTGCAGTGGCGTGATCTCTCCTCACTGCACACTCCACCTCCCAGGTTCATGCCATTCTCCTGCCTCAGCCTCCCGAGTAGCTGGGACTACAGGCGCCTGCCACCATGCCTAGCTAATTTTTTTTTTGTATTTTTAGTAGAGACGGGGATTCACCGTGTTAGCCAGGATGGTCTTGATCTCCTGACCTCGTGATCCACCTGCCTTGGCCTCCCAAAGTGCTGGAATTACAGGCATGAGTCACTGCACTCTGCCATTAATTAATTTTTCTGAGATGGAGTCTCGCTCTGTCACCCAGGCTGGAGTGCATTGGCACGATCTCGGCTCACTGCAAACTCCACCTCACGGGTTCAAGCGATTCTCCTGCCTCAGCCTCCTGAGTAGCTGGGATTACAGGTGTGCGCCACCACACCCTGTTAATTTTTTGTATTTTTAGTAGAGATGGGGTTTCACCATGTTGGCCAGGATGGTCTCGAACTCCTGACCTCAGGTGATCCTCCTGCCTCAGCCTCCCACAGTGCTGGAATTACAGGCATGAGCCACCACGAACTTATTGTTAATGGTCACTCATTGTCCGTGGTTGTCACATCTCTTTTGTTTCTTTAAATACAGAACAGAGCTGGGTGTGGTGAACTGTACTTCCAGCTATTCAGGAGGCTGAGGTGGGAGGATCATTGGAGCCCAGGAGTTTGAGGCTGCAGTGAGCTATGATCGCACCACTGCATTCCAGCCTGGGTGACAGAGTGTGACCCTGTCTATAAATAAATATAGAACAGCAGACCTGGCAAAGTTGTTTCGTAGAATGTCTCACATTTTGGATTTATGTGAATGCTTCCTTTTTTTATTCCCCGACATTTTCCTGGAATAGTCCTTGATTTTACGGAAGAAAGATGAAATGAGTAGCTTGTGTGCTGACAGTGAAGAGGAAGGGAGACACTCCTGTTTTATCTGCTGGGGCCAGATTTGTGCCAGCCCTGCCTTTTCCTTGGATGTGGTTGAGAGGACTGTGTGCAGACCACCCTCAGCTGGCACTGGCGGGTGTGTTGGTGCATCTGGCACTGGCGGGGCGTGTTGGTGCATCTGGGTGTTAGGAGGTAGGTCCAGGGGCTTCTCCTGGGAAGGTGTCCCCATGTCCCCTTTGGGGGGTGCTCCCTGTGGGAGAATGAGTGGTGTGGTCGTCCCCCTTGTCTGAAGCTGTTATTTTGTTCCTTCCTGTGTTTCCTTGCCGGTTGGGTAGAGGTCTACTATGTTCACTAACTAGGTTACTAGTGACAGAAACCTTACTCAAACTAGCTTAAGAAAAAAAAAAAAAAAAAGAAACCAAAAGGAAAAACAAAGTCCATGAAAACTTTTGCAATTGGTAAGTTTAAGGACCCTGGCTTTGGCCGGGCGCAGTGGCTCACACCTGTAATCCCAGGACTTGGGGAGGCCAAGGCAGGCGGATCACCTGAGGTCAGGAGTTCGAGATCATCCTGGCCAACATGATGAGACCCCCATCTCTCTTAAAAACACAAAAATTAGCTGGGCATGGTGGCGGGCACCTGCAATCCCAGCTCCTCAAAAGGCTGAGGTACAAGAATCGCTTGGACCTGGGAGGCAGAGGTTGCAGTGAGCCGAGATCATGTCACTGCATTCCAGCCTGGGTGATAGAGTGAGACTCAGTCTCCAAAAAAAAAAAAAAAAACAAAAAAACAAAAACTGGCTTTAGGACCAGCTAGATCCAGGCAGGTGAGACAGCATCATCGGACCATCTATTTGTCCCTATCTCTTGGCTCTACTTCCTGCATTCATTTCATTCACAGGCACCTCTCCCCACATGTTATAAGGCAGCCACCGGCAGCTCTAGTCTGAGCTTTGAAAATCTCAGTAGGTATGATTAAGCTGCATCCTTCTATAGCACCTGTAAAAATTTGGTGTTCACTCTGTTTGGACCAACTAGGTGTGTGCCCATTCCTGAAGCAATCGTAGTGGATTGGTGAATAGAGTACATGAATTGAGGCCAGTAACGGTGTCTCACACCTGTCATCCCAGCACTTTGGGATGCCAAGACAGGAGGATCACTTGAGGCCAGGAGTTCAAGACCAGAGTGGGCAACAAGGTGAGACCCTGTCACTACAAAAAATTAAAAAATTAACTAAGCATGGTGGTGCACACCTGTAGTCCTAGACACCCAGGAGTCTGGGGCTGGAGGATTGCTTAGTCTGGGGCTGGAGGATTGCTTACGCCCAGGAGGTTGAGGCTGCAGTGAGCTATGATTGCGCCACTGCACTCCAGCCTGGGTGACAGAGCAAGACTCGGTCTCTGGAAAAAAAAAAAAAAAAAGCATGAATTTGAATCTGAATTGGCCAAGCCTGCATTGTGTACCTACCCCAAAGCTTGGGCTGGGTAGGCTGAGAAAGGGGCAGCCCCGTATAAACCACAAAAACCAACAGTGGTGTCAGAGTGCTCCCCAGGGGAGCATCAAGGTACTGTCAGCTAGAGGAAGGGGCCTGGGCACGGAGCAGGCAGAAAGGCATATTCCGCTTCGTCTGGTGATGGGCATCGGGAGTCTCTGGCCGAGTCAGCTCCTCATTTCCTGGGGCTCCATTCCTCTTCATTTTGGATTTTGTGGAAGTCAGTGTCCACAGGACCATCTGTGTCAGGGTCTCAGCCCTGCTTCTTTTTTTTTCTTTTGAGATGGAGTCTCGCTCAGTTGCCCAGGCTGGAGTGCAGTGGCGCGATCTCGGCTCACTGCAAGCTCCGCCTCCCGGGTTCACGCCATTCTTCTGCCTCAGCCTCCCGAGTAGCTGGGACTACAGGCGTCTGCCACCATGTCCAGCTATTTTTTTGTATTTTTAGCTGAGACCGGTTTCACCGTGTTAGCCAGGATGGTCTCCATCCCCTGACCTCGTGATCTGTCTGCCTCGGCCTCCCAAAGTGCTGGGATTACAGGGGTGAGCCACCGCACCCGGTCTCAGCCCTGCTTCTTAGTGGCTGTGTGATCCTGGACAGAAGAATTAGCCTTTCTAGGTTTCAGTTTACTCATCTGGAAAGGAGTATGATGTTCATGTTCTTTCTTTTTTCCTTTTATTTATTTATTTTTTTTTTGAGACAGAGTTTCGCCTTGTCACCCAGGCTGGAGTGCGGTGGTGCGATCTCGGCTCACTGCAACCTCTGCCTCCCAGGTTCAAGCAATTCTCCTGCCTCAGCCTCCTGAGTAACTGCGATTACAGGCGCCCACCACTGCGTCCGGCTAATTTTTTGTATTTTTAGTAGAGGTGGGGTTTCACCATGTTGGTCAGGCTGGTCTTGAACTCCTGATCTGGTGATCTGCCCGCCTCGGCCTCCCAAAGTGCTGGGATTACAGGCATGAGCCACGGCGCCCGGCCTTGTGTTCCTTCTTGATAGGGCTGAGAGGATCCAGTGGAGTGGTAGGTGTGGAAGTGCAGGTAGCTGGCGACATGCTGAACCCAGGGGGTGGTGTGTGCTGCCCTGCAAGGTGATTCTTCTGCTCCAGGGTGAGCAGGGCCTGTCCTTGGACTTGCTCTTTGGACAGTTGGGATGGTGACCTGTACTGCGATGGTGACCTGTACTGGGTTGTTGACCCCTCGGGATGTGTGGGGTGATTCTTCCACAGATGAACATAGCATGGGGCAGAACACTGTCCCACTGCGGGAACCCTTTGCTCATTCTCCAGGCTCCAGATGGGGAAGGGAGGCGGGTGGAATTGGATGAATTGGCGCAGTGATTCCGAAATTGTAACCGGGGGAGATGACATTTGGTGGTAAGAGGACGGGACACAGCATTCCCCGACACTGATCCCCGGAGACAAAGCTGTTTATTCCCTTTGCAGTTCTCTTTCTGTGCAGCTCATCACTTCAAGGAGAATGTCTCAGTTAGGGGCTAATATATGTCTTTAACACCCTTCTAACATTTGCTAACCTTCCTTATTAACAGAGAGAGTGGGTCTCAAGCCTCAGGCCTTGGGCAGGCGACAGTGTTTAGCAGACTGTAATAACATTATTCAATTTTCATTATATTTACCTTTTTTCTGGTAGACTTTATTTTTTTAAGGTTTAAAAATTATAGAAAAGGCCAGGTGTGGTGGCTCAGGCCTGTAATCCCAGCACTTTTGGAGGCCAAGGCAGGTGGATCACTTAAGGTCAGAAGTTTGAGAGCAGCCTGGCCAACATGGTGAAACCCTGTCTCTACTAAAAATACAAAAATTAGCGGGACATGGTGGCGGGCGCCTGTAATCCCAGCTGCTCGGGAGGCTGAGGCAGGAGAATCACTTGAACCCAGGAGGCAGAGGTTGAGTGAACCAGTGAGCTGAGGTCGCGCCACTGCACTCCAGCCTGGGCAACACATTGAGACTCTGTCTTAATAATAAAAAAAAAGAATAAAAAATAAATAAAATTACAGAAAAATTAAGAGTGCAGAGAGTCCCCATAGGCTCTATAATCCAGTTCCCTACAACTTACATTAGTACGATCCATTTGCTATAATTAACATTAGTATGGTCCATTTGCTATAATTAACATTAATATGGTCCATTTGCTATAATTAATGAACCTAGACTGATGTATTATCATTAATAACTGAAATGCATGGTTTATTCAGATTTTAGAGTTTTTCCCTAATGTCCTTTTCTGTTCCAGGAACCACATTACATTTAGTTTTCACAGCTCCTTAGACTCCTCTTGGCTGTGACTGTTTCTCAGACTTTGCTTGTTTTTGGCAGCCCTGACAGCTTTGAGGCGTGCTTGTCACTCAATTTAGATTTGTCTGATATTTTTCTCATGATTAGACTGGGTATCGGTTTTTGAGAGGACGACTACCCAGGTATAGACCAGGTATAGAACCATTTTTCTTTTTTTAATTTTTTTTTGAGACGGAGTTTTGCTCTTGTTGCCCAGGCTGGAGTGCAATGGGTGATATCAGCTCACTGCAACCTCTGCCTCCTGGGTTCCAGTGATTCTCCTGCCTCAGCCTCCAGAGTAGCTGGGATTACAGGCATGCGCCACCACGCCCAGCTATTTTTGTATTTTTAGTAGAAACGGGGTTTCACCATGTTGGTCAGGCTGGTCTCAAACTCCCAACCTCAGGTTCGCACCCGGCAGAACCATTTTCATCACATCCTAACAATATGACTGACCACTGTTGATGTCGGCCTTGGTCACCTGGCTGACATAGTGTTTTGTCAGATGTCTCCATTGTAAAGTTATTCTTTATTTTTAAATTTTTATTGATTGATTGAGATGGAGTCTCACTCCATCTCACTCCGGTGTCACTGGAGTGCAGTGGCGCGATCTCGGTTCACTGCGACCACCACCTCCTGGATTCAAGCGATTCTCCTGCCTCAGCCTCCCGAGTAGCTGGGATTACAGGCACCCACCACAACACCCAGCTAATTTTTGTATTTTTAGTAGAGGTGGGTTTCACCACATTGGCCAGGCTGGTCTCAAACTCCTGACCTCAGGTGATCCGCCCACCTTGGCCTCCCAAAGTGTTGGGATTACAGGCGTGAGCCACAGCGCCTGGCTGTTATTCTTTATTTTCTTCCATCCGTAGTATACTGTTCACATCTAAGGAGCAGGGCATTATATTTTCTTTCTTTTCTTTTTTTGCTATGTTTCCCAGGCTGGGCTCAAACTTCTGGGCTCAACTTGATCTCCTGCCTTAGCCTCCTGAGTAGCTGGGACTACAGGCATGAGCCATCATGCCTGGCTTATATTTACTTTACCTTCTATTTATGAGAAATGATTATATCCATTTATGATGTGAACATAAAGTCTTGGCTGGGCACCGTGACTCACACCTGTAATCCCAGCACTTTGGGAGGCTGAAGTGAGTGGATCACTTGAGGCCAGGAGTTCGAGACCAGCCTGGCCAATATGGTGACACCCTGTCTCTACAAAAAATACAAAAATTAGCTGGGTGTGGTGGCCTGGGCCTGTAGTCCCAGTTACTCAGGAGGCTGAGGTAGGAGGATTGCTTGAGCCCGGGAGGTGGAGGCTGCAGTGAGCCAAGATTGCGTCACTGCACTCCAGCCTGGGTTACAGGGCGAGACCCTGTATAAAAAATAAAAAGACCAGTGTGGTGTCTCATGCCTGTAATCCCAGCTGCTTGGGAAGCTGAGGCAGGAGAATCGCTCGAACCTGGGAGGCAGAGGTTGCAGTGAGCCGAGATTGCGCCACTGCACTCCAGCCTGGGCAAGAAGAGCTAAAGTCTGTCTCAAAAACAAACAAACAATAAAAAACATGAAGTCTTTATAATATTTAATTTATAAAACATGAAGTCTTTTCAATATTTAATTTAAAAATTAAGTCCATTTAAAGAAAAATATTAAGTAGAGAGAAAAGTTACAAGAGATATGGGGAATTTTTTTTTTTTTTTTTTTTTTGAGACGGAGTCTTGCTCTGTCACCCAGGCTGGAGTGCAGTGGCACGATCTTGGCTCACTGCAAGCTCCACCTCCCAGGTTCACGCCATTCTCCTGCCTCAGCCTCCCGAGTAGCTGGGACTACAGGCGCCCGCCACCACACGCGGCTAATTTTTTTTTGTATTTTTAGTAGAGATGGGGTTTCACCTTGTTAGCCAGGATGGTCTCAATCTCCTGACCTCGTAATCAGCCTGCCTCGGCCTCGGAAAGTGCTGGGATTACAGGCGTGAGCCACCGTGCCCGGCCGATATGGGGACATTTTAAAAAGCAGGAAAGCCACCACAGAATGATAGATGTCAGAGAAATGCTGAAGGCAGGAAGATGTTGAGAGTACGGTCTGGGAAAATGGCTGAGGCTCAGTGTCACCTCCTGGCCTGTTTCCCAAATCCCCTTAAGACAAGGAACAGGAAGTGACTGATGTGGCCTCTGAGAAGTCTCAGACACAGCGCAGAGGGGCCATGGCTACCCCAGGGACGGGTGTGATGACTCCCTGGGGTCACGGCTTTTCCTCCCTCCCTTCTCTCTGGCTCCTGCTGACCCCACAGCATTGCCAGCAGTTTCTGGCAGGCAGGTGAGGAGGCCTGGGTCAGGGAGGCTGGGGCGGCTGCCTGTGCAACCGGCCCTGTGGCGTGCAAGCCTCAACCCTGTCTACAGCTCAGGGTCTGAAAGGCGATGCTAGGTACCGGGTCCTTCCGCCCATGTTATCTAGTTTCCTCCACAACCTGGGGGAGTATTGGGGTCCTTGTCATTCTCATCACTCAGGGGAAGAGACCTGTCCAGGTCACCAGCTGGTCAGGGCCCAGGCTTGGGTAATAGGTGAATATTTGACCTCACACCTTTGGATGTGAAACAAGTTACATTCCTTTATTTTTCTAAAAAGCCTTTTAAAAATATGGGCTAGCCAGGTGTGTGGTGGCTCATGCACTTTGGGAAGGCGAGGCAGGCAGGTCACCTGAGGTCAGGAGTTCGAGACCAGCCTGGCCAACATGGTGAAACCCTGTCTCTCTACCAAAAATACAAAAATTAGCCAGGCGTGGTGGCACATGCCTGTAATCCCAGCTACTTGGGAGGCTGAGGCAGGAGAATTGCTTGAATCCGGGAGGCAGAGGTTGCAGTGAGCCAAGATCGCACCACTGCACTCCAGCCTGGGTGACAGAGCGAGATTCCGTCTCAAAAAAAAAAAAAAAAAAAATACCACTTTGTACTACCCTCTAGGAATGGCATGAAATACAGTAGTTTTAGAGGCCTCCCCTCCCTAGAGTTTCCTAAAAGCCGTGGGTGCCCTAAGAGAGACCTTTGAGTCAAGCCACTGCTTTGACACCTTTCCTTGGCAGGCTGGTGGTGTGAGGCTCTGGGTGTGAGCATCCTTTAGACACCCATCTGAGTTTATGCCTCCAGTGTCAGGGCCGAAGGTGGGTCTCCATCCTGAGACCTTGCTGTCCCACCCTCCCCTCCCCTCCAGCCAATCCAATTCTGTCAAGTCAAAAGCCTGGGAAAGTTTTTCTGGGGCAGAGGAAGCTGAGGCTCCAGAACATGGAATCCTCCTTCTTTTCTCTCTCTTCCTCCCTTCCTTCTTTCCCCTTCTTTTCTTTCCATGGTATTTATTGAGGGCTAGCGTAGAGCAGATGCCATCCTGAGTGTGGGGTGGGGCGATGACTAAGGTGTACACGGTGTCTGCCTCCATGGAGTATACATTCCACCGGGGGCTGGTGTGGGGCAAATAGACAAGAAAACAAGCACACAGACAAATCAGCAGCAACAAAAACCCCAAAACCTCAACCTGGAATAATAATCATGAAGAAAACAAGCCAGCGGCTAGGAGCAGGATCACTAAGCGTGTGCCCTGCAGGTGAGTGGTCAAGGAAGCCCTCTCTGGGAGGCAACATTCTTTTGGGATAGGTCTACGGTGGAGAAACAACTCAGTTAATTTCCCTTTTTTTTTTTTTAATGGAGTCTCGCTCTGTCACCCAGGCTGGAGTGCAGTGGCGCGATCTCGGCTCACGGCAACCTCCACCTCCTGGGTTCAAGCTATTTTCCTGCCTCAGCCTCTTGAGTAGCTGGGATTACAGGTGCATGCCACCATGACTGGCTACTTTTTTGTATTTTTAGTAGAGACGGGGTTTCACCATGTTAGCCAGGCTGGTCTCGAACTCCTGACCTCAAGCGATCCACCCACCTCAGCCTCCCAAAGTGCTGTGATTACAGGTGTGAGTCACCGCGCCCGGCCCAATTTCCCCATTTGGTGGTTCAGTTACGTTGCATCATTAATAAAGTCTCCTGCCTCCCACTACCTTGCAGGGTGGGGCGGGGTGGGGCTGAGATGGTTTCCGTCCAGGTTCTCCAAGAAAGACAAGAGCTTCGCCTTCCCAGAGTCATGCTGAGTGTACTTCTTATTGCTGACATGGGGCCACGTGAAGGTCACTACTGGCCTTGCCTGGGCAACATCTTTCCCCCTGTGATTGGGAGGACATGATTGGCACACTTAAGTCCTTTAGTTATCAGCTGTGATCCATCATTTGTGACCCACATAGCCCCTGATTCTGCCTTGTGGGTACAGTGAGCGAGGGGTTGGTGGCGGGGGTGGAGGAAATGGACAGAAGCAAAGAGTTTGGAGCGTTGGGTAAAAGGAAGGTGGCCGGCGCGCTTTTTTAAATTTTTATTTATTTATTTTTTGAGACGGAGTCTTGCTGTGTCGCCCAGGCTGGAGTGCAGTGGCTCGATCTCGGCTCACTGCAAGCTCTGCCTCCTGGGTTCACGCCATTCTCCTGCCTCAGCCTCCGGAGTAGCTGGGACTACAGGCGCCCGCCACCACGCCCGGCTAATATTTTGTATTTTTAGTAGAGACGGGGTTTCGCCATTTTAACCAGGATGGTCTCGATCTCCTGACCTCGTGATCTGCCCGCCTCGGCCTCCCAAAGTGCTGGGATTACAGGCATGAGCCACTGCGCCTGGCCGGCCAGCGTGGTTTCTGAAGCTGCTTTGGGACTTGGAGGGTTCAGAGAGTGGGAACTGAATTTTTTTCCCCTAAGAGTAGAGAGGGAGTTGCTTACACGAAAGAGCTTTGATTACAACAGGAGTGATGGAGGCTAGACAGCTGGAAGGATTTTCCTTATGGAAAGGGGGTGGAAAAGCCCCAGAAAGCAGGCCTGGTGGAAAGCTTGCACATTGCAGACCTGCAGTTGCTCGCAGGAGGTTTGGAGCTCAGCTCCCGGCTGGGTGAAGCTCTGGGAGTCTGTGTCAACACCTAAGGAAAATGAGCTTTGTGTTTACCTTTTAGGCTAAAAGGACTTAATGTCGGGGTGGGAAGGATCATTAACACATCAGTGACTCAGAGTCCAGAAGGAAACTGTTGTCCTTCCTTCTGTCACGAAGGAAACTGTCGTTGGCTAAGCCAAGCCGGAAAGGCTTTGATTACACCCACCAAGAGGGGCATTTCCCCTGGACCCAACCCAGAGTTCTCTTCAGGGACTGATAGAGGAGAACAGGAGAATTCAGACAACAGGGAAATAAATTAGAATTTATTAGCAGTCACGTAAAAGGGTCCCCAACCTATAAGTTTTATAGTTAGCCAGGCATGTGAGCTGGCAACCAACCCCTGCCAGTTTCTGCAGTCCATGGGGTGGTCCCCAGGAGGTTGAATGAAAGAATCAGTGTCCCCGCCTCATCTGGTCCCGGCCTGCACACTGTGCCTAGTACCCTCATCCCTGCACATGTATGGCACTGACTACATAAGTTCTAGGCCAGAGGCACCCAGCAGTGCCTCAGTCTTTTTTTTTGTTGTTTTTTGTTTTGAGACGGAGTCTCACTCTGTTGCTCACGCTGGAGTGCAGTTGCATGATCTCAGCTGACTGCAACCTCTGCCTCCCAGGTTCAAGCGATTCTCCTGCCTCAGTCTCCAGAGTAGCTGGGATTACAGGCACCCACCACCACGCCCAGCTAATTTTTGTATTTTTACTAGAGACTGGGTTTCACCATATTGGCCAGACTGGTCTTGAACTCCTGACCTCAAGTGATCCACCTGCTTTGGCCTCCCAAAGTGCTGGGATTACAGGCATGTAAATGCACAAAGCTTCATTATACATTTTGGACAAATGGATCCTTCTTCCATCCTGATATAGAGCATTTCTGTCTGTCCAGAAAAATCTCCCACATCCAGAGGCAGCCATTGTTCTAATGTTTTTGTATCTTAGATTGTTTTAAAACTTCTTATCAGCTGGGTGCGGTGGCTCACACCTGTAATCCCAGCACTTTGAGAGGCTGAGGTGGGCGGATCATGAGGTCAGGAGTTCGAGACCAGCCTGACCAACATGATGAAACCCCATTTCTACTCAAAATACAAAAATTAGCTGGGCGTGGTGGTAGGCGCCTGTAATCCCAGGTACTCTGGAGGCTGAGGCAGGAGAATCGCTTGAACCCTGGAGGCGGAGGTTTTGGTGAGCCGAGATCGCACCACTGCACTCTAACCTGGGTGACAGAGTGAGGCTCTGTCTTAAAATAAATAAATAAATAAAATAAAATAAAATAAAATTTCTTATCAGCCGGGTGTGGTGGCTCACGCCTGTAATTCCAGCACTTTCGGAGGCCGAGGCGGGTGAATTCCGAGGTCAGGAATTCGAGACCAGCTGGACCAACATGGTGAAACCGAGTCTCTACTAAAAATACAAAAAATTAGTCAGGCGTGGTATTGGGAGCCTGTAATCCCAGCTACTCGGGAGGCTGAGACTGGAGAATTGCTTGAACCTGGGAGGTAGAGGTTGTAGTGAGCCAAGATTGCACCACTGCACTCCAGCCTGGGCAACAGTGCGAGACTCTGTCTCAATTAAAAAAAAAAAAAAAAAAAGTTCTCATCAATGGAATCCCGTTGAAGCATTTTAAGCATTTTTTGGTATCTGGCTTCTTTCACTTAGATCTTATTTTTGAGGTGCTTCCTTGTTGTTGCATGTGTCCATGTTTTGTTCCTCTTTATTATTGGGTTGTAGTCCACTGCGGGGATGTACCACAGCTTGTTGATGGACACTTGGGCTGCTTTCAGATTTTGGCTGTTTGTTTTGTTTTATTTTGTTTTTGAGATGGAATCTCACTCTGTCACTCAGGCTGGACTGCAGTGGTGCAATCTCAGCTCACCGCAACCTCCGCCTCCCAGGTTCAAGTGATTCTCCTGCCTCAGCCTCCTGAGTAGCTGGGATTACAGGCATGAGCCACCATGCCTGGCCAACTTTGGCTATTTTGAATAAAATGGCGATGAACATTGTCATGCAAGTCTTTGTGTAGAGCATGCATGTTCACTGAATCCTTGCAGTAGCTAATAGGTTGGCACTATTGTTATTCCCATTTTACAGATGAAGACACTGAGGCACAGAGGGGGTGAATTCCTAGTCCAAGGCTGCATGCATAGTAAAAGCTGGGGGTAGGATTCTAACCCAGGTTCGTCTGACTGCAGCATATGTATTTTTATTCCCTCACTGTAGTGTCTTTGCACCACAGCTGTTTGGGGCCATTAAGCCTAGGGACAAGTGGGCATCTCCTCTCAATGGCCTGTCAATTCCTAACTGCATTTTAGCTCACGATAGTAGTTGATAATAATGGTAGTGTTGATAATAATGGATTTGAGTCACCACAAAAAAATTCCATCAAACCTGCCTTTATTTTTATCTGTTTATTTTTGAGACGGAGTCTTGCTCTGTCGCCCAGGTTGGAGTGCAGTGGCGCGATCTCGGCTCACTGCAACCTCCACCTCCCTGGTTCAAGCGATTCTCCTGCCTCAGCCTCCCGAGTAGCTGGGATTACAGGCGCCCGCCACGTTGCCTGGCTAATTTTTGTATTTTGAGTAGAGACGGGGTTTCACCATGTTGGCCAGACTGGTCTTGAACTCCTGACCTCGTGATCCCCCCGCCTCAGCCTCCCAAAGTGCTGGGATTGCAGGTGTGAGCCACCACGCCCGGCATCAAACCTGTCTTTAAAGGACAACAGCATTTTGAGGCATTTGAGAGAAATCTCTAGCTAGGGTCATTACAGTAACTAACAGCAAGCCAGCAAGCAAGGAAGCAAACAAAAAGTTTTGCTACCCAAAGCCCTAGTCGCCAGGAAATCTCACATAGTTGTAATTCGTCATCTCCCAGAGAAGCCAGGCACAGAAGGCGTTACTGGATATATAAAATAGTATATAAATAATACATGTATAAGAAACCACTCTGTTCTCTGTAGAGCCAAACAGAATAGGGTTTTGGAGAGTCTGCTGGTTCTCGCTTTGAAAGATGTTGCTAAGCAATGTTGCTAATATTATGGAAAGACAGCTTCCCTCCCGGCTTTTCCACTCAGCCTCAGAAACCCTAGAGTTGGAAGTGGCTTCAGGAGTAGCAGCAGCTGGGGAGGTTTGGTAATCAGTGAGGCGGGGGCCGGGGGACCTTGGGTTGGAGAGGGACTGTGCTGTAGGCCACCCAGCCCTCAGCCTCATCAGCTCCTGATTCTCTGGACTGACTCCTGGGCAGCCTCTATGCAAAATAACACCTCTTCCTGTTCATCAGAAATTTCACACACAGAAGGATCCTTTTGAATTTTTTCACTGTGGGAAGAATTATTGTAGTCATGCAGCTTAGCAAAAATTCAAAAATCCGTAAATGAACTTCAAAAAAGGAAGTATTTTAAATAACTTCAGTAACCCAAGTGATAGATGAAGAACTTCTTTATTCCTCCCTCTACCCACTCTCCGTAATCCCTGAACAGGAAGTCGGCAGGGTTCTGATTGACATCACGTACTGCAGGTTCCACCTTCATGGCTCTGGGTACCAGAGCGCAGGGTGCCCGCCACTGAGTGGGATCTGTGGGTTTCCTCAGCGTGGTTTCCTTTCCTTGGAGCTTGGAAATGCCACACAAGTCACGGAGATCCGTTTCCAAAACCTGAGCCAGTTTAGATCCTCTGCTTAATATGACGTCTGTGGCCCCAGGAAAGTTGGGCTGAGCTGAGGTTTCCCAGGCTTGTCTTTGAGGCCTCCCAGTCCTGGCCTGCGTTTATCATGGAAGGACCCTATTGTGGTGGGATGGACCTCTTGGGGGCTGGTCATGGGTTCTGGGAGGGGATTTTAGAAGCTGGGAGGAGAGTCAGTATGTTGGCAGAGAGTTTTCCTGCATCTCTCTCTTTTCCTTTTTTTTTTTTTTAAATTAGTTATTTATTTATGAGATGGAGTCTTGCTCTGTTGCCCAGGCTGGAGTGCAGTGGCACGATCTCGGCTCACTACAACCTCCGCCTCTGGGCTCCAGCAATTCTCCTGCCTCAGCCTCCCGAGTACCTGGTATTCCAAGCGCCCGCCACCACGCCTGGATGATTTTCGTATTTTTAGTAGAGACGGGGTTTCACCATGTTGGCCAGGCTGGTCTCGAACTCCTGGCCTCAAGTGATTCGCCTGCCACGGCCTTCCAAAGTGTTGGGATTACAGGCGTGAGCCACCGCACCCGGCCCAGCTCTCACTTTTCAAAAATAGAAACTGCTTCCCGACCTCAGATGACTTCAATCTTTCCCTTCCCCCGACGCCTTCCTGCCTCCCTCTTCCCCCTCCTCTGTCTTCCTCCTAAGGGGGCATCCCAGAGACGCAACTGTGCTGTGGCCCAGCAGGGGGCGCTGATGTACCTGCCAAGAGTGGAGGTGTCTTAGCAGCACAGGTGTGAGCGTTCAGCTGTGTGCGAGGGAGCGAGGGAGCTTCCGAGTGATATCCCAGAGCAGGTGTGTGTATGTGTGTACCCTCAAAGGCAGAAGAGAGCGGGGGTGCCGGACCGTCCTGTCCAAGGCTCTGTTTATAACCCTTGCGTTGTTCCAAAGGTTGTGTGGTCCGTGGAATAGCTGGGACCCTGCCCGTGGAGCGGAGGGGCAAGGCGTTTGAAGACATCTGGTTTTCATCAAAGGCCCCACGCTCCTTGCTCCATTGCCCCCCTTGCCCCCATCCACCCCCAATCCCAGCCCAGAACGGTGGCAGTCATTCTGCCCAGCAGTGGGGCGCTGGGAGTTGGTGGCTGGGTGGGGCGAGGAGGTGGCGTCTGCTGCAGGCTGGCTCTCTGACAAGGGGCACGGGGATTGGGGCTGATTCCCGCTTTCTCATGGATATGTCTCCTGGAGCCGGTTCCCAGGCACAGAAGGCCCTTTTCTTCAGGGCCAGGCATGCGTGTCTGTCTGCCTCAACCCACTGGCCCCTCAGGAACGGGCTGTGCAGCTGTCTGCGCTCTGTTCATGATTAACTTCGCTGTCTCCCGCCCCAGGCCTGATTCCCACCCAGGCCCCCTCAGCCTTTGGAGTTCCCCTGGACTGCAAGAGAGACCTGGGCTGGCAGCTGCCTGGCACTTTGTTCTCTGGGACTGTGAGCTTTGGAGGCTGGAACAGGCCATGGAGGTCCTGAGAGCTGGGACGCTGTGGGGCGTAAATTGGGTGAGGTGAGACCTGCAGGAAGACCCCTTCTCTGCCGTCAGAGACTTCTGCCGTCGTCATTTCCTGCGGTCTGCATGTATCCAGCTTTCTCAGCCCACCCCAAAGTGCCTCATGAATGTGGCCTTGGAGCAGAGTAATGTGAAAATTCTTCCCTGTCCGTTCTCTTTCGAACCGTGATTTCTTCAAGAACAGTGGCTTGGTTTGGCGCAGGTGTGTCACTAACACCTAACACTGCCTGCATTTTTTTTTTTTTTTTTTTTTGAGACGGAGTCTCGCTCTGTTGCCCAGGCTGGAGTGCAGTGGTGTGATCTCGGCTCACTGCAACCTCTGCCTCCCGGGTTCACGCCATTCCCCTGCCTCAGCCTCCCGAGTAGCTGGGATTACAGGCACCCGCCACCATGCCCGGCTAATTTTTTGTATTTTTAGTAGAGACGGGGTTTCACCATGTTAGCCAGGATGGTCTCGATCTCCTGACCTCATGATCCGCCCGCCTCGGCCTCCCAAAGTGCTGGGATTACAGGCATGAGCCACCGCGCCTGGCCCGCCTGCTTTTTTAAGGAACGTACTTCAAGCTTAGAGCCTTTGTCAGGCAACAGTATTGAGGCAGAACTTAATAAATTTATGTTTGTTTTCATGGTAGGAAGGGAAAGTGATAATGGATTTTCATTTAGGGTTGCAATAACGTTTTCTTTTAAAATTAAGTAAAGGCGGCCGGGCGCTGTGGCTCACGCCTGTAATCCCAGCACTTTGGGAGGCCGAGACGGGCGGATCACGAGGTCAGGAGATCGAGACCATCCTGGCTAACACGGTGAAACCCCGTCTCTACTAAAAATACAAAAAAACTAGCCGGGCGTGGTGGCGGGCGCCTGTAATTCCAGCTACTCAGGAGGCTGAGGCAGGGGAATGGCATGAACACGGTTGGCGGAAGTTGCAGTGAGCTGAGATCTTGCCACTGCACTCCAGCCTGAGGGATGGAGTGAGACTCCACCTCAAAAAAAAAAAAAAAAAAAAAATTAAGTAAAGGCCAGGCGCGATGGCTCACACCTGTAATCCCAGAACTTGGGAGGCCAAGGCAGGCGGATCACCTGAGGTCAGGAGTTCGAGATCAGCCTGGCCAACATGGCGAAACCCCGTCTCTACTAAAAATACAAAATTAGCCCGATGTGGTGGCGAATGCCGGTAATCCCAGCTACTCAGGAGGCTGAGGCAGGAGAATCGCTTGAACCCAGGAGGTGGAGGTTGCAGTGAGCCAAGACCGTGCCATTGCACTCCAGCCTGGGCGACGAGCAAAACAACGTCTCAAGAAAAAAAAAAAAAAGTAAAAAAGTAAGTTGATGTAATTAAAGCAAAATTATAAACAGCAGAGCAGCATGACACTAAGACAAAGAATTATGAAGGAGGTGGCGTGTGGCCCAATTGTGGGAAGCTTTGGCTGGGCTAACTGCACACACTGGCTGGAAATGGTCTTGTTTTGAGGTTTGGTGTGTGTTAACCCTGTTTGTTTCGGGCAGGGATGGTCTTCCATTTTTCTTTCTTGCCCTGGTCTCTTGCATAAAGCTGGACATACTGTACATGTTTAATAAACGCTGGTGGAATGGGTAAGCCTAGCATTGATGGTTGTTCCAGTCTCTGCTATTGATGGGTTTTCTTGTGCTTTGGGGTTCCCTCTGTGGGGCGTGGGTGTGGCGGGCTGTGGGGGCTGGAGTGGGAGTTAAGAGGGGGAATTGCTGTTTATGCACCAAAGGTGGCGAGCTTGTAGGGCAGGGGCAAAAGGATGGGGCCTCTCACTGCCAGGAAAATTCTACCTCTTAAGAGACTCAGGAGTCAGGGTCTGAGAGGTTACGATTTTCTGGGGGACAGCCTTGTGTTTGCAGCCACACTGGGCTTGTAGAAGGACTTAGAGGGCTGGGAACCCCAGAATAAGAGAATGAATAATGGAACCTGCATGGTGGATTTTGTGCCTTCATCATCCCAATTCCCTGTTGTAGTTGTTTGGAGAGGTGGGGTCTCACTATGTTGGCCAGGCTGGTCTAGAACTTCTGGTCTCAACTCAAGTGATCCACCTGCCTCGGCCTTCCAAAGTGCTGGGATTACAGGTGTGAGCCACCCTGTTACCCACTGTGCACTTGACCTGAACTAGCTCCCACACTCTCACCTGCTGGGAAGGAGGATCAGGCCTTCCGTTGAGGTGCAGCCTTCTGTGTGTGGGTAAAATTCACCCAACGCTAGGATAGACCTAAGCCAGCGCCCTCATCACCTTCCCTGCCATCTAGCTGAAGCGGTCCATCAGCTAACCTGTGGGTCCTCGGGTGCTGTGTGCTATAGCGCGGCGGGAGAGAGGGGAAGAGAAGCTCTGGGCTGCATGCTGCTGGGAGCTCTTCCCTTTTCTCTACCAAGGACACTCATTTTATTCTTTTTCCAGACCAATTCTTAAGTCACTACTGGCATAGTACTTGCAGCCTGCCTAACCGCCAATCCCAGGAGTGGGGCCCGGGTCATTCAAATCTCTAGCTATAAAAAGATGTCCATGGCTATCTATATCTCTGATCCCCCACAACCCCGGCAGGGAGGGGGTGGGGGTGGGGGGTACAAGGCCAATGGTAACGGCTGCTTCATAAATAGACCAGGTGCATTTAAGAACCACCCTGGGGCTCCCTCCCCTCCACCCCAACTCCAGTGCCAGCAGGAAGCTGTGGGCATTCGAGAGGCAGGGCTGAAGCCTCAGGCCCTCGAATTCGTTTGCAGTCCCTCTCCCCTCTCCACCCAGCATGGTCCCCTCCCTGCCTGGATTTTCTGTGTTTGCTTGAACACCAGACTATTAAAAACCAAAAAACAAAACAAAACAACAACAACAAAAAACAAGGCAAATTGCCTCAGGGGGAACCTCTTTGGCCCCAAAGATGGACTAATTGGCTTGTTCTAATTCCTTTCAGCCCCCTGCCCACTTCCTTTTCCCTAGAGGGGCAAAGCTGTGAGTGATGCTTCGGAGGGGTGGGGCGGGAGGGGGCTGGGAGGCTGGGCAGCACCTGGAAGTGGATGAGGGCGATTGTGAGCGAGGCCCCGCGCCGACGGTAGGGACCAGGCCACAGCCCTTTCCCCAGGAGCCGGCGCGACCTTCCGACCTTCCTTTCCGAAGGAGATGAGGCTCGCGCGCGGCTGGCAGGGGCGGGAGGGACCACGCGACGAGTGCGCAGCGGCCAGGCCCGGGTGGGCGCGGGGAGGGCGGAGTGGGGGGCGCCCGGCCCGCCAGGAGGAAGCGGGGTCGCCGTGAAGTTGGTTATTGACCCCGTGTGGAGTCAAACTCCCAGGGCCGGGAGAGCCAGTGTTCGCGGGGAGCCGACCCCAGCCCACCCTGCATCCCAGCTCTGCGATCCTTGCGCCGACTCTGGGGGGAGGCGGGGGCAGAATTCCGCCTCGTTCCTCCCATCCACAAGCTCCCACCCGGGGACCCGGGCCCGGGAGCTGCGAGCCGGGGCGGGCGCCGGGCTCAGGTGCCCCCTGTAAGCGCTGGGCGGCCGGGAGGGGACGGGGACCGCGCGCGGGCAGTTTCGTTTGGACGGAGGAGGACGCGCGTTTCCTCTTGGTGCCTGTTTTCTCTCCCTCTGTTTTAAAAGCAGTGACAGCATCGGGGAAGTATCCGGGGCCGGGCCGGGGAGGGCGGCAGCCGCCTCTGCCTGGGGAGGGAGCTCGGGGCCGCCGGCGGGAGTGCGGGCGGGGACCAGAAGGAGCGGGCGAGGGGAGGCAGGGCCGGGGCCGGGGAGGGCGCCTGGGAGCCGGGCAGGGGGGTCCCGGGAGCGCTGTCCGCCTCCTCCTGCGCTTCGCCCGCTCCCTGTGCCCCGCGTCCTCCACCATCCGGGCGGCCGAGGCCGGGGCGCGGGAGGCGGGGCCGGGGCGGGTCCCGGCGCGGGCGGCGCGTCTGAGCGGGAGCCGGGAGCCGCCGGCCCGGGCCGCGCCCCGAGCGAGCCTCGGAAATGCCCGCGCCGGGGGAGCGGACGGCGGCTGCCCCGCGGGCCCCGAGGAGACGCTGAAGGTCGCCGGGAGGGAGGGGAGAGCGCGCGGTCACCTGACCCCCGGGGCGCACCTAGGCGGGGCGGGGCCCATGCGAGGCGGAGGCCGGGGGCCGTGGCGCGGGCTCAGGGGCCGGGTGCGGAGCGCGCGGAGCCGGGGCTGCGGGGACGCGGGCGGGCGAGGTCGGGCACCGCGGGCGGCCTCGCCATGTCCCAGCCCGCGGGGAGGAGGCATTGCCGAAAGGCGGGGATCCGCGCCGCCGTGGTGCTCATCGGACTCCTGCACAAATCCCGGAGGCAGAATAAAGAGAAAAGGTAAACCCCTGCAGCGCCGGCCCCTTCCCTCCGCTCTCCTGCTGCATGCCAGTTTTCTTTGGGGTGGACTTTTCCGATGGGTGTTTGGTTCCGTGTTGGTTAGAAAAAAGCCTCCTCTCCAGGTACCGTCGCGCGAACCGAGTTCGGAGCTTCGCCCCGGACCCTGGCTGGTGCGAGGAGCCTGGGCAGGACCTTGGCGGAATCGGAGGGCCGCTGGGAGGGCGCATCGGGGTGGATCCCTGACGGAGGGACCCCAAGTCCGTCGCCCCCAGACCCTTTGCAGACCGCGACCCCGTTCCCCAAGCCTGCAGCCGCGGATGCCATTGATCCAGCCCAGGCGGCTCCATGCGCCGGTGTTGCCATTTGCTTCTCTGCAACTTGGCTGAGCCCGCGAGGTGCCTGCCTGGCCGAGATCCGCTTGCTCTGCGCTCGGTGCCGGCAGGCGAGGAGCAAGTTTGGAGGTTGTTCGCTCCCCACCCACCCTTTCGCCCCACCGCCATAGGGTGACTTTGCCTCTTCGCCTTTCTGGCGTTTGTTCTTTCGTTTGCTCCTGGATATTGAAAATAGTTTTCTTTAGCTATTTCAGAGACATTTTGGACGACCTGTGTGGTGGGAGGTGTGGGGTTTGGAGTAGGCAAAGGAGGTTCTGAGGAAGCTTTCTAGGCTGCAACCGCAGCTGCAGGTCTGACATCCACCAGACCCCAAGGAGCTACCAGGCAGGTCGTTGGCACAAAGCCTCCCTGTTCTGCTAGGGTGCATGGCAGAGCCTCCAGCGATGGGGGGAGGGGAGTGTGGAAGCTGACTGCCCACAGAGATGTTGCCGGGATCAGGATTTGGGGTAGCTTCCAGTGACCCTGCTGGATCCTAGTTTCCAGAGGAGTTTTGGAATGGTTAATACCGCACCCTATAAGACACGGGCAGTGGAACCAGAGACACCTGGGGGTGACCAGCAGCCCCTGGATATGCCCACAGGTATGAACGTACCTGGGGTGGTGGTAGGCAGGGAATACGGGGGACTTTGAGAAGCTGGCATGGATTGCCCTTGTGGTGGGTTGTCCCCCATTCCTCTCGTCCCCCCTTCCTATAATGTAGTGTAACAAGATGTTGCCCGCTGCACAGAATGAATTTCCCGTGAAAATGACATAAGGTGGTTCAGCATGAAATAACATTGAGTCACCTAGTGAGAAAGTTCTTCCCTTTTCAGTTCTCTGCGAATCCTTGTGATTTCTTTGAGGGGAAGTTTCAGGTGGGTGCTAGTCTGCCTTTAACACCTTTTAAACACTTGCTAATCTTGCTTTTGTAACTAAGAGAGAGCAGACCTCCGGCTCCCGGTCCTCTGAGTGGGGAACAGTTGCCTGGCTAGAACTTAGGTTGTTTTTGTTTTTGTTTCATTTATTTTTAGGATTCTCTCCTGGTTAATGGCCAGTGGTACTGATTTTTTTCCATTTGTGGTAGTGATATAAAACATCTCTTTAAACATATGAAGTCACAAGAATTAATCTATTTTATTTATTTATTTATTTATTTATTTATTTTTGAGGAGGAGTCTCACTCTGTTAGCCCAAGCTGGAGTACAGTGGCGCCATCTCGGCCCACTGCAACCTCCACCTCCTGGGCTCAGACAATTCTCAGGCCTCAGCCTCCGGAGTAGCTGGGACTACAAGTACCCATCACCACGCCCAGCTAATTTTTTGTATTTTAGTAGAGACGGGGGTTTCACCATGTTGCCCAGGGTGGTCTCAAACTCCTGAGCTCAGGCGATCCACCTGCCTCGACCTCTCAAAGTGCTGGGATTACAGGCATGAGCCACCGTGCCCGGCTGAAGTGAATCTATTTAATAGAAATAGTAGTAATAATAATACAAGTGTTAACAAATATAGTGGAAATACTGCAAGTGGTCTAGGAATGGCTGATGCCAGCGACATGTGTGTCTAGCAGAAGAAGCTGCCGTGGGAACTCTGGAGTGCAATGTTCCAGGGCCTGAGTCCATCTTCCCCTGGACTTGGATTCCCTTCTGTTTTCTGCCCTTCAGCATTTTATCTGTAGAGTGGTGGTGAACAGGTCAACTCTCTAAAGCCAGAAGGATGTATGGCATGGCTGGTCTGAGACAGCCTGGGCCTTCTTTGAGGGCTGGAATGGAAAATGGGCTTGATAGAAAGGCAGATGCATGGGACCAATTCCTGATTCTGAGTATAGAATGGGTGGTGGTTGGGGGGTGGAGAGGAAAAGCCCGCTGCACAGAGAGCGAGAAGTTCTCTTCCTGGCTCATCTGTTGACTGTGGTGTGATGGTAGATTTCATCTCTGGGAACCTCAGTTTCTGCCTCACCACAAAGGGCTGTGAGGCTCAAGTCAGATCATGTGAGTGGAGATAGGACAGAAAGGTACGAAGTGCTGCATAAAGGTAACGGGGGTTTGATCGGAACTGTTCCCCCTCTTCTCTCCCTGAGCCTGTGCTCCTGGTGACCAAGGTCAGATGTCTGGTGGTGACAGCCCCACCAGTAGCAGTCAAGACCAGCCATGCATGGGCCAAGGGGGCAGCCAGGTGGGTCTCAGCCTGGGCAGAACTAGTCTGTGGGTGGTGGGGGCAGGTGCAGTGAGGCCCAGGGAAGGACCCGGATAGGGACAGGGAGGGATTGGCTGGGACCCGGGTGCCCCAGGCCCATGGAGTCCTTTCTTTCTTCCTGAGTGCACTGTGCTCTTGCGTGCAATGCAGGCAGACATAGGTGGCCTTCCCAGCCCCTGGCTTCATCCCATTCTTCTGTCGCTCCAACCATCCTGGTGGCTTTGGCCATGGACTTAACCTACCCAAGGAGAAAGAGTGATTGATTTCATCATGGTGCTAAGTGACCTTTGCTTCCCTCTCTGTATCTGGAGTTTCTTTGTCTCTTTAAGCGTCTGAAATGAGTGCAGCGAACACTATTGACCCTTGCTCTGCAGGTGCTGGTGGCCACGGGAGGCCTGGAGCAGGCTGCAGCTGCCAGCCTCTCTTAAGCATTCCCCATACTCCATGCTGGGCGTTACATTTGATGAGCTCTTCCTTCCACCACCTCTCATCACAAGGTGTGGTCAGGCTCAGGCCCCTTCTTCTCCCAGAAGGCTTGATCCATCCATCGATCTTCCCAGCACCTGTAATTGACAGGCTTGTGCAGATAACACTGTTGGCTCTTAGCCTTAAGGGTTGAAATGGTTGTGTGTGGCTTGCAGGGACCACCCAGTGGTCTTTTTCATCCTCCTGCTCTCTCCAGGCCACTTGGAAATATTGCATATTAGGGGACAGGGAGGTGTGCCAGCCAGGGTGGTCATGAGACAGATGTCCCATATAGTCCCAGAACTAGGAGACTCCCAGCTAGTCTTGGTAGTTCCCAAGAACTGTGCTCCAGGCTCCAACTTCAATTTCCGTTTTCGAGAAATGGGCGTGGTGCTCATCATGTTGGACTTGACCGTGCTCTACAGGAGCTGTGGGGCAGCCTGGAGGTTATGCCTGTTTCTGCCCATCTTTCAGAGTTTCTGGCGCATGGGATCCTGTAAAAGCAGCGGCGTGTCTGAGAGGGGATTGGGTTTGAGCATGGCTCCCAGGAGACACCTGGATGAAGCCTTCCTCAGAGACTGCGGTTTGGAAACCACTTTGATTTTCAGAGCCTGCTTCTTATGGATGTGGGTAGTGGGGAGCTTGGCTCCCTGAGGGGGAAAACAGGCAGCTTTGCTGGGAAGGACGGAGGCCGAGGAACACAATCAAAATATGTATGTTCTTGGCCGGGCGCGGCGGCTCACGCCTGTAATCCCAGCACTTTGGGAGGCCGAGGTGGGTGGACCACCTGAGGTCAGGAGTTGAAAACCACCCTGGCCAACATGGCAAAAACCTGTCTCTACTAAAAATGCAAAAAGTAGCTGGGTGTGGTGGCGTGCACCTGTAATCCCAGCTATTCAGGAGGCTGAGGCAGGACAACTGCTTGAACCCGGGAGGCTGAGGTTGCAGTGAGCTGAGATTGCGCCACTGCACTCTAGCCTGGGCAACAGAGCGAGACTCTGTCTCAAAAAAAAAGGTACGTTCTGAAAGATGTGGATAAAGTCAGTGTGGCCTTGGGTGTGACTTTCTGAACTGGAGAGAGGTCATTTAGCATGAATGAAAACAAGTCCACTTCTTACGGTGGGTAGTTATTTTGAGACAGCTCCCATCATGGAGTTTATGAGGAGGAAGATATGGATTCTCTCATCATTTAGCAAATTCTGGCAGGCTGTCAGGGGAGAGCTCGAATCTGATGAATGTGACCCCTTTGTTGTGGAGTATCATACCTGGTGGGTTATTCCTGGGTAGAAAAAGCCTATCGCAATTCTTTTTAAAAAAAATTTTGTTGTGAAAATTCTCAAGCATACACAAAAGTAGAGAGAATAGGGTAACATAATACCTAGTTTCAGCCATTATCAACTTACTGCCCCAATCTTTTTTCATTTATGTACCAATGCACTCCTCCACAAGATTATTTTTTTGAAGTAAATCTCAGGTACTAGATCATTTCATTCTTAAATATTTCAATTTGTATCTTAAAGATAAGAATTATTGGCCAGGCACGGTGGCTCACTCCTGTAATCTCAGCACTTTGGGAGGCCGAGGTGGGAGGATCACCACTGGAGCCCAGGAGTTCGAGACCAGCCTGGGCAATATGGTGAGACTCATCTCTACAAAAAAAAAATAAAAAAACATAGCTGAGCATGGTGGCATGTGCCTTTGGTCCCAGCTACTCGGGAGGCTGAGGCATGAGAGTTGCTTGAACCCAGAGGCAGAGGTTGCGGAGAGCCGAGATAGAGCCACTGCACTCCAGCCTGGGCAACAGAAAAAAAAAAAAAAGTTAAGAATTCTTAAAAAAAACCCATAACACTACCATTATTATACCCTCTAAATTAACAGTGATTTCTTAATACCATATTTAGTCAATATTTGAATTTCCCCAGTTGTCTCGTAAAAGTTTTCAAAAGTTTTTTTGAGTCAGAATTCAAACAATACTATGTGATGGGTGATGTGTCTCTTAATCTGTATTTTCCTCCAACTCTTTTTTTTTTTTTGAGACAGGGTCTTGCTCTGTCACCCCGGCTGGAGTGCAGTGGCACGATCTCGGCTCACTGCAACCTCTGCCTCCCGGTTTCAAGCCATTCTCGGGCCTCAACCTCTCAAGTAGCTGGGATTACAGGCGCCTGTCACTACGGCCGGCTAATTTTTGTATTTTTAGTAGAGATGGGGTTTTACCATGTTGGCCAGGTTGGTCTTGAACTCCTGGCCTTAAGTGATCCACCCACCTTGGCCTCCCAAAGTGCTGGAATTATAGGATACATGAGCCACCCTGCTCGGCCCTTTCAACTCTTTTAAAAAATTTTTAATTTAATTTTTTTGGAGATGTGGTCTCACTCTGCCACCCAGGGTGGAGTGCAGTGGTATGATCTTGGCTTACTGCAACTTCCGCCTCCTGGACTCGAGTGATTCTCCCACCTCAGCCTCCCAAGTAGCTGGGACTACAGGTGTCCGTCACAACACCCAGCTAATTTTTGTACTTTTTGTAGAGATGGGGTTTCATCATGTTGCCCAGGCTGGTCTCGAACTCCTGGACTCAAGTGATCTGCCCACCTCGGCCTTCCAATGTGTTGGGATTATAGGTGTGAGCCGCTGTGCATGGCCCACCCAACTCTTTTTTTCTTACAATTTATTTATTGAAGAAACTGGACTGTTTGTCTTGTGGAGTTTCCCACAGTCAGGATTTTGTGAATGGCATCTCCTGGTGTTATTTAACATGTTCTGCTGTCCCCTGTGTTACCTGTAAGTTGGTATTTAGTTCTAGAGGCACAATCAGATTTGTTTTTTGTTGTTGATTGCTTGTTTTTGTTTTTTGGCAAGATCATTCCATTAGTAGTTGTGTAGTTGTCTCTTTTTGCGACATTAGCCATTGTTGATTGATTTGTTTCTAGGGTGTGAACCTGGTATTGGGAGGATACCTGTGTCCTGCCATTGCAGGCAGCCCCACGAGCTGGCTGGACATGAGGACTGTGCCTGGGGTTTGTCCAGAATTCTGGCCTTGCAGTCCCAGAGTCCCAGAGCTGGAAGGGGCATGAGACAGGAGCCGATCCACTCCCTGGTCCCAGAACAGATGGCTGCTTGTTCTCTCCTTAGGAGGCAGCTGGGTCCTGCCCTTTCTGGAAGGGCCTGTCTCCTGTCCTCTTCTGTCTGATGTTTGAATGACACCCGGTGGGCTGTCGTTGCTTTAAAGAACAAAAACCTCCCTTTAGCCAGCTTCCCGCTATTCACTTCACCAAAGGTCTAAGGCCTTAGACCGTTCGAGTTGAAGGGACGGAATGTGAGGCGCAAATGAGTTTAATTCCTCCTGAGCCACTATTTTAATCTCCTGCTTGGTCTCCTGGCTTCTAGTCTCCCTTATCCTCTCTCCTTATGGTGGCCAGAGTGGAGTTTAAAACATTCAAATAGAACCAGGTCTCTCTCCTATGGAAAGCTCTCCGTAGACTTTCCATTATACTTATTTATCTTTTTTTTTTTTTTTGAGACAGCATCTTGGTCTGTCACCCATTCTGGAGTGCAGTGGCGCGATCTCAGCTCACTGCAGCCTCCGCCTCCTGGGTTCAAGCGATTCTCCTGCCTCAGTCTCCCAAGTAGCTGGGATTACAGGCACGCACTACTGCGGCTGGGTAATTTTTTTATATGTTCAGTAGAGATGGGGTTTCACCATGTTGGCCAGGCTGGTCTTGAACTCCTGGCCTCAAGTGATCCTCCTACCTCAGTCTCCCAAACTGTTGGAATTACAGGTGTGAGTCACCGCGCCTGGCCGACTTTCCGTTATACTTTAAATGAAATCCCAACTCCATAGTCTGGCCCACACCCCCTGCCTGCTTCTCTGACCTCACCTCCCACCTTGTCGTCCTTTCCTCCCAGTGATCACCATGATTCTGTTGCGGAGGCCTCCTTTCCACACCTGGAACATGGCAGGCTCGCCCCTGCCACAGGCCCTTTGCACCTGCTGTTTACAGTGAGCTCATTGGCTGGTGCTTCCTCATCACCGGACTCTTCACTCACATGGCATCTCTTCCAAAAGACCTCCCCTGACGGTCCAATCTAAGCAGCTCCCTCCAGTCATTACTGCTTTACCCTGCTGTATTTCCTCCATGGTACTCCTCATTTACTGATCATATCTAGTGTGTGCAATAAATAGTTGATTGGCTGTTTCCTCCCCTAGAATGGGAACTGTTTCAGAGCGGGAACTTTGCCTTCTTTACCTCTGGGTCTCCATTGCCCAGAATAGGAGATGCTCAGTAAATATTTGCTGAGTGAATTGATGGAAGCCCAAGAGGCCTCCTGGCTCCCCCAAGTAGAACGTGCCCATTGCCTGTTTCTCTGGGGTCTTTTTTTTTTTTTTTTTGAGACAGAGTCTCACCCAGGCTGCAGTGCAGTGGCGTGATCTGGGCTCACTGCAACCTCTGCCTTCCAGGTTCAAGCCATTCTCCTACCTCAGCCTCCCAAGTAGCTGAGATTACTGGTACCCACCACCATGCCCAGCTAATTTTTGTATTTTTTTGGGGGGGAGGACGGAGTCTTGCTCTGTCGCCCAGGCTGGAGTGCAGTGGCGCAATCGCAGCTCGCTGCAAGCTCCGCCTCCCAGGTTCATGCCATTCTCCTGCCTCAGCCTGGGCCCTCCTCCCGTGCTGAGTAGCTGGGACTACAGGTGCCCGCCACCATGCCCGGCTAATTTTTTGTATTTTTAGTAGAGACGGGGTTTCACCATGTTGGCCAGGCTGCTCTCGAACCCCTGACCCCAGGTGATCCACCCACCTTGGCTTCCCAAAGTGCTGGGATTACAGACGTGAGCCTCCATGCCTGGCTCCCTGGGGCCCTTTTAATACTCAGTGCCCTTTTTTTGTCTGAGATTGGGGACTGTCTCCCTTCTCTCTCCTTTCTTTCCTTCTGGAAGAGATTTTGTAGAGAATTGCAAATGATCACTTGCCCGTGTGTAGCTCTGTCATTATGCCTTGCCTCTGCATAGCTTTGGGACCCATAGATGTGAGAGGGACCAGGCTCAGCCATGGCCATCCTGAAGCTGGGGCCAGGAGCCAGGGCTCTTCTTGACTCTGCGTTCCTAAGTCTTGGGTCCTGGAACTGCCGCCTGATTGGCAGAGGCAGCCTCCCTTCATTTATGCCAAAGAGGGGCAGTGGGTGTCTGAATTAGTGGACAGTCGCCATTAGCCAATATATATATTTTTCTAAATGCAGTTTTATCTCTTTGGAGCTTGTGTGGTGCACAGATGGCTGCTTACCAGGATGTTGCCAAATAGAGGGCTTGTCAGGCCTGTTCGGTGAAATCAACGAAAAGCACTTCTGTTCAGACGGGGGCTGCTGAAGGGCCCAGGAAGTCTCTCAGTCATTTTAAGCAGATGAAGCACCCCCACGCCCCCCAACTCCCTGCCCCTCAACAAACTCAGTTTCTTTGCCTACTGAATCCATAAAAAGTAAGTGAGGTAGGCAAGATGATTTCAGGTGGACAAGTGCTTTTTATTTTAATAGCTACTTTAAGAAATGAATCCTGGCAAGTGATACTGGTTTTCCGTGTATGATAGTTACATAACATTAGAAAACCCGAATATGGGCTGTGCACAGTGGCTCACGCCTGTAATTCCAGCACTTTGGGAGGCCAAGGCGGGCGGATCACTCAAGGCTGGGAGTTCGAGACCAGCCTGGCCAACGTGGCGAAACCCCGTCTCTACTAAAAATAAAAAATTAGCTGGGCGTGGTGGCGTGCGCCTGTAATCTCAACTACTTGGGAGGCAGAGGCAGGAGAATTGCTTGAACTGGGGAGGCAGAGGTTGCAGTGAGCCGAGATTGCACCACTGAACTCCAGCCTGGGTGACAAAGCCAGACTCTGTCTCAAAAAAAAAAAGTAAAGTCAGGCCCATCACTTTAGGGATTCCACTAAGAGTGTCTGGGTGGTGCCCGGGGTACCCTTTATACCCATGGCAGAAGGAAGAACATGGCTGGTATTTCATAAGCTGAGATTTCTGAGTGCGGGGGTCCTGGTTGAACCCTGAAGAGGGTCTCGAAGAATCCAAGCTCATTTCTAGGGGTGAGTACACTTGATCAACCTTCCCTTCTCCTTCCAGGCAGACTAGTGGGAACCTGGAGCAGACGCTGTGTTTATTCAGTGCCCTTGGAGCAAGGGTGGATTGAAAAATTGTCACTTGCTTTTAAGCTTATCAGTTATGAACACTGTGTTTCATGAAGGCTGGAGCTCCAGCCGAGTCCTTGCCAGAGTCCTCCAGGGCTGGGCAGCCTGGCTGGGAGCTGGGGACGCCTCTGGAGACATGTCGGCCCCATGTGTGTCCTGAGACAGCTGACCTTGCCTTATGGTTAATCCATTTCTCCAAAGGCAGGAGTTGCGGGGGGCCTGTGGATGAGAGCCACCCCCTCCCTTCTTTCCCCCTCTTCTGCCTTTTTCTCTTTCTTTACTGTAAAGATCTTTATCAGTCACACTGAATGCTGTGTGGCAGGATCAGGGCACTGTGATGATACCTGTTGTCAAGAGGGCTTACTCTGGGGGGTAAAGCAACTTGTAAGAACCCCATAAGGGAGGCATCTCTCTTGTCTTTGGTTGATGGATGGGGCTGAGTTAAGAGTCTAGTAAGAGTGGAGGTAGGGCCGGGCACGGTGGCTCACACCTGTAATCCCAGCGCCTTGGGAGGCCAAGGCAGGCGGATCACCTGAGGTCGGGAGTTCGAGACCAGCCTGGCCAACATGGTGAAACTCCGTCTCTACTAAAAATACAAAAATTAGCCAGGCGTGGTGGTGGGTGCCTGTAATCCCAGCTACTCAGGAAGCTGAGACAGGAGAATCACTTGAACCCGGGAGGCGGAGGTTGCAGTGAGCCGAGATCGCGCCACTGCACTCCATCCTTGGCCACAAGAGTGAAACTCTGTCCCCCTCAAAAAAAAAAAAAAAAACAGTGGCGGCGGGAGCCCCCTGGTTCCTCACCGTCTTGTCCCGTACGTAGCAGCACGCCATCCTGACTGTGGAGAGTGCAGACAGCAGCAGCCCTGCCACCTAGGAGCTTGCAGTCTGAGGCGGAGGTGGGGAGTGGGCCCCTGCAGACTCCTCATATGGTTAGGAAGCCTGTCCTCTGGACCAGACACAGTCCTAGGTGCTGAGGACGCAGCAGTGGGCAGCAGAGAAGCAAAGCCCTGTCTGGCTGGAGCGTCCATGCCTGACGGGTGTTATTCTGCCCACATACTTTGTTTTTTCCTTTGGAGCTGATATTTTAGAATTGGAAGATTCCACATTGTGAATCTGTTTTTCAGTCTTGAGAAATCAGAAGCTCTGGGAACACTGGCTGGACTGGCCTTCCCTCATTACACCTCAACTTCTAGCTACCCGTTCAGTACAGGGCTGGTAGCCTCCTGCTCACTGCAGCCCACCTACACCTGGCCACACCTTTGCTACCTGCCCCTTCCCTGAAGGACGGGACGTACGGTGTGGGGAGCAGGAGGCTGGGGGTTGGGAGCTCTGGGTGTAACCCTGTGAACACAGAGGCTGGGGGTTGCATCCCAGTCCTGTGCGTCCTTTGGGACTTCTTGGTCTTGGCAGATCCATTGCGATGAGAAAGGAGGGGTCCCGGCAGCCTAGCGGGGCGCCCTGTGGGAGCTGGGCTGCAGAATGGCCACTGTGGATTTGCCTTCAAGTATTCCTCCTCCCTCCCTCTCCTGAATTACCTCCAAACGAAATGACAGAAGTTATGAGAGGCTGCGCGTCGCAGTACAGAAACTCAGGAATAATGTGAGAAGGGACAGAGACAGAAACACTCGTGGATCCCCGCTCTGGGCCTGCACCTGCCTGGTACTTAAGCTTCACTTACCTCATTTCATTCTCTGCAAGACACTGATGATCATTATCTTCATTCTTCATAGAGGAGAAAGCTGAGGTTCAGAAGGGATGGCGTCTCCAATGTCACCTAGGTCGTATAACAGAGCCGGGATTCCAATCTGTCTGGTGCCAAATTCTATGCTTTTTCTCCCACCACCAATTATATGGTGACCCTGGCTGAGGTACTTAACACCCCCGTGCTACAGTCCAATGAAGTAGATTGAAGTGCAGCTCAGAGAGACCAGGTGTCCTGGTCAAGACTCCAAAACTCTGTTTTGGGTCTCCTGTTAAGGAGTTAAGAACTCTGGCACCCTAGAACATTCTGGTTGTTTTTAAAGGAAGGGACCAGATGGGTCTCTGGAACAGCTGGGCTTCTTTTGAATGCTTAGCCTGAGCTAAGGGGAGCGTGGAGCCGAGAGCAAGGAAAGGTCTGTCCTGTCAGGCGTCAGATAAGCTGAAAGGTCTCCTGGCTGCTGCCCTCACGAATGAGAACAGAAATTCTCACTTCTCGATATGAACAGGAAGGTCCCGGCTGCAGCCTGGGTTACCTGTGCCATCTGTATTTTAACAGAACGTCTATTTTAATAAGATCTTTGAGATGCACAGACAGAAGCAGCATGTAAATCAACAGGTCACTGAAACAGGCCATCTGAAAACGAGATCTGCAAATGTGCCAGGAAGGGCTTTTGAGAGTGACAGCAATGAATGCCCCTTATGGATGGCCAGAAGGTCCCCCAAGGGTACGGCCACATGGAGGCAGGACTCAGCCGTGGTGCAAGTGATGGGAACCGAGATGCCTGGCTTCCACGTCGCAGCTCCTCTGACCCCCAGCCCTCTTCTAGAAAGGGCTGCCAGCCCTCTTGGTGGCATCTGCCCCCCTCTTTCCCCTCCATGAATGCAAATGCAGGCTGCAGTCCCTCCTTAAATGGATTGTGTCCCAAACGTTCATTCACTCATTCAGTTCACCTTCATCAATATGCGGGTGCCCTCCCTGCCTCCAGCAGCCCATGCTCCTGAAGCAGAGATCAACCATGGAATGTGAATCCAAGACAGAAGAGGGAGGTGTGGAGAAGAGGTGTGGGGAGCCCTGGAGGTCAGAAGAAAGGGGGGCCGCCCAAGGAAGGCTGCCTGGAGTTGGTGGCATTTGAAGTGGGCCTCGGAGACTGGACAGGATGTCTGAAGGGAGAGATGGAGTGGGAAGCACATCCCCAAAGGAGACAGTGGAAGACAAGGGGCCAAGATAAAAAAAACAGGGGCCCGCTCAGATCCCACCTTGGCTGTGGTGTGGATTCCCTGCTGGGGAACGTGGAAGATAAGGCTGTTAGGGCGGCCTGGGGCCGTTTCGTGTTAGGTGTTGAATGCTGGGGAAAGAAGGGCAGGTCAGGCCGTGGGAGGCTTCCCTGCTCCCTGCCTCCCCTAGACTCAGGGCAGTTGGTACCCCAGTTAGAATACAAAAACAGAGTCAGTCAGTGTTATACATGAAACAATTCTGTAACATTTGTGTTATTGTGATTTTTATTAAATAGAGGTTTGGGGCCCGAGGGCCTTTGTGTTGGTGAGGCAGTAGATAATACCCCCAAATGTCCCTTCTGATTGGTAATTTATTTTATTTATTTATTTTATTTTATTATTTTTTGAGGCAGCGTCTCCCTCTGTCGCCAGGCTGGAGTGCAGTGGTGCGATCTCGGCTCACTGCAGCCTCCGCCTCCCGGGTTCAAGCGATTCTCCTGTCTCAGCCTCCCGAGTAGCTGGGATTACAGGTGTCCGCCACCAAGTCCGGCTAATTTTTATGTTTTTAGTAGAGATGGGGTTTCACCACGTTGGCCAGGCTGGTCTCGAACTCTTGGCCTCAAGCGATCTGCCTGTCTTGGCCTCCCAAAGTGCTGGGATTACAGGTGTGAGCCACTGCACTCGGCCTATTTTATTTTTTATTTTAGAGATGGAGTCTCACTCTGTCACCCAGGCTGGAGTGCAGTGGTACAATCTCGGCTCACTGCAACCTCCACCTCTCAGGTTCAAATGATTCTTCTGCCTCATCCTCCCAAGTAGCTGGGATTACAGGTGCCCACTGTCATGTCTAGCTAATTTTTGTATTTGTAGTAGAGACGGGGTTTCACCATGTTGGCCAGGCCGGTCTCGAACTCCTGGTGTCGTGATTCCCCTTGCCTTGGCCTCCCAAAGTGCTGGGATTACAGGTGTGAGCCACCGTGCCCGGCCTCTGATTGGTCATTTAGCTGATTTAGTCAAGAAACTTTTGGTTTGAAGTGACAAGCCCCAATTCAAATTAATGTAAAGAAAAAATGAAGCTTTGGGGTTTAGGTAACTGGAAGGTTCAAGGGGGACGGATTCAGGCCTGGCTGGATCGAGAGCTCCAGTGGGGTCGTTGGACACTGGTTCTTTCACCCCGTCTCTAGGCTGTGCCTTCCTTTGGGTTGCCTTCCTCCTCAGGTACCTTATCCACGAAGATGGACGATGGCTGCCGTGGGCTGACCTTCTACCCACTTAGCAATACCAACAGGAAGAGCAAATCTGTTTCCCAATCATTTCAGCAGATGTCCCAGGGATGGCTCACCCTGGACAGAAAGTGAGTCACATACGCATCCCTGAACTTTGGCCAGAGGGGTGGGATACACTGATTCATGAAGTCTAGGTCTTACGCCCACCCCTGGTTCCCGGGATACAGGGACTTGGCTGGGAGTATAGGAGGGATGGGTCACCTAAGGAAACCTGGCGTGTTGCTCTCAGAAGCTCAGGGGATGGAAGCTGGACAGTAAAAATGCCAACAGCTGTCCACTCTGCTGGCCCTAGTGGCTTAGTTGATGCTGATCTTGGCACGGTCTCGTCAACTTGGCTGGTGGCTGCAGCTGCTGGTACCCTCCCAGACGCAAGGAGGCTTCCTTCTGTCTTGGCTGGATGAGGTGTGCTTTCTTTTTCACGGATGCAGCTCGCGGGATCCCCAAGCCTTTGGTAGTAAACGCAGTTCCTGGGCTGTCTTTTCTCTGAGTCCATTCTGAACATCAAAGCGTTCAGCCTGTGACCGCGCTGGACATGGTCTGAGAGGACAGCCTGGCTTTGCTCGGGGTTGGCTCTCGGCTCTGGGATTGGATAATGTGTCCCCTTCCTGTTTTGCTTATGCTTTGTGGCACCCAGCTGCCCTCCACCCCAGCAGGTCCGGATTCCTTGAATACAGATTGCCCCTCCTTCCAGACGTCTGGCCAGTGGATGCTTTTGGTTACGAGGCCCTGGCTGAGAGAAGGGCTGGCCCTCTGCTATCCATCCCCCTGGTGGAGGGCCAGGCCCAGAGGAAGTCTCAGAGGTCTTAGAGATAGGCACCTCTAGATGGCAAAAACACGACTGCAGAAGGGCAGAGGAGCGGCCTCAGGAAAAACCCAGGGGGATATATGATCTTGAATGTACATGGTGTTGAAACTGCGGCCCTTGGTTTTCCCATGTGTGAAATGCGACTAAGACTAATGAAAGTCTTTTATGTGTGTAGGCAAAAATCTTATTTAGCAATTCCTCTACCAGGTGCAATTTTTTTTTTTTTTTTTTGAGATGGAGTCTTGCTCTGTCACCCAGGCTGGAGTGCGGTGGCACGATCTCAGCTCACTGCAAGCTCCACCTCCCAGGTTCAAGCTATTCTCTTGCCTCAGCCTCTCGAGTAGCTGGGATTACAGGCATGTGCCACCACGCCTGCCTAATTTCTGTATTTTTAGTAGAGACGGGGTCTCACCATGTTGGCCAGGCTGGTCTCGAACTTCTGACCTCAGGTGATCCGCCTGCCTTGGCCTCCCAAAATTCTGGGATTACAGGTGTGAGCCACCGTGCCCGGCCAGAACAGATAGTGTTTGATTCCACTTTGTCTGTGTCTGTTTGAGCTGCTATCACAAAATACCATAGACTGGGTGGCTTAAACCGACATTTACTTCTCCCACTTCTGGAAGCTGGAAAGTCCAAGTTCAGGGTACTGGCAGGTGGGGTGTCTCATGAGGGCTCAAATCCTGCATCACAGACAACCGTCTTCTCGCCGCGTTCTCACATAGCGAAGGGGCAAGGGAGTTCTCAGGGGCCTCTTTTCCAAGGCACTGATTCCATTCATGAGGGCTTCACCCCTCCTGACCCAATCACCTCCCAAAGGCCCCTCTTCCTCATACCATGGCAGTGTTAGTTAGGATTTCAACACAGAAATTTTAAGGGGTGCACAAATATAGTCTATAGTCTATCTACTCCTATAGTGTACAGTATGCTTATATGAGGCACCTAGAATAGGCAAATTCCTAGGGGCAGAAAGTAGAATAGAGGTTGCCAGGTGTTGGAGGGAAAGGGAATTTTTGTTGAATGGGTACAAAGTTCCTGTTCGGGATGATGATAAAGTTCTGGAAATGGACAATGGGGTTAGTTGTACAACGATGTAAATGCCACTGAATTGCAAACTTAAAAAGGGGTAAAATGATGAAAAAAAAACCTAAACAAACTTTATGCAAAACCTTAATATGTACAATAGAAAAAGCGTTCCTCTGGTTGAAGATGGGGTGGGCTGGCTGGTGGTTCTCGCCTGGTCTCTGTGAATGCTCAGCTGAGTTGGGAACCAAAGTGCCTTGCGGACTCCAGGGAAGCAGCAGCCCTCCCTTCCCCAACAGCCCACGTTCTGAAGTTGAAGGTGCCTCAGGGCTCTGTCCTGCCCAAGCTGACACCCCCACTGAGGGTCACGTGTTGCTGGGGAAGGTCAGGTCCCAGGAGCAGGTGCGGGCAGCGCTGGGCCACCTTCTGCGAGCTCCCTTCTCATCCTGACATTTCCCTTTCCTGCAGTCTTGGGCTCATGGCCAGCCATCGGCCAGCACCCTATGGCGCTCTCCTAGGAGGCTGATCTGGTGAGCGGGGACATATAGGGGGCAGCAAGTGGCCCAGGTGGAACGTGGCTCCGGGCCACGTGAGTGGAGGGCTTGAGTTTTGTGACCACAATGTGGATGCCCTCTGTGACCTGCTGGCCTGCTTTGAGATGGGCAGCAGCTACTCCAGGGTGCGTTGACCTGCAGAGCAGGCCTCAGGGGTGGGAATCTGTACGGCCCCTGACCCCGGCACGGCCTCAGAACCTTCCTCAGAGTGCACTCTGTGCTGCTGCTTGACAATCTTTTTTTTTTTTTTTTGGAGATGGAGTCTCACACTGTCACCCGGGCTGGAGTGCAATGGTGCAATCTCGGCTCACTGTAACCTCCCGCCCAAGTTCAAGGGATTCTCCTTGCCTTAGCCTCCAGAGTAGCTGGGATTACAGGCGCTCACCACCACACCTGGCTAATTTTTTTGTATTTTTAGTAAATATGGGGTTTTACTATGTTGGCCAGGCTGGTCTCAAACTCCTGACCTCGTGATCTGCCTGCCTCGTCCTCCCAAAGTGTTGGGATTACAGGCATGAGCCACCGTGCCCTGCCTGACAATCTGGTTTTTGAAAGAAATGTTTATTATATTTTAAAAATCCTTGTTCCTTGCAGAAAATTTGGAAAACACAGAAAAGCACAAAGATTAAAATAAAAATCACCTTCAGTCCCAGAAGGGAGACTGTAGAGATATTAACGTTTAATATTTTTTTGTGGTCTTTTTTTTCTATGCAAAAGCACACCCTCTCACGTAATATACTTACATCTGCATCTACGTCTGTTTCTCTGTATTGTCACAAAGGCGGGATTATACTTTAGGTACAGTACATTAGTCAAGACCCTTGGTGGCAAGTGACAGAGGCCCATCTTGAATTAGCCAAACAAAATAAGGGGGTTTATTGGCTGGGGTAACCCATCTGTGGAAAGCGTTGGGCCTAAGGAACAGCTGGATCCAGGGCCATTGGCAGAACTCCTCTCTGTCTCGTCACTGTGTCTCTTTGTGTTGGCTTCATTCTCTTGGGCCATCTGTCTCCATGATGTTGGATCCATGGTTGTAGATCCTTGTGGGCTAAACATTTCATTTTATTTTATTATTATTCTTCTTCTTTTGAGACAGAGTTTCACTCTTGTCACCCAGGCTGGAGTGCAGTGGTGCGATCTTGGCTTACTGCAACCTCCGCCTCCTGGGTTCAAGTGATTCTCCTGCCTCTGCCTCCCAAGTAGCTGGAATTCCAGGCATGTGCCGCCACACCTGGCTAATTTTTGTATTTTTAATAGAGACGAGGTTTCACCATGTTGGCCAGGCTGGTCTTGAACTCCTGACCTCAGGTGATCCACCCACCTCGGCCTCCCACAGTGCTGGGATTACAGGCATGAGCCACTGTGCCCAGCCAAGGGCTAAACATTTTAATGGCTGAATTTCCCCCAGAGAGGAAGGAAAGCTCCTTTCCAACAGCTCTGGTTAGATACATTCCAGGGAGGAGTTCTGATTGGCCTGGATTGTGTGTCCATCTCAGTCCCTATGTGCAGGGGTGGGAGCGGGGAGCCATGATTGGCCCAGGGAGAGTCAGGGGCGCACTCTGGTCAGAGTGGTGTTGTGTTACAAGAGTCCTGTCCAGCGCGAGAGGGGCAGTTCCCTAAAGCAGAGGTGGGGAGCTTGATTACAGAGGAGGGAGAGGCAACAGCGGGTAGGGCCAGCAAACACCATAGACAAAAGCTGCTTTGGAGTTGGTGCCAGCCACGGGGGTGCGAGCACGGTGTGTTGGGTGAGCACGTGGACCCTCACCTTCATGCTGATTTCATTGGGGTTCAATTGGTACCATCCCATGGGCAGTACAGTCTGGCAATAGCTATCTCTCCATTATCCATGCCTATCCTCTTTGACCCAGTGAGCCACCTTTGGGGATCTGTCAGATGTGCATCTTTCCACACACGTGGAATGACGTAGAATGAGGTCATTCACGGCAATATTATTTGAAATAGCAAAACACTGGAAACAACCAAATCCCTATTCATAGTGAACTGGCTGCCTAAATTATTTCACATTCATGCCATGGACTAACTACTTAAAATAGAATGATGAGGCCAGGCGTGGTGGCTCACGCCTGTAATCTCAGCGCTTTTGGAGGCTGAGGTGGGTGAATCACCTGAGGCCAGGAGTTCGAGACCAGACTAGCCAACATGGTCTCTACTAAAAAATACAAAAATTAGCTGGGTGTGGTGTTGCACACCTGTAATCCCAGCTACTCGGGAGGCTGAGGCAGGAGAATCGCTTGAACCCAGAAGGTGGAGGTTGCAGTAAGCTGAGATTGCACCATTGCACTCAAGCTTGGATGACAGAATGAGCCTCTGTCTCAAAAAAAAAAAAAAAAAAAAAAAAGGTGAAGCTGTCTGTGTAACTGCATCAGCCTAAAATGAGTGACAGAAAGACCAGTTCTCCAAAACAAAGAGTTTCTTTGGGAATAGTAAGGGGTTGCAATCTGAGGTGTCCATGCTCTGATGGACCATAGGCACATCTGAGGGGACTGGGACAAGGGGAAGCTTTTAGAGGAAAAAGAAGGTCATATAAGCTGTTTTGAAACAAAGACCATTGGTTACAGAGGCTTATCACAGGAGGGGGCTTTTGTTCTTGGTGGTATTGGCTGCTGCTAGGAGAGGGTCTTCACAGAAGTGGCTTAACTGGAAAGTTCCAGCAGGGACAGCCCTTCCCGGCAGTTTCTGTTACCCGCAGGCATACGTGAGGGCCTTTTCTTCATGGCTTCCTTTTGTTAGGATTTGACATAAGCCACTCCATTTTTGATACTGACAACTTTCACAATTGATGGAAAGTTCTCCCTAGATTTTTTTTTTTCAAAGACAAAGTTTTGTTCTGTCACCCAGGCTAGAGTGCAATGGTGTGAACACTGCAGCTTTGACCTCCTGGGCTCAAGGGATCCTCCTGCCTCAGCCTCCCCACAGGTGCACGCTACCATGCCTGGCAAAGTTTTTGTAGAGGTTGGATCCCACTTTGTTGCCCAGGCCTGGTCTCAAACTCTTGGGCTCAAGCGATCCTCCAACCTCAGCCTCCCAAAAGTGGGACTGTAGTAAAAATACAAAAATTAGCTGGGTGCGGTGGTGGGTGCCTGTAATCCCAGCTGCTTGGGAGGCTGAGGCATGAGAATCGCTTGAACCCGAGGGGCGGAGGTTGCAGTGAGCTGAGATTGCGCCACTGCACTCCAGCCTAGGGGACAGACTGAGACTCTGTCTCAAAAAAAAAAAAAAAAGGAAAATAGTACTTCATCTTTGTGTTGTGTTGGCTTGTATTTGCATAAAGAAGCTGCAGTAGGCTGGGTGCAGTGGCTCATGTCTGTAATCCCAGCACTTTGGGAGGCTGAGGTGGGCAGATTGCTTGAGCTCAGGAGTTCGAGACCAGCCTGGCCAACATGGTGAAATCCCATCTCCTCATCTCTAACAAAAATACAAAAAAAAAAAAAAAAAAAAAAAATTAGCCGGTTGGGGCAGGGCATGCCTGTGGTTCCAGCTACTTGGGAGGCTGAGGTGGGAGGATCGCCTGAGCCCAGGAGGTGGAGGTTGCAATGAGCTATTTTGCCACTGCATTCCAGCCAGGGTAATAGAATGAGACCCTGTCTCAAAAAAAAAAAAAAAAAAGCAGTAGCTGCTGCAGAAAGGTGTGTAAAGATCATTTCACAGGCTGAATAAGTGGACAGATTGGGACAAGGATAAGACAAAATAGGCCTTCTAATAATTTTGGCTTTTGAGCCCTGCTAATGTATTCCTCATTCAAAAGTCAACAGACCAGTTTCCTTTTGGGGTGATGAAAAAGTTATGGAATTAGTGGTGGTGGTTACATAACATCGTGAATGTACTTAATGCTACTGAATTGTATACTTTATTATTTATTTATTTATTTATTTTTGAGATGGAGTTCCGGTCTTGTTGCTCAGGCTGGAGTGCAATGGCACGATCTCAGCTCACTGCAACCTCCGCCTCCCGGGTACAAGTGATTCTCCTGCCTCAGCCTCCCGAGTAGCTGGGATTACAGGCATGCACCACCACGCCTGGCTAATTCTGTATTTTTGGTAGAGACGGAGGTTTCACCATGTTGGCCAGGCTGGTCTTGAACTCCCGACCTCAGGTGATCCACCCGTCTCAGCCTCCCAAAGTGCTGGGATTACAGGCATGAGCCACTGCACCTGGCCTGGCTTTCTCATTTTCTAGCTCTCTGACTGTGGACAAGTTACCTGATTTCTCAAAGAATCAGTTTACTCATTTGTAAAGTGTGGATAATAAAAGAGTCTGTATTCTGCAGATTAAATAAAAGGCATAAGATTGAGCTCTGTGCCTGGGGAACAATGGGTACACCCTCCCTCCCCTTTCTCCCCTCTGCCAACTGGACATTTGCATTTAAATGGAGACTCTTGAAGACTAAAAACACTCTAAACTCCAAGGGAGGAATGGTTGGAATTTCAGAAAAATTCATGGCTCTTATCTGGGGTAAGGTCTGGGTCTTTTCCTGTGGAGAGTTAAGCTTTTAGGTCCTCCTCACCTGAGGCCCCGGGCTGACGGATGCATTGGAAGCTTGTAAAAGTCAGGGCTGAGATGACCTATCTACAAAGAGCATTTCTGGCACTCTCATTTCAAGCAGGTATTCAGTGTATGTGCATAAGAATGACGTGGAGGGGAAAGGAGAAAGAGGTGGAAAAGGGGGAGGGAGAAAGGACCCGATCAAGGTCAACAGCCTGAACCAGTCAGAGGCCTCAGCCTGGGGCTGGATTCTGGAGGAAATGAGACGGTAGGTGCTACATCACCCATGGAAACAAAGGAGCAGACACCCAGCCAGGAAAAGCCCCAAACCCATGGAAACAAAGGAGCAGCCACCCAGCCAGGAAAAGCCCCAAACCCCTGAAACCCCACGTTTAGCTTGCGAGCTCTCTGCTCTCCTGTATAGCAGAAGTTCTTGAAGTTCTGGCTCTGCTTCTCCCCAGTGCCCAGCAGCCATTCTGGTTCTGGACCAGGTGGTCACCCTCTACCCTCCGTTTGGCATCCCTCACACAGCCTCGTACTCGCTTCTCAAAAGGCTGTCTCCATTTTGCTCATGACTGTCGACCTAGAGAAAGAAACAGAGAGAAAATTAATATAGAGAGTTTGCTTGGGCCAAAGTTGAGGACAGCTGCCAGGGACGCTTCAAAGTTACCTTGGGGACGGCGCCCTTTGACGTTCGTTACAAGCAAGTTTTTTTTTTGTTTTGTTTCTTGAGATGTAGCCTTGCTCTTGACACCCAGGCTAGAGTGCAATGGTGCGATCTTGGCTCACTGCAACCCCTGCCTCCTGGGTTCAAGCAATTCTCCTGCCTCAGTCTCCGGAGTAGCTGGGATTACAGGCGTGCAGCACCATGCCTGGTGAATTTTTGTGTTTTTAGTAGAGATGGGATCTTGCCATGTTGGCCAGGCTGGTCTCGAACTCCTGACCTCAGGTGGTCTGCCTGCCTCACCCTCCCAAAGTGCTGGGATTACAGGCATGAGCCACCGCACCTGGCCACAAGCAGGTTTGTAAAGGCAAAGGGGACAGGGAGTGGGGTGATATGAAGTTGTTGGATGGGCATTCTAACTGGTTACAGGGGTAACATTGGCGAGTGATTGGCTGTGCGTTGTTGAGCTCTAGGGTCTGAGTGATGGCGTCCAGTGTATGGCTGTGTGGCATCAGTTAGTTTAGGGCTCATGTAGCAAGTGGCTTCAAGAAGTGATTACTTAGCTCATGGAGGGGGTGAGAGGGACCGCTGTTGCTTTTCGGTGCCTTTCTGGGCCTGACTGTGACAGGAGGATTGCATTTCTCAGATTCAACATTGCCTTTTTTTTCTCACGACAGTGAACGTCTTGCCCTCCTGGTTTCCCTCCGTCTCGCCGCCTGTCTGTCTCATCCTCCTCCTCTGCTGGCCTTCCACGTGCTGTCGTGCCTGGGCCCCTTCCTCTTCTCTGTCTCCCTTGGTGATCTCCGCTTGGACGTCCGACAGTTGTTCCAAGCTGAACGTGTCCCAACTCCAGGTCTTCAATCTCGCCCCGCCAAAGTCATCCTTCCTGTAGCCTTCCCCAGCTTGACTTCTCTGCATTGTTTTTTGTTTGTTTGTTTTTTTTTTGAGATGGAATCTGGCTCTGTCTGCCAGGCTGGAGTGCAATGATGCGATCTCAGCTCACCACAACCTCCGCCCCCCGGGTTCACGCCATTCTCCTGCCTCAGCCTCCCGAGTAGCTGGGACTACAGGCACCCGCCACCACGCCCGGCTAATTTTTTGTATTTTTAGTAGAGACGGGGTTTCACCGTGTTAGCCAGGATGGTCTTGATCTCCTGACCTTGTGAGCTGCCTGCCTTGGCCTCCCAAAGTGCTGGGATTACAGGCATGAGCCACCGCGCCTGGCTACGTTGTTTTTATAGACGAAAAGAGTCCAACTCTGTAAAATATTCGAAGAGATTTATTCTGAGCCAAATAAGAGTGACCAATGTAGCCCCAGGAGATCCCGAGAACAAGTGCCCAAGGTGGTTGGGCTACAGGTGGTTTTATACATTTTAGGGAGACGTGAGACATCAGTCCATCCATGTAAGATGTCCATTGGTTTGGTCTGGAAGGTTAGGACAACCAGAATCGGGGGTTTTGGAGGGTCCATAGGTGGATTCAAAGATTTTCCGATTGGCAGTTCATTGAGTGAGTTTATCTAAAGACCTGGAATCCATAGAAAGGAATGTCAGGGTTAAGATAAGCAGCTGTGGAAACCAAGGTTTCATCATGCGGGTGACGCCTCCAGGTAGCAGGTTTCCGAGAGATGAGATTGCAAATGTTTCTTATAGACCTGGAGTCTGTTCTATGAGTCTTTAGGTCCCTGTGCTGATGTTGATGCTGGTCAGCTGGGGCTGAATTCCAAAGGCCAGGAGAGCATAAGGAGGCATGTCCGACCACCCCTTCCCATCATGGCCTGAAGCAGTTTTTCTGGCTAGCTTTGGAATGCCCTTGGCTGAGGGGAAGGGTCATCAGTTGGTTGGGGGCCTTAGAATGTTGTTTTTGGTTTACATTCTTTTTTTTTTTTTTTTTTTTGAGACGGAGTTTTTGCTCTGTCGCCAGGCTGGAGTGCAGTGGCGTGATCTTGGCTCACCGCAACCTCCGCCTCCCGGGTTCAAGCGATTCTCCTGCCTCAGCCTCCCGAGTAGCTGGGACTACAGGCATGCGCTGCCACACCCAGCTAATTTTTGTATTTTTAGTAGAGACGGGGTTTCTCCATGTTGCTCAGGCTGGTCTCGAACTCCTGACCTCAGGTGATCACCCGCCTCAGCCTCCCAAAGTGCTGGGATTACAGGCGTGAGCCACTGTGTCCAGCCTTGGTTTGTATTCTTATTCCTCATGTCCACTTGTCAACATGCTCTATCGCTGCCTCCATGATACATCCAGAGGCGGATCATATCTCCCATCTCCACCACGGTCTTTCGAGGCTAGTCCATCATCAGCTGTCACCTGGATTACTGAGGAACCTTTCAGCCGGCCTCCCTGCGGCCATGTTTTTCCCCTTACAGTCCGTCCTCCGTAAGGCAGCCAGAGTGATCCTGTGAAACTGTGGGACACGTCACATCTCTGCTCTGCTCACAAATCTCCCTGCCTGGCCGGGTGTGGTGGCTCACACCTGTGATCCCAGCACTTTGGGAGGCCAAAGCGGGTGGATCACCTGAGGTCAGGAGTTCAAGACCAGCCTGGCCAACATGGTGAAACCCCGTCTCTACTAAAAAAATACAAAAAATTAGCTGGGTATGGTGGCGGGCACCTGTAATCCCAGCTATTCAGGAGGCTGAAGCATGAGGATTGCTTGAACCTGGGAGATGGAGGTTGCAGTGAACTGAGATTGCGCCGCTGTACTTCAGCCTGGGCGACAGAGAACTAAATGAATGCCTGAAATTTGGTTTTAGTGAATGAATGCTTGAAATTTGGTTCTCATGGTGAGGGTGACAGGAAGCCATTTCAAGGCCTTAGATAGGGGGCTCATATGATCAGGTTGACATTTTGGAAGGTCCCTGTAGCTCCTGGGGGAGACAGTTTGGGAGTGGGACCAGAGTGGGATCCTGGAGATTGGCTGGGAAGGTGTCAGTGGCTTGGAGATGATGGTGGAGGGGGATTGGGGTGCATTGACTGAGCTGAGAGACGTGTAGGAGGCAGAGTGAAAGGCTTTTTGTTAGAGCTGTGCTTAATACACTTTCATGGGCACACACGTCACCTGGCATCCTCTGGAAATGCAGATGCGTAAAGGTGGGTCTGGGCTGGCTCCTGGAGTCTGCTTTTGGGTGACATTATGTTGCCGGCCGGGGACACACTTAGAGTAGCAAGGGGTTGGGTGTCAGGGATAAGGGAAGGGGAGTCGGGAACACATTGTGCCTTTAATTGCAAGAGAACCTAGGAGGAGGAGCAGGTTGGGGGAAACGATGAAGTCGTTTAGGGACACATTGGGTTCGAGGTGCCTGTGAGACCCCACGCGGGGATGTGGCATCTGGAGCTCAGCCCAGGCTGGCTGTGGAAAATGAGGAGTCGTCCTTGGGTTGGTGGGTGCAGCCTTGGTGTGGGTGAGGCTCAGTGGGAGAGGGCACAGGGAGGGTGGTCAGAGCTGCAGAAGCCCCTGTCTGTAAGCCGTATCGCTGACTGGAAAGGTGCATCACCCAGGCAAGGGCGTTGGTTAGGTGGTCTAACCACCACCCCTTCCGATCGTGGCTTAGGTGGTCTAACCACCACCCTTGATTTAGGGCAGGGGTCTCCCTCTCTGGCTCCTGCTGGTTCATCAAGGAAGGGAGCAGGAGCCTCTCCCCTGCAGGAAGCGGCAGCCTGTGGGCCCATGAGGGAAGCCCACCAACCCTGGCTCTCAAGGAGGAGGCGGAGCAGCATCTCTGCTTCTGATGCACCTGTCCCAGTGGGCCTGTCCGGAAGCATTTGGGTATCCCTGCTGCCCAGGAGCCCCACGGTGGACTCAGGCAAACCTGGGCCCCAGAGCCCACTTAGCCACTTGGTAGCTGCGTGAGCACGGGCAAGGTGCTGCAGCTCGCTGGGCCCCGGTTTTCTCATCCGTGTGATGGGGTAATAATAGTGCCCTCTTCCCGTGGCGGTTGTGACGATCAGTGAGATGGGGTGTGTGACATGCTGAGCCCGGAGGCCGGCGCTGGCCAGTGCTCAGCGAGGTTCTATTATCTCTGGAGGGTGTGGCAAGGTTAGGATGGACACTGGCCTTGCCTCCTCCTTCCTGCCCTACCCACTGCATGCACCTGGCTTGGCCCCACCTCCAAGCCCTTCTTTTTTTTTTTTTTTTTCCTGAGACAGAGTCTTGCTCTTGTCGCTCAGGGTGGAGTGCAGTGGAGTGATCTCAGCTCACTGCAACCTCTGCCTCCCGGGTTCAAGCGATTTTCCTGCCTCGGCCTCCCAAGTATCTGGTTTTACAGGCACCCGCCACCATAACTGGCTAATTTTTGTAAATTTAGTAGAGATGAGGTTTCACCATGTTGGCCAGGCTGGTTTCGAACTACTGACCTCAAGTGATCCACCCGCCTCGGCCTCCCCAAGTGTTGGGATTACAGGCGTGAGCCACCGCGCCCGGCCACAAAGCCCTTCTTACGTTGAAAGTCCCTTGGCTGGGCGTGGCAGCTCATGCCTGTCATCGCAGCACTTTGAGATCACGAGATCAGGAGTTCAAGACCAGCCTGGCCAGCATGGTGAAACCCCGTCTCTACTAAAAATACAAAAAATAGCTGGGTATGGTGGTCGGCGCCTGTAATCCCAGCTACTCAGGAGGCTGAGGCAGGAGAATTGTTTGAACCCGGGAGGCAGAGGTTGCGGTGAGCTGAGATCGCACCATGGCCCTCCAGCCTGGGCGACAGGGTGAGACTCCATCTCAAAAAAAAAAAAAGAAAGTCCCTGCTTCCTGTTGGGTCCTCCTCCTTGCCTTGAGCCCTCTCCCTCCATTCAGATCCATCCCCACTGATGTCTCCTGCTCGTCTCTTGTCCATTCCTTTTTTCCTCCTGAGCCCTACTGTAATGCTTGGAGAGTTTGGGGGGCTGGTGAGGGCAGGATCATCTGCTGTCTGTTCATGTCTCCCAAGAGACCACAGGGTCCTTCAGGCTGGGTGGGTGCTGAATATCCAATGGGGACCAGGTAGGCCTGATTCCTGCCCTCCTGGAGCTCACCGTCCAGCGGGAAGGACAGGCACCAGACTGATCGTGACAACTGAGGGGCTGGGAGCAGGGTGCCGTGGTGGCAGAGAGCACAGGGACTGATGGATGACATCGGAAGGGAGGGACATTCAGGCAGAGACCTGGAGGATGATTAGGATACAGGAAGACGGAGGCTTGAGGGGGATGGGAGTGTGGGTGAGAGGAGAAGGGTCTAGACAGAGGGAGTAGTGTGAGTGGGAGGGCTCATCACAGGAACCCACAGGCTGTGTAGACCGGTTGGGGCAGGTGTGGAGAGGAAGTGAGAGGGGTGGGAGATGAGGCTGGGGGGGGCCGTTGGGACAAGGGGGTGCGGAGAGTTGGGTTTGAGCCACATGGTCATGGGAGCCATGGAAGGAGGACAGAATAATCCACCTCACATTTATTTTTTACCTTCTTGTGTTTTTTTTTTTTTTAGTGTGGTAAAATACACATCACACACAGTGTCTCACTTGAATCATTTTAAAGTATACGGTTCTGTGGCATCAAGTCCTGTTCACAGTGTTTTGGGATCCTCACTACCATTCTCCAGACCATGTTCATCATCCAAATGGAAACTGTATCCATTAGCCGTCACTCCCACCCCCGCCTCCCCCATCCCGAAGCAACTACCATCTACTTTCTGTCTCTATGGATTTGCCTATTCTGAGCATTTCATAATGCAGGTTGAGTGTGTCTTATCTGACATGCTTGGGACTAGATTTCATATTGTTTTTGGATTTTGCTGTATTTTCCATTGTACTTAGTGGTTCAACATCCCTACTCTGAAGATTCAAAATCTGAAATGTGCCGAGGTCAGGCGCGGTGGCTCACGCCTGGAATCCCAGCACTTTGGGAGGCCGAGGCGGGTGGATCATTTGAGGTCAGGAGTTCGAGACCAGCCTGTCCAACATGGTGAAACCCCATCTCTACTAAAAATACAAAAATTAGCCATGTGTGCTGATACATGTCTGTAACCCAGCACTTTGGGAGGCCGAGGCAGGTGGATCACCTGAGGTCAGGAGTTCGAGACCAGCCTGGCCAACATGGTGAAGCCCCATCTCTACTAAAAATACAAAAATTAGCCATGTGTGCTGATACATGTCTGTAACGCAGCACTTTGGGAGGCCGAGGCAGGTGGCTCATTTGTGGTCAGGAGTTCGAGACCAGCCTGGCCAACATGGTGAAGCCCCGTCTCTACTAAAAATACAAAATTAGCCATGTGTGCTGATACATGTCTGTAACCCAGCACTTTGGGAGGCCGAGGCAGGTGGCTCATTTGTGGTCAGGAGTTCAAGACCAGCCTGGCCAACATGGTGAAGCCCCGTCTCTACTAAAAATACAAAAATTAGCTGGGCGTGGTGGTGGGTGCTTGTAATCCCAGCTACTTGGGAGGCTGAGGCAGGAGGATTGCTTGAACCCGGGAGGCAGAGGCTGGAGTGAGCCGAGATCGTGCCACTGCACTCCAGCCTGGGGGACAGAGTGAGACTCTGCCTCAAAAAAAAAAAAAAGAAAAAATGTGCCAATGAGCATTTCCTTTGAGCACCATGTTGGCACTGAAAAAGTTTAGGATATGGGAGCATTTTGGATTTCGGCTTTTTGGATTTGGGATGCTCAGTGTGTAGACGGAATCACACAGTAGGTGGTGGTCTGTGTGTGGCTTCTTCCACTTAGCCAGCGTTCATCCACATTGTAGCACGAATCCGTAACGGCACTTCATTCCTTTTCAGGGTTGAATAATGTTCCTTTGTGTTGGTGTGCCACGTTTTAACCACTCATTCATTCATGGACATCTGTGTTTCTTTCACCTTTGATCATTGTGAATAGTGTTGCTATGAACACTTGTGTACATGTTTTTGTTTGGAAATGTTTTCTGGAGTAGAATTGCTGGGTCATATGGTAATTCTATGTGTAACTTTTTGAGGAGCCTCCACACTTTTCAACAATGGGCTACAATTTCTTCGCATTCTTGGTAACCTTTATTGTTATCTGTTTTTTTGCTTTTTTGTTTTTCTCTCTATGATGGCCATCCTACTGGGTGTGATCTGCTTTTTTTTGTTTGTTTTTGAGATGGAGTGTCTCTGTCGCCCAAGCTGGAGTGCAGTGGCACAATCTGGGCTCACTGCAACCTCTGCCTCCCGGGTTCATGCCGTTCTCCTGCCTCAGTCTCCCGAGTAGCTGGGACTACAGGTGCCCGCCACCACGCCCGGCTAATTTTTTGTATTTTTAGTAGAGGTGGGGTTTCACTGTGTTAGCCAGGATGGTCTCGATCTCCTGACCTCGTGATTCACTTGCCTCAGTCTCTCAAAGTGCTGGGATTACAGGCATGAGCCACTGTGCCTGGCCTTTTTTTTTTTTTTTTTTTTTTTTAAATTTTGAGATGGAGTCTCACTCTTTTGCCCACGCTGCAGTGCAGTGGTGCGTTCTTGGCTCACTGCAGCCTCTACCTCCTGGGTTCAAGCGATTCTCCTGCCCCAGCCTCCCGAGTAGCTGGGATTACAGGTGCGCACCACCACGCCCAGCTAATTTTGTTTTGTTTTGTTTTGTTTTGGGATAGAGTCTCACTCTTGTCCCCCAGGCTGGAGTTCAGTGGCGCAATCTCAACTCACTACAACCCCCATCTCCCAGGTTCAATCCCAAGTAGCTGGGATTACAGGCACGCGCCACCATGCCCGGCTAATTTTTGCATTTTTAGTAGAGACGGGGTTTCGCCACGTTGGCCAGGATGGTTGATCTGCTTTTCATTTCAGCATGGTCCCTGTGTCTCCTTCCTGGAGAATGGGTTGCTCAGTGCAGTGGCTGGAGATGGGCTGGGATGCGGGTGCCGTTGTCTAGGTGAGAGATGATGCTTCGGGGTGGAGTGATGGAACAGTTAGGGAGGTGGCGAGGACTTTGTGACACCATGGAGGCCACGGGTGAGGGAAGTAGGGACTCAAACGTGACTGATTCGTGTCATGTCCCCAGCGGCTAGCGCTATGCTGGCACACCGTCGGTGCTTTGCAGATACTCGCGGAATGAATGTGAGATCCCCAAGAAGAAATGGGAAACTGGAAGTTCTTGGTGCTCTTTCTGAAGGCCCCTCCCCTGTGGGCCCCCTGATGGTCCTGGGCTTGGGCAGCCCCTCTTCTGAGGGAGGCTGCGGGGTTGTCTTGGTCGGGGTTATGTGAAGGTGGGGTGGGCAGCAGAGCAGCTTCCAGGGGCCACCTCCATCTTCTCTGTGTTCAAGCTCCACAGCCCCCAGGGAGACCACGTGGGTGGTGCTGGGGAGCTGGAGAGGATGGTCTTTTGGGAGGGGCGCATTTGAGGGCTGCACTGTGAGCTCTGAGGGGGCAGCAAAGCCTTTCCTGAGCTCCCCGAGGCTGGTGTGAAAGCACTTTCTGTCTGCAGGTCGGTGTCTCAGCCCAGGGACGCTCCTCCATTCTTGGCATTTCTCTCGGGGTTCTGGGAGGGCCCAGAAAGGCCTCGCCCAGCCTTTGCGGTTCCCTTTCCTCTGGCTTCCACTCCACGTGCTGCCCTGCTCTCAGCACCTTCCCCAGCCGGGCAGCCTTTTAACGGATGGATTTTGGCCTTGATGGAGAGGGAAGCGCCTTCGATCTAAAAGCTTCCAAAAGCGTCTCTCTCCACCCTTCTGTCTTTCCTCTCTCTCTCTCTCATTTTCTCCTCTCCTGTTTTCTTTTTTTTTTTTCCTCGCCTGTGTTCTGTAAATCCATAAAACAAACACACTTTAAAAAATGTCACTTGTCTCTTCTATCTGCAGCCTAGAGTGGGATAAAGCTGTTACCTCCCTTGGGAGTTGTCTTTTGAGCTCTGCGCATGAGTCAGCCCTGTTCCTGATGGCCGCAGGACGATTGGCAGAGAATCCCAGGGTGGCTGCCTCGTGGCCTGGGGCCTCGCCAGCTGGGGCTTCAAGGCTGTGACCCAGACAGGGAGGTGGGTGGCCCTTTCTGCCTATTCCCTGCTCACCTTCTGGTCCAGGGAGGGACCCAGAATGGACAGGCAGGGGCCTAGGAGACTTTAGCCAACCTTCGAGCAACAGCAAAAACTCTAGACAGGCCCCTGTGGTTACCCACGTCAGTGTGAACTGTGGGCTCCTGTCAGCCTTCACCCCCGCCTCCTTTCTCTCCAGGGAGAGCAGGTGTGTCCTTTCTGGGCCAGTCGGGAATCTCTTGTTCAGCACTGTTGGAGGTGTGGGCGATGCATGGGGCACAGGGTGTGGTCTCCAGAAACTTCTGGTGTGCACTGCAAGTGAGAAGCACCCTGCTATGCCAGGACTCTGATTGGGCAGGGAATACTCAGTGTACTCAATTCCAGGCTTTGCTATGGGGCTGAGAGAACGCTCGCTGTGGGGTGCAGTGGGGCTGCAGTGGTCCTTTCATTCATCCTTTGCTCCTTCAATCACTCCTTCACTCTGTATGTGAATGGGCGAGACGGGTCGGACACAGCTCTTGGAGTCAGAGTTTTTGAGTTGCTGTTTTTTTTTTTTTTTTGAGACAGAGTCTTGCTCTGTCGCCCAGGCTGGAGTGCAGTGGTGCAATCTCGGCTCACTGTAACCTTCGCCTCCCGGTTTCAAGCGATTCTGCTGCCTCAGCCTCCCAAGTAGCTGGGACTACAGGCGTGCATCACTATGCCTAATATTTGTATTTTTAGTGGAAACGGGGTTTCACCATGTTGCCCAGGCTGGTCTCAAACTCCTGACCTCAGGTGATCCGCCTGCCTCGGCCTCCCAAAGTGCTGGGATTACAGGTGTGAGCCACTGCGCCCAGCCTAGCGTTCTTGAATTTGAATTCTGTTTCTTCCACTGACTAGCTGTGTTCCCGTTAGCAAGTCATTCAGCCTTTCCCAAGCCTCAGCCGACTCATCTATATATAAGATGAAAACATCACTCCTTGTCCTGATCTTCCTCACAGAACTGTGCTTGGCAGAGGAAGTAATCACATGCGTCACAGCAAATTATGACATAAGTGTAAAGTCTTTCTGCGAACAGATATTTTTTGAGGGCCTTCAGGGTAGGAATGCTGCCCTTGACCCTGTGGGCTACATGGAGATGGTCAAGACAGTCCCCGTCCTCGGAGCCATTACGGCCTGGCAGGCCAAATAGGCACATTTCTTTTCTTTCTTTCTTTCTTTCTTTTTTTTTTTTTTGAGATGGAGTCTCGCTCTGTCGCCCAGGCTGGAGTACAGTGGCACGATCTCGGCTCACTGCAAGCTCCACCTCCCGGGTTCAAGTGATTCTTCTGCCTCAGGCTCCCCAGTAGTTGGATTACAGGCACCCGCCACCACGCCTGACTAATTTTTTGTATTTCTGGTAGAGACGGGGTTTCCCCATGTTGGCCAGGCTGGTCTCGAACTCCTGACCTCGTGATCCGCCCGCCTCAGCCTCCCAAAGTGCTGGGATTACAGGCGTGAGCCACCGTGCCCGGCAGATAGACACACGTCTTGGCAGATCCGGCTGGAAGGTTCTCAGCATGCTTTCTCATGGGGCACTGATGCAACAGAGCCCCTGAGCACCTCAGTTCATCCAGCACAAGTCCCTGCGTGTCCACAGGAGCCAGGAGCTGTTCAGAGGCTAGATCGGTGGGCTTGGAGTACGTTGGAGGTGAGCAGTGGTGAGGCCCGGCTACCCTCACCAAGTCTCGCAGCTGCGACCAGCTCCTCCAGCAGGAAGAGCCTCTGTGTTCTCTCCCTTTGGCAGCTCCTCGCATCCCACCACGTACAGTAAGTTCTGAGTCTAGGGGCTGAAGCAGTGCCTTTTCACTTGGGTGATTTTCTGGCTGGCCTAGGAGTGGCCTCTTCCTGTCACCATTTGGTTGAGCCAACTGGGGCAGGGAGAGGATCTGGGAAGGGGAGACAGAGATCCTGAAGAGGGTCCCTCAATTCTTAGTGGCTCCAGCTGCCTGGCGAGGCCAACCTCATGCCTCCTGGGGAGAATATCGCCGTGTCTGTGGATAGTCCCTTCCAGCATTATTGACATTGATGCATCATCTTGTCACTTAGGTGACCAGGGCAGCTGGAAATGATTCGGCAGGAAGGCCGAAATGCCGGCCTTTTCTCAGCCCTGATTCCCTGTGGCAGGTGCTGGGTTTGCCCCCTGGGGCCTCCTGCTCTGGGTTGAGATGTCGCATGAGAAGAGCAGAAGGCAGATGCGGCAGGGCCTTCCCCACACCCCATCCACTTTACTAGATGCCTCTGGACTCTGAATTTTTTTTCCCAATGAATATGTATTTATGCATGTGTGTGTGTGTGTATATATATATATATATATTTTTTTTTTTTTTTTTTTGAGCCGGAGTCTTGCTGTGTCCCCCAGGCTGGAGTGCAGTGGTGCCATCTCAGCTCACTGCAACCTCCGCCTCCCAGATTTAAGCAATTCTCTTGCCTCAGCCTCTCGAGTAGCTGGGACTACAGGCACACGCCACCATGCCCAGCTAATTTTTGTATTTTTAGTAGAGATGAGATTCCACCACGTTATCCAGGCTGGTCTCGAACTTCTGACCTCAGGTGATCCACCTGTCCTGGCCTCCCAAAGTACTGGGATTACAGGCGTGAGCCACCGTGCCCGGCCATATGTATTTATATTTACAATAAAAATTTAAAAATCAAAAAACAGAATGATAGTCAGTGGTGCCCTTTGTAACAATCCAAGAATGGGTTATTGGTATTTAACAGGATACTTTCATAGGCATTTAGCGAAGCAAAAATAACTTTCTCTTAGAAAAACATAATGCCTGTCTCAGGCGCTTTCCCACGCAGCTTTGCTCGTGGACTTCAGGTTTGTCTAGGTGGGTGTTTGCACGGCCCTTGAACTACCCATTCCCCAGCAGACGGCTTGATGAATGAGCCCAGTGGCTCAGTACACCAGAGCGGCAGGGGTCGGGGAGTGGGACTGAGGCCGAGGGCTCCAAAGCAGCAGTGCAACAGGCAAGTCATCCAGGGATTGCCCCTCCGGGTCCCTCAGAATCCCAGCTCTGCTACTTACTTGCTGCAGGACCTTCCAGAAATCACTTACCCTCTCTGAGCCTCAGTTTCTTCATCTGTAAAATGGGAGAATAATTCTGTATCTACCACATAGGGGTGTTGAAAAGATTAAATGAAATAACGTATATAAAGAGTTTACTATAGTGCTAAGTAAATATTAGCTGATACGATGATGATGACGAATAATAGTTTTTTTTTTTTTTGGAGACAGGATCTCGCTCTGTTGCTCAGGCTGGAGTGCAGTGGTGCATTGCACTCTGCCTCCTAGGTCCAAGCGATTCTAGTGCCTCAGCCTCCCGAGTAGCTGGGACTACAGGCATGCACCAACACGCTCAGCTAATTTTTGTATTTTTAGTAGAGACGGGGTTTCCCCATATTGCCCAGGCTGGTCTTGAATTCCTGGCCTCAAGGGATCTGCCTGCCTTGGCTTCCCAAAGTGCTACTATTACAGGCATGAGCCACCGCACCTGGCTGATGATGAAGAATACTTACTTTTTTTTTTTTTTTTTTTTTTTTGAGATGGAGTTTCGCTCTTGTTGTCCAAGCTGGAGTGCAGTGGCGTGATCTTGGCTCACTACAACCTCCACCTCCTGAGTTCAAGCGATTTTCCTGCCTCAGCCTCCCAAGTAGCTGGGATTACAGGCACACGCCACTGCGCCCAGCTAATTTTTTGTATTTTTAGTAGAAATGGGTTTCACCATGTTAGCCAGGCTGGTCTCGAACTCCTGACCTAAGGTGATCTGCCTGCCTCGGCCTCCCAAAGTGCTGGGATTAGGCATGAGCCACCACGCTTGGCTTTTTTTTTTTTTTTGAAATGGAGTCTCTCTCTATTGCCCAGGTTGGAGTGCAGTGACGCAATCTCAGCTCACTGCAACCTATGCCTCCCGGGTTCAAGCAATCCTTCTGCCTCAGCCTCCCGAGTACCTGGGACTACAGGTGCATACCACCACACTGGCAAATCTTTGTACTTTTAGTAGAGAAGAGGTTTCACCATGTTGGCCAGGCTGGTCTCGAACTCCTGACCTCAGGTGATCCTCCTGCCTTGGCCTCCCAAAGTGCTGGGATTACAAGTGTGAACCGCTGCGCCTGGCCTATTATCTCTACTATCTGTGTCCAGACAAGGAGCCCGAGGCCAGGAGCAGAATCAATCCCCAGGGAATAGCAGGAGCTTGGTAACAGACCAAATAGGTGGGGAAGTGGTTAACTCTGTCTCAGACTTTTTAAAAATTTTGCTTTTATCATGATTTCTAATTGACACATAATAATTATACCTATTTTGGGGGTACAGTGTGATATTTTGATATATGTATACAGTGTGTAATCATCAAATCAAAGTAATTAGTATATCTGTCACCTCAAACGTTGATCATTTCTTTGTATTGGGAACGTTCAAAATCTGCTCTTCTGGCTATTTGAAAATATACAATAAATTGTTAATTATGGTCACCCTACAATGCTACAGAATACTAGAAATGATTCCTCCTTTCGGTACTTTTGTATCCCTGCCAACCTCTCCCTAACCCCTCTCTTTCCTGCCCTTCTCAGCCTCTGCTGACCACTATTCTGCTTTCTACTTCTGTGAGATCAACTTTTTTAGCTTCTGCGTTTGCATGAGAACCTGCAGTGTGTGTGTTTCTGTGCCTGGCTCGTTTCACTTCCCATAATGTCCTCCAGTTTTATGCACGTCGCCACGAATGACGGGATTTGGTTCTTTTTTTATGGCTGGAAAGTATCGTGCATATATACCACCTTTTCTTTTGTTTTTTTGTTTTTTTTTTGGAGACGGAGTCTTGCTTTGTCACCAGGCTGGAGTGTATTGGTGCGATCTCAGCTTGCTGCAACCTCCGCCTCCCGGGTTCAAGTGATTCTCCTGCCTCAGCCTCCCATAGTTGGGACTACAGTGTACACCACCACGCCCAGCTAATTTTTTTTTTTTTTTTTGTATTTTAGCAGAGGTGGGGTTTCACCATGTTGCCCAGGCTGGTCTTGAACCCCTGAGCTCAGGCAATCCGCCCGCCTCGGCCTCCCAAAGTGTAGGATTACAGGTGTGAGCCACTGTGCCTGGCCTATACCACCTTTTCTTTATACATTCTTCCGTTTATAGACTCAGGTTCATTCCACACCTGGGCTGTTGTGAGCAGTAAACACAGGAGTGCAGATGTCTCTTCAACAGGCTGACTGCCTTTCCCTCGGATATGTACCCTGCAGTGGGATCACTGGGTCATGTGGTTGTTCTGTTTCTAGTGTTCTGAGGACCCTCCACATGCTGTTTTCCATAGTGGCTGTGCTCACTTACGTTCCCACCAATCGTGTCTCAGGCTCTTGAGCAGGGAGATGAGGTCAGCCAAAGCACTGATGAACCAAATTGCAGTGGTGATGAGCCAGGTGCCAGCTCAGCCGAGTCCTCCACCACTTGGGGTCTATGAGCTCCCCATGTGTTACACATTTTTGAGTTCATTCAGTGCCAGGCCCTGTGCTGGGGCAGGCCAGTGGTCAGGGTGCGTGTTAGAGCCCAGCCAGAGGCCTCTGTTCTCTTTGGGTCAGAGGTAGGCTTGGCCGGGGGAGTGAGTTTTTGCTCATCATGTGGAGATCTTGATCACCCAGTGGAGCTCCCGGCGGCTGAGCCCTCTTTCTGAACTTTCCAGCCATGAAATACTGCAGGGGCCATGGCCAGATTCCAGTATGCCCCTGGAGGCTCTTGCAGGTATCTTGTCCTTTCTTTTCTAATGTCCCAGAGAAAGAGGCCAGCACTGGGAGGAGGCAGGAGGTTTGATTGATCTGCGCTGGATTTTTTTTTTTTTTTTTTGAGATGGAGTCTCACTCTGTCGCCCAGGCTGGAGTGCAGTGGCACAATCTCAGATCATGGCAACATCTGCCTCCCGGGTTCAAGTGATTCTCCTGCCTCAGCCCCCAGAGTAGCTGGGACTACAGGCGCATGCCACCATGCCTGGCTGATTTTTGTGTGTGTGTGTGTGTGTATATATATATATATTTTGTAGAGATGGGGTTTCCCCATTTTGGCCAGGTGGGTCTTGAACTCCTGACCTCAAGTGATCCGCCCGCTTTGGCCTCCCAAAGTGCTGGGATTACAGGTGTGAGCCCCCGCACTGGCCTGCGCTGGGTTCTGTAGGTTGGGTTAGAGCATGCTGTTGAGATGAGATCGCGGCCCTGGTCCCTGGGAGCCAAATCACTGATGCTTGGTTGCATGGCCATGGGTGGAACCTCTTGTTCTGGACACTCGTCTTCCAGGAATGTACCACGGTCACAAGCAAGAAAGGGGAGGAACGAGGATGGGCCAGGTGCCCTGTCTCAGTGCTGGAAAACAGCTCCATGCATTTGTCTTTCTAATGAGTGAGAATAACATTATTATAGTAATTGAATAGACCAGGCAGATTTACCCTGAAATGCTGTAGTCTGTCCCCATTGAAACTGTTATTTAGTTTGAACCAGTGATGGAAGCTCCTAATCCATTATGTCACCAAGTAATCTTATTCAGAAGAGTTAAGACTTAAGACACAGTCTTAGAGCGGAGTGGAGCAGTGGCTTAGCTGGAAGGCCGGTTGGCTCTGTGATAGGGAAACTTTCAGTGCTCACAGACTGCTGGGGGATTTCTTAGCGTGGATGGTTTAACACGCCCCTGTGCTGGGCACTGTGAGACGGGGCTCCTTCTCTTCTTGGGCTTACCGGGAATTCAGCCAACACATGGGACCCCTTATTACACAGTGTATCCTCCCAGTAGCACCAGTTTTTGGTCCAATTCAATGGTCAGTGTTTACTTTTTTTTTTTTTTTTTTTTTTGGAGACAGAGCCTTGCTCTGTCACCCGGGCTGGAGTGCGGTAGCGCAATCTCGGCTCACTGCAAGCTCCGCCTCCCGGGTTCACACCATTCTCCTGCCTCAGCCTCCCGAGTAGCTGGGACTACAGGCGCCCGCCACCACGCCCGGCTAATTTTTTGTGTTTTTAGTAGAGACGGGGTTTCACTGTGTTAGTCAGGATGGTCTCGATCTCCTGACCTCTAGTGATCTGCCCACATCGGGCTCCCAAAGTGCTGGGATGACAGGCTTGAGCCACCACGCCCGACCAGTGTTTACTTTTTATGACTGTGTAAATGTTATTTATTGTTATGTGAGAGGGTACCATAATTATGTTTTCTTTGTTGTATAACTTTTCATGTTTCTTGGAGTTAATGATTAACTCCCGTTTCTGCCATTAGCTTTGTTTTCTATGGACCTATGTTTCTTTTTCTTTTTTTTTTAATTTTTGAGACAGGGTCTCACTCTGTCACCCAGGCTGGAGTGCAGTGCCACATTCATGGCTTACTACAGTCTTGACCTCCAGGGTTCAAGCGATCCTCCTACCTCAGCTTCCCAAATAGCTGGGACCACGGGTGCTTGCCACCATGCCTGGCTAATTTTTGTGGAGAGACGTGGTCTCACTATATTGCCCAAGCTGGTCTCAAACTCCTGAGCTCAACCAATCCTCCTGCCTTGGCCTCCCAAAGTACTGTAATTACAGGTGAGAGCCACTGTCCCTGGCCTATTTTTCTACTTTTATGTTTTTCTACCACAATTACTTTAATAGATGGCCCCTCCCTACCCTCCCCCATCTCCGCCAAGCTTGCATCCATCAGATAACCTGTCAATTCCGTTCTTTCCCCCAGGAGATCTCACTTCCAGAGCCCCCCATCCTCTAGTGATAGTATCCTCCCAAGAAAGGGTGCAAGGGAGTGAATTTTTTTGAGCTCTTGCATATTTCAGAATGTCTTTATTGGTTGATAGTTTGCCTGGGTATGAAATTTTAGGTTGAAAATAATTTTCTTTGAGAATTTTGAGAGTTATAACATCATTGCCTACTAGATTCCAGAGTTGCTGTTGAAAAGTCTGATGATATGCAGATTCATATTTCTTTTCTTTTCTTTTTTTTTTTTTTTGAGACAGAGTTTCACTCTTGTCTCCCAGGCTGGAGTGTAATGATGTGATCTCGGCTCACTGCAACCTCTGCCTCCTTGGTTCAAGCGATTCTCCTGCTTCAGCCTCCCAAGTAGCTGGGACTACAGTCATGTGCCACCATGCCTGGCTAATTTTTGTATTTTTAGTAGAGACGGGGTTTCACTATGTTGGCCAGGCTGGTCTCGGACTCTTGACCTCAGGTGATCTGCCCGTCTCGACCTCCCAAAGTGCTGGGATGACAGGCGTGAGCCACCACACCCGGCCGAGATTCCTATTTCTCTGTATATGGTATGTATTTATATTTTCTTTCTGGAGTCATTGAGAATTTTTCATTTGCCCAGGTGTTCTGAAATTTCCTGACAGTGTCTGGGATGGATCTTGTGTCTTTACTGTGCTGTGTACTTGGTGGACCCAGAGACTCAGGACCTTCAGTTCTGGAAGATGTTCTTGTACGATTTCCCTGCTAATCTTTCTGTTATGGTGAGACAGCAGCCATTTTATTATGCTCAAGTTCTGTGGGTGAGGAATTCAGCTAGGGCGTGTTGGAGATGATGGCTTCTCTCTGCTTTCACAACGTCTGAGACCTCATCTTGGGTGGCTCAGATGGCTGGAGATGACTGCGACGGTCCGCTGGGGCCGTATGTCCGGGAGCTGGGCTGTGTTCTCATAGCATCTGCTGGAGCTGAGATGCCCAAGGTGGTTTCTTCATGTGCATGGACTGGGATGTTTGGAGCATCTGGGCATCTCTCTCCATGTAGCCTCTCCATGTTCCCAGCTGCAGCATTGACAGTCTCAGTCAGGCCTTTCACGTGCAGGCTTGCTTTCTCTGGAGCAAATGTTCCTAGAGGTAGAGGTGGAAGCTGTCCTGTGACTCATTCCTGAAAGTGAGGTAATGTTATGTCTGTCTCATTCTGTTGGTCAAGACTGAGTCACAGGGCCAGCCCAGATTCAAGAGGGGAGCACACAAAGCCATCAGCACCAAGAGATGCCAGCTTTGGATACCAGCTGCCAGCTCCTCTCCCCTTTCTCTTTCTGGGAACTTTCTTGGTCGGCTATTTGATCTTTTTTCTCTTCCCTCTTTTGTTTTCTGTATCTTTATGTTTTTGTTCTACTTTTTGGGAGATTTCCTCAACTTAGTCTTTTCATCATATTTCTTTTTCTCTTTTTCTTTTTTCTTTTTTTTTGAGATGGAGTTTTGCTCTTGTTGCACAGGCTGGAGTGTAGTAGTGTGATCTCGGCTCACTGCAACCTCTGCCTCCCGGGTTCAAGTGATTCTCCTGCCTCATCCTCCCAAGTAGCTGGGATTACAGGCACCCGCCACCAGGCTCGGCTAGTTTTTTTATTTTTTATTTTTTATTTTTAGTAGAGACGTGGTTTCTCCATGTTGGCCAGGCTGGTCTCGAACTCCTGACCTCAGGTGATCTGCCTGCCTCAGTCTCCCAAAGTGCTGGGATTACAGGTGTGAGCCACTGCACCCAGCCCCCTTACTGTTATTTTAATGGGCTTCAGAAGAAGTGGGATAATAAATGCGTGTGGTCAGTCTGACAGGTTCATCCTGGAAGTCTCAACAGGCTTCAGAATATCTCTATTTATATCTCCTAAAGGAAGTGAGGGTACATACTTATCACTGCTGAAACATGATTTTTTATTGTGATAAATGTTATACATCCACACTGAATGAATCATAAGATGAACGCGCCTGTCCTCGCCGTCCAGGTGAAGGGCGTTTACGGGCTGGGAAAATGCTGATAGCCCACACCTTGTGACTCCCGGCTTTTGTGAGTGGGTTCTGAAGCTGCTGGAGGCCGTGACCTTCTGCGCTGGCTGCCTCTGCTCTGACCATGACGCCGCTCCCCCCACGGAGGCCAGGCAGTGCCAGGCAGAGCCGCTGACTGCGCGCGGGAGGGGAACTGCTCCGTCGGCAGTTTCTGAGTGACGGAGTGCGTTTGAAGGGCTGGCTGCGCAGGCACCTGCCTTGGTGATTTCTTCAGCGCAGGGGAGGTGGAGCCTCTGCCACCCCCTGCTTGGCATGCGCTCTTCCCTGAGCGCCGCCCTTCCAGCCCATCCCAGCAGGCTGCCTTCTCACCTCTCCTTCCCTGCCCCTTGGAGGGCTCCTGTTCATTTTGGCTTTATGAAAGCCGGCCAGGCGCTCATGTCTGTGATCCCAGCACTTTGGGAGGCCGAGGTGGGCAGATCACCTGAGGTCAAGGGTTTGAGACGAGCCTGGCCAACATGGCGAAACCCCGTCTCAACTAAAAATACAGAAAAAAAAAAAAAAATTAGGCCGGGCATGGTGGCCCATGCCTGCAATCCCAGCACCCAGCACTTTGGGAGGCCAAGGCAGGCAGATCACCTGAGGTCAAGGGTTTGAGACCAGCCTGGCCAACATGGCAAAAACCCCATCTCTACTAAAAATACAAAACTTAGCCAGGCATGGTGGTAGACACCTGTAGTCCCAGCTACTTGGGAGGCTGAGACAGGAGAATCGCTTGAACCCAGGAGGCGGAGGTTGCAGTGAGCCAAGATCGCGCCACTGCTCTCCAGCCTGGGTGACAGAGCGAGACTCCGTCTCAAAAACAAACAAAAACACCCCTAAAACCCCAAAGCCCTACATGCTGTCCCTGAGGGCCTCCACCCCTCCCATGGCCTCAGCTTCCACCTCTGTTCTTGTTACACCTGTCTTTCTGCTTAGGTTTTAGTGCTGTTCTGATCCCATTTGGGTGTCCCAGGGGCCCCTGGCTTGCCGTGTGTCCAGAAAGAGAGCCTTATCATCTGCCTCTCGCAAAGCGACTCTTCTTCTCCGTCTGTATCACGGCTGAAGCATCCGTCATTCTGTTTTCTGAAACCCAGGTTACTTGGTGTGTTTAGCTCTCAGCCCCTCCTTTACTTTCTGTCACCAAGTCCTCTTAATTTTGCTCTCGAAATGCCTTATGACTCTGACCCTTTCATGTCATTTCTGTGGCTGTGAGCGCAGTGGAGGGCAGCGCCCCTTGGCCCCGTTTCAGTCTTCCCCCGGCCCCTCCCTTCCAGCCGCTCCGTTCTCTCTCTGCTGCTTGCAGAGTCCTCCAGCAAAGTCTGCAGGTCATGGGCACCCCGCCTCGGGCCCCTTGGCTTCCTCCCTTTGCCCTCGAGAGAGAGTTCAGCATGCGGCGCCTTTTCCCAGCGTCCGCACAGCGCCGGCACTGTTTGTACTGTGTGTGTGTCACCTGTCTCAGGCCCATAATGTTTTCCTTCAGCCGGCTCAGGTGTTACAACTTCAATGGACTTGTTTCAGAAGGCACCTTTACGTCACTACCATAAAAGGAAAATCAGGGTGGCCTGCCACAAAGAGGGTCTCTGTCAAAGCTCAGTAAGTGACTGTTACAGTGAAGACCACCCCAGGTGCCCTTGGGGGCCCGCAGGGATGCAGGCGTCCACTCTGGGAAGCCGTGGGCCATGGGAACTCCTCCCCAGCGGGCCCCTTCTCCTCCTCAGAGGCAGTGTAGCACCGTGGTAAATGCCACAGACCCTGGGGCCAAGCCTGTGCCCAAGCCTCACTCTGCTCCTTTCCAGCAACATGATCTTGGCCCGCTTAACCTCTCTGAGCCTCATTTTCCCTGCTGTAAAAGGGGTTAATACTATTTCTTCAGTGGATTGTGGTATTAAATAAGAGAGTGTACATGGATCACTTCACACAGTGCCCTAACCCTTGAGGCCTGTTTGCTGGCATTTGCCCTTCCCTGCTTTTTTTTTTTGAGACGGGGTCTCGCTCTGTTGCCCAGGCTGGACTGCAGTGGCACGATCTCGGCTTACTGCAACCTCCACCTCCTGGGTTCAAGCGATTCTCCTGCCTCAGCCTCCTGAGTAGCTGGGATTACAGGCGCCTGCCACCATGCCGGGCTAATTTTTTGTATTTTTAGTAGATACGAGGTTTCACCACGTTGGCCAGGCCTGTCTCAAACTCTTGACCTCTAGTGATCCGCCTGCCTCGGCCTCCCAAAGTGCTGGGATTACATCTGTGAGCCACCGTGCCCGGCCTGCCCTCCCCTTTTGCCAGCCTGCTGTGCCCTCGAATGGTGTGATGTGTCTCCTGGGCATTGCGACACTGGTGGTCTCTCCGTCATGCTGGTCACGTTCCTCTGCGTCCTGCTTCTGTGCCCTCCCCTTCCCCGCTTCTCCCGTAGGTCACTGCTGGCCTCTTCTCTAGGCCTAGATCAGCCGTTGCCTCCTGTGCGATCCCGTAGCTGGTCTCCCAAGGAGAGCCAGACCTCTCCTCCGTGTGACCTCATGGCACTTGATTCTGTATCTCTTGTTTCACCCCATGACCCCACAGTCCCTGTTTGGCACTCGGGTCTTTCAGGTGGGTGTGCCATGCCTGCAGGATGGTTTTCTGCATTTTGCCCGGATCATTTTCTCAGATGCTTGTGAATCGCACAGACGTCGCCTCCCACGCTGAGACACCACCCTTGGTCCCCGAGAACTCAAACTTAAAACACACAAGAAGACATTTGGCCAGTGTCCCCTCCTCGCTCCCGGCTGTGGTACTTGGGCCAGGTGGAGCTGGCTTTCCCATGGCAGTGGGAAGGAGCACCGGAATGGGAGTCAGAGATCTCAGGGTTGAGGTCCAGCTCTCGTATTTTCTGACTCTGTGACCCCAGGCTCACATAGAACTCAGAATCCCTGCTGGCTTGGGTGTAAACCATAAAGCATGCATCAGTTCTAAAAGCTGCTTGTCCGGTAAAGGCTTATTTTCCCAGGGTGAGGATTTGCCCACGTGGGTAGATTGGTTCATTGCTCTGAGATATGTGCACGAGGGGGCCCCAGGTTCCCCCAGCCGCAGGGCCGTGGAGGGGCTGCAGAGGTTCTTCTGGGTGGTCCGCCCGTAGGGTCCTGTTCCTCCCGCCTCCTGCCCTTTTTCCTAGCCCTGGTTCAGTTTAGGACTTCAGGTCCTGTAGGGAAGGACAGTGCTGTCCTCATCTAATGCACCTGGAGGGCAGCAGGAGTGTCTTCTGAAGCTGCAGCCCGAGTCTGGCCCGGGCCTCCCCTTGTTCCCATGTGCAGCCACAGGGTCCTGCGCAGGGTGTAGCCTGCAGCAGAGACTCCAGCCGGCTCATCTCCTGCACAGCCTGGGCCTCCCGCTCTCTGTCTGCTCCATGCAGGGGACCAGTAGCCCCCTTTGACCCTCTCCCCCTTCTGTCCCCTCACTTGAGGGCCTTGGCACTTTATAAACGGGTGTCCAGGCCAGGTGCGCTGGCTCACGCCTATAATCCCAGCGCTTTGGGAGGCTGAGGTGGGTAGATCGCCTGAGGTCAGAAGTTCGAGACTGGCCTGGCCAACATAGTGAAACCCTGTCTCTAATAAAAATACAAAAAATTGTTTGGGCGTGGTGGCGCGTGCCTGTAATCCCAGCTACTTGGGAGGCTGAGGCAGGAGAATTGCCGGAACCCAGGAGGTGGAGGCTGCAGTGAGCCGAGATTGTGCCATTGCACTCCAACCTGGGCAACAAGAGCGAAACTCCTTCTCAAAACCAAAAACAAACAACAAAAAAACGGGTGCCCAGAAGCCAGTTGTGCTTCCTGACACGTTCCTCCTGGAGACTTTTTTTTTTTCTTTGAGATGGAATTTTGCTCTGTTGCCCAGGTTGGAATGCAGTGGCACGATCTTGGCTCACTGCAACCTCTGCCTCCTGGGATCAAGCGATTTCTGGCTAATTTTTGTATTTTGAGTAGAGATGGGGTTTCACCATGTTGGCCAGGCTGGTCTCGAACTCCTGACCTCAAGTGATCTGCCCACCTCAGCCTCCCAAGGTGCTGGGATGACAGGCGTGAGCCACCATACCCAGCCCCTCCTGGAGACTTGCTCACCACTTCCCACAAACCTGGGCCGAGGTGATTTGGAAGTGGGGCCTCTTCCTTGGAGAAGAGAAGAGAGGCTCGCTGTGGGGTTTGGGCGGTTCCCTTGGCTCTCCAGCCTCCACGTGCTTGTCTGCATAATGAGGCTGTAGGGTGGCATCTGGTGCTTTCTCCCACGGCTGCTGCTCTCTGCATCCGTGAACCCTGGGATTGAAGTAGGGGTGGGGATTGCCATTTTGCATTTTCTGAGGAGTCTTTTTTTTTTTTCTGAGACAGGGTCCCGCTCTGTCACCCAGGCTGGAGTGCAGTGGCATGATTACGGCTCACTGTAGCCTTGATCTCCTAGGCTCAAGTGATCCTCCCATCTCAGCCTCCTGAATAGCTAGGACTACAGGCATGCACCTGGCTAATTTTTAAATTTTTTATGGAGATGGGGTTTCACCATGTTGCCCAGGCTGGTCTTGAACTCGTGGGCTCAAGCAGTCCTCCTACCTCAGCCTCCAAAGTGCTGGGATTACAGGTGTGAGCCACCTCACCCGGCCAACGGGGGAGTTTTGAATCACCAAAGGTCTAGAGTTGGTGCCCCAAATCTTTGGAATCCTCTCAGAGTCAGAGTATGTGCTGGGATGGGCTGTGACCCCGAGGTCAGCCCTGCCAGGTAGGAACAGGTGCATAACACCTGCTCCTTCTCAAGCTACCCATTCACTCCACCTGTTGGAGCCTTTTGTTCCTGAATCCAATGTCTTCTTCCCTCCCCCACACTCTGCCAGGTCTGCTGGGCTCATGCCCTTTCTCCCTTCCACACTGGCCCCAGCACAGGCATGAGGGTCATCAGTGCCCTCATCTCCATGTCTGTCCCCTTGGGGCTTGGAATTGAGCCATGTGCATATACCCGGGGCCTAGCGGTTCCCACATGGCAGCTGGGCTCCCGTGTCCCTGTCTCCCAGCTTAGCATCCACAGTGTGTGGGGCAGCGAGTGCCCAGATCTGGAGACGTCCCTGCCCCTGTCCACCTCTGCCTTCTGATCAGCTTTCTGCCTTGGCCCCTCCTCCTCCGTGCCCATTCTTCCCGTTGATTTGCTCCTTGGCAACAAGGCGACCAGCCATTGTGTTTTTGCAGCGTACCAGGCACTGTGCTGAGTGCTTTCTGGGCCTTCCTCGTAACGCCCCATGAGGTGGGGAGTAGTCACACCGTTTTACAGATGAGGAAGCTGAGGCGTGGAGAGGTGAGATAACCTGACCACACAGTGAATCAGGAGTGGTGCTGGAGTATTGATGAGCAGGGGTATTGATTAGCAGGAGTATTGATTAGCGATTGCATCCCGTTCCCCTCTCCCTGCAGCCCCTGGCAACCTCTCATCACCGTTCTGTCTGTGGATTTGCCTGTTCTGTGGATTTCATGGAACTGGAATCACACAGCATGTGGCCTTTTGTGCCTGGCTCCTGTCACTCGGCACCGTGCTTCCTAGGTGCATCCGTGTTGTGGCATGCATCAGTTCTTCATTCCTTTTCTTTCTATTGTCTTTATAGTCATAAGCTATCAGTTTGTTTTTATTTTTATTTTATTTTATTTTGAGACGGAGTCTCGCTCTGTCACCCAGGCTGGAGTGCAGTGGAGCGATCTCGGCTCACTGCAATTTCCGCCTTCTGGGTTCACGCCATTCTCCTGCCTCAGCATCTCGAGTAGCTGGGACTACAGGTGCTCGCCACCACACCTGGCTAATTTTTTAAATTTTTTTTTAGTAGACACGGGGTTTCACCGTGTTAGCCAGGATGGTCTCAATCTCCTGACCTCGTGATCCGCCTGCCTTGGCTTTCCAAAGTGCTGGGATTACAGGTGTGAGCCACCGCGCCCAGCCACTTATTTTTATTTTTTGAGGTGGAGTCTCGCTCTGTCACCTGGGCTGGAGTGCAGTGGCACAATCTTGGCTCACTGCAACCTCTGTCTCCCAGGTTCAAGTGATTCTCCTGCCTCAGCCTCCTTAGTAGCTGGGATTACAGGCATGCGCCATCATGCTGGCTAATTTTTTGTATTTTTAGTGAGATGGGGTTTCACCATGTTAGCCAGGTTGTTCTCAAACTCCTGACCTCAGGTGATCTGCCTGCCTCAGCCTCCCAAAGTGCTGGGATTACAGGCATGAGCCACTGCCCGTGGTCCTATTTTTATTTTTGAAAATTAATTATTTTTGCTTCATTTCTTTTTATGGGTGAGCAATATTCCACAGTATGGAACAACCGAATTTTATTTATCTGTTCGTTGGCGGATGGACACTTGGATTGCTTCCCCCTTTTGGCCATTATGAATCATGTTTCTTGTTCCTTTTGGTTTGGTTTTCCCGAGAAGCTCTTTGCAGCCCAGCTGTCTGTATTCCTCTAGCTTGGCTATTTGGAAAGCAAGAGAAAGCATAGCTGAGCGTGGGTGGATGGCTGGGAGCGGGTGTGGGGAGGGATGCAGAAAAGGGGAGTTTCAGGCTTTGGGAGAACCCTGTGTGGAGGGGGCCTTACACCTGGCCCCAGAGCCATCTGCTGCTAGGTGAGTGTTTTTCCTGTGGTTGATTATTAACCAATGGTTATGATCCTGAGAGTAGATCCCCAGGCTAGAACTGGTGCTCATTTGAGATGCCAGAAATGTTTTCCAAGGCATTTAAACGGCCTTGGATTCTTGTTTCTGTCTCCACTTGGAGACCACATCAACATTTTATGAGTTATAGTCATCATCATCATCATCATCATCATGGTCTACATTGATATAGGACTTCATGTTTTATGTCACAGCTGTTATTTTTTTAAATTAATTAATTCATTTTTTTGAGATGGAGTTTCGCTCTTGTTGCCCAGGCTGGAGTGCAATGGTGAGATCTCGGCTCACTGCAACCTCCACCTCCCAGGTTCAAGCGATTCTCCTGCCTTAGCCTCTCAAGTAGCTGGGATTACAGGCTCCCGCCACCACGCCCGGCTAATTTTTGTATTTTTAGTAGTGACAGGGTTTCACCATGTTGGCCAGGCTGGTCTCGAACTCCTGACCTCAGGTGATCCGCCCACTTTTGCCTCCCAAAGTGCTGGGATTATAGGCGAGAGCCACCTCACCCAGCCACAGCTGTTATTTTTAACTCCTTGGTACTTTATTACCCCTATCTTTGCAGATGAAGGAAACAAGACACAACGAGGTAACTTAACCAAGGCCTCACAGCTGGGTAGCAGGCAGAGCCAAACTTGAACCCAGGAATCCCTTGATTCCAAATGTAGGGTGCTCTCCATAGCGATGTGTGAGACATGACGGTTGCAGTGACCTCAAGATGGTCTGAGGCAGAGCCCTCCGAGGGTGGAGGCGAGGAGCCTGCAGGCCTGGGTGCTGTCACAGGGGCTCCGCCAGGGGTCTGTCCAGCTCCGTCTGGGTGAATCATGGCCTTTGACTTCTCAGCTTCCACTCCAGGCCCCTTTGACCATTTCCTCCAGAGATTTGCATTTGGCCAACGCTGGCTAGGACGCGTCCTGGTCTCCCTGAGCCGCCGCATCTGCCCTTGTCTCTCCTGGTCTTCTAGGGAGGAAAAGAATCCCAGAGCAGGGAACCTCAGTGCCATGTGAGAATGGGCAGGGCCTCCAGGACTCCCCCAGGTGGCAGAGGCTCTCTGACCTGCCCTTCCAGCCTGCCCTTGCCACCCTTCTCTTTGAACTGAGTATGTAATCTTCCTCTTCTCTTCCTCTGGCTTCTCTCCATCCTCCTTTTCCCTTCTCTGCTTTCCAAGCTGTCCCCATCTCCAGCCCCTCCTCTCACGGGTCCTTGTGGGTCCCTGGGTGAGTCTGGGGCCCCGCGTCGTTAGAGTTGCAGGCGAGTATGGGGCTGGGTCGCTTGAGGGCTGCAGTTTTCAATCTTAGTGCCATGACACGTGGCAAGATAGATCCCTGTGGGTCACAAAGAAGTTGTCACCTCGGCTAAGGATTTACCTTTTGCTTCTAATTAGAGCACATTCAAGGTTATCCCTTGATATAATCACATCACTTTCACCTCCTCGTGTGTGATATGTTTGCCTGAGTGGGAGAAAAAGGGATAAAACTGCATCAAGCACCGCGTCACTTAACTCTATCTTATATCCGTGCCAGCTGGTAGCTGGGCGGGGCTGTGCCTGGCTGTCCTTGGGAGGGTGGCTCATGTGTAAATGTCATTGTCCTGGGGCAGGACAAGGCTGAGCACAGCTGATCAGAGCAGGGGTGGTGAGGCAGAAGCAGGATTTCATCTTCACTGTTTTTGGCTCTCTAGGCCAAGGCTAGAACCTGGGGCCTGGGCACTGCATTCATTTCCTAGGGCTGCCATTACCAAGGACCTCAGATGGCTTAAAGCCGCAGACATTTATTATTTCAGTTCTGGAGGCCAGAAGTCCAAAATCAAGGTGTCAGCAGGGCCACGCTCCCTCTGCAGGCTCTAGGGAAGAATCCTTCCTCGCCTCTTCTAGCCTCTGGCAGGGTCGGCAAGCCTCAGCATGCGTTGGCTTGCAGCCGCATCACTGCTGTGTCTGCCTGAGAACACGGGGCGTTCTCACTGTGTGTTTCTTCACATTGTTGCCTTCCCTTCTTTTTTTTTTTTTTTTGAGATGGAGTCTTGCTCTGTCACCCGAGCTGGAGTGCAGTGGCGCGATCTCAGCTCACTGCAGCCTCCACCTCTCGGGTTCAAGCGATTCTCTTGCCTCAGCCTCCCAAGTAGCTTGGATGACAGGCACACGCCACCATGCCTGGCTAATTTTTGTATTTTTAGTAGAGACGGGGTTTCGCCACATTGAACAGGCTGGTCTGGAACTCCTGACCTCAAGTGATCCGCCCCCGTCTCAGCCTCCCAAAATGGTGGGATTACAGGCATGAGCCACCGCTCTGGGCCCAGTTCAGATGTTTTCGAGGGTGGCAGTCATGCCTTCTGCCCACCCTGGCACCCCCTCTGGAGTCCTGGACACAGCGCTGGAGCTTGCATGAGGCTGGTCACCACTGGTGCTCACGTCTGCTCTAGCGCCTTCCAAGCTCCCAGGCATCATTCGGGAAATCCTTCTGGTCAGAAGCTGCCATGTGCTCCGACTTGAGAGTCTGCCTCGCTTCCTAGAGACCGGCCCCAGGAGCTTATCCAGCGTCCAGTAGAGACCGGCCCCAGGAGCTTATCCAGCGTCCGGTAGAGACCGGCCCCAGGAGCTTATCCAGTGTCCGGTAGAGACCGGCCCCAGGAGCTTATCCAGCATCCAGGGGGAAAAGGCAGGGGAGAGGGGCTCAGCTCAGGGAGTGTTGGATGCTGCGCTCTTTTGACCAGGACTCAGGGCCTTGAACAATAATCATATGTGCCCTGGTGCCATGAGCGTGGACACCTTGTGCCTGATGGGGAAAAATAGACAGCATGACTGTGTGTATGAGCGTCCTGTGACCGGTGATGTTAAAACCAGCTCTGCCCTCCTCTGGACTGTGTGTTTCTGGAGAGCCAGGGCTGCTGTCCATCAAGGTGCCTGCGAGCCATCTCCAGAGGCCCTCTGCTAAGCCCAGAGTCGCCCTATAGCATCTGGTGGGGGCTTGTTTTACTTCCCCTCCCTGCGTGCTTTTCCTTGCTGGGCTCCCAGCCTTACAGGGGAGCAGCTGTCATCCTCACCATGGGCCCTAAGAGGACCTGAGGGTGATGCCCTCCTGCTTGATCATTCTTCCTTTCCCCCATCATGGCTCTTAAAGGCCAGGCCTATTGAGGAGGAGCTGTGGCTGCTTGGGAGAAGGCCAGGTGGAGGAGGGGGTGAGCCTGTGCTGGACCCAGCTCTGTTGTGCACACAGGCAGGTGAGTGTCTGGCAGAGCAGCCAGACTGGAGCCTACGGTGGTAATGTCCAAGGCCGTACATGGAAGGAGGCTGGCAGCTCTAGCTGAGAGGTAGCAGGAGCTGGTGCCTGATTTTGTGTGTGTGTGAGTGTGTGCACACACCTAGGAGCTATCTCAGCCCTGCCGGTTTCTTGAGCCAGTTACAGCCTGGATCAGGCGGGAGAGTCCCCCCTCTCCAGCCATCAAAACTTACATCAACAAGGTCCAGGAAGAAAGAAAGAGGAAGGGAGATGGGGAGCAGGAGACAGGGATTGCCAGGTTCAGGTTAATGGGGTGGAATGGATTCTCTGCCAAGCCAGGTAGTCCCCAGGCCCCTCATGTGGCTCCCTAGTTGGCCACAGGGAGGGCTGGTCAACTGCAGGGGCAGGCAGGGGTACACATGACCCAGGCCTGGCCTGGAAGTGTTCTCAGCCTGGTCCTGCTCCGTGGGCTACAGGGAGCCAGGCAGGATGGGGTCTGGGCCTGGAAACCTGGAGGGCTGGGCTCTGTAGGGAGGGTGGGTTTCTGTCATGAAGAAGGTGTGGGGTTGGAACTGTCGCTTTGCTGGCAGGACTTGGGCTGGGAAGAGGGGCAGAAGGATTCTCTGGAGGTGGCAGTGGGGGTGCTTTGATCATTTACGCAGGACCTGGGGGTTGGGCTGACTCTCTCGGCTGCTTCAGAGCAGGGCTGTAGAGGAGGACACACTTGTAAAGTTGGGGGCTTTGACGGCTCAGCCAGGCCCTCTTCGGCTTTTAATACGCTTCTCCCGGCCCCTTCGTCCCCTCTTGGGTACAGCCAGGGCTTGTTCAGGACACTGGAGTCCCTCACCCGGGAATTCCCCAGGCTCTGCCCAGCTGGCCCTGTTGTGCAGCCGTGGCTCTGAAGGCTGGCTGATCCCATGCCAGTCTGCCTGGTGATGGGACCGCAAACAGCACTCCCCGGTCACCAGCGAGGGCCAGATGGAAAGTGGGGAGTGTGTGAGCGCGGCAAACTTGTCGCAGTCATGTTGCCATGGTGACAACAACTCTGTTTAGCTGCCTCTCTACCGTCCTAGCCCACATGGACTAAATTAAGTTTTACCTGCGGTTGCACGGCAGGCAGCCCTGTCTCCCGAGGACAGCTTTTTGACCAGGGCCTGTGTGTGTGCGTGTGTGTGTGTGTGTGTGTGTGTGTGTGTGTGTGTGTACGTGCAGAGGGGCTCAAGGGAGAATGAATCCACGCTTCTCCCCTCCTCTTCTCACACCCAGCCCCAGTCCTGGGTCTCTTTAGCCCTGTGGTTCTCAGACTTTGCCGTGCAGCAGAACGACCTGGAGAGCTCGTTGGAGCGCAGGTTCCTGGGCTCATCACTGGAGAGCCTGGTGTGCACCTGCAAATGTGCATGTCTTTCGAGTTCCCAGGTGCCGCTGGTCATCCAGGGACCATACTTAGAGTAGCACTGCTTTAGATTTTGGTGCACTGGAGTAAAGAAAATGCTCCCAATTCTGGTTTCTGCATTGTATTTTTTTTTTTTAATTGGAAATGGAGTTTCATTCTTGTTGCCCAGGCTGGAGTGCAGTGGCGCCATCTTGGCTCACTGCAACCTCCACCTCCCAGGTTCAAGTGATTCTCCTGCCTCAGTCTCTCTAGTAGCTGGGACTACAGGCATGCACCACCACGCCCAGCTAATTTTTTGTATTTTTAGTAGAGATGGGGTTTCACCATGTTGGTCAGGCTGGCCTTGAACTCCTGACCTGAGGTGATCCGTCTGCCTCGGCCTCCGAAAGTGCTGGGATTACAGGCGTGAGCCACCCAACCCAGCCTGCATTGTATGTTAAACTGTGTCCGAGAGCCCAGTCACTCTTGGAGGAGAGAAGGGAAGGCGCAGGCAGGTCCTCACTCACCTCTTTTGGCCTCTTCACAGGAAGCAGGAGCTGGCCAACAGCTCGGATGCGACCCTCCCAGACCGGCCGCTCTCCCCTCCTCTCACGGCACCTCCCACCATGAAGGTAAGAGGTTTCGATTCAGGAAGGCAGGGAGGGGAGCGTGTGGGGAAGTTGTGAGGCCTTGCTGTGGCTTTGGCTCCAGGCCCAGCAGCGTCCGTCGCAGTGGGGCTGTGGAGTGTCCTGACACCTCAGAGGAGGTGACGTTCAGTTAAGCTCCAGTTAAGCACCAGTGCAGGGGAAGCGTGACAAGAGAGTCAGGGTGTCTGTGTCAAGGGGCGGTGAGGACATTGGGGTTGAAATGGGGTTGGCAGGACTCTTGGTAATTGGTAGTGGAGTTTGGGAACAAGGGGCCCAGCCAGGAGGAAGTTGGGGGACAGAAGGCATCTGCCCAGAAGGACTGCCTGGGGCTGGGCTGTGGCCCTCCTGGGACTTGAAGGGCATTTGCATGCTGGTCTGCCGGCCTCTGGCTGCCCTTCTGAGCTGGGCCTGTTCACGCCAGTCCCCGTGGAAGGGTTGGCTGGAGGTTCGGGTCGGGGTGGCAGTTATTGCCCTTCTGAGCCTGGCTTGTTCACGCCAGTCCCCGTGGAACGGTTGGCTGGAGGTTTGGGTCGGGGTGGCAGTTATTTTCTTATCAGCACTTCCTTCGTGAGCGTTTTTCCTGGGGAGACCACAGTCCAGGCCGCTAGGCCCAGGACCTTCTCACTCCTGGACGGGAGCCGAGGGAGCAGTGCCCTTCTGCCACCATGACCTTCCTCCATCACTTTTCAGTCCGACGCCTCGGCAGGATGGCCACACAGGCCTGAGCTGGTCCTCAGAGAAGACTTTTGGCTCAGCCAGTGTTTCTGCATAGGCTGGCATGCACGCTCTCCCTCCCTCCCTCCCTGCCTCCCTCCTTCCTTCACACTCTGTGGAGTGAGTGAGGACTAGTGCTGAAGAAGTCACCTGCCTCCTGAGTCATCTGAGGGGACATCTAGGCCAGCTCCTCTCTGTCCTGGGGCTGTGCTCTGAGTGGCTCACAGGGAGATCATCAGGCATCTCTTCCTCACTGCTCTGCATCACCCCTCCTCTTCCCTGAACCTAATCTTTTGCAAGATGACAACCCATAGGAAGCAGATAAAACCCATCCATCTTCCTGTTGTTGTCCTGTATCCGATGCCCATCACATACAGAGCCACGTGGTATGCCTCGAGGAGCCTATGTGTTGAGGGGTAGCCAGAGCCTGCCCTGGGTGGGTTAAGTGGTCAGCGGTGGGCGGGGGGCAGGACAGGGTGCAGGGCTGACCAAGGAGAGCTGTGCTGTCTTCCTTATGCAGTACCCAGAGGGCAGTGGAAGGCAGACCACCTTCACTAGCCTAGTGCCTGCCCCAGCACCCAGCTCAGTGTTGGTATCTGAGCCAGGTGCTGGGCCAGATCTTTGCACAGGGTAATGCTAAGAAGCCTGTCACCATTCTGAGTGTCCCCTTGGTCTACAAAGGTGGCTGTGGGATGCTTGTCTCTGTCCTCACGGATGGCAGGAGTTTGCAGGGAGAAGTCTGACAGTCTCCTAGGAGGAGTCCCTGAATTCTCTTGGCAGATTTTACTTACTCATGTACTCATTTAATTCATTTAATACCCAGTATTTATTTGAATTTTGTATTAGTTAGGACTCTTGGTTGTAAGTGACAGAAACATAACTCACTCTGGCTTAGGCATAAAAGGGTATTTTTTGCCTTTGTAATTGCAAGCATAGACGGCAGGCATGACTGCATCCGCAAGATCAGTCTCATTCCTTCTCTCTTCTGTGTTGGTTTCATTCTTTGTCAAGCTGCCTTTGTGGCAGCCGAAGGGTGGTAGCAGCTCCTACCTGCGAAGTAACCCCAGTGAAAAGAAAAGTATTTTTTTCCCTCAGTAGTTCTAACAAAGTCCCAGGGAAGAAGCTCATTGGCTGGCTTAGGTCACATGTTTGTCCCTGAACCAATTACCGGCACCAGAAAGATGAAAGGCTCTGATTGGCCAGACCTGGGTCTCATGATCACCCACCTAAACCATAAGAACTGAGAATGAGGGAGGGGTAGGTCCTAGAGGGAAATGGCGGTGGTACCTTGAGAAGAAGGGGAAGGGATGCGGGGCAGGCAAGACCCACAGCTTTCCGCCACATGTGCGCATGCTCAGCCACGCCCAGTGCTCGGTTCTGGGGACCTTGTAGTAAACCAGACATTGTGGTCCCTGCTCTCCTAGAGCTTGTCGTCTAGCTAGGGAGCCAAAAATGGAAAAATAATGTCAGGAATGAGGGCTGCACAGTTACACGTGGTGAATATTCTAAAGCAGAAGCACAGCATAGCTTAGGGGGGGAACGTAAGGTTAGGAGGTGGGGGGACTCTAACCTAGTCTCGGAGAGGGTCAGGTAGGGCTTTTTGTTAGGAAATGATGTTTAAGCTGAGCCCTGAAAATTGGATAGGTGCTAGTTAGGCTAAGGTGGAGTCCGAGTGGAGGAGAGTGTTCTAGATTCTTGCTGTTCAAAGGGAGGGCAAGGGACCAGCAACACCTGCACCATTTGCGAGCCCCTTAGAAATGCAGAATCTCAGGTTCCATCCCAGACCACTGAATCAGAGTCAGCTTTTTTATTTTTTTCAGACGGAGCCTTGCTCTGTCGCCGAGCCAGAGTGCAGTGGTGCGATCTTGGCTCGCTGCAACCTCCACCTCCTGGGTTCAAGCGGTTCTCCTACCCCAGCCCCCCGAGTAGCTGGGATTACAGGTGCGTGCCACCACGCCTGGCTAACTTTTGTATTTTTAGTAGAGACGGGGTTTCACCATGTTAGCCAGGCTGGTCTCGAACTCCTGACCTCGTGATGCGTCCGCCTTGGCCTCCCGAAGTGCTGGGATTACAGTCGTGAGCCACCACGCCTGGCCCATAGTCAGCATTTTACCGTCATTTTCTGGTGATTTGTATACACAGGGCAGCTTGAGAAGCACTGTTGTGGGCCTCTGCACATGCGTTCAGGCAGCCGAGAGAGAGAAGGCGACACCAAGAGGAACTGGAAGGAGATCAGAACAGCTGGTGAAGCCGGAGTTAGTGTTGGAGAGGCTGGGCATGCAGGCAGGGACCAGATCAAGCAGATGCTTGGACATTCTGCTGAAGATTTTAGAGTTTATTCCTAGTTAAGAGCACTGGAGTCATTGACGATGTTACCCAGAGGATTAAGATGAGACCTTTGGAAAATCATCTGGCGTCATATGGCGAATGCATGGCAGGGAACAGAGTGGAGAGGGGATGAGCTGAGGCTGCTGCAGGATCCAGGGGAAAGGATGGAAGCCTGACTCGGAGGGGCCGGTGGGGTTGTTTGGAAGTGGTTGGAGCTCAGATTTTGCAGGTGGTAAATTGATGAGATATGAGATTTGGGGAGAAGGAGGCGGCGAGAATGGCTCCCAGGTTTGTAGCCAGTAGATACCTGGGACAACCATTCTCTGAGATAAAGGTTGGTGCAGGAGGGAGGATTAGGATTCAATTCTTCTTCTTTTAAATTAAAAAAATTTTTTTTAGGGACAGGGTCGTGCTCTGTCACTCAGCCTGGAGGATAGTGGTTCATTCTGAGGTCACTGCAACCTCGGGCTCAAGGATCCTCCCATCTTAGCCTCCCGAGTAGCTGGGAATATAGGCACGTGCCACCGAGCCCAGCTAATTTAAAAATTTTCTGTAGAGACAAGGTCTTGCTGTGTTGCCCAGGCTGGTCTGAGACTCTTGGGTTCAAGCCATCCTTCCGCCTTGACCTCCCAAAGTGCTGGGATTACAGGTGTGAGCCACCGCGCCTTGTCGAGGGGTCACCTCTAAGCACTGAGTTGGACGTACCTGAGGTTCAGAAGAACATTCTGTGCTGGAGGTAAACATCTGGGAGCCCTTCTCCTAGAGAAGGGAATGGAAGCTTTGGGATGAGTGAGCTCTCCAGGGAGAGGATAGAGCGGGAAGAGAGGTTCCTGGGGCGGCACCTCGAGGGAACCCCCCAGGTAAAGGCTGGTGCTGGGGTCTCTGCAGAGGAGGCTGGGCCAAGACATGGAGGGAGAAGCATTTCACGGTGGTGGGACCGGCAGCAGTGCCAGCTGCTGCTGAGAGGCCAAGTATGGTGCAGAGTGCACGGTGGCCACTGGGCTGCGTGGCCTGGCAGTTGCAGGGGATGTAACTCAGACCAGCCCTGGGAGGGGTGGGGCGGACAGCAGATGGCTGTGTGTTGAGGAATGGGTGGAGATGGTCAGAGTCAGAGGGTGTAGACGGTACTCGTGAGGTGGGGAGCCTGGAGTGCGAGGAAATGTGGAAAGGAGGGAGTGAGGCAGGGGTGCTCAGGAATCTGGACCACAGCAAGGATTATTTTTAACATATTCTTTCAAAAAATGATTTGTGAGCATCCACTGGGTGCCTGCCCCTGCTGCGCTCTCCCATGACAGGCTGTCGGGAGGGGCCTCAGGCAGGCCCGGAGCAGAGCAGCCTCAGGGAAAGCTCAGCAGCTGCAGTCAGGAGGTGTCCCTCCCTCCTCCTCCCCCGTGTTCTGTCCTTCTCCCCTTTGAGCTCAGCTCAGCAATTTCCCAGCCTGTGACTTTACTGCCCAGGCCCCAAGCACAAGGTCAGAGCTGGGAAGGGAGGAAGAGGTGAGGGATTGTCCGGGGGACTCAGACTGGGTGGAGGTCCTTCTGTGGTTGGGGTTGGGGGTCCTTCTGTGGTTGGGGTTGGGGGTCAGTGTGTGTGGTGTGACTGGCCCGAGGGGTTCTCTTTGTGACTGTCATTTGGGTTCATTCTGTGGCTTAGCCTGTGGCCGCAGTTAGGAGTCTGTCTATGGCGAGGAGGTTTTTTCCCTTTGTGTGAAAGCTAACCACCCATGAGGGATTTAAAACCACAATCCTCACCTTACACCAGCCTGCTCACCACAGGAGTGTCCCATCACAAAAGTGATGACATTGATGAAATAATATTGCAGCTCCTGCTTGCAGGCTGTCCAATTCTTTCCCTAACTTGAGTTCCCTGAGCATAGCGACTGTGTCCTATTCTTTAGGGCCCCCAGGCCCTGGCTTAGGGTGGGGACCTGGGACTTGTTTATGGTTGCTGACAGTAAGGGACATCTCGGTCAGAGGAGGTTGTTCTGCTCCTGACCCTCCACTCCTCTGCTTCTGGCTGGATCTTATATCCCAGCAGGCCTGGGCTCCACCTGCCACATCCCTGTCCTAGGGTGAGGCCAGGCCTCTGCTTGGTTGACACATCCCAGGTTATTATAGCACACTGAGGCCAGAGACGCCCTGGATGGAGGCTGGCCTCTCTCCGAGGGTCCCTGGCCCTGAGGGTTCATGAATCAGTTCTCTGTTCTTTGAGCCTCGGGCAGTGGGAGAAGGCTTCACCTGGTTCTCTTGGCAGTGCAGGCTCAGGGAGGGTGTGGCAGGGGCACCCCTTTGGTTGATTAGCTTGGGAGTCACAGAAGATTAGGGATGGGCGATCCATTTCCTTTATAGGTAAACCAGAAGCCCCAAGGTAGGAAATGACTCTCCCAACACAACGCTGAAGACAGCTGTGTTCCTCCTCGAGTCAACAGAATAAGTTACATTCTTTATTTTTATATTTATTTTTTGAGACGGAGTTGTCACCCAGGCTGGAATGTAATGGCGCGATCTCGGCTCCCTGCAACCTCCGTCTCCCAGGCTCAAGCTGTTCTCCTGCCTCCGCCTCCCGAGTAGCTGGGATTACAGGCGCGCACCACCACACCCCGCTAATTTTTGTATTTTTAGTAGAGATGGTGTTTCCCCCTGTTGGCCAGGCTGGTCTCGAGCTCCTGACCTCAAGTGATCCGCCAGCCTCGGCCTCCCAAAGTGTTCAGATGACAGGCGTGAGCCACTGCACCTGGCCCACGATAAGTTAAATTCTGAGACCCAAACTAGTTTTGGTCAAGTGCTCGGCTCATCTCATGCTTGCTCATCTCACGTTTTCGGGCCCAGGGACGGCCTCTTGTGGTTCTCCCACTGGGAAGGGCTGGCTGGAGCAGTAGCTGGCCTCCAGCCTGAGAGTCTCTGCCGCGCTCCCCCCGGGCCCCCACCCTCACTGGCGTGCCTGCTGCAACCCGTCCTATACGCACCCTCCCCCATCTCTTCGGGCCCCCACCCTCACTGGTGTGCCTGCTGCTACCCGACCTATACGCACCCTCCCCCACCTCTTTGCTGTTTGTTTCTCAAGGGGATTTTTTTTGTGTGTTTGCTAATATGAAGCTGATAAAAAGCAACCAAAGAGATGCTGACCAGATGGGCTGAATGAGATCCCAGTTCCCAGCCAGAGCTCAAACTGGCTGGTGCCGGGTGGGCTGGGAGAGGGACTTGGGGCTGCGTCTGTGGGAATACCGTAGGTGGTTTCCAGGCCCACAGTTTTTTTTTTTTTTTTGGAAGCTGATTTTCATGCCCCAATGGATCAGCAGGCATTTAGGGAGGGGCAATTGTGTGCCCAGAATTGTGCTGGGTCCCCTGGGTCACATCGAAGCTGCAGTCCTCCACCCTCAGAGAGCCTGCCGTCTACAGGGGCCCTGACTGAGCCGGAGAAACCAGATGGCTCAGTGTGACGAGGCTCAGATGTGAAATGTGGCTTCTCAGTGGGGAGGAGAGGAGGGGGAAACGCGTGGGGAGGTGGGGTGGGATGGGGCGGGGTGGGGCAGCCGGAAGGGGCCCTAATGGCAAGCATGGGGGTCAGGGTGACCCCCTGGGACCATAGACAGTAAAACCTTCCCAGGCCCCATGAAGTAAAGGGGTTGATTCTCCTGATTCTCTTGACACTCATGGGAAGGACACAGGGCATTTCACTGAAGTTCACTCTGCTGGGACTTGACCTGACCTTGTCCCTGGAGCCGCACTGGGCCCTGAGCTGGCTTGGTCAGCTGGGAGATGGCCCTTGCTCAGCCTTCCACACCCTTCTTTGTGCAAGTCTGAGGGCAGCCCCTCTCAGACCTTCTCCTTTCCAGAAGAGGATAATGTACGCTTGGAGTTCCCACTGCAGGGACCAGCAGAATGTCTTGTTCCTCCCTTGCTCCTTGGCACGTGGCTCTCCACGGCCAGGGAATGCCCCCACCGCCTCTATGGTAGGTAAGGCAGGTGTGCAGGCTTCCTATGCCAGGGAAGAGGATGGAGATCAGAGGAGCCTCCTCCTTGCCCCTCTCTATCCCTCTGGGCAGAGCTGGGCTGGGCCTCCCTTTCTGGCTCATGGATTACTCACCGGCCACCCTCTCTCCCTGGGGTTGGGGGGTGGTGTGGGGGGCTTCTGTTCCAGCTTGTAGCACAGCCCCTGGCCTGATTTCGTCTCTCCTTTTGCTCCTGGTTCCTGCCTCCTGTCTTCTGTTAGGCTGTGCAGGGAGACTTTCCCCTCATCAGGGTTGAGTGACAGTGTCAGCCCCCCAAACATCCACCGGCTCTGGATGGATGAAGGGAGGAGGCATTTGTGGGAGGGTTGACGGGAGCCTTTCTGGGCTGGGGCAGGAAGGGCTGAAGGACATCAGCAAGGAGGTTTGGTTTTTCCCTCTTCAAGAAAACCCTGTATAGGGACAGGAGAGGACAGATATTTATTCCCTCCATCCCTACAGCTGGAGGGAGGCCCTTGCTGAAGCTCTGTAGGTCCTGGGAGAGTCACCTCTGGTCTCCACATTGATTGTGTTTCTGTTGCCGCTCCGGACATGGTTGGGACACAACCCCATCTCCTCAGGAGCCACTGCCCATTGTTCTCTTGACTCCATCCAGGAGCCAAGGAAGTTCACATCTGATTTAAGGCAGGCATGAGGAAGGGCTTATTTGGCTACTGAGGGTGAGGATGCTAACTAGGAGGCTTTAAGAACATGGAGATGTCGGCTGGGCATGGTGGCACATGCCTGAAATCCCAGCATTTTGGGAGGCTGAGGCAGGAGGATCCCTTGAGGCCAGGAGTTTGAGACCAGCCTGGGCAACACAATGAGACCCCATTTCTACAAAAAATTAAAAAATTAGCTGGGCCTATTGGCTCATGCCTATAGTCCCAGCTACTCTGGAGGCCAAGGTGGGAAGATGGATTGAGCCCAGGAGATTGAGCTTGCAGTGAGTTATGATTGCACCACTGCACTCTAGCCTGGGTGACAGAGCAAAATCCCGTTTCAAAAAAAAGAAAAAGAAAAAGAACATGAAGATGTCTGCATGTGCACCTACTTACCTGCATGCATTTCCCTCCTCACCTGTGCACACCTGAGCATGTGCCTATTTTCCCTAATTCTGTTCTTTTTTTTTTTTTTTTTGAGATGGAATCTCGCTCTTGTCACCCAGGTTGGAGTGCAGTGGCGTGATCTCAGCTCACTGCAACCCCTGCTTCCGGGGTTCAAGCGATTCTCCTCCCTCAGCCTCCCGAGTAGCTGGGATTAGAGGCACACGCCACCGTGCCCAGCTAATTTTTGTATTTTTAGTAGAGATGGGGTTTCGCCATGTTGGTCAGGCTGCTCTCAAACTCCTGACCTCAGGTGATCCGCCGGCCTCAGCCTCCCAAAGTACTGGGATTACAGGCATGAGCCACCACACCCGGCCTTCTGTTCATGTTTTAAGGCCAACTTGCTTATGCTTCTTGAAGATTACTCTAGGTGTAACTGGATTTTTAAAAATTTGCAGACACAGAAATGCGTAGGTCTTAATTGTATTGTATACTTTAATGATACACCCACGTGAGCCATAACTTGATCAAGAAACAGGACATTTCTGCCACCCCAGAAAGTTCCCATGTCCTGACCTAGTCAATCATAACTGCCCCCTTGAGGAGCAAACAGTGTTCTGATTTTTTTCAAAAGTGAGTTTTGTCTGTTCTAGAACTTAATTTTTTTTTTTTTTGAGGTGGAGTCTAGCTCTATTGCCTAGGCTGGAGAGCAGTGACACAATCTCTGCTCACTGCAACCTCCGCCTCCCGGGTTCAAGGGATTCTCCTGCCTCAGCCTCCCCAGTACCTGGGATTACAGGTGCCCGCTACCACTCCCGGCTAAGTTTTTTGTATTTTTAATAGGGACGGGGTTTCACCATGTTGGCCAGGATGGTCTCGAACTCCCAACCTCAAGTGATCCGCCTTCCTCAGGCCTCCCAAAGTGCTGGGATTACAGGCGAGAGCCACCATGCCTGGCCGGTGACTGTTTATATGAAACTGCTACACTGTTTGCCAGATGGTCAGGCCATTTTATATCCTCACCAGCAGTGTCATTTGAGTTCTGGCTGCTCCGCATCCTCATCAACGTTTGCCATTGTTGGTTTTCACAATTTTAGCCACTTGAACGGTATCTCATTGTGGTTTTAATCCACATTTTCTCATGACTAATGATGTTGAATATTTTTCATATGCTTATTGACTATTCTTATAGTTCTTTTTTCCCTTCCTCCTGCCTTTAAATTCGGTAGTCTTATTGTAGGCGTTCTTTACATATTCTAGTCAAGTTCATTTCTTTTCTTCTTCTTCTTCTCTTTTTGAGACAGAGTCTCGCTCTGTCGCCCAGGCTGGAGTGCAGTGGCCCGATCTCGGCTCACTGCAAGCTCCACCTCCTGGGTTCACGCCATTCTCTTGCCTCAGCCTCCCGAGTAGCTGGGACTACAGGCGCCCGCCACCACGCCCGGCAAATTTTTTGTATTTTTAGTAGAGACCGGGTTTCACCGTGTTAGCCAGGATGGTCTCAATCTCCTGACCTTGTGATCCACCCTCCTCGGCCTCCCAAAGTGCTGGGATTACAGGTGTGAGCCACTGTGCCCGGCCACTTCTTTTTTTTTTTTTGAGATGGACCCTTGCTCTGTCACCCAGGCTAGAGTGCAATGGCGCCATCTCGGCTCACTACAACCTCCACCTCCTGGGTTCAAACGATTCTCCTGCCTCAGTCCCCCGAGTAGCTGGGATTATAGGTGCCCGCCACCACGCCCAGCTAATTGTTTTATTCTTAGTAAAGACAAGGTTTCACCATGTTGGCCAGGCTGGTCTTGAACTCCTGACCTCGTGATCCGCCCGCCTCGGCCTCCCAAAGTGCTGGGATTACAGACGTGAGCCACTGCGCCCGGCCTTCTTCTTTTTAGAAATAGAGATGGGGACTCACTATGTCGCCCAGGTTGGTCTCAAACTCTGGCCTCAAGTGATCCTCCTGCCTGGGCTCCCAAATTGTTGGGATTACAAGCTTGAGCCACCATTTCTGGCCCATTTCTTTTCTTGTTTTTATTTTTTGGATACAAGGTGTCACTTTGTTGCCCAGGCTGGAGTGCAGTGGTGCGAACATGGCTCACTGCAGCCTCAACCTCCTGGGCTCAAGCCATCCTTCCACCTCAGCCCCCCAAGTAGCTGGGACTACAGGCTGGTGCCACCATGCCTGACTAATTTTTGAATTTTTTGTAGGGAGAGACAGGGTTTCACCCTGTTGCCCAGGCTGGTCTTGAACTCCTGAGCTCAAGCGATCCGCCCACCTTGGCTTTCCAAAGTGCTGGTATTACAGGCGTGAGCCAACGCGCCTGGCCCATTTCTTTTCTTAACAGTGTCTTTAATGAGCAGAAGTTTTAATTTTGAAGAAGTCTAATTATGGACTCTTTCCTTTTATGTCTGTAGCTTTGTGTGTCCTAAGAAGTCTTTGCTTACCCCAGCTCACAAAGATTTCCTTCCATGTATTCTTTTAGAAGCTTTATTTTTATTTATTTTTTTTGAGACAGAGTCTCGCTCTGTCACCAGGCTGCAGTGCAGTGGCGTGATCTCGGCTCACTGCAACCTCTGCTTCCTGGGTTCAAGCGATTCTCCTGCCTCAGCTTTTCGAATAGCTGGAACTACAGGTGCCTGCCACCACACCTGGCTGATTTTTTTGTATTTTTACTAGAAACGGGGTTTCACCACGTTGGCCAGGATGGTCTCAATCTCCTGATCTCGTGATCCGCCTGCCTCAGCCTCTCCCAAAGTGCTGGGATTACAGGCATGAGCCACTGCACCCGGCTAGAAGCTTTATTGTTTTAGCTCTAGGTCTAGGATAAACTTGTTTTAATTTAATTATGTATGGCAGTATGTTGGGGTCTAGGTTCATTTATTGCCATATGGATACTCTGTTGTTCCAGTACTGTATGTTGAGAAGACTTTCCTTTCCTTGCTGAACTGCTTTGGTGCCTTAGTCAAAACTCTGCCAGGCATGTAAGTGTACACGTGTGTTTGTTTATTGTCTCTCCAACCATGGTGTTTCTCTGCGTCAGGGATGGAAAATACGTGCCATCCGTGCCATCAGTCCACCGTTCAGCTCCCGTGGCAGATATTGGTAATTGATCATGGCACTCTTTCCCAAGAGCTTAGACGTGGTCTCAGAATCCTGTTCAACAAAGCACTGTAGGCAGCCACTGGCAGTCATTTGGAGTTGTCATTTGAGATAAATTACTTCTGGCATCTCTGATTGAAATTGTCACAAGAGGTTATTTGCTGAAGGTCCCACAGCTGGTGAGTGGCAGAGCCAGGATGTGGGCTCAGGTTTGTCTGTGTGGGTCTGAAGACTGTGCTGTCTTCCCCACCTCTACAGACTGCTTTGCATGAATCATTTCAACAGGTCACTTCATCTCCGTGACCTCCAGTCTCTTCACTTGTATAATAGGGATGGTGGCCACCAGGAGGAGTGGGTGTGAGGAGTAATGAGGTCATCCACAGAATCGCTGATGGAGCATCTGACACGTAGGTGCTCCGTGATGGACTGTGACGATGGCGATGGTGGCGATGACAACAATGATGACTGAGATGCAGATGCCCTTGAGAAACACACAGTCAGGGCTTCTCTCTAGGGAACCCAGAGTAGCTGGCTCATCAGAGTCCCTTGCCTCTTCCTATGTATCTTCGGGCCCCTGGCCTTCCAAGCTGGAGGCCCCAGAGCGGAACCACGCTTCCTCAAGTTTGCTAATAGAGTGCGAGCCACGGGCTTTGGCCTAGGCGTCTAGGCCAGCTGAGCTGTGCTCCTTCTCTCTTTGTGGGAGGAACAGCTGGCTGGGTTCGTAGAATTCTCTTTTTGGGAACCTTCTTGCCCTCTCCATTGATTCTCCAGCCCGTCTTTCTTTCCTTTGGATTGGCCACATGATCCTGCCTGCCGCAGGGGCGATTAATCCAGCTCCTTCGACCTGGTCCTGGACCCCTCTGAGGTCCTTCTTAAGAAGTTGAAGCAATAGAGAGTTGTAGCTAAGAATACAGTTTCTGGAGCCAGTCTGCCTGGGGTTAAGGCTTCCCCACTTCTTCTTCTTTTTTTTTTTTTTGAGACAGAGTTGTGCTCTTGTTGCCCAGGCTGGAGGGCAATGGTGCGATCTCGGCTCACCGCAACCTCTGCCTCCCGGATTCAAGCAATTCTCCTGCCTCAGCCTCCCGAGTAGCTGGGATTACAGGCATGCGCCACCACGCCCAGCTAATTTTATATTTTTAGTAGAGTTGGGGTTTCTCCATGTTGGTCAGGCTGGTCTCGAACTCCTGACCTCAGGTGATCCACCCGCCTTGGGCTCCCAAAGTGCTGGGATTATAAGTGTGAGCCACCGTGCCCAGCCATTTTTGGTATTTTTAGTAGAGACAGGGTTTCACCATGTTGGCCAGGCTGGTCTCAAACTCCAGATCTCAGGTGATCCTCCCAAAGTGCTGGAATTACAGACGTGAGCCACCGTGCCTGGCCCCCCACTTCTTAAAATTCATTTTTATTTTGAGATGGAGTCTTGCTCTGTTGCCCAGGCTGGAGTACAATGGCACGATCTTGGCTTACCGCAACCTCCGCTTCCTGGGTTCAAGTGATTCTCCTGCCTCAGCCTCCCAAGTAGCTGAGATTACAAGCACATGCCACCACACCCAGCTAATTTATGTATTTTTAGTAGAGATGGTGATTAACCATGTTGGCCAGGCTGGTGTCAAACTGCTGACCTCAGGTGATCCACCTGCCTCGGCCTCCGGAAGTGCTGGGATTACAGGCATAAGCCACTGCGCCTGGCCAAAGCTTACCCTCTTCTTAGCTATATAACCTCTGTGCATCTCAGTTTCCTCATTTGTAGAATAGGGATGTATTAGCCCTGTCTCCCATTGCTCTAAAGTAATACCTGAGATTGGATAATTTATAAAGAAAGGAGGTTTGGCCAGGCGTGGTGGCTCACACCTGTAATCCCAGCACTTTGGAAGGCTGAGGCAGGCAGATCATGAGGTCAGGAGTTCAAGACCAGCCTGGCCAATATGGTGAAACCCTGTTTCTACTAAAAATACAAAAATTAGTTGGGCATGGTGGCGAGCGCCTGTAATCCCAGCTACTTGGGAGGCTGAGGCAGGAGAATCACTTGAACCTGGGAGGTGGAGGTTGCAGTGAGTCGACATCGTGCCACTACACTCCAGCCTGGGCAATAGAGTGAGACTCCATCTCAAAAAAAAAAAAAGAAAGGTTTAACTGGCTCACAGTTCTGTAGGCTATACAGGCAGCGTGATGCTGACATCTGCTTGGCTGTTGGGGTGGCCTCAGGAAACTTTTATTCATGGTGGAAGGTGAAGGGAGAGGAGGCAGGTCACAGGGCCAGAATGGGAGCAAGAGAGCGAGGGAGGGTGCCACACACTTTTAAACAACCAGAGCTCGTGAGAATTCACTCATGATCTTGAGGACAGCACCAGGGAGGGGATGGTGCTAAACCGTTCATGAGAAATCCGCCCTCTGATCCAGTCAGCTCCCTGCAGGCCCCACCTCCAGCACTGAGGGTTACAGTCCCACGTGAGATTTGAGTGGGGACACAAATCCAAACTATTTCGAGGATAATAAGAGTACCTGCCGTGTGTGGCTGTAGTGAAGATTAATTGAGATAATATGCCTTTATTGCTTAAAACAGAGGTATGCAGTAAGTGCTACATAAATATTAGTCATTATTGTTCCTCCAAAAAACTTTGTTTCTGAAATGTGTGGAGAATAGCAATGCTTAGAGAGACCATCTGGGGGGAAGTACACCAGGTTTTCGGTGAATATAGTTTGTCAGGACGCCCTGATTTCTGCCCTGCCAGGTGCCCGCAGCTGAGGGGCCTGTCTGTGGAATGAATAAGGATTGAAATTGCATTTTGTGTGAGTGGCCTTCCAAGAGCCTTGTGGATCAGACTCCAAACCCTGCCTGATAAATGTGGATGCCCTTGAGGGTCTTGGAAAAAGGTTAAAAACCAGGATCCAGCCCAGCATCTGAGCCAGACCTGGAGGAAGGAACATCTTTCTGGGTTGTGCTTCCACCTCTTGCCTTCTGCATCTGACCTAAACAGGGGTCTCCAGGGTGCCAGAAAGAACCTGCAGGGTCGCCATCCTCATGAAGGTTTTTGGGACTAGACTGAGTCGAGACTTGGATAATTCGGGGCTGGGAGCGTCCCAAGGCTGGCGTTGGAATGAGTTTTATGAGCAGTTGGTCCCTATCATAAGTTTCTTTCCTAACTTCTTTTGCCTGCAGCTGATATTAAAATGAGTCTGTATTTCGGGGACAGATGCTGACCTTGTGGGGAACACGGGAAGGGGGCAGCAGGGCCTAAAAGCCATGGGGGGCCAGGCGGGGGAGCAGCTGCCCTTTCAGCCTGGGTGGCCCATGGTCTGGGGGGTCTGGGCTGGTGGTAAAGGTGACCGGCTGCCAGGCCCTCCTTCCTTATCCCTCTCCTTTTTCCTTTTCTCTTTTTTTTCTTTTTTGAGACGGAGTCTTGCTCTGTTGCCCAGGCTGGAGTGCAGTAGCGCGATCTCGGCTCACTGCAACCTCTGCCTCTCGGGTTCAAGCAGTTCTCCTGCCTCAGCCTCCCAAGTAGCTGGGATTACAGGCACCGCCCCATACCTGGTTAATTTTTATATTTGTAGTAGAGATGGGGTTTCGCCATGTTGGCCAGGCTGGTCTCGAACTCTTGACCTCAGGTGATCCACTCACCTCGGCCTCCCAAAGTGCTGGGATTACAGGTGTGAGCCACCACGTCTGGCCTCCTTTTTTCTTTCTTTTTTTTTTTTTGAGACAGGTTCTCTGTCACCCAGACTGGAGTACAGTGGTACGATCAGGGCACACTGCAGCCTTGACCTTCTGGGCCCAAGCAACTGTCCTACCTCAGCCTCCCAAGTAGCTGGGACCACAGGTGTGCACCACCACGCCCTGCTAGGCTTAAAAAAATTTTTTTTAATTTGTAGAAGCAGGGTCTCCCTGTGTTCCTAGGCTGTCCTTTCCCCTTTTCTCGTCGTGCTCTCCTCCTCTTTCTGCCTGTTGGTGAGGGCTCGGCTCTGTCTCCCCTTGCTGGGGTTCAGAAGACTGATAGAGCACTTGGCATTCGGGGCGTCGCCCAGGGGATGCCTCCAGAGGCCCCCCAACCCCCGCCCCAGGCATGCCACCTGCCTTTGGAAGCCTGACCAGCCATCCCACCCCAGAACTTAGCCCCAGGGTATGTGACATCCCTGCCTGTTTTCAGGCCCTGCCTCCCCCGCTGGATGGTGCTGGGTCTGGGGACAGAGCCCTTGCCTCTTCCTGGGATTTAGAAACCAACTGTGTGACATCGTGCAGTGCAGTCATCTTCTGTGGGCCTCGGTTTCCTCATTTACAGAACGGAGCTCACCCTGTAGGGTTACTGCAGGGATTACAGGAGGAAGCAGGCGGACGAGGGCTCCGTCAAGTGCCAGGCTTCTGCGGGTGTCGAATATCGGCACATAATGGACACCAGTGGTTGTTATCATGGTCAGTATGCCAAACACGCATAGGGTGGTTTCATTGATAATCCCGCCCTTCTGCTCTGCCAGCTGCCATAGACTCTACTCCACTGAGACCGGCTCAGCAGCGGGATGCTGCCAGATTCTGTGTTCTGCCACCCACCCCCATCCGCTACCCTCATCCATGAGTGTCATTTACCCGACACTCAAGCCTGCTGTGTCTGGGGCTTCAGAGGCCAGTGGATGGTGGGTTCTGTGTTGCTTCGTGAAGGGATGTCTCCTGCGTAGATCTGTGCCTCAGTGGGTTCCTCCTGTGTGTGCCCCTCCCGCTGGCTTCTTCTCCCGGAGCCCCCGGCAGACTCTGTGCTCTTGGCGGAGTGTGGAGCTGGAGTTTCAGGCCTTGGGGTGTAGATTTGATTCCTAGGGTTGCTGTAACAAATTACTGTGAACTTGATGGGTTGAAATAAAAGGATAAAAGGAATTTGTTTTCTTTTTTTTTTCTTTTTTGAGACAGAGTCTCACTCTGTCACCCAGGCTGAAGTGCAGTGGCGTGATCTTGGCTCACTGCACCTTTCTGCCTCCTGGGTTCAAGCAATTCTCCTGCCTCAGCCTCCCAAGTAGCTTGGGATTACAGGCACCGGCCACCACACCCGGCTAACTTTTTGTATTTTTAGTAGAGACGGTGTTTCGCCATGTTGGTCAGGTTGGTCTTGAACTCCTGATCTCAGGTGATCCACCCGCCTCAGCCCCCCAAAGTCCTGGGATTACAGGCATGAGCCACCATGACCGGCCAGGAATTTATTTTCTCACAGCTCTAGAGGCCAGAAGTCTGGAATTAAGGTGTCCGCAGGGCCTTTAAGGTGTCTGCAGGGTCGTTAAGGTGTCAGCAGGGTCGTTAAGGTGTCAGCAGGGTCGTTAAGGTGTCAGCAGGGCCTTTATGTGTCCTCAGGGCCGTTAAGATGTCAGCAGGGCTGTTAAGGTGTCCGCAGGGCCGTTATGTGTCCACAGGGCCGTTAAGGTGTCCGCAGGGCTGTTAAGGTGTCAGCAGGACCGTTAAGGTGTGCGCAGGGCTGTTAAGGTGTGCTCCCGCCAGAGGCTCGAGGGGAAGCTCCTTGCCTGCCTCTTCCAGCGCCTGGTGGCTCCAGGCCGGGGACTGCACAGCTCTGCTTTCTTCCTCCGTCTTCTTCACGTGGCTCCCTCCTCTTCTCCCTGGGGGTTTCTCCTCTGTGTGTCTCTTTTAAGGACACTTGTCATTGGATTTAGAGCCCACCTGGGTAATCGGGATGATCTCATCTCAAACTCCTTCATATCTTAAAATTATATCTGTTATCTCAGTCTGTTCCAACTGTCACAACAAAGTACCTTAGACTGGGTAATTTACAAACAATGGCCATTTATTTCTCACCATTCTGGAGGCTGGGAAATCCCAGATCAAGGCTCCAAGAGACCCACTGTCTGATGAAGGCCCACGTTCTGCGTCTAAGATGACACCTTCTTGCAGTGTCCTCACAGGGAGGAAGGCGGAAGGACAGAAGGGATTCGCTAGTCCCCCAGGCCTTCTATGAGGACATTAACCCCGTTGCCGAGGGTGGAACCTTTATTACCTGGTCACCTCCCCAGGCCTTGCCTTCTAATTCCATCACCTTGGGAGGGACACGTGCATTCAGACTGCAGCATGGGTAAAGACCCTATTTACGAATAAGGTTACACGTTCAGGTTCCTGGATACAGACATATCTTTTTGGGGGCCACCATTACGGGGTCAGGGCTGCCCTCTCTTGGGAGTTCCTGGTGGGAGCTTGGTGAGGTCCCCGAGCTCTGCCAGCACTTGCTCTCCTTGTGTAGTTGTAAGTCATTCAAGTGCCACTGCAAGGGTGTGTGTGTGAGGTACAGGGTGTTGTGGGGCTGGGAGGACCCAGTGCAGCTCCAGCTCGCACAAATGGGGCAGAGCATGATCTTCCCATCCCTGCTGCCCTGAGACCTGGTACATATGGGGCCATGGCAGGTGCTTCATAAACACTTAGTAGTTGGTGCTTAATAAATACTCACAATAGGTTATCAGTGAATCCTCATTGATTGATCCAGCCCTAAGGATGTGGCAAGGAACAAAAAAGTGCCCAGTATTTTCTTTCTTTCTTTTTGGTTTTTTTTGAGACAGAAATTCGCTGATGTTGCCCAGGTTGGAGTGCAATGGTGCCACCTTGCACGACCTTGGCTTTTGGCACAACCTTGGCTCACTGTACCCTCCGCCTCCCAGGCTCCAGCGATTCTCCTGCCTTAGCTGGAGTAGCTGGGATTACAGGCGCCCACCACCACACCTGGCTATTTTTTTTTTTTTTTGAGATGGAGTCTAGCTCTGTTGCCAGGCTGGAGTGCAGTGGCACAATCTCGGCTCACTGCAACCTCCGCCTCCTGGGTTCAAGCGATTCTCCTGCCTCAGCCTCCTGAGCAGCTGGTATTACAGGCATGTGCCACCACGCCCAGTTAATTTTTGTATTTTTAGTAGAGATGGGATTTCACCATGTTTGGCCAGGCTGGTCTCAAACTCCTGACTTCGTGATCTGCCCACCTCGGCCTCCCAAAGTGCTGGGGTTACAGGTGTGAGCCACCGCGCCTGGCCTTTTTTTTTTTTTTTTTTTGAGACAGAGTCTCGCTCTGTTGCCCAGGCTGGAGTGTAGTGGTGAAGTCTTGGCTCACTGCCACCTCTGCCTCCCAGGCTCTAGAGATTCTCCTGCCTTAGCTGGAGTAGCTGGGATTACAGACACACACCACCACGCCTGGCTAAATTTTTTTTGTATTTTTAGTAGAGACAGGGTTTCACTATGTTGGCCAGGCTGGTCTCGAACTCCTGACCTCAGGTGATCCACCTGCCTCAGCCTCCCAAAGTGCTGGGATTACAGGCGTGAGCCAACGCGCCCGGCTGTTTTCTTAGATAATTTTTATAAGATTTTTTTTTGTGTGTGAAAATAACCAGCAAATATGAAACACCCCAGACAATTTTAAATAAAATGATATATGCATATTATAAAGTTAAAGCAATTGTAAAGTACAGAGAAAATAAAAAAAGTGAATAATGTCTTAATCATAATCCTACCATCCAGAAATATCCATTCTTACCATTTGCTAATCATCCAGACATCTTGGCATCATACACATAGATAGAGGCAAACATAAATGAGATCACACTGTTTGTGCTCCTTTGTAATAAAAAGAGTTAAATTCAATTTTCCTTGCATTAACCAATGAAGAAGAAATAAACAAGTGGCTCAGAAGGAGTGCTGAAGTTTAGAGAAATGTTTCCTCTCTGTAAGAGATATTAATTTCTCTAAGAGTTCTCTAACAGTGAGGAAAAAGATTATGATAAAAAGAACCAAACCTTTGGGGTAGAGATATTAATTTAAAAAGGTAATTTCAACTTTATACATAGAGTTTGGCTCCCTGCTTTGAATATGAGAGGCAGGTGATTTTGGAGGAGAGAGGGTGCAGTCTGGGAACTCTGAGAGTGCTCCTTTTGAGGGGACCTGCTGTTCTCAGAAGAGCAGGCTGAGTAAGGGTCTGCACCTCCAGATGCCTGGAGGGAGTGTTCCGAGCCGAGGCTCAGTTACACGTGGGAATCAAGCAGAGCCCATCTCGGGAGCGAATAGGGTTTGTTAGCAAATGACATGGCTGAGCTGATTTGATTTGGCAGCAGGACTGAGAAGTTTCTGAAATGTCAGATGTTAATAGGATGGCTGGTTGTCTCTAAATGGGAAGCCAGAAGTGGGGGTGGATGGCCAGGTGACGTCATCTGCTGTAGAGGAGGAATTTGGGAGAAAGGAAATCGGAGATGGGGAGGGGAGAAGAGGGAAGGAGGGAAGGAAGGTGGAAGATGGAGGAGAGAGGCCAGTGGCATTGGAGGTGGAGGGGGAAAGCGAATGAGATGGGGCTGGTGGAGGAGTTGGGTTTGCTTCACCGAGGATCATACGTTGGGGTGGGCTGAGTTTGTCCTCAAATATGTTTTGTTTGGCCAACGTGATGTTAAAAAAATCATTTCAATACTCTTTAGGGGGAATGTCCCCTCCCCAATCCTATTTCGTCTTGGAGCCTATATCCTCCCTGGCCCCTGAAGACATCTGGGTTTGAGACCTTCGCCAGATGACCTGTGGCTCTTTCTAGAGCTCTTTCCTCCGGGGGGCTAGTCCTGGTGGGTGGCCCAGGCTCAGAGGAGACCAGAATTGCATCTCATCTCAGAGATGCCACGGGGATCAGGAGAATTCTGAGAATCAGGTGAGATCCCCAATGGTGCCCTGACCTCATGCCGCTGTGGATTCCAGATGTGGTTTGGGAGTGTATGTGAGTGCCCCTTGGCGGTGGTCAGTTCCGTGGTCTGGAGAGCTGAGCTGCGGGAGACAGGAGCAGGAGCTGTCGTTCTTGTCTGCTTGGCCTCGTGCTTGGTGACTCTTGGTTGAACCGGGAAGATGTGATCTCTGTTCTTTGAAGATATAATGGCTGTGAGGAGGGAAAAACCACAGAAACCTTCCTCTAAAGTGATGCAAGATGAGCCATTTGCACACTGCTATAAAGAAATACTTCATCGCAGTATAAATAGAAGAAATACCGGAGACTGGGTAATTTATAAAGAAAGAGGTTTAATTGACTCACAGTTCTGTATGGCTGGGGAGGCCTCAGGAAACTTACAATCATGAAGGAGAAGCAGAAGCAAGTGCCTTCTTCACAAGGCAGCAGGAGAGAGAAGAGCGAAGGAGGAGCTTCCAAACACGTAAACCCATCAGATCTCATGAGAACTCACTCACTGTCACAAGAACAGCGTGGGGAAAACCGCTCCCTCCCTCCACTCGTGGGGATTACAGTTCGAGATGAGATTTGGGTGGGGACACAGCCACACCTTTGCCAGGGTAAGCTGAAAAGGCCAGGAATTCCTTGGATGATGCTCTCCCTGCGTTTTCTCTAAGAGGAGGTTGATTCTGGGGTTTGGAAGGTACTTCCAGGCCACAGAGCTCAGAGTGAGTCCTTCAAACACCAGCATGGAAAAGCAGAAAGCAGGCCAGCAGCCCTGGTCAGATCTGGGGAGCAGGAAGGCAGGTCTGCAAAGCCTGGGGAGGGTCCAGTCAGCGTGGGTCCGGGCCGGGTTAGGAACCTGGTCAGGCCAGGCCTGGTGGCTCGTGCCTGTAATCCCAGCACTTTGGGAGGCTGAGGCAGGTGGATCACCTGAGGTCAGGAGTTTGAGACCAGCCTGGCCAACATGGTGAAAGCCCTGTCTCTACTAAAAATACAAAAATTAGCTGGGTGTGGTGGTGGGTGTCTGTAATCCCAGCTACTCGGGAGAGTGAGGCAGGAGAATAGCTTGAACCCAGGAGGCAGAGGTTGCAGTGAGCCGAGATCATGCCTGGGCAACACAGCAAGCCTCTGTCTCAAAAAAAAAAAAAAAAGGAACCTGGTCAGAGCAGAGCAAGGCTGCGCCCCAGGGGTAACTGAGCTTAGTGTTATTCATGGAGGCGGGAGTCAGGAAGTCCAGGCCTCCCAGCCCATCGGTGCAGCCTGACTTGGCGTGGACAGCCCCACCTCCACGGGCAGCACCCACGTCCTCTTCACATGGCATGATCTCTACAGCCCATCTGGCAGCTTTCTCCTTGCTGTGTGAGTCCTGGGCCTGGTAGAAGTCAGGAGTGTACACTTGGTTTTTTGAGGAGCAGCTCAGAGCTTCAAGGCAGTTACAACAATAAAGCTCACTGCACACTGTGAATATGTGCCCCAGAGCATCGCAGTTTTGAGGATGGGAGTGAGGCTAGCAGTTCAGAGGCACGGTACCAGAGTGTCACAGTTCCTCCCTCCCCCAAAGCCAGCTTGTACTTGAACCTGTTGGGAGGTTTCTATTAGTTTCTTATGGCCGCTGTCACAAATACCCACACGCTTAGTGGCTTAAGACAACACAAATCTATCATCTTACAGTTCTGAGGTTAGAAGTATGGAATGGGTCTCACTGGGATCAAATCAAGATATTGCCAGGGGCTGGGCGCGATGGCTCACGCCTGTAATCCTAGCACTTTGAGAGGCGGAGGCGGGTGGATCACCTGAGGTCAAGAGTTCAAGACCAGCCTGGCCAACATGGTGAAACCCTGTCTCTACTAAAAATACAAAAAATACTACAGGTGTGGTGGTGCATGCCTGTAGTCCCAGCTACTTGGGAGGTTGAGGCAGGATAATTGCTTGAACCCGGGAGGCGGAGGTTGCAGTGAGCTGAGATTGTGCCACTGCACTCCAGCCTGGGGAACAGAGCAAGACTCCATCTCAAAAAAAAAAAAAAAAAAGATATTGCCAGGGCTGCATTCCCTCTGTAGGCTCTAGGGGACAATCTATCCTCTTGTCTTGTCAGCTCCTAGAAGGTCACCTGTATTCTGGCCCCATACCTCTGTTTTCAAGGCCAGCCACGCTGGAGCAAGTCTTTTTTTTTTTAGACGGAGTCTCGCTCTGTCACCAGGCTGGAGTGCAGTGGCGCGATCTCGGCTCACTGCAAGCTCCGCCTCCCGGGTTCAGGCCGTTCTCCTGCCTCAGCCTCCCGAGTAGCTGGGACTACAGGCGCCCACCACCATGCCCAGCTAATTTTTTGTATTTTTGGTAGAGACGGGGTTTCACCGTGTTAGCCAGGATGGTCTCAATCTCCTGACCTCGTGATCCGCCCGCCTCGGCCTCCCAAAGTGCTCAGATTACAGGCGTGAGCCACCACACCCGGCTGAGCAAGTCTTTCTCACACCGCTGTCTCTCTGATTCCCTCTCTTCTGCCTCCTTCTCATTACAGAGACTCTTTTGATCACACTGGGTGGACCTGGATCATCCAGGCCCCTCTTCCCATCTCAGGGGCAGCCTTAATTCTAGCCACAACCTGAACTCCCCCTTGCCGTGTAACCTCACACATTCCCAGGTTTTGGGGATTGGGACAAGGGCACCTCTGGGTGTGAGTGTTGGGGGGCATTATTTGGCCTATCACAAGGACCCACCTTCATGGGCTTTGCTCAGCCCTGGGTCCTCATTGGTAAAACGGGCATCTCTACCTGCTTCCTAGAGGAAACGCTAGCCGGCCCACCGCATAGCTGGCCTTCCCTCTGTGGGATTCCGTAGTTCTGGGACTAATTCTTCACCTGCCTGATCTCATTGCTTTGCGAGCCCATGACTGATGATACAGTATCAGATGTCCTTGCCCTGATCCCACGACCATGAGACTTGAAGGGCAGGGATGGAATATGTGCCTAAGCATTTCCACAGAGAGAAGAGGGACACAGCACACACGCTGCAGCCTAGGGGAGCTATGACCTTGGTTTTGTTACCGTCAGTCAGCTGCTTGCTGATCCCCCAGCAACTGATGGAAAAGCCACCACTCCTTGAGAGAGGAAGAAAAAAGACATACGTTAAGCTTTGCCCAGCTCTGATTTGGACTTGCCCAATTTTACTTGAAGGAAGGTGCCACTGTCCGCTTCCCATTCACACATCGCCGCCTTCCTCCCGTCTAACCGGAATCTTTCTTGTTGCAATTTCAGCCTGCTGGCTCTCCATGCGGCTGGTGGGGAAACAGCAAAGCTGGTTCCCACATTGATAATGACACCTAATCCTGCAATCTGCTTCTGTCCCGTTCTAATCACGCCACTGCTTCCATTCCCAGGAGGACCAGGGGCACCCTCTGTTTCGTCCTGACAAAGTGGACTGCCCATGGTTGACAGCCTGCCAGTCTGGGGTCGCCTGGGGGTGAGGGTGGGAAGGTGTGGGAGGGACGGAGGCACTGCCTTCTGCTCAGATGAGCAGCACATAGATAACCCTCCCCAGGTGACCTGCCTGGCATGGAAAGTCCTTCTCGTGGTCCCCCAGGTCAGATAGCGTTGCCTGGCTACGGGGCAGTCAGCGAGGCTCCGGCAGGGCGAGTAAACAGGCACACATGTTTAAAATTCAATATCACTGGCGGGCAAACACTCCGGCAGCGCCTTCCAGCCCACCGATAATCTCTAATTCTCCTCGCTTGATGCGTGTGGGGGCTCTGCACCAAGACCCAGATGGTCTCTTCTGGGAATTGGTCGTCAGCTGTTGTGAGGGATGGGGAGTCGGGGCGGGGGGTGCCTGTTATAGCCTCAGCCTCATGCAGACTATCATCCTGATCGCTCTGGGCAGGCTCCTGAGAGACCCAGGGGCTGGTCTGGATTCACTGGCTGGGTGGAGCTTCCAGGGTGGGGAGCTGTCTGGGTTCAGTGGCTCACACCTGTAATCCCAGCACTTTGGGAAGCCGAGGCAGGACAATTGTTTGAAGCCAGGAGTTCAAGACCAGCCTGGGCAACATAGCAAGACCCCCATCTCTAAAAAACAAAAACTAGTTGGGCATGGAGGTGCACCCCTGTAGTCCCAACTACTTGGGAGGCTGAGGCGGGAGGATCCCTGGAGCCCAGGCATTTGAGGCTGCAGTGAACCATGATCGCGCCACTGTACTCCAGCCTGGGCGACAGAGTGAGACTCCATCTCAAGAAAAAAATAAAAGGCAGGGGCCTTTGGGGAAGCTCATGGAGATTTTTGTCTGCCTTGGGCTGCAAAGAGGCTGTGGAGGGGGCAGGGCCTGTGGAGGGTGTGCACCCGGCACAGGCGATGAGTGAGGGCTGGAATCTGGCAATCCACTGGCCCCGCCAGGTGACTGTGATGGGCGGCATTTATTAAGAGGAAGGGGGCGCTCCATCTGCAGGGTGGAAGAAGGTAAGCCAGCCTCCTCTTTGCTGGAGGTGCACACATGGCTGCCTGGGGCATCTCCTGGGGCAGTTGGTGAGCTGGTTCCTGGTAAAGTCATTCCTGGTAGGGATCGTTTGGCATCAACACGGGGAGCAGGTGAGGTTGACTGTTTTCCCTGCATGTGCCTCATGCTTGCCCTCTTCCGTTGCTTAGGCTTCCTCCCCTTCACTGCCTTTCATGTTCAAGGCCAGGTTATGCCCCTGTTAGCGAAGACCCCGGGACTGCCCTGCCCGCTCCACGAAGGCAGTGGGCTCTTTTCCTGGGTACACTGTTTTCCAGAGGCAGCCCTGATCCAGGCTGCCTGATAGTTCCAGGAGATGACGGTCCTGAGGGTGCGTGCCCAGCCTGAGGCTTGTAGGTTCAGCCCAGATCACCAGTGCACCCCCAGATCACCAGTGCACCCCGAGATCACCAGTGCACCCACTTCTCCAGTAGACATGGCCTGTCCTTCAGGCCTTGGGGTGGGGGCAGGGCCACGATGAGCAGACTCGTCACTCCCGGGGCCACCTGCTCACCCTTCCCTCTGAGTAGCAGTGTGGCCAAAGGACCTCTTCGTTTAGTGCCTTGGGGCCATGGTGTGTCGCCTGCCCTGTGTGGCTCTGAAAGGCTCCTGGAAGGGTGTCTGGGACTGTAAGAGGCCAGGGCTCTCTTCGAGATGGATCTGCCTTGCAGTCAACTGCCTCAGCCTCATCCATCGCTGGCTGGGAGATGACCGGGAGCAGGATTGTCCCAGCTGTGGGTCTGGACCTTCCTACAGTGGCTCACCAGGCCCCCTTGTGGCCAATACCATCAGTACCACGTGGGAGCCTGTGGCTGGGGCTGGGGGTCTGGGGAGGGGTGACAAGCCCACCAGCTGCTCACTGTGCCAGCTGGGTAGACCCAGAGGGTCAGGCGGCCAGGAACTGGGACCCTGCCCTGTGTCCACTGCCAGCCTCAGTGCTCAGGTGCCCTGGAGACCTCATTAGACCAGGCCTGAGTGGGGGCGTGGCAGCTTCCTCACTCAGAATGGAGGCTTCTGTTACTTGCCCTGCATTTCCTACTTCGCAGGCTCATCCGGAGTTTCGGTCTTGCCTGGCCTGCAGCTTCAGCCGAGGTCTGCAAGGCAGCACCAGCTCTTGGAGCCAGGTGGGAATGCCGCTTCAAACACATGCACAGAGGCATCGCTCTCTTTTGGTAGAAAAGCTGTCGGATTGTAAGACAAAGGCTGAGGTCTCTAACGTGTCCTCCTTTACTCTGGGTGCCTCTTGTGTTACCTTTGTGCTTGAGTAGCGGGGGCCACAGGACAGGCAAATTAGAAACTGCACGAAACAAAACAAAATGCAAAGAAAAACAAAATCGAAACAAAGAAATACAATATAAAACAAAACAAAAGAGCTGGGCGTGGTGGCCCACGCCTGTAATCCCAGCACTTTGGGAGGCCGAGGCGGGCAGATCACTTGAGGTCAGGAGTTTGAGACCAGCCTGGCCAACATGGTGAAACTTCATCCCTACTAAACATACAAAAAGACTAGCCAGGCGTGGCACGCCCTGTAATCTCAGCTGCTTGGGAGGCTGAGGCAGGAGAATCGCTTGAACCTGGGAGGCAGGGGCTGCAGTGAGCCGAGATCGTGCCCTTGCACTCTGGCCTGGGTAACAGAGCGAGACTCCGTCTCAAAAAAAAAAAAAAGAAGAGAAACCACAGCAGATGATAACTGTTTATGGCAGGAGGGTGTGTGCAGCTGGGTCATGGTCCCCACCTTTTGGGCTGATAAACCTGGCTGAGGGCTAGGCGTGTATGTTTGCCATGAGTGAGTGTTTCTTGTGTGTGTGTGTGTGTGTGTGTGTTGGGTGAACATGACTGTGAATGTTTTGGGTAGTTCTTTGTTGTATCAAGTGTTTTGGACGTCTGTTTGGGGGTGGATATTGTGGGACGCCACGTTGGTGTGAATGTATCTGCAGCTGAGTGATTCCCCCAGCCAGGACAGCGGGGCCAGGAAGGACAGCCCATTGTCCCTACCCCAACCTCGTTAGGGCCTCGTTTGCCCCAGCACCCCCTTCTTCAGCCCCAGCTGGCAAAAGGGGGTGGGGCAATCGTGTTATTTAACATACGGCTTATAGGGAAGAGAGCTGTTGAGCATTAAAGCCCCCATGCGGTTGTTCATGTATAATTAGGCTGTGGGAGCTTGGGGACTGACTGACTGTTAGAATCACTCGGGACCGAAGCACTTATTTAAGTAATCGTTAACTGGAAGATGGGAAAGGAACAGAAAATGCAATTTGCAGATGTCCCCTCTTCTTGCAGGTCAGCCTGAAATGAAACTCCCAGCAAGTGAGGAGGCTGGCGCCTTGCTCAGCCTTCCTCTTCCCTCTGGTGAGGGGAAGGGCGGGTTAGGGGATGCTGGGGCTGAGTTGGGGTTATGGAGATGGCATCTCTCAGGCACATCAGAAGCACAAGCCCCCCAAAATTTCCAGCTTCTCATGACTCCTTCGCTGACACCGCCCTTTACTCAATGCAACCCAGCAGCACAAAGATATATAATGATATATTCAGTTCTCAGTCCGGCGCATTTGATCAACACCTGCTCTGCACTAGGCCAGGGACGGCTCCAGCGAAGTCCCAGTAATCCGTTGTCCCAGGTGGAGGAGGATGTTAACAGGAAGAGCCCAGATAATTGAAATTCTGGTTTAGCTCATCTGTAAATCTGCTTTTGCTGCTCCCCAGCAGTGCTGATGTGGTCATGGGGGATGGGACGCTGTGTTTTCCTCCTTCGCGCTGAAGCAGAGGGTGCCTGGCTGGGGGTCTCTAGGCAGGAGCGTGCGAGAGCGGCCAAGTTCTGGAGCAGTTAAGGCTGTTAGTGGTGACGGGGCACCTCATGGTCTCTCTGGGGGACAACTGCAGCCCCAGTGGAGGAGGAGGGAGACTGGCCAACTGCATATCCCATAACAAGTGTGGGACCCGGAGCTCAGGGAGAGGAGAGGGAGGAAGGGTGTTCGGTATGTGGTGTGTGTCTTGGCATATGATGCCTCTTGCTTTGGAAATTCTGTGAGGTTCCATCCTTTTTATTTATTATTTATTATTATTTTTTTGACGGAGTCGCTGTGTCGCCCAGGCTGGAGTGCAGTGGTGTGATCTCGGGTCACTGCAACCTCCGCCTCCTGGGTTCAGGCCATTCTCCTGCCTCAGCCTCCCGAGTAGATGGGACTACAGGCACCCGCCACCACACCTGGCTAATTTTTTGTATTTTTAGTAGAGACGGGGTTTCACCGTGTTAGCCAGGATGGTCTCGATCTCCTGACCTCGTGATGTGCCCGCCTCGGCCTCCCAAAGTGCTGGGATTACAGGCGTGAGCCATCATGCCCGCCCTATTTTTTCTTATTTTTTAAAACACAACGAGAGCAGCAGGGTTGCAACTTTTGATTCAGTCTGATCTCTACAGCCCTGGGAGTGAGTTGGACAGTGAGGATAGATAGAGAATCTTTATTCTGGAGATGCGTGGAGTGAGCTGTGGGTCCTAGCCAAGTTACTGGCAGGACGAGGCCACCATCCTCTGTGGCCGCTGAGTTCATGGTCCCCTGAGATGTTGCTGGACTCTGTCCAGAGGGGTGGGGGAGGTGGAAGGGGAACTCAGGCAGGAGATAGCTTCTGAAATAAAGAGTCAGGAGGCCGGGCCCGGTAGTTCACGCCTGTAATCCCAGCACTTTGGGAGGCCGAGGTGGGCAGATCACGAGGTCAGGAGATCGAGACCATCCTGGCTAACATGGTGAAACCCTGTCTCTACTAACAAAAAATTAGCTGGGCGTGGTGGCGGGTGCCTGTAGTCCCAGCTACTCGGGAGGCTGAGGCAGGAGAATGGCATGAACCCGGGAGGCAGAGGTTGCAGTGAGCCGAGATCGCGCCACTGCCCTCCAGCCTGGGTGACAGAGTGAGACTCCATCTCAAAAAAAAAAAAAAAAAAAAAAAAAAGAGGAGTTCGAGACCAGCCTGACCAACATGGTGAAACCCCGTCTCTACTAAAAATACAAAAATTAGCCAAGAGTGGTGGCGGGCGCCTGTAATCCCAGCTACTCAGGAGGCTGAGGCAGGAGAATCACTTGAACCCGGGGGAGGCAGAGGTTGCAGTGAGCCAAGATTGCACCACTGCACTCCAGCCTGGCGACAGGGCAAGACTCCATCTCAAAAAAAAAAAAAAAAAAAAGGAGAGCAGGGACCACGGGCAGGGTATGGGTTCCATGTCTGGTCTGTGATGTGTTCCCTCTGGATGGGCAAACCCAGAAGCTTCTTCAGCCCCTTTCCTCCTCCAGGCACAGGTCGAGGCTGGGATTGCGGGAGGAGGGGAATGGCACTGGGATCTGGAGTGCCTGGTTCTCAACACTTGCTTGGCAGAGGGGAGGAGGCCCAGTGTCCCCGCGTACAGGGCAGCATGGCTGCGGTTTCCCTCCTCCATGAGCCAGCCAGCCAGACAGTGGGCAGGAGAGGGCGGGAAGAGAGAAGGGCGAGTGGAAGGAAATGGAGTCGTGTGGGCGGGTGAGCAAGTTGGAAAGCGCCTGGTGTAGAGAGGAACATTGTTGGGGAGCAGAGACCACTGCGGAGTGAGGGAGGGGGCCAGCTGTGCCTCTTGACACAGCCAGACACCTGCCCGCCAGGGCCAGTAAAGTGCCTGGTGTAGAGAAGAACCTTGCCTGGGGGGCAGAGACCACCATGGAGTGAGGGAGGGGGCCAGCCGTGCCTCTGACACAGCCAGACACCTGCCTTCCAGGGCCAGTTAGGAGAGGGTACAAGCTGCGGAGCCCATGGGGCTTTGCATTTTCCAGGGACAAGGAAGCTTGGAGCGAAGCAGAGATTTTCCGGGAGGCCAACACCTCCCTTTTCTCCCACTCTGTCAGCCTGGGGGGCTCTTTATTCCCATTCTTCAGAGAGAGACACGGTGGAGAAGATGGGACCACAGCTGTGGCTGCTGGGTAGACTGATGCCAAACCAGCCCCCTGCTCACTTTCCTGCCTCTAAGCCTTTGCCTGGGCTGTTCCCTCTCCTAGAATGCCTAACCCTCTAGTTGACCCTGTTACGGACCTGGCAAGGTTAGTCTTGAATAACCTGATGAGATTTCCAGAGCTGCTTTTTTCCAGTTCCCCCACTAAGAAGCTTAGACCTGAAGCTGAGCCCCACTTTGGGGGAAGACTGGAAGTTTCAGGTTGAAGACCGGATCAGGACCAGGAGCTCGGCCAGCTGACGCTGCAAAGCCTGCCTCGGAGAGTCTGTGGCGTAGGAACCTTGCGCCTTAACCAGCGTGGGCAGCTCGGAAGCAGGAGCCCCAGTTGTTTCTTGGAAAAATGGGGCCGATTGCCCCAAGGCAGCCACGCCCTTACAGAGCCTCTTGCAAATACCCACAGGGTCACCCGTCTTTGGTCACAGCCATGGATGGCGTCCGTCATCCATGCCTCATCTTTATCCTGTTTGTACTTTAGGTTGGTTCAGTACTTGACTGTTTACAAAGCACTTTTTTTTTTGAGACAGAGTCTTGTTCCGTTGCCCAGGCTGGAGTGCAATGGCACGATCTCGGCTCACTGCAACCTCTGCCTCCTGGGTTCAAGTGATTGTCCTGACTCAGCCTCCTGAGTAGCTGGGACTATAGGCATGGGCCACCATGCTAGGCTAATTTTTGTATTTTTGGTAGAGACGGGGTTTCACCATGTTGACCAGGCTGTTCTTGAACTCCTGACCTCAGGTGATCTGCCCACCTTGGCCTCCCAAAGTGCTGGGAATACAGGCGTGAGCCACCGTACCCGGCCTTGCAAAGCACTTTCTTGAACTCTTCTGGTTCTTGCAGAAAAGAAGAATGATTTCCCCATTGCACAGAGAAGAAAATGAAATACTCCTTTTAGCCAGCTGGTAAGACACAAACCTGAGTCTTGAGATTTCAAATCCACTGTTCTTTCTGTTACCCCAAGAAATAATTACTGAGTACAAATAATTACTGAGTGTCTACTACTGTATTTCATTGCTTCGAAGACACTTTCTTCCCTCTCATTTAACAACTCTGAAATCAGGGTGCATCTCATGAGCAATAGCACACCGTAATTTGTAATTGGAAGCATTTTTGCTTTCTTAGCGGAGAACAAAATAATGTGTACCTTCCAGCGGATGTCCTTTTAGTTTGACGAAATCTGGTGTGTGCACAACTGTGGTGTCTGTAAATATGGCCTCTGCCTGCAAGGTGTGCAGTTTAGAGGAAAGATCAGTCTTAGCTATTCGTGTGAAACAGAATATAACGCCTACCAAAACCAACTCGAGTGCCGTGGGAATTCCAGCTGAGGGGCTTCAGAAAAGCTTTAGGGAAGACGGGTGGGATTTGGCCTCTCAGCATCCTGTACCATCTGTATCAACCAGCTGATTTAGACAATACACCCAAGCCCTGTTAGTGTGGAGGCTCAAAACTTGGACCCTGGAGGCTGACTACGGGTTTGCATTGCCTGTCGTTCTAGATGTTTAACTCTCAGCCTCAGTTTTCTCAGTGACAGGGTGGGTGTGATGATAGTGCTTGCCTCACAGGTAGTCGTGAGGATCAGATAAAAGAACATATTCAGGCCAGGCGCAGTGGCTCACACCTGTAATCCCAGCACTCTGGGAGGCCGCGGCAGGTGGATCACCTGAGATCAGGAGCTCAAGACCAGACTGACCAACATGGTGAAACCCCATCTCTACTAAATACAAAAAATAAGCTGGGTGTGGTGGCAGGTGCCTGTAATCGCAGCTACTTGGGAGGCTGAGGCAGGAGAATTGCTTGAACCTGGTAGGCGGAGGTTGCAGTGAGCTGAGATTGTGCCATTGCACTCCAGCCTGGGCAATAAGAGTGAAACTCTGTCACACACACACACACACACACACACACACACACACACACACACACACACACACAAAAGAGAACGTCCCACATCTTTAGTCAAGGGTCTGACAGATAAGAGTGAGAGTTCAATAAATGTCACCCCCCCGCCCCCATACTGAAATTAATTCTATAAATCCAGTACACGTAGAGCTGGTAGACATTTGTTGTTCGATCACTGTTGCAATGTCAAGCACGTTCACATTTGTGGCCTCATTTGATCTTCGGAAGTGCCGGAGGATGGGGATCATTACTCCAGTGTCACAAAGGAGGCAAGTGAGGCGCGAGGCCTCACAGCTGGCCGGTGACTGGGCCTGGGATTCGGAGGCTGGTCTGTCTGACGCTCAGTCCCATGCTCTCTTCACCGGATTGCAGCTGCTGGAGAAAAACCACAAGCAAGGAAGGAAACGTGGCCGATCTGGCGGGTTTGCTCCAGCCGGGGTATTTTATAAATGAATGATCACTGCTGGGCATCCTTAATAGTGGGGTTTCTGGTTTCGAGAGAAGAGAGGTCTCATTTAGAGGCTCAGGAGGCTAATTTGACGGTGGGGAGATGTGCGCAGACTGCCATCTCCTCTCCCTGTCTCCACCTCCAGTGGCCGGTGGCCAGTTTTGCCTCTTTTTTTTTTTATTTTTTATTATTATTATACTTTAAGTTTTAGGGTACATGTGCACAACGTGCAGGTTTGTTACATATGTATACATGTGCCATGTTGGTGTGCTGCACCCATTAACTCGTCATTTAGCACTGGGTATATCTCCTAATGCTATCCCTCCCCCCTCCCCCCACCCAGTTTTGCCTCTTAAATACTATTTGTCTCGCTGGCCTTCATGCCTCCTTCTTTGCTTGGTTGCCTCCCCTGGCCATGGAGAGGATGTCAGAGTGTGGTCACACTGGTCTCTGCTCATGACCCTGCCAGGGGCTGTGGGCCTTCTCCGCCAGCCAGATTCTCCTTTGTGCCCTCTGAGGTTAACACAGACAAACGCACTCACCTTCTTCCTCCCTCTTCCTCTCCTTCCTCCCTGCCTCGAACCTCTTTCACTCAGAACACCTGGCTTTGCTAGTAACAGGCTGTGTGACCTTCAGCAGGCCAGTTAACCTTTCTGAGCTTTAGTTACCCTCCCCCGGTGCCCCAAAATGGATGATCATGAGGGTCAAATGGGAGGTGGTAGGAATGGGTCCTGGGCTCTGATATTGAGTCTTGCTCTTCTACTGTGTACCCTTAGATGCAGCCTTGACTTCCTTTTTACCTCTGTGGCTTTATCTCCAAAACAGAGGGAATAACTCTCTGGAAGTCCCCCTGGGACCCCCTTCCTTGCAGGAGAGCCGTTGCCCACTCCTCTGTGTGCCCAGGCAGCCGTGGGCTTTACCCATGCTCCTTGCTCTTCGTTTTCCGGATTGTAATTATTTGCTTCTATGATTGTCATAGTCACCAGACTGCAGTCAGTTCCTTTCTTCAGTTATTCATTCAGCAATTGTTTACTGAGCATCTGTGTGCCAGGTGCTGGGATTACAGATGAAATGGGGGAAACAGATAATTAAACAAGTTTTAAGGCTGAGAGATAAAGTGATTGGATAGGGCATGTGTAGGACGGGAGTACCACCTTGGGACAGGGAGGAGGGTGCAGACCAAGAGGGCTTCCTGGAGGAGGTGACCTCCAAGTTAAGACCTAAAGGCCAAGTAGGAGTCAAGCAAATAAAGTGGAGTGGGAAGGAGGAGAGGGACCGAGGGTGATCTTCCTTGGTCTCCAGCTCCAAGCCAGTGCCTGGCCTGGAGGAGATCAGTAAGTTGGTTCTCCATCTCTCTTCTTCCTTGCTCCTTCTGAATGCCTTCCTGCAAAGAGGCAGGAGCTTGGATCCTTGGTTTTCTGGACCCTGGGATGCTGTGGCCAAGGGGGTTGCAGAAGTGTTCTGGATATGGCATGTCCTTCCAGCTTGGGGCACGCCATGTTCCTGAGGCTGGGGCTGCAGGAATGGGCATGGCAGCGTGTGCTGGGGGACACTGCTGAATGACTCACTGGTTCTGAGTAGGAGTGGAGATGAGCCAGGCCAGCAGCACGTGCAGGAGGGAGCTGGAAGGATGCTGAGGATGCACGAGCCTTATCCTGGGTCCCTTTTTCCAGGGGAAGGAGAGAAGGGCTCAGTAGGGGACAGCAAGGCTCATGAACTTGACAATATCATTTCTCCAAGATAGTCTTTTATGTCAGAATTTTGAGTTGGAAGGAACATTGCCAGGCCTCTCTGCAGCTAGGGGTCCCTCTAGCACATGGAGCTTCCAAAGCAGTGAGGTGGCGCAGTTCACATTGCTAGAGCTATGCTCCTCTCCTCCCTTATCCCCTGACCTCCAGCGTCGTTTTAAGCCCCCGGGGATGGACCTGTGCCAAGGTCTTCTCTGCCTGGCCTCGATTAAGCTGTGTCTTCCCCCAGCCCCTGGAGACATTTCCTGGCCTCTGTTCTCCCTTGGAAGACTGTGGGGTTCTGGAGCTGAAGCAAGCACAGGATAGGGCTGTGCTGGAGAGAGGAGACGGGCTTTGTGCCTGGTGGCAGGCTGGGCAGGAGCAGGGAGCGAGCACGGAGCCAGGGCTGGGAGGAAGGATCGATGATCATCACAATCGCCATTGGCAGAGGACATTTCGTGTCTCACCTTGCTCTGGACACAGCACGTACGTCATGTCCTATTCTACAGCCACTTTGCAGAGTGGCTTATATTTCTCCCATTTTATAGATATAGAAACTGAGGCTCAGAGGCTGAGTGACCAACCCATGCAGCCTGTCAGCAGCAGGGCCACGAGTTAGTAGCTTGTCTGCCCCACACTAGGTCTGGAGCTGTTTCTCCCACACCACACTGCCTTGTTTTGAGGGTTAAAAAAATTCATTCCTTTTCTTCCAAGCCGGGGACCTTGCTTTCCTCCCAAAGCTGGAACAGAACCGAGGGCCCTGGATGGGTATGGAGCGTGACGTGTTATTAGTGTTGGAAAAAGACTGTGAGACCCAGGGGAGCCCTGGGCTGAGCTGGGCCTGGCTCCTCCTTCCCCACAGCACCAAGTGCCTCTGGGCCCTGAGCTCATGGTGTGTCTCCCCCAGCCATTCGCTATCTTTAATTTTTTTTGGTAAAATAATTACAGGGCATGAGCACTGCTATCTTTATTTAAACCATGTTAATTTTTTTTAAAACAGAGTAACACACACAGAAAACACCTTGGATAAAAAAAATAAATATCTGGCTGGGTGCGGTGGCTCATGCCTGTAATCCCAGCAATTTGGGAGGCCTAGGCAGGTGGATCACCTGAGGTTAGGAGTTTGAGATCAGCCTGGCCAACATCGCAAAACCCCATCTCTACTAAAAATACGAAAATTAGCCGGGTATGGTGGCGGGCGCCTGTAATCCCAGCCACTCGGGGACTGAGGCAGGAGAATCTCTTGAACCCAGGAGGCAGAGGTTGTAGTGAGCCGAGATCATCCCATTGCATTCCAGCCTAGGCAACAAGAGTGAAACTCCGTCTCAAAAAACAAAACAAAACAAAAAAAATGCTTCAGGCTGTTCCTCAAAGAAAACGGTTCCCTTTGCCTCTGCACACTCCTTTCCAGTCCTCCAAGCCACCACTTATTCTCTTTTTTTCTTTTTTGAGACAGAGTCCCGCTGTGTCGCCCAGGCTGGAGTGCAGTGGCACAGTCTTGGCTCACTGCAATGTCTGCCTCCCAGGTTCAAGTGATCCTCTGCCTCACTCCCCTGAGTAGCTGGGACTACAGGCATGCGCCACCATACCCAGCTAATTTTTGTATTTTTAGTAGAGATGGGGTTTCACCGTGTTGGCCAGGCTGGTCTCGAACTCCTGACCTCAGGTGATCCACCCGCCTCGGCCTCCCAAAGTGCTGGGATGACAGGCGGGAGCCGCCTTGCCCGGCGCACTTACTCTTTTAGCTCTTTCTTCACACCTCTTAGGTTGTGTGAGGTGCGTGGGAATGCCTCGAAAGATGCAGGCACCGGTCTCTCTTTTACTTGTTTTTATTTTTCTTGCACAGAGAGGGCTTCCCAGTTCAGAGAAGGGAAAATTGAGGCCCCCACCAAGTGGAGCCTGCTGGAATCTCCAAACACACCAGACCCGGGGTCTCCTTCGGGCCCAACACTGTCGCTGGTTTCCTGTGTCCCAGTCCTGCCTTCCGTCCGGCCTCGCAGGCCAGCAGTGTTGAGAACTCACTCAGGGCAGGGATGGAGGGAGGAGGCTTCTCACCCCTTTACCTTCCTAGGCCCCAGTGGGCGTCCATCCATCACCTGCTGGTGTGGGGCCTCTCCCTTGGAAGGGACCCCCTTGCCCTTATGACGTAAGACATGTGGCACCTCCATCAGCCCTGGGTTCCCCAGAAAAACACCCGTGGCAGAGGACAGGTCAAAGGTCAGTGCTAGTCAGTGTGGACTAACAGCTTCGGGCGGACACCCAAGTCCTGTAGTTCCTTGTTTGATCTGAAGGAAGTTGTCCAGCGTCAGCAGCAGCCGCCGCTGTGGTGGTAGCAGCTGCAGTGGAGCTAAAGGCAGCAGGCCCCCGACTCTCGGGACACAGGCCCTGGCGGGAGATGGATTTCTTAAAGTACCTTTTCGTGAGTGTCCCTGGGCTGTGGAGGGATGCCCGTCCAGGCCCTGCTCCCTGGAGGGGGTGGGGAACAGAGCCTCTCCTGTTGTCACCTGGCAGGGAGCCCCGAGTGGCTGTTTGCCTGCCATGGGTCATGGAAGCCACCCTTCACTCAGGGGAAGGAGGAACCGAGACCAGGGACAGAGGGGCCTCTGGGTGGGGGATGTGGAGGGCAGGGGACAGACTCAGCACCCGGGCCTTTCCTCCCTGGCTTGGAGATTTGAGGTGGGTCCTGGCAGAGGGCTGGAGAGAACTCACTTCTGTGTTCCTCTGGGAAGGCTTCTCGGCTCCCTGCCAGGGCCCGAGGGAACCCACTGCCAGCCAAAGGCTGTGCATAGGTGGGAGTTCCCAGGGTGAGAGAGGGAGGGACTCCTCAGCTGGGCTTCCGCCTGGCCTGGACGCTTGGAGCTGGCCAGGCTGCGGGTCCTGCCCTCTCTTCTTTGGGCTATGGTTCTGGGGACTCTGTGTCCTGTCACGGAGCCTCAGAGTGTGGTTAGTGTGAGGCCCAGCGAGGAGAGTGTGAGCCGTGGCCCTCTGCTGCCAAGCCACACTGTCCCTGCAGGCTCTGCAGACCCCCCTTCCAGCTTTGGCAGGCCCCTTGTGCCCCCTCCTGGTGAACATGGGGGGCCCACGCGGACTTGGCCAGGTGGGGACTGTAAGGCTCTTCCTCTTTCCCCTGCCTGCTGCCAGCCCGGGACTGGCTGTTTTCTTGCCTTTCTTCTCCCTCCTTGGCTGTGTCATCTTTTTCTCTAGGGGAGCGAAGGGTGACAATTCAGGGACGAGTGTGAGGAGTGACAGGACACTTGTTTGTGGGGTTGGACCAAGGAGTTCCCCAATCTCAGGCTGCACCGCCATGGGCTCCAGGATGCTGTGGGGGGACCGGGGACCTTGTGACCAGCCAGAAACGGCCCAACCTCTCTGGACCCTGGCAGGGTGTGGGTAGTGGTATAGTGGAGAGTTTTAAGCTGCGAACTGATCTCAACTGATTGATCTTTCAAAAGACCACGTGGGCCGGGAACGGTGGCTCACGCCTGTAATCCCAGCACTTTGGGAGGCCGAAGCGGGTGGATCACTTGAGGTCAGGAGTCTGAGACCAGCCTGGCCAACATGGTGAAACCCCGTCTCTACTAAAAACACAAAAATTAGCTGGGCATGGTGGCACGTGCTTGTAATCCCAGCTACTCGGGAAGCTGAGGCAGGAGAATCGCTTGAACCCAGGAGGTGGAAGCGGAGGTTGTGGTGAGCTGAGATTGTGCTGTTGCACTCCAGCCTGGGCAACAGAGCAAGACTCCATCTAAAAAATAAATTAAAAATAAAATGAAATAAAAACAACAACAACAACAAAAAGACCATGTGGCTGTTCTGTGGGGAACTGATTTGAGAGGGGGTTGGAAGGAGGCAGGAGCCCGAGGCGCTGTCCGGTTGAGGCACCGTGAGATGAGGGAGGCAGTGGAGGTGAGGAGAGGTGGTGAGATGTGGGATGCCTTGTGATGGCGGACTTGCCAGGAGGATTGGATGTGGAGGATGAGGGATCAAGAAATCAGTGATGACTCTTGGGTTTTTTTTTTTTTTTTTTTTTTTTGAGACAAAGTTTTTGCTCTTGTCGCCCAGGCTGGAGTGCAGTGGCGCGACCTCGGCTCACCGCAACCTCCTCACAGCAACCTCCGCCTCCCAGGTTCAAGTGATTCTCCTGCGTCAGCCTCTGGAGTAGCTGGGATTACAGGCATGTGCCACCACGCCTGGCTAATTTTTGTATTATTAGTAGAGACGGGGTTTTACCGTGTTGGTCAGGCTGGTTTTGAACTCCTGACCTCAGGTGATCCACCTGCCTCAGCCTCCCAAAGTGCTGGGATGACAGGCGTGAGCCACTGCATCCAGCCGACTCTCTGGGCTTTGTCCTGAGTGTCACTGAGATGGCTTTTGAGGGAAAGAATGAATGAGAGTTCCTGTTTTGGCCTCTAACTTGGGAAGTTTGAGGTGCCTGTCAGACATGCACGTGAGATGCTGAGTTGGCAAACCTTGATGGATCTGAATTTGAATCAGGATTCATTTTGGGCAAGTTGCTTAACCACGCTAAGTCTCCAACCCTCCAGGCCTCCCTCCCCGAGTACGTGTGAGGCGTATGGAAAGTGCCCAGTTCAGTGCCTTGTACCTGCCTGGCACATCACCAGTGCCCAACAGAGGATACCTTGGGACTTCCTACAACATTGCTTAATATCATCTCATCTTCCAGCTCAGGAACATTCAGTGGCTTCCATAGCTTGAAACTTGTGTTTGGGGCTGAAACTTGGGGGCTGATTTGGCTCATAGAATGATTACGTTTGGTCCACATAGAGATTTTTAAAATTTTGTGTCATCCATGTACAAAAATTGGGAGACTCACACAAAAAATTGGATTTCTGGCTTATTTTGAAAACTTCAGCAACACTGAGCTTGCCTTTCTGCTGGACAGCTTAGTGAGAGATAAGTAAATAGTGGCCGCCCCCTTTGGAATGGCCATGTGCTCTTCAGTGTACCATTGTCTCAGTCTCATGCTCTTTTTCTCTTTTAAAAAAATTGGTGAAATTTATATAACATAAAATTAATGATCTTAAAGGGAACAACTCAGTGGCGTTTAGTACTTTCGTGATGTTGTACAACCATCACGTCTATCTAATTCCAATTTTTATTTTATTTTATTTTTGAGACGGAGTCTTGCTCTGTCACCCAGGCTGGAGTGAAGTGGTGTGATATTGGCTCACTGCAACCTCCGCCTCCTGAGTTCAAACGATTCTCCTGCCTTAGCCTCCTGAGTAGCTGGGATGGCAGGCGCTCACCACCCATGCCTGGCTAATTTTTGTATTTTTAGTAGAGATGGGGTTTCACCATGTTGGTCAGGCTGGTCTTGAACTCCTGACCTCAAGTGATCTGCCCGCCTTGGCCACCCAAAGTGCTGGGATTACAGGTGTGAACCACCACACCTGACCTAGTTCCAAAATATTTGATCATCCCCAAATAAAACCCCTTTAAGCAGTTACTCCCCACTTTCTCCTCCCCCCAAGCCCCTGACAATCACGAATCTGTTTTCTGTCTTTATAGATTTACCCATCCTAGATATTTTATAGAGATAGAATTACTAGGCTTCTTCACAGCAAAGGCAACAATCAACAGGGTGGAAAGGCAGCCTACAGAATGGGAGGAAATATTTGCAAACCATATATCAGATAAGGGGTCAATTTTTAAAATGTATAAGGAACTCCTACAGCTCAATAATAAAAAAGCCTCACCTGATTTAAGAAGTGCACTAAAGGGGTGGGTACAGTGCTCACGCCTGTAATCCCAGCACTTTGGGATGCTGAAGCAGACAGATCATCTGAGGTCAGGAGTTCAAGACCAGGCTGGCCAACGTGGTGAAACCCTGTCTCTACTAAAAATTAGCTGGGTATGGTGGCACACGCCTGTAATGTCAGCTGCTTGGGAGCCTGAGGCAGGAGAATTGCTTGAACCTGGCAGGTGGATGAGGCAGTGAGCTGAGATCGTACCAGTGCACTCCAGCCTGGGTGACAGAGCAAGACTGTGTCTCCAAAACAAACAAAACAAACAAACAAAAAAAACAAAAACGTATACTAAAGACTTGAATAGACACTTCTCCAAAGAAGACATACAAGTGGTCAACAGGTATATGAGAGGGTCGTTAATCATCAGGGAAATGCAAATAAAACCACAGTGTTATATCACCTCAGACCTGTTAGGATGGCTAGTATCAAAACCACAGAAGAGGCCAGGCATGGTGGCTCACGCCTGTAATCCCAGCACTTTGGGAGGCCAAGGAGGGCGGACCATGAGGTCAGGAGATCGAGACCATCCTGGCCAACATGGTGAAACCCATCTCTACTAAAATACAAAAAATTAGCCAGGTATAGTGGTGTACGCCCCTGTAATCCCAGCTACTCAGGAGGCTGAGGCAGGAGAATCGCTTGAACCCAGGAGTCAGAGGTTGCTATGAGTCGAGATTGCGCCATTGCACTCTAGCCTGGCGACAGAGCGAGACTCCGTCTCAAAACAGCAAAACCAAAAAAAAAAAAAAAAAAAAAAAAAAACCAAACCACAAAAGATAACAAGCATTGGTGAGGATGTGGAGAAATTGGAACTCTTGTAACACTGTTGGTAGAAATGTAAATTGGTGCAGCCGCTATGGGAAACAGCACGGAGATTGCTCAAAAAATTAAAAACATTAAAAAGAGAACTACCAACTTCATTCTTTGCACATGGATATCCAGCTTTTTTGCAGCTCCATTTGTTGAAAAGACTATTCTTTCCCTAGGATTGGTCTTGGCAATCCTGTCAAAACACAGTTGGCCATAGATGTGTGGGTTTATCTCTGGACTCTTAATTCTACTCTGTCGGTTCATATGCCTGTTGTTATTGCCAGGACCACACAGTTTTGATCACTGTAGCTTTATAGTAAGTATTGATTGGGAAATATGAGTTCTCCACCTTTGACCTTCTTCTTTAAGAAGGTTTTGAGTATTCTGGATGGAATTTCCCTATCAAATTTAGGAGGAGCTTTTCAATTTCTTCAAAACATCCAGCTAGGATTCTGATAGAGATCGTGTTAGATAGGTAGATCACTTTGAATGGTACTGCTACCTTAACAGTATTAAATCTCCAATCCATGAACATGGAATGTCGTTCCATTTATTTATGTCTTCTTTAATGTCTTTGGGCAATGTTTTGTAGTGCTTAGTGTGCCAGCCACTTGGTTAAATTTGTTCCTAGGTTTTTTATTCTTTTTAATGCTATTTTATTTTTTATTTTTTGAGACGGAGTCTTGCTCTGCCACCCAGGCTGGAGTGCAGTGGCACTGTCTCGGCTCACTGCAAGCTCTGTCTCCTGGGTTCACGTCATTCTTCTGCCTCAGTAGCTGGGATTACAGGCGCCCGCCACCATGCCCGGCTAATTTTTTTGTATTTTTAGTAGAGACGAGGTTTCACTGTGTTAGCCAGGATGGCCTCGATCTCCTGACTTCGTGATCCACCCGCCTCGGCCTCCCAAAGTGCTGGGATTATAGGCGTGAGCCACCGTGCCCAGCCTAATGCTATTTTAAAATGGAATTGTTTTCTTAATTTTCTTTCTGATTGTTTATTGATTATTTTAATTTATTATTTTTATTATTTTTATTTTTTGTCTTTTCTGATTGTGTCTTTCTGATTGTTCATTGCTGGTGTATAGAAACACAACTGATTTTTGTACTCTGCAATTTTGCAGACTTCCTTTATCAGCTCTAGTAGATTTTGTGCATGTGTGAAATCTGTGAGGTTTTTTTGTGTAGGATCATCTCATCTGACAATAGAGATAGTTTTACTGTTTCCTTTCTGTGGTAGATACCTTTTATTTCTTTGTTCTGGCTAGAACTTTTAGTACACCCAATGGTAGTGGTGAAAGTGAGTTTCCTTGTTTTGTTGCTACTTCATCTTAAGGGGAAAGCTTTTAGTTTTTCATCACTGAGTATGATGTTAGCTATGTCTTTTTTTTTTTTTAATGCCTTTTATGTCAAGGAAGTTCCCTTTTATTCTTAGTTTTCTGAGAGTTTATATCATGAAAGGATATTAGCTTTTGTCAAGTGCTCTTTCTGTATCAATTGAGATAATCATGTATTTTTTCTTCTTCATCCTGTTAATGTGATACATTACATTGATTTTCTTTTTTTTCTTTCTTTTATTATTATTTTTTTTGAGACAGAGTTTTGCTCTTTCGCCCAGGCTGGAGTACAGTGGCACAATCTGGGCTCACTGCAACCTCTTTCCCCTGGGTGCAAGCGATTCTCATGCCTCACCCTCCCGAGTAGCTGGGATTATAGGCACGTGCCACCACGCCTGGGTAATTTTTGTATATTTTAGTAGAGACGGGGTTTCACCATGTCGGCCAGGCTGGTCTTGAACTCCTGACCTCAGGTGATCCTCCTGCCTCAGCCTCCCAAAGTGCTGGGATTACAGGTGTGAGCCACCGTGCCTGGCCTATTACATTGATTTTCTTGTGTTGAACCGAGTTTGCATTCCTAGGATAAATTCCACTTAGTCATGGAATATAACAGTACGCTGTTGGATTTGGTTTATTGGTACTTTGTTGAGGATGTCTGACTCTATCCATAAAGATACTGGCCTGTAGTTTTTTGTGGTTCCTTTGTGTCACTTTGATAACGCTGGCCTCATAGGATGAGTTAGGAAGTGTTTCCTCCTCTTCTATTTTTGGAAGAGTGTGAGAAGGACTGGTGTGAATTCTTCTGTAAGTGTTTGGTCGGCTTCACTATGAAGCCATCTGGCCCTGGACTGTTCTTTGTTGGGAGGTTTTTAATTACTACGGATTCCATCTCTTTACTTCTCCCATCACTCGTTTAGGTTGCTTGCCTCGTGCCTGAAGTCATTTGCATCTTCTAGTCCTGTCTTAGAATTTAAATATGAGTCTGCCTAATTTAAGATGTCCTATAAAAACCCAACCATCTTCCCACCCTTCCCCACCTTGCCACATCTCTGCTCTGGTATCTCTGCTGAGAGATGGTCCCTCCCACACAGCAGCAGCATTCAACATGATGAACCCCATAGGTCAGTGGTTCTCACTTGGGAACTTCTTAGAAATGCACATTCTCTGGCCAAGAATCAGAAGCTCTAGGGGTGGGGCCTAGGAAACTTTTTTTATTTTTGAGACAGAGTTTCGCTCCTTCGCCCAGGCTGGCGTGCAGTGGCGTGATCTCGGCTCACTGCAACCTCCACTCCCCGGGTTCAAGTGAATCTCCTGCCTCAGTCTCCCAAGTAGCTGGGATTATAGGCGCCCGCCACCACGCCTGGCTAATTTTTGTATTTTTAGTAGAAACAGGGTTTCTCCATGTTGGTCAGGCTGGTCTTGAACGCCTGACCCCAGGTGATCCGCCCGCCTTGGCCTCCCAAAGTGTTGGGATTACAGGCGTGAGCCACCGTGCCCGGCCGGAAACTGTGTTTTAACTAGCCCCCAGGTGGTTCTGTGGCATTAGCACTGCCACACTTAACAGAGAGCCATTGCAGGCTCCTGGCCCCAGTGACATAGTGAAACGGCACCTCTGAAACACTGTAGCAGCAAAGGAGCCATGAGCATCAGGAGTTGGTGGAAAAAGGAGACCAGAGAAGGGAAGGAGGAGCAAGCAGGTGGCTTGGCGGGGGTGGTGGGGGGAGACTTGGTTGGAACAGGACCTGATTCTGGAGGACGGTTCATTATTGGGGGCACCCACTGGGCATAGGGTTGGCCATCCAGGGTGAGGGGTGCAGTCTGTGGTCAGAGCGCAGACAGCTGTTAATAGCAGTAACACTGGCCCGTCCAGCCCTGACTCTAGCCATCCCGAGGAGCCCGCCCTGGCCACTCCCAGGCCAACACTCAGCCTTCACCGCCTGCTTCATTGCATCTTGCTTATCAGAATATTGAGTCATTCATCTGGCAAATGTTTATTGAGCATCTACTGTGTGCTAGGCAGTTCTATTAATAGCACAGGGATATGGCAAGGATCACAGCAAACGAAGAGCTCTGCCCTCGGGGACCTTCTGTTCTGCAGCCAGCCTGGTGGCCGGGTGGGTCTCATCCTGCTTGCCCTGTGGATGGGGACTTCTGGAACAGCGGCGGAGTCGGGCAGTGTGGCGTGCTCGGTGGTCAGACAACATGGGACACATCCCATCCCGCTCCCAGGGCATGCCCTGTTTCCCCAGCTTTCCAGAAACGGGTTTAGAGAACTCTCCAGAAATCCTTTTCCTTGGTCATGTCTTCCCTCTTCATCCAGATGAGAAACTCACTCTGACCTGTTTGCTTCTCCCCCCAGCACTTTCTGGCCCTCATCTCTCCCCGATTTTCCTGGGACCCACGTAGGTGCAAAACACCTGCTCCTCCATCCTTGTCTTCTGGTAATGTTTTTAGTTTGCTGTTGACGTGGCCTTGCCCCCTCCGTGTGTCCTGGATTGGGGTGGGCGGGAATAACGAGGTGATTGGGAGGGCTCATTGAGCGACCTGTGTGCCAGGCTCTGTACACGCTGGCCCGTGTGGTCCTGCCACAGCTCTGTGAGTTAGCGGTCATGTTTTCAGCCCCATGCAAAGGTGCAAGCACTCAGACAGCGTGGTTCTGTGAACATGGGTGTGTGGTGCCCCCCAGGAGCAGGGTTTTTAGCGAGGCTGCTGACACATAAACACACCCCCACCTCCAGAAGCAGAGGAGAGGAGCCCAGGGCCAGGGCAGGTAGCTCAGCAAGGACCCAACACGCTGCAGGTGGGGCCAGTGAGTGTCACTTCTCCAGCGAGGGTCAGAGAGGAGAGAGGCAAGAGTGTTGCAGGGGCGAGGGTCTCACGAGCTGGGGTGCAGCAAGAGGGAAGGAACAGGTGGATGCCTGTCTGCAGGAGAAGCCGTGTCCATGTGTAGAGCTGCTGTGGACCAGGGGGAGGCAGGGAGGGCACAGGGTGGTGATGAGATGGAGAGAAGGGGTCCTGGACTCGGGTGCAACAAGAGGGAAGGAACAGGTGGCTGCCGGTTTGCAGGAGAAGCTGTGCCTGTGTGTAGAGCTGCTGTGGACCAGGGGGAGGCAGGGAGGGCACAGGGTGGTGAGATGGAGAGAGGGGGTCCTGGACTCACATGAGTGCCATCTTTTCCCGTCGCTTCTTCTGCTTTGCCGCCTGGGCAGTGGGCTGGCACCAGAACCGGCAAGTAGGGGCATTGGGAAAGATCCCTCAAGATTTCCCAAGCCTAAATTGCTCCTTGTGGTTCTTGTTCGCGTCTGCCCCTGCTACCTGGGACCTCCTCCAGCATCCTCCTCCCCAAAGACTTCTCTGCCTTTCTGAAGGAAGACCAGGCTGTTTCTGTATCGGGAGGTGGTGGGGATAGGGGTGGAACTTGGAGCCCAGATGGAGTTCCTCGGCTGAGTGCTGGCTCTGCGTGGTTATCTATTGACTGGCTGTGAACGCAGAGCCCACGGGGAAATGCTGGCCGCCCCTCTGATTTGGGTGGCAAGAGCTGCTGCTGCTAATACATTAGACAGCTGCATGGACGCTGCTGTTATGAGGAGACCCAATTACATGCCTCTGTGAAAATCCAGCGGCTGGCTTCCTGGTGGAGGGAGATCCCTTCCGAAGGCTGTCCCGGGCGGGACGTTAGTCTCTGGGGCAATGCCAGTGAGTCAGTGAGCATTAACTGAGCACCTGCTGTGTGCCCTGAGCATTAACCGAGTGCCTGCTGTATGCCCTGAGCATTAACCGACTGCCTGCTGTATGCCCTGAGCATTAACTGAGTGCCTGTTGTGTGCCCTGAGCATTAACTGAGTGCCCACTGTATGCCCTGAGCATTAACTGAGTGCCTGCTGTATGCCCTGAGCATTGAGTGCCTGCTGTGTGCCTTGAGCATTAACTGAGTGCCTGCTGTATGCCCTGAGCATTAACTGAGTGCCTGCTGTGTGCCCTGAGCATTAACTGAGTGCCTGCTGTGTGCCCTGAGCATTAACTGAGTGCCTGCTGTGTGCCCTGAGCATTAACTGTCTGCTGTGTGCCCTGAGCATTAACTGAGTGCCTGCTGTGTGCCCTGAGCATTAACTGAGTGCCTGCTGTGTGCCCTGAGCATTAACTGTCTGCTGTGTGCCCTGAGCATTAACTGAGTGCCTGCTGTGTGTCCTGAGCATTAACTGAGTGCCTGCTGTGTGCCCTGAGCATTAACTGAGTGCCTGCTGTGTGCCCTGAGCATTAACTCAGTGCCTGCTGTGTGCCCTGAGCATTAACTGAGTGCCTGTTGTGTGCCCTGAGCATTAACTGAGTGCCTGCTGTGTGCCCTGAGCATTAACTGAGTGCCTGCTGTGTGCCCTGAGCATTAACTGAGTGCCTGTTGTGTGCCCTGAGCATTAACTGAGTGCCTGCTGTGTGCCCTGAGCATTAACTCAGTACCTGCTGTATGCCCTGAGCATTAGCTCAGTGCCTGCTGTGTGCCCTGAGCATTAACTGAGTGCCTGCTGTGTGCCCTTGGCTGTATGCAGCCATTTCAGGGTGTGTGGATGAGGGTGTGTCCGAAAGCCTGAGCTGCTGTTCCCGGCTGGCCTGAGTCACGCTGCTTCTGGGTGGAAATGGAGACTCACTCCCTGCCAACTGTCCCATTGGAAAGTGCAGCAAGTCGCTGAGAAGTGGGGCCGGCCCAGCCGACGCCATGCTGCCACTGGCTGATTTCTGCTGCTGGGCACTGTCCATGCAGGGATCATCCACCCAGCACATTGCTCATGGCTGAGGCTGAATCATAGCCCTTCTCACCAACTGTGCCAGCCCCAGGCCATGGGGCATCTTCATTCAGACCCATTTCTTTTCTTTTCTTCTTCTTGGTTTTTTTTTTTTTTTTTTTTTTTGAGATGGAGTCTTGCTCTGTTGCCCAGGCTGGAGTGCAGTGGCACAATCTTGCCTCACTGCAACCTCCACCTCCCAGGTTCAAGCGATTCTCCTGCCTCAGCCTCCCAAGTAGCTGAGATCACAGGCCTGTGCCACCACGCCTGGCTAATTTTTGTATTTTTAATAGAGACAGTTTCACCATGTTGGCCAGGCTGGTCTCAAACTCCTGGCCTTAGGTGATCTGCCCGCCTCGGCCTCCCAAAATGTTGGGATTACAGGTGTGAGCCAATGCGCCCAGCCAGACTCATTTCTAACAGTCCTCTAAAGACACTGTCTCTGGGAAGACCAATGAAATCGAGAAAAAGTATCTTGAAGCTGCTAACCCACCTCCGACAGGACAAAGCGTGCTTCCAGAGGGAGCTTTCCAATAGCTCCTTCTAGGAGCTGCTATTTACTGGGCATTCACTGCAGACCAGGCCCTGGCTGAGCACTTCTTACGCCTGTTCTCACCTCATCTGCCTAAGAGCGCTGAAGTCAGGGACTATTTGCTTCAATTTTTTTTTTTTTTTGGAGACAGAGTCTTGCTCTGTCACCCAGGCTGAAGGGCAATGGCGTGATCTCGGCTCACTGCAACCTCCGCCTCCAAGGCTCAAGCAGTTCTCCTGCGTCAGCCTCCCAAATAGCTGGGATTACAGGCGCCCGCCACCACGCCCAGCTAATTTTTGTATTTTTAGTAGAGATGGGGTTTCATCATGTTGGCCAGGCTGGTCTTGAACTCCTGACCTCAAGTGATCCACCCACCTCAGCCTCCCTAAGTGCTGGGATTATAGGCGTGAGCCACCGCGCCCGGCCTGCTTCAATTTTCAGGTGAGGAACTTAAAAGAGGAATGAAGAGAGGTTAACATGCCTCATGCAACACAGCTGGGCAGTAGCAGGTTGCCCACTCCCCAGACCTGGGCTTCGACCACCGGGCTCTGCTGCCTGCTGTGTGTTTCTGCTGCACCTAAACCTAAATCACTCTGCATGACCTTGCAGCCGAAGCCTGAGTTCTGGTGTTCAGCGTCTCTCAGGCCCAGGCCCCAGCTTTGCTCTCCCATCTGATCTTCAGGATATCTGACCCAGAGGCCTCCAGCCAGCCGGGCTGATCCACTAACGCTTCACTGACTGTGTGCCGAGCTGCTTCTCTTTTCTGTCTTTGCCCATTCAGTTCCTGCTACCCGAGTGCCACACTCTCCTCACCCCTCTCTATCCAGTGATTTCTCTTGATCCTTTAAGGTCTGTCTGGGATCTTGTGTCTTGCAAAAAGCCTTCGTTGACATTTTGGTTTTAAGATGTGTCCATGAATTCTTTGATGCTTCTCTCTTCAAGAGGTCGAACTTGTTGGCTGCGGTGGCTCACACCTGTAATCCCAGCACTTTGGGAGGCTGAGGCGTGAGTTTCGCTTGAGCTCAGGAGTTCAAAACCAGCCTGGGCAACATGATGAAACCCTGTTTCTACTAAAAATACAAAAATTGGCTGGGTGTGGTGGCAGTGCTTGTAGTCCCTGCCACTTGGGAGGCTGGGGTGGGAGGATCGCTTGAGCCCAGGAGATCGAGACTGCAGTGAGCTGTGATCATGCCACTGCACTTCAGCCTGGGTGACAGAGTAAAGACCCTGTCTCAAAAACAAATGAAAATAAAAAGACGTGAAACCTAGGCCGGGCGCAGTGGCTCACGCCTGTAATCCCAGCACTTGGGGACGCCGAGGCAGGCGGATCATTTGAAGTCAGGAGTTCAAGACCAGCCTGGCCAACATGGTAAAACCCTGTCTCTACTAAAAATACAAAGATTAACTGGGTGTGGTGGTGGGCGCCTGTAGTCCCAGGTACTTGGGAGGCTGAGGCAGGAGAATCGCTTCAACCCAGGAGGCGGAGGTTGCAGTGAGCCGAGATTGCGCCACTGCACTCCAGCCTGGGCGACAGAGTGAGACTCCGTCTCAGAAAAAATAAAATAAAATAAAATAAATACTGAAAAGCACAAAGGGAAAAATCATCTGTACCTTCAGCCTCATTTTGTTGTGTATCCTTTGGGATATTTTTCTCCGTGGGGGTGATGCATGCCCTCAGATGCAGTCCCGTGCCTGTCTATACAAACACATTCTTTATGTTTCATGGAAACAATGGGATCATCTTGTTCAAAACTCTATTTTTCTCACTTAGCAATGCACTGTGAATCTTTGCAGTAGCATCATGGACACAGACCTCCTCTTGTCGTAGTTTATTGTGTGAGTGTACCCGTGTGCCTTATTTACTTTTCCTTTCATGGTTGGGTACTTCCCCCATTGCTTAGACTTTTTGGCCCTTAAACAGTGCTGGGACAAACATCCTTGTACATGTGTTCTTGTGGCATGGCCCGGATATTGTTCTAGGGTAAATTCCTTAGCGTGGGTTTCCTGGACCAAAGGACGTGGATATTTTAAACGGTTTGGATACATGGTGCCTTTCGGAAAGCCGTATCAGGTGCGCACTCAGCAGAGTTCCTGCAGCCCTGGGCCTGCAGACTGGACACAGTGGCTGTACTGTTTCTCATTCCTGCCAGCAATATGTTCCTGCCACATATCCTTGCCAACACGGGTTGATCTGATAGTGAAAGATGTTATCTTACTGTGATCTTAATTTCTTTCATAACTAGAGAGGTTGGGTTTGTTTCCATGTGTTCATTGGTTATTTTATGTGTGTCCTTTAATCATTTGTTCATGTCCTTTGCACATTTTTTTGTTTTTTTTTTTTCTTTTGAGACAGTCTCACTTTGTCGCTCAGGCTGGAGTGCAGTGGTGGGATCTCAGCTCACTGCAGCCTCCACCTCTTGGGTTCAAGTGATTCTCATGCCTCAGCCTCCCGAGTAGCTGGGATTACAGGTGTGCGCCACCACGCCCAGCTAATTTTTGTTATTTTTAGTAGAGACAGGGTTTCACTATGTTGGCCAGGCTGCTCTCGAACTCCTGGGCTCACGTGGTCTGCCCGCCTCAGCCTCCTAAAGTGCTGGGATTACAGGTGTGAGCCACCACTGCAGCAGACCCCTCATTTATTGATATAATGGCTTTTGGATAGATTGAGGTATGGTCTTCCAGATCATTTTCTATGAATTTATATGCATACATTATATACAGTATCTTTTTTTTTTTAAGAGATGGAGCCTCACTGTGTCACCCAGGGTAGGGTACAGTGTCATGATCATAGCTCACTGCAGCCTTGAACTCCTGGGCTCTAGCAACCCTCCTTGCCTCAGCCTCCTGTGTAGCTAGGATTACAGGTGTGAACCACCGTGTCTGGCTGTTTTTATAAAATTGAGATTATATTCAATGTATTGTCTCTGATTTCCTCCACCCCTCAACTTAATATATCTTGGAGAGTGTCATATGTAAGCAACATGAATCTGTTGCTGTCTTTTTGAATGACTGTATAGTTTTTTTGAACAGCTTTATTGAGATATAATTTACATATCATAAAGTCACCCATTTAAAGTGTACAATTTGGCCAGGTATGATGGCTCACGCTTGTCATCCCAGCACTTCGGGAGGCCAAGGCGAGCAGATCACCTGAGGTCAGGAGTTCAAGACCAGCCTGGCCAACATGATGAAACCCTGTCTCTACCAAAAATACAAAAATTAGCCGGGCATGGGGGCGCATGCCTATAATCCCAGCTACTCCGGAGGCTGAGGCAGGAGAATCGCTTGAACCCAGGAGGTGGAAGTTGCAGTGAGCTGACATCGCGCCATTGCACTCCAGCCTGGGCGAAAAGAGCGAAACTCCGTTTCAAAAAATAAAAAATAAAATAAAGTGTACAATTCAGTGGTTTTTGGTGGTATTCACGGAGCTGTGTAACCACCATCATAATCAGTTTTAGAACCTTTTTATTGCTTTGAAACGAAATCCATACCTTTTAGCTATCACCTTCCAATCCCCCATCCCCCTCAGCTTAAGCAAGCGCTCATCTTCCTTCTGTCTCTATGAGGTTGCATACTCTGGACATTTGATTAAAATGGAATCATGGTCCTTTATCTCTGACTTTTGTCTTTTTTAAATTTTTTTTGAGATGGAGTCTCACTTTGTCACCCAGGCTGGAGTGCAGCAGCGCGATCTCGGCTCACTGCAAGCTCCGCCTCCCAGGTTCATGCCATTCTCCTGCCTCAGCCTCCTGAGTAGCTGGGACTACAGGCGCCCGCCACCACGACCAGCTAATTTTTTGTATTTTTAGTAGAGATGGGGTTTCACCGTGTTAGCCAGGATGGTCTCGATCTCCTGACCTCGTGATCCACCCGCCTCGGCCTCCCAAAGTGCTGGGATTACAGGCATGAGCCACCACACCTGGCCTCATGTAAGAGTTTTTGTGTGGACGTGTATTTTCCATTGTCTTGTGTAGGTGTCTAGGAGTGGCACTGCTGGGTCATGCGGGTACAGAGGCAGGTTCTTAACTGCTTTTCTGTACCTCCTCCTGTAGTGAGGGAATTTGTCATCCATTTGGTTCACATATCAGTACTTATTTATTTATTTATTTATTTATTTATTTATTTATTTTACTTATTTACTGAGAGGCAGTCTTGCTCTGTTGCCCAGGCTGGAGTGCAATGGTGCGATCTCTGCTCACTGCAGCCTCTGCCTCCCAGGTTCAAGCGATTCTCCTGCCTCAGCCTCCCAAGTAGCTCAGATTACAGGCACCCGCCGCCACACCCAGCTAATTTTTGTATTTTTAGTAGAGACGGGGTTTCACCATGTTGGCTAGGCTGGTCTTGAACTCCTGACCTCGTGATCCGCCCGCCTCAGCCTCTCAGAGTGCTGGGATTACAGGCGTGAGCCACCGCACCCGGCCCTATCTCTACCTTTTTTCATTTGGTGTAATGCATTCAAGGGTCAGCAGTGTTGTGGCAGGTATCAGTATATGTTATTTTTAATGGCTGAATATTATTCCATCGTATGGATATAGCACATTTTGTTTATTCGTCAGTTGATGGACATTTGGGTTGTACCCACTGTTTGGCAAGAGTGAATACTGCAGTAGTGAGTGTTTGTGTACAAGTATTTGCTTGAGTACCTGCTTTCAATTCTTCTGTGTATATTCCTGGGGGTCGAATTGCTGAGTCGTGTGGTCATAATTCCGTGTTGAACGTTTCAGGGAATTGCCAAATGATTTTCCACAATGGCTGTACTGTTTGACATTCCTACCAGCAATAGATGAGGGATCTGATTTCTCCACAGCCTTGCTCACGCCTGTGATAGTCTGTGTTTTGATCGTGGCTATGTTAGTGGTACGAGTGGTGTCTCATTGTGGTTTTGATTTGCATTTCCTGATGACTAATGGCTTGAGCGTCTTTTCATGTACTTGTTGTTCCTTTGTATGTCTTCTTTGGGGATATGTGTATTTAGATCCTTTGCCCGTTTTTAAATTGAGCTGTCTTTTTCTTACTGAGTTGTAAGAGTTTGTTTTTGTAGAGACACGTCCTTTATCAGATATACAACTTGCAAATATTTCCTAGCATTCTGCGGGCTTTCTTTTGACTTTCTTGAGAGTAAGTATGAGGAATTCGTATTAACTTTTCTTTAAACGTTTGGTAGAATTTACAAATGAAGCCACCTGGGTCTGGGCTTTTCTTCGTGCGTCGTTTTTTTGATCATTAATTTGATCTTTTTACTTGTTATATGTCTTTAGATTTTCTATTTCTTACTGAGTCAGTTGTGATAGGTCATGTTTTTCTAGGAATTTGTTCATTTTATCGAAGTTATCTAATTTATTGACCTATAGTTTATAGTACTTGTATTTTATTCTGTGAGTGTAGCTTCTTTTAACCAATTTTCTGCAGACATTTAAGTTGTTTTTATTTTTTACTGTTAGAAACGATGCTGCAGTGAACATTTGAGCCTGTCTGTCTTTGTGCACATTGCAAGTGTGTTAGAGGATGGATTGTTAGATGTGGAATCGCGTGTCAGAGGTCTGTGTGTTTAACATGTTGATTGTTTCTGTTGCATTATCCTCCTCCTGTTCATCTTTCTATCCGTATTGATTGGTATAAGCTCTTTACGTCTGCTAATCCTGGTCTCCTAAGCCTGGAGATGGTAAGAATGCCCCGTGTGGGTGGTGCACGTGCACCTGAGCAAGTTGGAAGAGGAGGTTTGGCATCTGGATGTTTGGCGGCTCACTTCTGGTCAAGGGAGTTGGGCGCGGGTGCCCTAAGCCCACCCCTGTACATTCATACGTGGGGTTTCTAGATGCCAGATCCTGAACTGCTGGTAGGTCAGAGCTTTTTGCCTCTGACACGCTGGCTTTGGCCTGACAGAGGTTGTCTGGAGTCAACAGCAGGGCTGGGTCTCTCCAGGGACTTCACCAGGCTCCTTCCCAGGGCGGGTCTGGGAATTCTGGGAGCAGTGGGAGCTCCAGGCAGTTCTGGCCCATGGGTGCCTGCAGAGGTAGGAAGAGTGCTTGGAGTCCCCACCTCTGCCTGAAGAAGAACCGAGGACACACACACTGTTCCTCATCCCTGCTTTCTTTTCTCTCGTCTTCACTGGGGACTGTCTGTTCTGGGCACTCATTACCTCCCGGCTTCGTGGTGCCCAGATGTGGGCAGTGACATTAGTCTGAGGAGGAGTAGCTGTTTTCAGGGGATAGGAAGTGGGGTGGCCTCTGTGTGTTTCGTTGGGGTAGAGTTGCCAGCCCCTCATGCTTCCATTCCGCTTCCCTTTTCTCCTTTTTGTTTTTCCTGGATACACAAGGGTGGCACCAAAGTAGGTCAAAGGTTTGGACAAGTGCAATTGGGATTTTAAAAATAACCCACCTAGGCTGGGCGTGGTAGCTCATGCCTGTAATCCCAGCACTTTGGGAGGCCAAGGCGGGAGGATCACAAGGTCAGGAGTTCGAGACCATCCTGGCCAACATGGTGAAACCCCGTCTCTACTAAAAATACAAAAAAATTAGCCGGGCGTGGTGGTGGGTGCCTGTAGTCCCAGCTACTCGGGAGGCTGAGGCAGGAGAATGGCGTGAACCCGGGAGGCGGAGGTTGCAGTGAGCTGAGATTGCGCCACTGCACTCCAGCCTGGGTGACAGAGCGAGACTGTCTCAAAAGAAAAAAAAAAAAATCCCTCTTGGCCGCTGGAGGCCTCGGTTCAATGGTGTTCAGGCTTTGCTTCACCAGCTTTAGGGTGCCACAGTGGTGCCTTGCGGGCAGGGGACTGGGCAGGCAGAGGCAGAGGTGGCATAGCAGGCCCTCCCTCTCCTTCCCTGGCTGCTGTGGCCACAGCGACCCTGCTTTCACCGGTTGGTTTTCTGTATCAGGGTGTGGAACGCCGCTTGTGTTGGACACCTTGGCCCCACTCTTGGGTTGAAAACATCCTAAATATGGCTCCTGCCGGAGGCTGAATCCCGAGGACGACAGGCGTTTGCGGAATTTGGCTCTTCCCAGGGGCCGGCAGGCCCCTTTCCTTGACAGAGGCTGAGTGTCTGCTCCCCCAGCACCATTCATTTGCCAGCCCAGCTGTGTGCCTTAGCTTCTCTCCTGTTGTATGGGGTGTTTGGCCCTCTAGCCCTGCAAAGGCAAAATCAAATTATCTTCTCTGTTGATCCAAATGAATTTTGTCCCTGGGGAAGCCCCAGGCTCAGCTTCCTGATAGTTGGTGAGGAAGAGGCTTTCGCTGTGGACCTCCCGGCTGATCCCTGTCTTTCTGTCCCCCTGCTTTTGTCTTTCAGTCGTCGGAGTTCTTTGAGATGCTGGAGAAAATGCAGGTGAGTACGTACCCCCACCGTGGCGGGGAAGAAGCCCAGCCCCAGATGTGGGTGGCATAGGGACCAGGCAGAATCCACGGGCAGAAGCCGAGTGCCCTGGAGGGAGGGGCAGAGAAGAGACAATTGCATCCCCTTGGCCCAGACAACCTGAGGCCATTTTGCTGTTGAGGGGTACGGAGCACTTTGGGAAGACTCCTGCGGAGGGACAGGGAGGATAAAAGCAGAACTTCCCCAGCAGGGCAGCTGGGGAGGCCATAAGCCCTGTGGATGTGGAGGAGGATTTGAAGGGTCCATTGTTCCTGGAATGAGCCGGAAAGAAGGCCTGAAAGAACTAGCTGCTTCTTGGAGGAGTCATCTTGCATAGGGAGGCAGAGGGGTGGGGTGGGAGGCTGGCCTGTGTTCAAATCCTGCACCAGACACTTACTAGCACCAGTTCCTTTCCTGTGCTAAGCTTCCATAAGTAAATAAGAATGAATGCACTCACTTACACGGTGGTTGGGGTGAAATGAGATAATCGGTGTAAATACTTGGTAGACACTACATAAAAGTTGGTGTGTGATGTGGGTTTGGGGATTCTTTGCTGTTCCTCACCAGGGTCAGGGCTCCCAGGTAAGAGCTGCTGTCCTGGGGAGCATGTGCAGAGGCCCAGAAGGGTTCATTGACATGGGCGGGAAGACTGGGAAGACAATGCTGATAATACACCTGTAGCTCAAGCACTTCACTGGGCTCAGAGGTTGACAGGCGTCATTTCTTCCTGCTAAGGCCTTCAGAAGTAGGTATATTATTATTATTATTATCCCCATAGGACAGGTGAGAAAACTGAGGCACAGAACAATTAAAGGCAGCACTCGAAGGGTGCGTGGCTCATAAGTAGCTTCAGAGCCAGAGTCCAGCCATTATGTCATGATGCTTTTTACTGTAAGTAGGTGCTCCAGGCTCAAGGGAGGAAGATTCTGCAATAATGGTCTGGAAGTCCTAGGAGGAGGGGCAAATATAGCACCCACGGCAGTCCTGAGATGTGGGCCAAGCAGCCAGGTGTCCCTGAGGGTGGGGAGGGAGGGGAGACGCTGTTTGAAGGGAAAGTATTGTTACTGCCGTGTCACCGAGAGCCAGTTATTAAAAATCGTCCTCTGCGCCCAGCAGCGTGCAGACGACAGACTCATCTACGCATTTAGGGAACTTATCATCAGCTTGCGGAAACCAGGCTGGCATGTGCCTCACAGTGAGGGGTGGGAGATGGTATATAATCAAGTGCTCCATTGCTTGGAGCAAAGCTGGGATTTTCGCCTCTAGTCAGTGGGATCCTGGCACTCTGGGAAGCTGGCAGGGGGTTTGCAGCCCACTCAGCCTTCTCTCCGGTTGCTCCTCAGATCCTCTCTTCCTTCTCCCCCCGCTGGAGTCCCCTTCCCACAACTTTGCCCCACACAGGGTCTCTCTGAGCACAGCATTCAGCCCCAGTTAACCAGCCTCAGAGTGTCCTGTTGTGTAGAGGCTGCAGGGCTTGTCTGTTCATGTAGATCGGGTGCTTTCTAGGGTAGGGTCTTGTTTTATTCTCCCTCTGTCTGTGCAATGGCTGATCCCCCTGGGTGGCATGCCTGTTCCCTTTCAGTTGAGACTGTTGAAGCCAAATTTCTGGGTGTTTAAGTCCCTACCATGTGCCCCCTGGGCCCAGCCTCAGAGGGTTCACTGTTAGTAAGAAGCTCACGTATGGGGCACTGCTGGCCATGGAGTGCCCGCGTCGGTCTTGAGCCTGGGCTCCATCTCTCTTCATCTTGCACTTGTGGAAATTGAAGCTCAGAGCAGTGAAGCGCCCGGGTCACTTTGCTAGTTGTGAAGAGCTGAAACTGGAATCCGGGATTCCCGATACCTAGCCCAAGAGTCTAGGAACTGGGAGAAGGCAGAAGCTTTGGATTCCTGCAGTCCTGGGTTCAGGTTCTAACCCTGACGCTTTCTAGCTCAGTATCTTCAGTCAAGTCGGTTTCCCCTTCTGAGCCTTAATTTCTTCACTGAGGGGAGAAGGGGAAATAAAGATAATACCTATTGTGGCCAGGTGCGGTGGCTCACACCTGTCATCCCAGCACTTGGGAGGTCGAGGCAGGTGGATCGCCTGAGGTCAGGAGTTCGAGACCAGCCTGGCCAACATAGTGAAACCCTGTCTCTACTAAAAATAGAAAAATTAGCTGGGTGTGGTGGCTCACGCCTGTAATCCCAGCTACTTGGGAAGCTGAGGCAGGGGAATCTCTTGAACCCGGGAGGTGGAGGCTGCAGTGAGCGGAGATTGCGCCACTGCATTCAGCCTGGATGACAGAGCAAGACTCCATCTCAAAAACAAAACAAAACAAAAAAAAGACAATACCTCTAGCAAAATAGCACATGGAGGAGAGAGGGCCCCGTGCTGGGCAGTGGCTCTGCGGTAGGTTATTAGGGGAGGGAGTGGCGTGGGGAGGGAATGGGAGGAAGTTTGTTCTGCCCTCGGGGCTGTTCCCAGACAGGGATGACTAATGCAGGCCAAACAAAACAGACTCCTGCCCTCACTGCTCCCACCCGCCATCTGCCCAGTGTGCCAACTGGGACAGGGTCTGTAGGGCCACCCAGGTGGCTTTGTGTGTGTGTGAGAGGAGCGCCTGTCCAGTGGGAACGGCCCTCCCACGCCCTCCTGAACAATGCTGCAAGGCGACTCAGCCCAGGGAAGTCCGCAGAGGCTGCATGTCAATCCACCCAGTTAACAGGAGCCCTGCTGTCCACAGTGTGGGATACGTCATGCGCTTGGTGAGCCGGTGACCCGGCTTCAAATCTAGGCCCTGCCACTCACTGGCTATGTGACCTTAGGCAAGCAGCCTCCTTCTGGAGCCCCAGTGTCCTCGCTGGTGGAAAATGCTGTGAGTTTCAAAGGAGGCCACAGAGAGAGCTGGCTTGGGAAGGTCAAAATCCCTGTGCGTTAGTGTTGTGACCAGGCAGACGCTGCTTCTGGACTCCTTCTGCTTCAGAGGGGACCTATTTCTTCTAGTTTGTGTACCGTCTCGTACTGTCACCCGATTTTCTCAGATAGTCTTGGAAACACCACGTGTTCCCCTCCTGCACAACACGGTTAAGTCAGAACTCAATGATAGAACTGCTGGACCGGGGTCAGGCACAGTGGCTCACGCCTGTAATCCCAGCAGTTTGGGAGGCTGAGGCGGGTGGATCACATGAGGTTGGGAGTTCAAGACCAGCCTGGGCAACATGGCGAAACCCCGTCTCTACTAAAAATGCAAAAAACTAGCTGGGCATGGTGGCACATGCCTGTAATCCCAGTGACTTGGGAGGCTGAGGCAGGAGAATCACTTGAACGCGGGAGGTGGAGGTTGCAGTGAACCGAGATCCCACCACTGCACTCCAGCCTGGGCAACAAGAGTGAAACTCCATCTCAAAGAAAAAGAAGAGGCTGGGTGCAGTGGCTCATGCCTATAATCCCAGCACTTTGAGAAGCCAAGGCGGGTGGATCACCTGAGGTCAGGAGTTCAAGACCAGCCTGGCCGACATGGTGAAACCTCGTCTCTACTAAAAATACAAACATTAGCTGGGCGTGGTGGTACATGCCTGTAATCTCAGCTACTCGGGAGGCCGAGGCAGGAGAACTGCTTGAACCTGGGAGGTGGAGGTTGCAGTAAGCCGAGATCATACCACTGCACTCCAGCCTGGGCAATAGAGAGAGACTCCGTCTCAAAAACAAACAAACAAACAAAACTGTTGGACAGGGCACTGCTCCCCAGAAGTGAATTCTTCAGATACCTGTAGATAAACTCCCTTAGTCCAGTCCCGGGCATCATATCTGATCCTTGCAGTCATCCTTCCATTAGTGAGATGAAAGGTGAGTGTCTAATCCTCATTTTACAGATGACACGGGGGGCTCCAAGAGGCTACGCTTTGTCAAGGGTCACAAATAGTAAGTTCGCAGCAGAGTGAGGGCCAGCACCAGGCCTCCTGCCTGTCCCTTGAAGGCCTGTTGGCATGGGGTCTAGAGCGCTGGCTCTGACACCAACAGGCATGACTTCCTATGTTTCCCTTCCCTTACTGGCTCTGTGACCCTAAGGATTTTTTTTTTTTTAATTTTTTTAATTTGAGACGGAGTTTCGCTCTTGTTGCCCAGGCTGAAGTGCAATGGCGCAATCTCGGCTCACTGCAACCTCTGCCTCCCGGGTTCAAGCCATTCTCCTGCCTCAGCCTCCTGAGGCTGCGCCACCACGCCCGGCTAATTTTGTATTTTTAGTAGAGACAGGGTTTCTCCATGTTGGTCAGGCTGGTCTTGAGCTCCTGACCTCAGGTAATCTGCACGTCTTGGCCTCCCAAAGTGCTGCGATTACAGGCGTGAGCCACTGTGTCCGACAAGACAGATATTTAAGCTTTGAATGATAATACCGCCTCCTTCATGATGATAATGACCCCCAGCATTTATTATATACCAGTCAGTGTTCCAAGTGCTCAACCCATTGTTAACCTTTAACCTTCACCACCATAGTCGATGCCATCATCATTCCCATTTTACAGATGAGAACACTGAGTCACAGAGAGGCTTCTGTGACGTGCCAAGGTCATCAGGCTGATAGGTGGCAGTGTTGGGATTTGAACCCCGGTGATCTGGCTCAAGTCTATGCTGTTAGCCCAGCGGCGCTGTTGCCTCACCTGAGGCTGCTGTGAGACCTGCCCCTGGCCAGGTGTGATGTGTGCAGGCCCAGCACGGGCCAGCTTTTGCTGCTGCTCTTGTTACTAACCCCCTGTGAGGCCAGGTGCTCTTTATCTGGCCCTGTCTTCTGACCTTTGCTTTTCTGTGGATCCTGTTTTCCTTGTTTCTATAGGGGATCAAGCTTGAAGAGCAGAAGCCGGGACCCCAGAAGAACAAGGTGGGCTGGGTGGGTGAGGGGGTGGCCAGACGGCCTTGGTGAGGGGCTAGGGCGAGAGGAAGGCAGGAGGGGCTGCCGGGGTGCTGGGGTCTTCTGTCTCACACCTGTCTAACTCTGACTCGCACCACGGGCCGCTTCATGACTGCCTTGTTAGACCAGTGAACGGTGGGCAGCAGAGGGGTCCTGGCTTGATGCCTTAGGGCAGCTTCAGAGCAGGCTGGGGGTGGAGGCCTCGGTGGGACCTCAGGCTTGGCCGTTTGGCCCGGCTCTTCCCTACCCTGTGCAGTGTGTAAGAGTGTCAGGCTCTGTGCCCCGGGTTCCAGGGGGCAGTCAGCTCTGAGCTTCCCAACCCAGGGGTGCCGCTTATCACTTGGAGGTCAGTCCTCCTGCCTGGAAAGGGGTGCTGGGGGAGACTAGGGGTCGTTTTCCAGAATGAGCGTTCTAGGATGAGAAGCTGGTATTACGAGGAGTGAGAAGTTCAGCGCCTTCGGACACTGCATCATCAGCTGCAGGGTTTATGTTTGGGTTCTGTCAGTTTGGAGAAGAACATGGGGGATGTTAGATTCCAGAGCTGATTCTGAGCTGTTCTTCCATTGAATGTTCCTCCCTCAAAGCCCCCCCAACAACATATCCCCCTTGCAAGACCTGGAAACAGTGGTCAGACTTTACGGGCACTGCCGGGACTAACGGTGGCATCATCTGGTTTGTCTTGCAGGACGACTATATCCCATACCCCAGCATCGACGAGGTAGGTGCCCTCCCCTCACTCCCACCTGCCCTGCAGCCTGCTCTGGGTCCCGTCCCTGGGGAAATGATGGCGATGGCCTGTGCCCAGCCCCCCAGGGGAGAGAACCTTGGGCCTGGGACCTCTCTTTCTGACTTTGCCTTTGTAACCTCAGCTTCTCCATGTGTTAAGTTGGGGGTGCTCATCTAGGCCTTTCAGCCCTGGGGCTGCAGGGTTGGTGAATGAAGCTGGAGGTGCTGTCGGGCTTGGAGGAGGGGTTCATGTCACTGCCTTTGGCCTCAAGTACCAGTGGGTACCAGGCCCCACTCCTGGGAGCAGTGCAGAGGGGACACCGCCACCAGCCCCCTCCCTCCTCTGCGGTCCCAGGGCCCGCTGCAGCGCACGACCCTCCCTCTGCCTTCAGGTTGTGGAGAAGGGAGGCCCGTACCCTCAGGTCATCCTGCCACAGTTTGGGGGCTATTGGATCGAGGACCCGGAGAACGTGGGCACCCCAACATCGCTGGGGAGCAGCATCTGTGAGGAGGAGGAAGAGGACAACCTCAGCCCCAACACATTTGGCTACAAGCTCGAGTGCAAGGGTGAAGCCAGGGCCTACCGGAGGCACTTCCTGGGGAAGGTGAGGCTGGGGAGAGGTGCTGCTGGGGGTTGGGGGCAGAGGCCGGGGACTCTAGGAGAGAGGAGGTACCAGGCGGTAGGGGATGGGGAGAGGCTGGGGGAGGCTGTGGGAGAGGAGCTGCCGGGGGTGGGGGTGAGGCTGGGGGAGGCTGTGGGAGAGGAGCTGGCGGGGGTGGGGGGAGGGGCTGGGGGAGGTTGGGGGACAGAGGAGCTGGCGGGGGTGGGGGAGGGGCTGGGGGAGGCTTGGGGGACAGAGGAGCTGGCGGGGGTGGGGGGAGGGGCTGGGGGAGGCTTGGGGGACAGAGGAGCTGGCGGGGGTGGGGGGAGGGGCTGGGGGAGGTTGGGGGACAGAGGAGCTGGCGGGGGTGGGGGGAGGGGCTGGGGGAGGTTGGGGGAGAGAGGAGCTGGCGGGGGTTGGGGGAGGGGCTGGGGGAGGCTGTGGGAGAGGAGCTGGCGGGGGTGGGGGGAGGGGCTGGGGGAGGTTGGGGGACAGAGGAGCTGGCGGGGGTGGGGGAGGGGCTGGGGGAGGCTTGGGGGACAGAGGAGCTGGCGGGGGTGGGGGGAGGGGCTGGGGGAGGCTTGGGGGACAGAGGAGCTGGCGGGGGTGGGGGGAGGGGCTGGGGGAGGTTGGGGGACAGAGGAGCTGGCGGGGGTGGGGGGAGGGGCTGGGGGAGGTTGGGGGAGAGAGGAGCTGGCGGGGGTTGGGGGAGGGGCTGGGGGCCCTGGGGGAGAGGAGCTGGCGGGGGTGGGGGTAGGGCAGAGTGCCCCCCTTTTCCTTGGCCTCTTACCTCCTTCCTAGTCTGTCCTTTTGTTGCTGCCTGCTGCTGTCTTAGTTGGAGAGGTCTGAGGGGCTGTGTCCTGGCATAGGGGACGGGGCAGGGGAGCCATGTAACAGTCAGGGAGGCCCAGTGCCATGAGTCCTTGTGGGGACCACCCCCCGCAAATGTTTTGGGAGGCGATGGAATGGGTAGTGTTTGGGGTGAAGGACGGTGGCTGGAGTTTTGACTGTTCGAGGAAAAATATGTTCTCACACCTCAAGAAGTCTCTGTTTCCATCTAAATCACGCAAATCTCTCCGTCCTCATTCAGGCAGGTCCTCTGAGTGCTTGTACTGGATAGTGTCTGCAAGCCTCTGATTGCTTAAAAGTGACAAAGTTAAATTTAAAAGAATAGATTCTGCCCTTCGGACTTACCAGGTTCTTGATGTACTGAGGGCAGATTCCGGAAATCTGTAGCCTGAGGCTGCTTTGCAGAGTCTCACATGACGGGAGGCTGCCTCAGAGCCCCTGGGTCTTGTTAGCATGCAGATTCCAGGGCCTCAGTCTGATCCAGCAGGTCTGGGGAGCTGTGTTTTTCGCCCGTGTTCCCCGAGCCAGGGAGTGACCCACTGGCCCAGGACACCTCCCAGCTCCCCTGGGTGGAGGTGCCAGGGTTCCTCCTTGCTGTCTTGCCCCAGATAGTGTGAACTGGTGAGGGCCGCCCCATGGGAATGAGAACGTGGACTCGGTATCTTGTGGTTAAGAACTTGCCCTTCAGAGTCAAGACAGATGTGCATTCCTGGATCTGTCCCTTACTCGTCGTGTGATCCTGGGCAGTGACTTAACCCCCCTGACCATTGGTTTTCCCATCTGTGAAACGGGGATGATGTTCTCTCCCGGATACAGCTGTGGTCAGGACTGAAGGAGATAGTGGGTATTAAGCCCCTGGCACGGTGCCTGGCGCCTCCTGAGGATCCGGCCGTTGGTACCTGTTAATGTCGTCGTCATTGTCATCAGTAGCATCCTTCTCTTCCTTGTTGCTGTGGGGCTTCTCCTGGTGAAGGAGGTGGTTTAGGGGGAACATATCTGGAAGGTTTCTTCCTCCTTCCTGCTCACACTCAGTTTCTTTTTTTAGGATCATCTAAACTTTTACTGTACTGGCAGCAGCCTGGGGAACTTGATCCTGTCCGTCAAGTGCGAGGAAGCAGAGGGGATCGAGTACCTCCGGATCATCCTCAGGTAGGGCTGTTGCGCTGCTTGAAGCCAGTTCTCTTCCAGGCAGGGCTCTCATCGGTGGTGTGGGGGCTGGGATGGGACTCAGAAATACCAGACTGACCAGTCTGGTCTGGGTGCACTGGCTGGCGGGGACAGGCCTGCTGGAATCCTGGGGCTGTGTCTGAAGTTGCCTAGCAGGGAGACCCACGCGATCCACCAGTTAGCTGACAGTCAGAGGGGCATCCAGGTCTCAAGGTCACCCGGACTGTACCGCTTCCTGCCCCTCTTTCTTACAAGTCCATGGCTCTGAGGAAGACGGGAAGAAAAGCAGGGATGGTTCAGTGTGACCCATCCTGCTGAGACGCAGCTCCGGGTCCTGGGAGAGGGTTTGCCAGAGTGCTGCCTGTGGTATACATCTTGCCAGGAAAGATAGTGCCCTGTGTGTTTGTTGTATGGGCTGGGTTCCCTGAGATGCACTGATGTTCACAACAGGAGCACTGATTTATAGCGGAAGCCAGGGCACCTCTCTCTGGATTGTGACCTTCTCAAGGGCAGGAACTGAAACTGGTTTCTGTTTGGTTAAGCTAACATGTTTTGTAAAACCTCCTCTGTACCAGGAACTGCGATAGGTGTTAGAGATACCATGATGGCTGAGACTTGGTCCCTGTTCTCTGAAAGGCATGTGGTTTCATGAATTTAATGTGTGTCACGGGTATGATTTTAGCAATATGCACAGGTTGCTATGGGGGCACGAAGGAATCTGTGTCTTATTTATCTCTGTCCCTGGTCGGGTGGTGCTTAGCAGAATGCTGTGAACCTGTCAGGCTCTCAATCCTTATTTGTGGAGTCTAATTGAAAATTCATAAAGGTATTTGGAAAAGAGCAATCACATTTTTTTTTCCTGCCCAAATTTTGAGATAAATATTGGAGGGAATAAGGACATATAACCCCACTTTGGGAAAGGTGGGGGTCCGTGGTTTCAGGATGTCGTCAGCACCCATCCAATCTTAGTTTGTTTCTTATCAAGAAAGGAAGCAATTTTCTCTACAGAGGTTCACTTGGCTGGAAATCATATTTGCAAGGCATAGAAGAGTCAATTAAATAGCAAGAGCCAATTTTCTGAGAGGTTAATACCTGGATCTCCATCTCCAAATAGGATTTCCAGCTAGGTGAACCTCTGTGAAGAAAATTGCTACCTTAATAAAAATCAGACCAAGACTGGGTAGGATTTTTGAATAAGATGACAATGGAATACAAAGATCTAACCCCCTTTTTCTAATACTGTATCCTACATTAGGACTGGAAATGCTGCTTCGGGGCTGGAAGCTAAGAAAGATGCCAGGCACACAACACGTACTTTGATGGTTTTTTGTTTTTGTTTTGTAATCTATGGGGGCAGTTAGGACTAAAAGTAGGTGAATATTAAGAGTTGAACCCCAGTTTCTCTTCCTTAGAAAGCAGTGTTGTGGCCAGGCATGGTGGCTCACGCCTGTAATCCCAGCACTTTGGGAGGTCAAGGTGGGCGGATCACAAGGTCAGGAGATCGAGACCATCCTGGCTAAGATGGTGAAACCCCGTCTCTACTAAAAATACAAAAAAAAATTAGCTGGGCGTGGTGGCGGGTGCCTGTAGTCCCAGCTACTCAGGAGGCTGAGGCAGGAGAATCACCTGAACCCAGGAAGCAGAGGTTGCAGTGAGCAGGGATCGCACCACTGCACTCCAGCCTGGGCGACAGAGTGAGACTCTGTCTCAACAACAACAACGACAACAACAACCACAACAACAAAAAGCAATGTCGTATGGGAATATATGAAGTTGGAGATTCTAGAAGAATCCTGTCCTCTTTAGGAGTGAGAGTGAGCCCTGGAATAGACAGGGATCTTTCCACATAGAATTACTTTTGTTGTCGTGGGTCAACAGCATTGAAATCAATGCCCCAGGAAGCCCAGCAAGCTCAAATGTGGCTCTCCCAGATAGAAAGCTAGTGGGTAGGGTGGTGACGAGAAGCCGTACACCAGCTCGGAAGTTGGGCAGTCACATCATGTACTTGGAGTGATTGCCAGGCCAAATTGGAAACCAGACATAAAAAATTGGCTCCACGGTTTAGCAGCTTTGCCAGACACAAAGAAGAAATTATCCAGGGATGAAATTCCCCTGCTGGCAGTGACTACTGTCCAAACTTCTTCCTCATTCCCCATAGGCTTCTGGATTTTTTAATTGATGTCCCAAATTTATAACAAGCAGCTCTCCAGTCTAAGATCTAAGTATTCTAACAGCCTGTGTGTGCCATGAGAGTAGCCAAGAACAATCTACCCACAGTTTGGAGACAACAAGCCTGTGTAGATTTCTTCTGTTTCAAGTTTGGATATAAAGAAGAAGAAGTTTTATGGGTTTGTAAAAGAAGAGATTCTGCCTCTAAAAAAGCATAAACTAGTTAGAGAGTAACAGAGTTTTGAAAAGTATTTACTTTTACAGAAAGCCAGGTGAATTTGAGAGATTTATTAACTTTGAATTTTCCACAAACCTCTAGAAAAAATACACACTAAGAAAGAAAAGATAGAGTGAGCCAACAGAATGGGAGGAAACAGTTGCTGGGTAAGTTAGGGAGATAATAAAATAAAAATGGCCAAAAAGAATTTTAAATAGTATATGAAGCAGTACAAAGCAGAATCTACTTTGTAGAGAATCCAGTTATTAATATGGGGAGCAAGCTTAAGAAACTCTCACATAATTCAAAGGAAACACAACTTTAAAATGATGAGTGAGATGATGATGAATATGGAGGGCAGTGAGCAGGAATTACACGTATGGATAATTGATATTGTCAAGCTGATTGAAGACTTAAATCTGAAAATCAAAATGACTCACCCATTAACAGACAAAATCAATGAAAGGAAACTAATTGCTGGATGTACTTTGATGAAAATTTAGTATTTCATAGATATAAAGTTACTAGTAGTAGAATGGAAGCATTCCAAATAGTAAGAGAAGACAAAGAAAACACACTTTGTCTGTAGAAAAAGAAAACAAAGGAATAATAAAGAAATATGATGGAAGTGTGTGTACATATGTGATGATAATAAATATAAATGAATTAAATTCGATTGTTAAACAACAAGGATTCTCGATTTGGGTCATCTCTCCAAAAAACCTACACAAATTGATCTATATTTTATTAAAGAAAGTAACTCAGAATATTTGAAAATTGTTAAGAAAAAAATTAGAAAAGTCAAATACAAAAAGAAAGCGGGATGGGCAATATTAATATAGAAAAGTAGAATTCAAGGCAAAAAAGGAATCAATGTGATAAAGAGGGCTATTATCCATCTTTTCATAAAAGGTAAATCAATAATGATATTTTATATTGTCAGTAGTATATATTATAACATAGTATATGTATATGTACACATGTATGTAATGATTATGGAAAAATTCACAGAATACAATTGTAATGGTAGATTTTTAACACACATCACTTGACATATCAATACTAGGGTTAGAAATGACATTTATTCATCTCATTAATATCAATTATATACATATTTTTCTTTATATATATATATATATATCTGTTTCTGTATCTAACTATTAGACTTTGATCCTCTAACAGATTTTACTTCTTTTCAATTGCCTTTGGAATATTTACACAAATTGATTGCATAGTAGATCAGTGGTTTTCTGTGGACCTGCTACATCAGAATCATTTTGAATCTTTAAAACAAAGTAAAGCAAAGCAAAAACAAACAAAAAAGCCCAACAAACAAAAACCAAAACCTAGACTTCCAGGCTCCAACCCAACCATTTGAAACACACACACACACAATAAATAAATAAATATGTAAAGATGTGTAAATATATATATTCCTTTTTTTTTTTTTTTTGAGATGGAGTCTTGCTCTGTTGCCCAGGTTGGAGTGCAGTGGTGCAATCTTGGTTTATTGCAACCTCCACCTCCCAGGTTCAAGCGATTGTCCTGCCTCAGCCTCCCAAGTAGCTGGGACTACAGGCTCATGCCACCACACCTGGCTAATTTTTTTGTATTTTCAGTAGAGATGGGGTTTCGCTGTGTTGGCCAGGCTTTTCCCGAACTCCTGACCTCAGGTGATCTGCCCTCCTCTGCCTCCCAAAGTGCTGGGATTACAGGCGTGAGTCACCGTGTCTGGCCTAAATATATATATTCTTATTTCCTTCCTTATTTCCATAGGATTCTGTAGAATTCTGTAACTTGCTTCTCTTAACAATATATCTTAGAGATTTTTCCATATTAGCATATAGAGAATGTCTTAATTTATTTTACTGCTGGATGGTATTCCATTGCATGGATGTGAAATAATTTATTTAATACATCCCCTGGGCCGGGCATGGTGGTTCATGCCTGTAATCTCAGCACTTTGAGAGGCCAAAGCAGATGGCTCACCTGAGGTCAGGAGTTTAAGACCAGCCTGGCTAACATGGCAAAACCCTGTCTCTACTAAAAATACAAAAATTAGCCGGGTGTGGTGACATGCATCTGTAACCCTAGCTACTCGGGAGACTGAGGCAGGAGAATCACTTGAACCCAGGAGACGGAGGTTGCAGTGAGCCAATTTGGCGCCACTACACTTTGGCCTGGGCGACAGAGTGAGACTGTCTCAAAAAAAAAAAAAAAATAATAATAATAATACGTCCCTTGTTAATGACCATTGCCAATATTTTGGTAACACAATAATGATTAAATGAATAACCTTGTGCAGACTCAGTTTTTATGGATTATGATAGTTTCTCAGATGAGATAGCTAGGTTAAAACATAAATGCATTTGTATTTTGATAGATAACGTTAAATTGCCCTTTGTAGGGGCTGTGTAAATTCAAACTTTCACCAGCAATGTATCAAAGTGCTTCTTATTCCAAAGCCTCTTCAGTAGAATGTATTGTCAAACACTTGGATTTTTGCCAGTCTGATAGATGAGAATAGTATTTAGTGTTGTTCAAATTTATAATCTTAATATGAATCATGTTGGACATCTCTTCATATATTTAAGAACTGCTTCTATTTATTTGCTATGAACTGTTTATAAGCTTTGCTTCTTTTTAAATTGGGCTGTTATTTAAGATTCTATTTTTTAAAATCTTGGCTAGGCACAGTGGCTCATGCCTATAATCCTAGCACTTTGGGAGGCTGAGGCGGGAGGATCACTTGAGCCCAGGAGTTCAAGACCAGCCTGGGCAACATAGGGTGACCCCATCTCTTAAAAAAAAATTAGCTGGGTGAAGTGGCACACACCTGTGGTCCCAGCTACTCAGGAGGCTGAGGCAGGAGGATTGCTTGAGCCTGGGAGGTCGAGGCTACAATGAGCCATGATTGTGCCACTGCACTACAGCCTGGGTGACAGAACAAGACCCTGTTTTTAAATAAATAAACTAAATCAATCAATCCATCAGTCAGTCAACCTATGTAACTAACTTACTTGTAGGTAATTATCGATAGCAACTATAGTTAGGAACTTCTGAACCACAAAGTAAATCTAAATACATTTCAAAGAGCAAGCTGTCTGCTGGATGTATTCACTTACAATTTGATGATAAAACTAGCAATTAATAACAAAATAATGATTTAAAAAACCCACTAAACCATTGAGAAGTAAACAATCCCAATACTTTCTTAAGTAGCTTTTAGGCCAAAGGGAATAGAAGCTGCAGTTACAGAATATTTATAAAGTAATGACATTTATATTATACATAAAACCTATGGGTTGTATTCAAAGCAATACTTAGAAAAAAATTTATCACCTTAAATGGTTTCCTATTAAATAAGAAAAAAAACTGGCAGGTGTGTTGGCTCATGCCTGTAATCCCAGCGTTTTGGGCGGCTGAGGCAGGAGGGTCACTTGAGCCCAGGAGTTCGAGACCAGCCTGGACAATAGAATGGACCTCATCTTTACAAAAATAAAAATAATAATAATACAGTAAAATAAAAATAAGAGTGATATTTGCAAGTTGTTATTATTGTTAGCAACTTCTCCGTGTCTCATTTTCCTCATCTGTGAAATGATGATGGTAGCATGTACCTTGAAATTATTGAGTGCTTACATGTCCTGGTGAGTGATGACCTTACATACTGCAGCTGCTCAGTAATGGTGGCTATTATTATTATCAATATTGTTACCTAAAGAAAGCCAGAGGAAGGAATTCACAAAGATTAAAGCAGAAATAAATGAACTAGAAATAAAAAGAATTTGAGACTTGATAAACCTAGGTTTCTTTTGGAAGAAGCGATAAGATAGGTAACTAGCTAGTCGAATATAGATGAGAAGAGAAAATAAGAATATACAAAATTAGTCATAAAAAGATGCATGACCACAGATGTGAAGAAGATTAAATGATTACTAATGGATGCTGTGTTCAACTCATGCTATTAAATTGCTTCTGTTTCTAATTTTATTTGAAATTTTATTTGAAACAGATGCCTTTCTAGGAAAGTATGCCAAATGTAACTTAAGATGAGGTAAAAAAGAAACCTGAACAAGCCGGTAACTGTGGAAGAAATTGAAAAAGTTCTCAAAGAATTATCTCTTCAAATGTTTCTAGATATAGGTGGTCTTGCAGAAAGGTGTTTTAAACTTTAAAGGAACAGATTTTATGTTATTTAAACTGTTCAAGAGAAAAGAAAAAAAAATATGGAAAGCTTCCCAATTAATAATTCTTAAAAGAGCTTTGTGGGCTGGGCGCGGTGGCTCACGCCTGTAATCCCAGCACTTTGGGAAGCCAAGGCGAGTGGATCACCTGAGGTCAGGAGTTCACGACCAACATGAGTGAAACCTGAAACGAGCCTGGCCAACATGGTGAAACCCTGTCTCTACTAATAACACAAAAAAATTAGCTGGGCGTGGTGGTGCACACCTGTAATTGCAGTGAGCCAAGATTGTGCCATTGCACTCCAGCCTGGGTGACAAGAGTGAAAGTCCTTCTCAAAAAAAAAAAAAAAGGATCTTGTTGAAAAAAATCAGTCAAATGAGATGCAAAAAAAGGGTAGGGGCCAATATTCCTTACGAATATAGAAATCAATGTTGTAAATAAAATAGCAGCCCCAGAAACTCAAATCTAAATAGACTAATAAGAGTAATTCACTATAGCCAAGAAAGAGTTATTTTACCAATGCAGGATGGTTAATATTAGGAAATTCATTCAGTGTTTGTTTACCCAAGGCTTAATATATGCCAGACTTTGTCTGGTTGTAGAGATACTGTGAGGAATGAGTTCTTGCTACTTGCCCATAGAAGGCATTCAGTCCAAATGCACTGCGTTTTAGAGATTCTTGTTTCTGTTCTCGGTCTTACTCATCATCTTCTTCTTAGGGACATGGATCGTTATAGGCTAGTGAGGCTGATGGGAGATGTAGGTGGTGAGGGAGAACTGAAGGCAATGTGGAAAGTGTGTCTGAGTGTGTGTAGGGTTGATAAATGATGCTAGAGAAGTAAGAAAAGGCTAGATCCTGTACCAATGATGTTTAGGAGCTCGGATTTTATCCTAAGAGTCATAGGAGAGGTACTGAAGGGAGAGAAGGTCATGATCAGATTTGCACAGTAGAATGATCACTCTGGCGCCGGGCGCGGTGGCTCACTCCTGTAATCCCAGCACTTTGGGTGGCCAAGGCAGGTGGATCACCTGAGGTCAGGAGTTCGAGACCAGGCTGGCCAATGTGGCAAAACCCTGTCTCTACTAAAAATACAAAAACTAGCCAGGCGTGGTGGTGGGTGCCTGTTATCCCAGTTACACAGGAGGCTGAGGCAGGAGAATCCCTTGAACCTGAGAAGTGGAGATTTTAGTGAGCCGAGATCACACCACTGCACTGCAGCCTGGGTCACAAGAGCAAGAATCCTTCTCAACAAACAAAAGGAAAACAGTAAAATTGTTGGAACTCAAGAAATAATTGTAGAAATAAACAACACATGGGATAAAATCTAGTCTGTTTAAATAATGAATTTATGAATTGGAAGATAGACCCAAGGAATTCCTCCAGAACACAGCACAGATCAAGAGATGAAGTATATGAAAAAGAAGATATGTGGATAATAGACTGGGAGGCCCCAGCATGTGTCATAAAGACGTTCCGGAAGGAAAGAATAAACTAGTGAACAAATAGCCACAAAAGTATTAGCTGAGAATGTTTCAGAATTGAAGAAACCACACACCTTGCTGCTGAAAGTGATTTAAAAACAAAACAATACTTCTAGACATGCTGAAGTGAAACATCAGAAATAAAAGATTTTAAAAATTTAAAAGAATTTTTAAAGCTGTCTGAGGATACAGACAAGATAATCTGTGATCTAATGAGAACTAGGATGAAAATAGATTTCTCCCTATCCTTGATAGTTGTTAAAGACAATGGGGCAATATCTTTCAAGTGTTTAAAAAAAGAAAGAAGGGGCTGGGCGTGGTGGCTCATGCCTGTAATCCCAGCACTTTGGGAGGCCGAGGCGGGCGGATCACGAGGTCAGGAGATCGAGACCATCCTGGCTAATACAGTGAAACCCTGTCTCTACTAAAAATACAAAAAAAAAAAAAATTAGCCGGGCGCAGTGGCAGGCACCTGTAGTCCCAGCTACTCGGGAGGCTGAGGCAGGAGAATGGCGTGAACCCAGGAGGCGGAGCTTGTTGTGAGCCGAGATAGTGCCACTGCACTCCGGCCTGGGCGAAAGAGCGAGATTCCATCTCAAAAAAAAAAAAAAAAAGAAAAAGAAGGAAAATAACCCTCAACCTAAAATTCTATACCTAGAAAAGCCAAAGACAAAATAAAACTGCTTTCAGACATAAAAAAATGGAGGGAGTGTCCCACTCGGGCTCTTTCTGAAAGAATTACTGAAGGATACACTTCAGTCAAAAGAAAAGAAAAACCAGAAAAGATTTAATTAGAAAGTGACAAGAAATAGATAAAGTATGTTGATAAATTTAATTACTGATGGTAAAAAGTGGGTTTTTTTTTTGCATGTTTAAAAGGAGGCTTGAACTAAATTTATAAACAAAAGTAGCAAGGACAATGGGAAGGAAAAAATGTTCAGTGGATAAAAGCATACTCTGTTGTTGCTTATTTGTGCCCCTCAGGAGAGAGAATACAATCTTAGAGTTTGATGAAAAATATATAAATAGGTGTATTGGAAGATACAGAAATACAGTCTGTAGCAAATTAGTAGGAGATAAAAGGAGGATTAACAAAAAGAAAGCAAAAAACAAAAAATCAATTGAAGGTAGGAAAGGAAGAGAAAAAAAGGAAAGAAAACACAGGGAACAGAAAATATAAAATGACAGTTTAGAAATAATTTCAGGCCAGTCACGGTGGCTCACGCCTGTAATCCCCACACTTTGGGAAGCCAAAGGTGGATCACCTGAGGTCAGGAGTTTGAGACTAGCCTGGCCAACATGGCGAAACCCCATTTCTACTAAAAATACAAAAAATTAGCTGGGCGTACTGGCGTGTGCCTGTATTCCCAGCTACTCAGGAGGCTGAGGCAGGAGAATCACTTGGACCTGGGAGGCAGAGGTTGCAGTGAGCTGAAATTGCGCCACTATACTACTCCATTGGGTGACGGAGCAAGACTGCGTCTCAAAAAAAAGAAAAAGAAAAAGAAAAAGTTTCAAATATGATAGTAATTGCAATAAGTATAAATAGATTAAATTAGCCTATTACAATACCAGCCTATCAAATTGAATTAAAAATATAGCTATATTCTGCTTATAAGAGACATACCTAAAGAAAAATGGTGTGGAAAGATTTAAAATAAAGGAATGGAAAAAGATAACGCTGGGAAAGTACCATGAAAGTTGGCATAGCAATAGTAATATCAGACAAAATAGAATTTCAGGACAAAAAGACTAGGGATAATGTACTCCTTTGTAACCTGGAATACTTCTTCCCCACTCCTGATGTTTCCTGTGGCTAGAGGGAATACTTTGGTGTAACACCCGGGCTCTCTTCGCCCTCCCTGATGGGCATGTTTGGGAGCAGGAACTCACATGTGTAGCTGTGTTCCTTCCCCCTTTTCCTCTTGGACGGAGCTGCCCTGAGGGTGGTCTCCTGTGCAGTTAAGTCTCAGCTGAGCAGCTCCATGGGAGGGGGCTTGCCCCTGGCCCGCACTGCCTGTGACTGGGTGGGTAAGTTGGGCTGATTCTGGTCTTTAGTTAGACCCGTTTCATCTTCACACTAAGCCGTGTGCTCCCACGTGGTGGAGTGATTTTGACTCCGAACACCTTACTCTGTTGTTTCTTTGCTTTTGAATTTGTTCAGAAACTGGGCAGGGAAAGAGTCCTTTTTCTAGGTCCCCCAGAGGCCTTGGCCTGTGTGATAATAAAGAGGGCACGTTCTGTTTTTCGTCACCCTGATGTTCCGTGAACGTGCTCTGTTCACCCGGAATATCTAACAGTCATTAACTTGGACTTAATAACATCGTCTTGAATTTTAAAAAGCAAAACTGAGAGAAATAGAAGGAGAAGTGGATAAACACTCAGTTATAGTGGGAGATTTTGACAACATTGCTGAGAAACCGGTGGATTGAGCAGGCAAAAAATTGTGAGGCTATGGAAGACTTGAAAGATACACTTAACGAATTTGATCTTGGCTAACATGTATTCCTGCTCTTAACAAAAGAAAAAAATACATTTTTTCAAGCTCACGCGGAGTGGCAAAAAGTAAAAGTCCATGTATTAAAGTCAACACATTTCAAATAATATCATTCAGATTATGTTCCTTGAATATAAGACAAATTATCAACAATTAAAATACTGGAGGGAAAAAAATCTCATATTTGGAAAGTTAAAAACTTTAAAAAATAACTAATGGACTAAAGAGGAAATCACAAAAGAACTGACAAAATATTTAGAACTAAATGACAGTGAAAATACTGTGTATCAAATTGTGTGGGCTGCAGTTAAAGTGGTATTTACAGAGAGATGTATAGTTCTAAATGCACTTTAAAAAAAGATTAAACGAGTAAGTATGTAGGTCAGGAAGCTGGAAAAAGAGTAGTAGAAAAAACTCTGAAGAAAATAGAAGGAAGGAAATAAAAAAGACAAGAACCGAGTAGTGAAATGGGAAGCAAAAATAAAAAAGGATAGAGATGGTAAAAGAAAAAACTCAGTCTTACTAGATCTTACTAGTCTTTCAAAAGACTAGTAAGATCGATAAACCTCCAGCTAAAACTGATAAGGGAAAACAAGGAAAAGATACAAACAGGCCAGGTGTGGTGGCTCACGCCTGTAATCCCAGCATTTTGGGAGGCTGAGGCGGGTGGATCACTTGAGGTCAGAAGTTCGAGACCAGCCTGGCCAACATGGTGAAATCCTGTCTCTACTAAAAATACAAAACAATTAGTCAGGCGAGTTGGCGGACACCTGTAATTCCAGCTACTCGGGAGGCGGAGGCAGGAGAATCACTTGAACCTGGGAGGCGGAGGCAGGAGAATCACTTGAACCTGGGAGGCGGAGGTTGCAGTGAGCCGAGATCCAGCCTGGGCAACAAGAGTGAAACTCCATCTCAAAAAAAAAAAAAAGAAAAAAAAGAAAAAAAGAAAAGAAAAGATACAAATAGTATTACAGCAGTAAAGGTGAGGACGCAATTAGAAACAAAGATGAAGTCTTCAGAGAATACCAAAAACAACTTTGTATCAATGTGCTTAATGAATGCTTTTATATAAACATATAAATTACCAAAATTGACTCAATAAGGAGTAGAAAACCTAAACATTCACCACTAAAGAATTTGAATTAGTATGCAAAAGTATCCTCCTATAAAAACAGCAGGCCCAGAGATGTCACAGACTAGTTTTAGCAAACCTTTAAGGAATGAGAAAATCTCTTTATTATACAAACTATTTCAAAGGATCAAGCTGGGTGTGGTGGCTCACATCTGTAATCCCAGTACTTTGGGAGGCCAAGGTGGGTGGATCACTTGAGGTCAAGAGTTCGAGACCAGCCTGGCCAACGTGGTGAAACCTCGTCTCTACTAGAAATATAAAAATTAGCTGGGCGTGGTGGTGCATGCGTGTAATCCCAGCTACTCGGGAGGCTGAGGCAGGAGAATTGCTTGAACCCGGGAGGCAGAGGTTGCAGTGAGCTGAGATTGTACCACCGCACTCCAGCCTGGGCGACAGAGTGAGAGACTCTGTCTTAAAAAAAAAAAAAAAAAAAAGGATGAGAAGCTACCCAGCAATTTTATAAGACTGGAATAACGCCTTGATATCAAAACCTGGCAAGGGAAGCACAAGAAAATAAAAAATAGGCCAGTGTTGCTTTTGAACAGAGCTGTGAAAATCTAAATAAAATACAGTAGTCTCCTCATATTCGTGGGGGAAATATTCCAAGACCCCCAGTGGATGCCCAAAATGTCAGATAGTCCCAAACCTGATTGCCGTCAACGGAAACACATCTGTTTATATCTTTCACCCACACATGTCATCCTCTTTTCATCTTAACTAAGCATTTATGCACTGTGGCCATAACTTTTGCAGTTTGAGGTCCAACAGCAAAACTAGCAATAATTTCTTTTTCCTTCTTCACAATTTCACACATAGAAAATTCATCTGTACCATGGATCTCAGCAACCTTAGCATAGAATTTTTTTCTTTCCTTATTAAGAACTTTCACCTTTCAACTTAAAGGAGGCACTTAACAGTTTCTCTTTGTCATATCCAAAGTGCCAGCCTCACTCATGGGCCTTGTACTTTGGGGCCGTTATTAGTATGATAAGGGTGAGGGTGGCTTGAACACAGGCGGTGAGATACTGCAACAGTCCCTCCGATCACTGACATGGCTGATAAGTGACTGATGGGTAGGGAGCGTGTAGGGCGTGGATATGCTGGACAAAGGGAAAATTCATGTCCCAGGTGGATAGAGTGGGATGGTGGAAGATTTCATCATGCTATTCAGGATGGCACAAAATTGAAAACTTATGAATTATTTCTGGAATTTTCCATTTAATATTTTTTTGGCCGTGGTTGACCGCTGGTAACTGAAACTGGGGAAAGCAAAACCATGGATAAGGGGGACTGCTGTATTAATAAATTGACTTCGGCCGGGTGCGGTGGCTCACCCCTGTAATCCCAGCACTTTGGGAGGCGGAGGCGGGTGGGTCACCTGAGGTCAGGAATTCGAGACCAGCCTGGCCAACATAGTGAAACCCTGTCTCTACTAAAAATATAAAAAATTAGCTAGGCATGGTGGCAGGCACCAGTAATCCCAGCTACTTGGGAGCCTAAGGCGGGAGAATCTCTTGAAACCGGGAGGCAGAGGTTGCAGTGAGCCAAGATCACGCCATTGCACTCCAGCCTGGGCAACAAGAGCGAAACTCTGTCTCAAACAAACAAATAAATAAATAAATAGGCAACAAGAGTGAAACTCTGTCTCAAATAGATAAATAAATAAAAAAAATAAAAATAAAAAAAATTCAGGATATTAAAAATAATATGTCAGAAGTAAGTGGAGTTTTTACCCATGGAATCAAAAAATGGCTCAACAGAAATGTAATTCACCAGGTCAACAGATTAAAAACCATATGGTTATCTCCTCAGATGCAGAAAAGCATTCAGTAAAAACCAGCATTTTCATAATGTGCTGAATGAATCAGGGGATCAGGCTAAATTTAGACTCTCATGGTGAATCCCTTTATGAAGCAGATTCCATCCCATTTATATTTTGAGTAAACCCAGATTTTGAAATACTAGGTTTTCTTTTCATAAAGGTTTAATTTCATGACAAAACCCACATATATCCAGAAGCTGTACTCTGTTCTTTGGGAGAACACAAAAACCTCCAAACAAACCAAAAACTAATGGCATCCTTATTTGCATTTCCCGTATTTCAGTGGCAGACAGATACATCAGGCGTGTTCTGTTTTTTTTTTTTGAGACAGAGTCTTGCTCTGTCGCCCAGGCTGAAGTGCAGTGGTGCATTCTCGGCTCACTGCAACCCCCACTTCCTGGGTTCAAGCGATTCTCCTGCCTCAGCCTCCCAAGTAGCTGGGATTACAGGCACCCACCACCGCGCCCGGCTAATTTTTGTATTTTTAGTAGAGACGGGGTTTCACCATATTGGCCAGGCTGGTCTTGAACTCCTGACCTCGTGATCCACCCTCTTTGGCTTCCCAAAGTGCTGGGATTACAGGCATGAGCCACTGCCCCCAGCCAGGTGTGTTCTTTAAGTAGCCACCTCCCCAGCATGCCTAAGTAGGATTCCGTTTTCCCACAATGCAAGTGTGATGTCCAGTGTGTGGTTGGTCCACCTGAGGCCGATCTGGCCACAGAGAGTCCTGAAGCCAGTGTCCTATGTGCTGCGATCTCGGCCACCTTCCTCTTGGACTGTTTCTTTTCTTCTTTTTTTTGAGGTGGAGTCTCACTCTTGTTGCCCAGGCTGGAGTGCAGTGGTACAATCTCGACTCACTGCAACCTCCGTCTCCCGGGTTCAAGCGATTCTCCTGCCTCAGCCTCCCAAGTAGCTGGGATTACAGGCATCCGCCACCACGTCTGGCTAATTTTTTTGTATTTTTAGTAGAGACGGGGTTTCACCATGTTGGCCAGGCTGGTCTCGAACCCCTGACCTCAAGTGATCTGCCCTCCTTGGCCTCCCAAAGTGCTGAGATGACAGGCACGAGTCCCCGCGCCCTCACTGACTGTTTCTTAGGGATGTCCTTTTTTCTCCTGTCTTGTGCAGGTCCAAACTGAAGACGGTACATGAGCGGATCCCCTTGGCTGGACTGAGCAAGCTTCCCAGTGTCCCTCAGATTGCAAAGGTGAGAAACCAACCCGTGAGAGACGGTGGCTTCCTCTCTCAGCCCAGGGCTGGCCTCTGGAATGGGGGTGCAGGTGTATCCTGGGTAGGCTCAGCCCTTGGAGAAGGGGAGGCCACTTTACTCTTTGGCCCTTGACTGCACTGATGGGGGTCCGGGAGGGCTGTGGGCAGATGCCTCTGTCTTTCCTACGCTCTCCATAGCTCATCCTTGTTGCCGAGGCTGCTTAGGAACAGTATCCTCCATGGTCTCTACTTCCAGGTAGTTCACAGCTAGTTTGGGAAGTGAGAGAAGTAGAAAGACGGGGCTGGATGTGGTGAGTGCTGTAGGACTTCCGTGGAGGGGTGAGGGCGGGTGGCCAGGGGAACCTTCACAGCAGAGGAGAGGCCTGAATTGGGCTGAAGGTTGATCCAGATTGAGCACCCCCTTGAGTAAGGAGGCTGTGAACCTGAGAACTGAGTTAGCAAAGTGGGTGAGCAAGAGAGTCAGCTGGGTTGGTTGGACCCTCACTCTAGGAGCAGGAATGTCACAGAATTGTGCTGGAAACCTTTGGTGGCAGTTGTGGGCTGGATAGTTTTTGGCCTTGTCTTCAGGCCAGAACGGTGACGAGCCTCAGGCTTTGTCTAATCCCTTCCCACACTTCATCAGCAAACCCCAGAAAGGGCGGTTGACTTGCCTGGGCACGTGTTAGTGAGCAGCAGTCAGAATCCCCGCCCAGGCCTCCTGACCCACGTGCCTCGCCCTCCCATGCTGCATTGTCCAGGTGGGCAGAGGAGCCCAGATGTCCTCTACAGATATCATCCCTGACCTGCGTCTTCTTCTCCCTTCTCAGGCTTTCTGTGATGATGCAGTGGGACTGAGATTCAATCCTGTCCTGTACCCCAAGGTAAGGACCTTCATGCTCCCAACATAGGGGCCCTGCAGCTTGGCAAGGATTTGCAGACCTGTGGCTCTTTGGGGAGTTCTCTGCATCATAGTGGGGTTTCGTGGGGTCTCCATAATAAGCTTCCATGTCTCCCTCTCTCCCTGCCCACCCCTTCACAAACTGCTCCACTGGGAACCCAACCTCAGCCATGCCTAGGTCTCCAGCCCAGTTGAATTGGTCCCCAGTCTACTGTGAAGGTGACAGAGGGTAGCAGTGTTGTAGCTTCTCCACCACACCTCAGTGGTACCTCCCTGAGGCCAGTGCTGGAGGTGGACATGACTCTGTAGCTGGGGGCTGGTGCAGATCCAGTCTGTTGTCACAGAGGGGCGGGAAGTACAGCAGGCAGATGCTCACCAAGAAGAGAAAGGCCAGAAAGCCGCCCCCCCATTGCCCGTGTTACTGCAGCTCTGAGGCCATATAAGCCTCTGCTGCCTTCATTTATAAACCAGCTGGTTTTCTGATATCAGTTTCCTTTGAATTGGCCTGATACTGACCCCAGTTCTGATACGGGGGTGTGAGTGGGAAGAAGAGCAATAATAATAAACCCACTAAGGAATAATTATGGCACGAGAGGACTGAAGTCACCCACGGACAGTGAATTGCTTGAAATTGGCCACAGGAAAAGACCCAGTGCATCGACTGCCTCTTCATGGGCCAGCAGGCTCTGGAGAGGGACAACGGAAGCAGAGCCGTGCTTCTGAGCTTCTGCTGTGGGTCACGCTGCAGCGGCTGAGGCCTGCTGGGACCGGCTCTGTCTATCCTCTGAGTCCCAACTCTGACAACCAGTACCCGTGAGATGAAATGTCTGGTGAGGAAGAGAGGCCCCATCCCAGCAGAGACATCCAGAATCCCCTGGAACAAACACTCTATTTTTGAGACTGAGTCTCGCTCTGTCACCCAGGCTGGAGTGCAGTGGCGCAATCTCGGCTCACTGCAACCTGCACCTCCTGGTTCAAGCGATTCTCCTGCCTCAGCCTCCCAAGTAGCTGGGACTACAGGCGTGCACCACCATGCCCAGCTAATTTTTGTATTTTTAGTAGAGACGGGCATTTCACCATGTTGGCCAGGCTGGTCTCGAACTGACCTCAGGTGATCTGCCCTCCTTGGCCTCCCAAAGTGCTGGGATTACAGGCGTGAGCCACCACGCCCGGCTGGAACAAACACTTTCAGTGTTCAGGATTGGGCATGCCACTCTCAGAAGCAGCCGTGTATCCATCTGCAGTGGCTGAGCGAATGGCGGAGTCCTCTCCTGCACAGAGCCTTTCGTCTTCCACGTGCCTCTGTTTAGCTGTTTTAGCATCTGTTGATACCAGGAGTATGCTACGCTTCGTTGAACATTTTCTCTCATTGAGACTGACCTCCCCTTTATAATTACAACTGAATGAGTGGGGTTTAACCAGACATTAAAATCCCATCATAAAGGTCTAACTTAACTACCGGTTTGGCAATTTTGGTTGTCAGATCATAGCCACGGAGAGGACCAATGGTGTTTATTTGCACAGTTCTCTCTATCCCTTGGAAAGCCTCGGGCCTTGGTCATAATGGAGGAGCAGCTGTATTTTCATGTTTTCTGTATCTGAAGGACCGCTGAGTCCGGCTGGGATGTTCATCTGGCTGAGATGCACGCATGTATGTGTTTTTAAAATTTGCAGAGTTTAGAACGTTCTTTGGAAGTTCTCCATGGCCTGGTGCCTCTCCCTGGCAGGGCAGCTGTTCCTCCCCTGTGACTCACCCAGGCAGGAGTGGAGGCTCCAGGGTCGGGCAGCAGCGCCGTCGCTGGGGGAGCTGCGAAGCATCCGTTTCCCCAGACAGCTGACAGCTGAGAGCCTCACAGAGACGTCTACACAGTGTGTGGCAACCTCACACAGGCCGCAGATTCCGGCCAATAAGTTGTTCCCGGTTTGTTCTTCCTCTCGCATAACGCGTGGTTGAATCCCTCCTTTTTTTTTTTTCTTTTTTAAATGTCACATTTAATGTTTTCACCGCTGTCCTTCAAATCTAAGTTGTGCAAAGTGACCAGAAATTGCGCCACGGTAATTGACCAGCCTCTGAGATTGAACCTTTCACACCGGTGCCTTCTTGGGCTCTTTGGACACTAAACACGTTTCTTATTCAAGTGCGTTGACATGCTTCAGTTGGGTTGATTCTCAGGAGCGTCATAAAAAACAAAACAAAACAGAAACAAAGATATTGTGCCATCTTTGTTTAGTAATTTAATGTTTGTGTCTTTCGTAGCAAATAATTACTTCATTGAAGTTAAAACTTCCAAACATAACTTATTAATAGTCTTCAAATTCAGCTCAGATCACTCAAGTTGAAAGTACTCTGCTAAGTACAGATAATTTAAAATAGCTTTAACAGTTAATTGTAACACACACCAAGGTTTTTTTCCTAGACCAACTGTAAGACGATCCATTACTATTCCTTGTACAGGTGAAAAATGATACTCAATTTTCTTGTCTTTTTATTTTTAATGTAAAAGTTGGAAGGGACATTCAAATTTCAAGTCTCCACACTGAGAATCTCTCCTTTTTATTGCTGAGGTTATCCCAACAGCTCCCAAATCTTTTCTTCCCCCAATAAGCTGGTTCAGCTCTGATATTTCTGGAGGGTCATATAGATGATGATGATGTTGATGATGATGATGATGATAGCTGCTCTGTGCTCAGTTCTTTCTTTTTGAATCTTCATAACCACACATCTGCGTTTAACAGATGAGGAAACTCAGCTCCAGAGAAGCAGCTCACTCAAAGCTACATAGGTAAAAACAGTGGATTCAAAACTAGAGTTTAGGCTGGGCATGGTAGCTCATGCCTGTAACCTCAGCACTTTGGGAGGCTGAGGCAGGCGGATCACGAGGTCAGAAGTTCGAGACCAGCCTGGCCAACATGGTGAAACCCTGTCTCTACTAAAAATACAAAAATTAGCCGGTGTGATGGTGGGGGCCTGTAATCCCAACTACTCGGGAGGCTGAGGCAGGAGACCTGCTTGAACCCGGGAGGCGGAGGTTGCAGTGAGCCAAGACCACGCCATTGCACTCCAGCTTGGGTGACAGAGCGAGACTCCATCTCAAAAAACAAAAACGACAAAACCCGAAAAAACTTGGAGTTTAATTTTTCTGATCCCAGTCATCAACTCTATGATGCGTAACGGAAAATTAGATAGAACCAGGAGTCAGGTTTTAAACATTTCCTCTTTGCATATTGTATTAGGGTATGTTCCTCCTTAGCATGGTCTCCTTAGAGACCTCTCATTTTATGCAGAGGGGATTGAAGTTTGGTCAGGAGCGGCGACTTGCTCGGACTCATGCTGCTGATTAGAGGTGGAATTAGGACTAGAGTTATCCTTGCTGACCAGTTTTGGGGTTTTGGCTTCACTTTTTACACCACAGATTCAACACTGGGGTTAAGTAAACTGCTGGACACATGTGCCTGAGCCTTGACTGGCACATCTGGATGGGAGTGGAATGAGTGATACAGAGGTTTGGTTCCTACTGGGGAAGCCCAAGTTTTAGAAGCTAGCTGACTTTGGAGCTGCGGCCTGACTCTCTACTTATTACTTCTCTCCCTCCGTGTATGTGGATGTTTCATACCAGGGAACACATTCTCTCCCCAAATGGATGCTTCCCCTGCCATGTGCTTCCTCACTTGCTTCCAAATTTAACAAATGTTGATTTTTTTTTCTTGCCACATTTTCCAGGCCTCCCAAATGATTGTGTCCTATGATGAGCATGAAGTCAACAACACATTCAAATTCGGAGTCATTTATCAAAAAGCCAGGCAGGTAAGCAGCACCATCCATACCGGTGACCGTATCCCGTGGTTTCTCACTTAGGACTCTTTTTATCCCCACCCTGAACACAGGAGTCCTGACCTGCATTCTGAAGCATTTGGAATACAACGGTCACATTTAAGGTATGAATTAGACTGGAGGTGGCAGAACTTTCCAGCAAGGGTACTTCTTACAAAAAGGCCTGCACGTCCTTAAACGGTGATGTCGTTTTTTTAAATAGAGCAAATTCTCATTCTTCCTGGCTGCCTCGTCTTATATGTATTTATGGGCTGCTGGTTATAAGAAAAACCAGACTAGGTCAAGGGAATGGAGGAGCATAGGCTGCTCTCTCCTTGCCCAAATTTCTCCCCACTGGGAATTAGCTTTTTCTCCCCAAACTTGAGTGATGTGATGGAGCCAGCTGGGTGCGTCTCTTCACAACTCTGTTCCGTGACATCATGTTGGCAGCTTGAAGTCAACCATGGTGGAAGTATTTACACTATGGAAATTTGCAAACACCAGGGTTTCTATCTTCCTCCTTTGGAGAGCCAGTGACTCAAAATTTGCCAGCACACCACTGCTCAGCCTCTGTGTTTTGTAGCCCTCACACGTTGCTTTGGAGTTAACTGGCCAGAGTCATGTTTCTCAAAGTGTGTTTCATGAATGCTAGTCTGATGGTGTACTCTGTGAGCAAATGACCTGGGGAGGGGTTGTCACTTGTGTGGGAACCTTTTAAAGGCTTAAAGAACCCCCAGGGTAAAGGGCTCTTTATAACTTTGTTGAGCTTAGTGGTTTCCATACTTACAGACACAAACTTCCCATCTTCCCTACCTCTTTCCTACCATGAACATTTATTAACATCCCAAGTAGAGGGGTTAGCTGAACACACTGTTTCCTCACTGAGGCTCTTTGAGAGAAAAGTTCCACACCCATTTCATCTTTGTATCATCTAAGAGCCTAGCATATAAATACACCTTCATATAAATACACTCCATTGTTATGTGAGTTAATGAATGAATAAAAATGTTGGCCCTACTAATGGCAGGTTAATAGTATCTTCTGATACTATTTGTATTTTTTTGCATGATGGTATCTTTCTCGGTTAGACGACACCTGATGTTCTCATTTAGAGATATTGGCCCTTAAGAGACATGCGTTTGCTTAAAAATATTCTAATTAGATGAAGAGTTTAGGATCTGCAAGACGAACACTGATGAATCTTATAATTTAAGGGAGATTATTCAGGTAGCTACTATAATCATTTTCACATATTACATTTTTATTTTATACAGCTTTGCTAATAAAACCCCCTAATTAAAGTTCTTTGCTTGTGGAATTTACCAAAGCGGATCTTATAAGGTGATTATAATCCAATGTTCCAGCAAAGTTATAATTACTGAACATGAGCCATCCGTCTCCGAGAGGGAGCCTGTGTATTGTTTATGTACCTGATGCTGCTGTGGAGGAAAAAGCCAAGAAGATAATTTTTTTTTTTTTTTAAGAACCTAGGCAGATTGTTGTTTTGCAAACCTGCAGCTGGGGGACATTTAATATGAACATTTGTTGCATCAAAGCCCTATGCTGGTCTCTGGATATAAATGAGCCTCACCTAACTCTCGTGTTTGCTGTTCACTGTGCTGTGCATGCTGGGGGATACGGTGATGACTAAGACCCTTCCCTGAGTGCACAGTCCAGCTCAAGGCCAGGATCAAAATAATGGCAATACTACTACTCTCAGGCTGGATGTGAATCTTGCAAGAGCAGTGCAGGTCCCACAGCACACGCTGCATTGTTTTTCTAGTGGGAGATGTAGGTTGCCTGGAGCAGCTGCTTTTCCACACTCTGGCCTCATGACCTGGGGCAAGTAGGACATGTGGCTAGAGTTGTGACGCCTTCATGGCATGCTATAGATCAGGGATTGGCAAACTTTTTTGGGTAAAGAGCCAGATAGTAAATATTTTAGACTTCATGGGCCTTGGAGTCTCTGTGACAGCCGCTCAGCTTTGCCTTGGTGGTGCAGAAGTAGCAATAGACAATAGATAAATGAGTTGACCTGTCTGCGTTCCAATAAAACTTTATCGATAAACACAGGCAGCAGGCCAGACTCGGCCCATGGGCTGCAGTGTTGACTCCTTCTAGAGTGCGGTGTTTCCCAGCCTTCAGACATTCACAGACCATATCCAGGATCTGTATCATAGCATTTGTTGCACGCTATGCCACTGCTAAGATCTTTATCACACTATTTTAACGAAATATTTTCTTTAAAAAGTTTTGTTTTAAACTTACATACATTTATTTTTTATTTTTATTTTTATTTTTTTGAGACGGAGTTTTGCTCTTGTTGTCCAAGTTGGAGTGCAAAGGCATGATCTCAGCTCATTGCAACCTCTGCCTCCTGGGTTCAAGCAATTCTGCCTCAGCTCCCCCGAGCAGCTGGGATTACAGGCAGGCACCACCAGGCCCAGCTAATTTTGTATTTTTAGTAGAGACGGGGTTTCACTGTGTTGGTCAGGCTGGTCTCGAACTCCCGACCTCAGGCGATCTGCCTGCCTTGGCCTCCCAAAGTGCTGGTATTACAGGCGTGAGCCACTGCACCCAGCAACATGCATTTATTTTTAAAGGAAATTTTATATCACTCCTCTAACTGGAAAACCAGTATCATTTATCATGAAATGAAGGTAATTCTAAAAAAAAATACTGTAAAAAGCAAAATAAAATTATTGAAATCTACCAGATTCTGTTGCCTGTTGAAGGCATGGAGCCCAAGTTCTGCTTTTTGTTGTTATTGTTAAAATTACCTACTGAAGACATTCTCTTGAAGTGATTGGGTAGGCTAGAGTGTCTTTGTATCATCTGCCACTCTTCATGGCAGCCTGTGCATGTTTGCAGAGCCTTCAGCTGTTTGCACATCCTGCCACTGTGGGTAGAGCCTGTTGATCAGGCAGTGTTTGAAGCCTGTTACTGTTTGCAGAGCTTGCTACTGTTTTCAGCTTTGTTTTTTACAAAATTAGCCGGGAGTGGTGGTGGGCGCCTATAGTCCCAGCTACTTGGGAGTCTAAGGCAGGAGAATCGCTTGAACCTGGGAGGCAGAGGTTGCAGTGAGCCGAGATCGTGCCATTGCACTCCAGCTGGAGCAACAAGAGCGAAACTCCATCTCAAAAAAAAAAAATACTAACCTTTTTATCTTTAGGTATTTGTAATTCACATAGAGTTGTAAAAAATAATACAGCGAGATCTCATGTACCCTTTACCTACTTTCCCCGCAAAGTAATGTCTTACAAAATGATAGCACAATACCACAACCAGGATGTGGACATCAATCTCCCAGCTCCAGTCCGTAACCCCTGACAACCACTCATCTGTTCTCCAACTTCTAAAACATTGTTATTTCAAAAATGGTATATAAATGTAGTCATATAGTATATAACCACTTGAGATTGGCTTTTTTCCAGTCAGCAAGATTAATCCAAGTTCTTGGATGTATCAATACTGTGTTCTTTTTCATTGCTGAGTAGTATTCTGTGGTATTATAACTACCACAGTTTGTGTTTAACCATCACCCACTGAAAGACATTTTTGGCTATTATGAATAAAGTTGCTGTGAACATCTGTATATAGGTTTTTGTGTGAACATAAGTTTTCATTTCTCTGGGATACATGCTTAGGAATACACCTGCTGAGTTGTATGGTAATTGTGTGTTTAGTTTTGTAAGAAGCTGCCGGCCGGGCGCAGTGGCTCACGCCTGTAATCCCAGCACTTTGGGAGGCCGAGGTGGGCGGATCACGAGGTCAGGAGATTGAGACCATCCTGGCTAACACGGTGAAACCCTGTCTTTCCTAAAAATACAAAAAATTAGCCAGGTGGTAGTGGGCGCCTGTAGTCCCAGCTACTCGGGAGGCTGAGGCAGGAGAATCGCTTGAACCTAGGAGGCAGAGGTTGCCGTGAGCCGAGATTGCACCACTGCACTCTAGCCTGGGCGACAGAGTGAGACTCCATCTCAAAAAGACTCTGTCTCAAAAAAAAAAAAAAACAAAACTGCCAAACTGTTTTCTAGTGTTTCTTCTCACCAGCAGTGTATGAGTGATCCAGTTTCTCTGTAACCTGCCAGCATTTGGTGTTGTGACTATTTTTTATTTTAGCCATTCTGAGAGATGTGTAGTGGTATCACCTTATGGTTTTAATTTGCATTTCTCTAATGGTTAATGATGTTGGACATCTTTTCATGTGCTTATTTGCCATCTGTATATCCTCTTAGGGGAAATGCCTGTTCATGTCTTTTTTTTGAGACAGGGTCTCACTCTGTCACCCAGGCTGGAGTGCAGTGGTGTGATCTCAGCTCACTGCAACCTCCGCTTCCCGGGTTCCAGCGATTCTCCCACCTCAGCCTCCCAGGTAGTTGGGACTACAGGCACGTGCCACCATGCCCAGCTGATTTTTGCATTTTTAGTAGAGACTGGGTTTTGCCATGTTGGCCAGGCTGGTTTCGAACTCTGGACCTCAAGTGATCCACCCGCCTCGGCCTCCCATAGTGCTAGAATTACAGGCGTGAGGCACCGTGCCCGGCCGTTTTCATGTCTTTTGACCATTTTCTAATTGGATTTTTTTTTTTAACTGTTGGGTTAAAAACATTTTTAAAAATAACAGCTTTATTGAGCACATCAGCATAATTCTTGTACCATATAATTCATAATGTTACGTAATTTATATCTCAATAAAGTGTGCAGTTCAGTGGTTTGTAGTGTAACCACAGAATCGTGCACCTGTCCTCAGTAACTCCAGAACATTTTCATCACCCCCAAGAGAAACCCCACACTCACCAGCAGGCACTCCCCATCCCCCTTTCCTTTAGCTCCTGCCAACCCTAATCTAATTTCTGTCTCTACAGATTTGCCTATTCTAGACCTTTTATAAATGGAATCATCATATGTGGCCTTTTGTGTCTGGTTTCTTTCACTCAGCGTAATATTTTCAGGGTTTATCCAGGTCGTAGTATGTATCAGCACGTTGTTCCTTGTTCATGGCCAAATAATATTCCATTGTGTGGATAGCCCACATTTTGTCTATTCTATTCATCTATTCATCAGATGGACATTTGGGTTCTTTCTCCCTTTGGGCCATTATGAATAGTGCTGCTATTGATATTCATGTATACATTTTCTGTGGACATGTTTTCATTTCTCTTTGGTGTACACCTGAGAGTGAAGTTGCTAGATCATATGGTGACTCTATGATTAGCCTTTGATATATACCTCAGAGTGAAGTTTCTGGATCATTTGGTGACTCTGTTTAGCCTTTGGCACATGCCCGGGAGCAAAGTTGCCAGATCATACGGTGACTCTGTGTTTAGCGTTTGGTATATGCCTGGGAGTGAAGTTTCCGGATCACATGGTGACTCTGCGTTTAGCCTTCGGTATATGCCCGGGAGTGAAGTTTCCGGATCACATGGTGACTCTGCGTTTAGCCTTTGGTATATGCCCGGGAGTGAAGTTTCCGGATCACATGGTGACTCTGTGTTTAGCCTTCAGTATATGCCCGGGAGTGAAGTTTCTGGATCACATGGTGACTCTGCGTTTAGCCTTTGGTATATGCCCGGGAGTGAAGTTTCTGGATCATATGGTGACTCTGCGTTTAGCCTTTGGTATATGCCCGGGAGTGAAGTTTCTGGATCATATGGTGACTCTGTGTTTAGCCTTTGGTATGTGCCCGGGAGTGAAGTTTCTGGATCATATGGTGACTCTGTGTTTAGCCTTTGGTATGTGCCCGGGAGTGAAGTTTCTGGATCATATGGTGACTCTGTGTTTAGCCTTTGGTATATGCCTGGGAGTGAAGTTTCTGGATCACATGGTGACTCTGCGTTTAGCCTTTGGTATATGCCTGGGAGTGAAGTTTCCGGATCACATGGTGACTCTGTGTTTACCCTTTGGTATATGCCCGGGAGTGAAGTTGCCAGATCATATGGTGACTCTGCGTTTAGCCTTTGGTATATGCCCAGGAGTGAAGTTGCCGGATCTTATGGTGACTCTGCGTTTAGCCTTCGGTATATGCCCGGGAGTGAAGTTTCTGGATCATATGGTGACTCTGCGTTTAGCCTTTGGTATATGCCCGGGAGTGAAGTTACTGGATCATATGGTGACTCTGCGTTTAGCCTTTGGTATATGCCCGGGAGTGAAGTTTCTGGATCATATGGTGACTCTGCGTTTAGCCTTTGGTATATGCCCGGGAGGGAAGTTGCCAGATCATATGGTGACTCTGCGTTTAGCCTTTGGTATATGCCCGGGAGTGAAGTTACTGGATCATATAGTGACTCTGCGTTTAGCCTTTGGTATATGCCCGGGAGTGAAGTTGCCAGATCATATAGTGACTCTGCGTTTAGCCTTTGGTATATGCCCGGGAGTGAAATTGCCAGATCATATGGTGACTCTGCGTTTAGCCTTTGGTATATGCCCGGGAGTGAAGTTTCTGGATCATATGGTGACTCTGCGTTTAGCCTTTGGTATATGCCCGGGAGTGAAGTTGCCGGATCATATGGTGACTCTGCGTTTAGCCTTTGGTATATGCCCGGGAGTGAAGTTGCCGGATCATATGGTGACTCTGCGTTTAGCCTTTGGTATATGCCCGGGAGGGAAGTTGCCAGATCATATGGTGACTCTGCGTTTAGCCTTTGGTATATGCCCGGGACTGAAGTTGCCGGATCACATGGTGACTCTGCGTTTAGCCTTTGGTATATGCCCGGGAGTGAAGTTTCTGGATCTTATGGTGACTCTGCGTTTAGCCTTCGGTATATGCCCGGGAGTGAAGTTGCCGGATCTTATGGTGACTCTGTGTTTAGCCTTTGGTATATGCCCGGGAGTGAAGTTTCCGGATCATATGGTGACTCTGTGTTTAGCCTTTGGTATATGCCCGGGAGGGAAGTTGCCAGATCATATGGTGACTCTGTGTTTAGCCTTCGGTATATGCCCGGGAGTGAAGTTTCTGGATCTTATGGTGACTCTGCGTTTAGCCTTCGGTATATGCCCGGGAGTGAAGTTTCTGGATCATATGGTGACTCTGCGTTTAGCCTTTGGTATATGCCGGGGAGTGAAGTTTCCGGATCACATGGTGACTCTGCGTTTAGCCTTTGGTGTATGCCGGGGAGTGAAGTTGCCGGATCACATGGTGACTCTGCGTTTAGCCTTTGGTATATGCCCGGGAGTGAAGTTGCCGGATCATATGGTGACTCTGCGTTTAGCCTTTGGTATATGCCCGGGAGGGAAGTTGCCAGATCATATGGTGACTCTGCGTTTAGCCTTTGGTATATGCCCGGGAGTGAAGTTGCCGGATCATATGGTGACTCTGCGTTTAGCCTTTTGAGGAGCTGCTGGACTGTTTTCCACAGTGGCTGCGTCATTTTCCATTTTCAGCAGCAGCGTGTGATGTTTCTGATTTCTCCACACCCTCACCAACACTTGTTATTGCCTTTTATTGCCTTTATTTTTCATTGTGGCCATCCTAGTGGGTGGGAAGTGGTATATCATTGTGGTTTTGATTACTTTAGAGTTTTGAAAGTTCTTTATTCTTTTTTTTTTGAGACGGGGTCTCACTCTGTCACCCAGACTGGAGTGCAATGGTGTGATCTTGGCTCACTGCAACCTCCGCTTCCCAGGCTCAAGCGATTCTCCTCTCTCAGTCTCCCGAGGAGCTGGGATTACAGGCACCCACCACCATGCCCAGTTACTTTTTGTATTTTTAGTAGAGACAGGGTTTCACCATGTTGGCCAGGCTGGTCTCGAACTCCTGACCTCAAGTGATCCACCCGCCTCAGCCTCCCAAAGTACTGGGAGTGAGTCTCCATCAGTCCCTCCTCTCTCCACCCCAGTCCCACTGAGGGCAGCTATGGTGGATGTGCTGGGAGACAGGGAGAAAGGAAGAAACGGACCAGGTACCTGGGCATCCATATTCCTTCCTTTAGCGTCACGAAGAATTTTTCTAATTCCTGCCCTTATTCCTGTTTCTCTTTCAGACCCTGGAGGAGGAGCTATTTGGGAACAATGAGGAGAGCCCAGCTTTTAAGGAGTTCTTGGACCTGCTGGGGGACACGATCACACTGCAGGATTTCAAAGGGTGGGTTTTAGCCAAGTGACGGCTCCAGCTCCATCAACAAGGGCACTAGAGGAAGGGCAAGAGGCAGACAGCTCAGTCCTCAGGGAGCACATGTGAGTTAAAAACACACAAGAAATGAGGGATGGCTTTTCAGGGTCTTGTCGCTCACTGCATTTCTAAGGAATCAGGGGTCCAAGGAGTGATCCAGTGTGGCAGATTCCCCTGAAGGCGTTCACGTTCGGCCCTGGGCCCCGCCCCAGACTTGCCTTCCTACTTACCTTTGGCCCAGACTGAGAATGGAAGGAATCCACCTTCCCTGTCACTCACCTGCCAGGTGTGTGGGAAAGGGAGCCCCGTGCAGTTTTGGGGGGAAATGACCTATTTTATTTTATTTTTTATTTTTTTATTTTTGGAGACAGAATCTTGCTCTGTTGCCCAGGCTGGAGTGCAGTGGTGTGATCTCAGCTCACTGCAACCTCCACCTCCCAGGTTCAGGCGATTCTCCTGCCTCAGCCTCCGGAGTAGCTGGGACTACAGGCGCCCGCCAACACGCCCGACTAAGGTTTTTGTATTTGAGTAGAGACGGGATTTCACCATGTTGCCCAGGCTGGTCTTGAACTCTTGAGCTCAGGCAATCCACCCACCTCAGCCTCCCAAAGTGCTAGGATTACCGGCGTGAGCCACTGCGCCTGGCCTGAAATGACCTATTTTAGATAATACACAAAGAATGCATCATGAGGAGCTGATGCAAATATAACAGTTCCTCAGGCAGGAGTCCATACAACAGTCTATGCTTTTTTTTTTTTTTTTGAGATGGAGTCGCGCTCTTCGCTAGGCTGGAATGCAGTGGTGCGATCTTGACTCATGGCAGCCTTTGCCTCCTGGGTTCAAGCGATTCTCCTGCATCAGCCTCCCGAATAGCTGGGACTACAAGGTGCGCGCCACCATGCCTGGCTAATTTTTGTATTTTTAGTAGAGACAGGGTTTCACCATGCTAGCCGGGATGGTCTCGATCTCCTGACCTCGTGATCCGCCCGTCTGGGCCTCCCAAAGTGCTGGGATTACAGGCATGAGCCACTGTGCCTGGCTCAGTCTATGCTTTTTTAAGTGGGCAGTAAGATAGAACGTTGGGGCCGTTGCTTGGAAAACTCTGGCCCTTGACTTTCCTTGGCCAAGGCTGCATTTGGGATGAGTCCAGACCTGGCCAGCCTGTTTTGTCCTTGGTGGCTGGCAGATGGCTCCAGGCCCCAGAATTCTCCACCCCAGCAGCCAGATTGACATGAGCTCCTCACATCGTGTGAAAATACCTTGCTCAGTGCCTGGCACGCAGCGGATATTCACTAATCGCTTTCTTCCTCTGCTTCCTTCTCTGTCCTTCCTTCCTTCTTTTTCCTTTCCTCTCTTCCTCCATTTTCTCCCTCCATCAAGGTCATCACGGCTGTCTGGAGTCAGTCACACCTGGGATAAAACCCCCGCTCCACCACTTATTAGCTCTATGACTTTGGATAAGTGACTTGACCTCTACAAGCCTCAGTTTCCTCACTGTAAAAAAGGGAGATAAAGGGCTGGGCTCAGTGGCTCACGCCTGTAATCCCAGCACTTTAGGAGGCCGAGGTGGGTGGATCACGAGGTCAGGAGTTCGAGACCAGCCTGGCCAATATGGTGAAACCCCGTCTCTACTAAAAATACAAAAAAAAAAAAAAAAAAAAAAAAAATTAGCCAGGCATGGTGGCAGGTGCCTGTAGTCCCAGCTACTTGGGAGGCTGAGGCAGGAGAATCGCTTGAACCCAAAAGGCAGTGGTTGCAATGAGCCGAGATTGCGCCAGTGCACTTCAGCCTGGTCAGTAGAGGGAGACTCTGTCAAAAAAAAAAAAAAAAAAAGGAGGTAAAGATAGTGTCAGCCCTAAAAGGTTTTGGGGGGGATTAACATAAGATAATGGGCTGAGCGTGGTAGCTCACGCCTATAACCCCAGCACTTTGGGAGGCTGAGGCGGGCAGATCACGAGGTCAGGAGATTGAGACCATCTTGGCCAACATGGTGAAACCACGTCTCTACTAAAAATACAAAAAATTAGCCGGGCGTGGTGGCACGTGTCTGTAGTCCCAGCTACTTGGGAGGCTGAGGCAGGAGAATCACTTGAACCCAGGAGATGGAGGCTGCAGTGAGCTGAGATTGTGCCACTGCACTCCAGCCTGGGCAACAGAGTGAGACTCTGTCTAAAAAAAAAAATAAATAAATAAATAAAAAATAAAAGATAAGATAATGCTCACGAAACACTTAAGTGCCGTTCAGGGCTAGTCACGATTGTTAGTGTTCTTATATTGCCACCTTTCATTGACTTTGAGATGCTATCATTTTAAGACACATCCTGTGACTTTAAAATGTGAAGAAATGGCCAGGCATGGTGGGTCTTACCTGTAATCCCAGCACTTTGGGAGGCCGAGGCGGGTGGATCGCTTGAGCCCAGGAGTTTGAGACCAGCCTGGGCAACATGGTGAGACCCTGTCATTACAAAAATTTGAAAAATTATAAAAATTAGCCAACTACTGTGGTGTGCTTCTGTGGTCCCGGCTACTTGGCAGGCTGAGGCGAGGAGGATCACCTGAGCCCAGGAGGTTGAGGCTGCAGTCAGCCATGATTACACCATTGCGCTCCAGCCTGGATGACAGAGTGAACCCCTGACTCAAACCAAAACTAAACATGGGCCTTAGAATAGCTGAAATATAGTATAGTAAGCCCAGGAGGTCCTCAGAGTTATGAAATTCTAACCCTTTATTTTATGGAGGCCTAGAGAGACTAAACGAATTGTCCACGATCACGTGCTGATTTAGTGGCAGAAGCAGGTCTAGAACCCGGAGCTCCTGCCCCTGTCCAGCGTCCTTTCTGCCATGCCAGCCTGGGCACATTTTCTGGCTTGTAGTGTTGGGGATGCTGAGATTCTAGGTCCATCTTATTTCATTTTCTTAAAGGAACCTGCATCTGCTGAAGACTGTGATCAAAGCTGGCAGCCGTGTGTGTAAAGGCAGAAGGGACAACTCCTGGAAGCCCACCCAGTTCCTTAGAGCTTTTCTTTCTTGCCTGTGAGGAGACAGCCAGAGAAGGGACTTGCCTGGATACTCCCAAGTGGGATGCTGCAATGGTTGGGCCTGTATCTTAGGGACTAGCTAGGCAGAAGTCGAGCATCTGCCACCTCTTCTGGCTGACTCCAGATGCTCCTCTGGGGCTCCCCACCAGCCACCAGGATGGCTGGCTGCCCTAGCTCTGGGCAGAGGACTTGGACATGGCCTTGCAGAGAGCAAAGAAAGGCTGGCGCCCCGCCTTGGGGGAATGGCACCGGGGACGGGCATTTGTCTGGGACTGTGGATGGATGAGCTTCCTTCTCATATAACCAGCAAGTGTGGAGACGACACAGCCAAGGCTTGAGATGGAGGTTCCACTTTGTGATGATTGATTGATTGATTGATTGATGGAGTCTTGTTCTTGTTGCCCAGGCTGGAGTGCAGTGGCGCCATCTCGGCTCACTGCAACCTCCACCTCCTGGGTTCAAGCGATTCTCCTGCTTCAGCCTCCTGAGTAGCTGGGATTATAGGCATGCACCACCATATCTGGCTAACTTTTGTATTTTTAGTAGAGGCGGGGGATTCACCATGTTGGCCAGGCTGGTCTCGAACTCCTGACCTCAGGTCATCTGCCTACCTCGGCCTCCCAAAGTGCTGGGATGACAGTCGTGAGCCACTGCGCCCGGCCAGCTTTGTCTAAATAATGGGTTTGTGGGTAGAGTGCCAGGGCTGATATACCTGGAAGAACAGATCTACCTGCTTTTCCCACATCACAGCCTGCTCTGCCCTCAGCTCTCCTGTCTCCTCTGCTGCGTATCCTCTGCTGCGTATACTTAGGGGAGTTGCATTAAGTTGCCCACTTTGCCTCACTCTCTTTTCTCCCCATCTCCTGCCCTGTTTTGTTGACAGTTTCCGAGGAGGCCTGGACGTGACCCACGGACAGACAGGGGTGGAATCAGTGTACACGACATTCCGGGACAGGGAGATCATGTTTCACGTTTCCACAAAGCTGCCATTTACCGAGGGAGACGCCCAGCAGGTAACCTGGTTTGGGAGGGCTTTGGGAGCCCAGGGCGTGCGAGGTGAGGGCCCGCCTCTGGTCTGACCTGCTAAGAGACTGTGGCCGTTCCCATATTCGTTCCCGTAGCCGGCCATTCGTTCAGCTGCGCAGCAGCGTCACAGTCCGTTCTGTTGTGTTTCTGGCCGAGGCTATGCCTCAGCGGTCCGTTCTGTTGTGTTTCTGGCCGAGGCCACACCTCAGGGGCCTGGGCGGGAGGCGGGGCAGAGCTTGTGTTTCTTCCACGTTGACTGATGGGAAAACTGCAGCCCATGGTGGTGACAAGACTTCCTTGAGGTTTCTCTGTTTATCAGGGGCAGAGCACAGGGCAGAGCCTGGGGGCCCTGGTCATAGAGGATGGTGGCAAAGGGTGCATGGTGGGGTTTGCAGATGGGGGCCTGAAGCCGGCTGTGCCACTTTGGGGCGTGTGACTCTGGGCAAGCCAGTTAACCTTCTCATATATAAAATGGGGTAACACCACCCATGTTAGAGGGTGATTGTGGGGATTACATACATTTCTGACTAGGGTTCATACGATGCCCAATTCATGGCCGGCTTCCTATAGAACAGCTGTTCACTGTCCAGCCCCTGGTCATTTTGTCCCCCTTCCTGCCCCAGTGACGGAAGGCTGGTTATTGCGTGAGAATCCTTCCCCACCCCCAGCCTTCCTCATCTCACAGGCTCCTCTCTCACCACACCTGTGGGAATTCAGCCTTGACCTCCACCAGGGAGACCTGGACGAGACCCCTGTCCCCACTGCTTTCCTGCTGTGCCCCCCGTTTGCTGCTCTGACAGCCGTGCATCCCTGGGGAGAGCCGCGGCTGGTTCCTGGCTGTTATAAGCCCAGTTCCCCCAGCCCGCCTTCTGCCCCTTTTCAGTCTGGGAAAATAAGAAAATGCAGGCAGGCCTTTGCCCAAACTCTGACCTGTGTGTCTCTGAGCAGGAACTGGGGAGGGAGCACAGATGTAAAATTGTAAACATAGTGCCTGGCTTCTTAGGAAAGAAGGAAATTGGCAAACGAGATGATGAGTTGGCTCTAAAATAGCTACTGAATGTTCCAGAAACAAATGGAAGCAGAAATCCTTTTGTATCCAAAGTGGGTTTTCATTCAACCTTTCACCTCCAGCCCCTCTGTTCCCTTATGGCCTCTCTCACCTGCTGCCCCAGCCTGGGCCTGAGGCCTGTTCTCTCTGGGCCTTCTCAGTCTTATGTATGTTTCTTGGGAAATACACCTTGGCACAGGGCTCGGCTCTTGGCGGGGACTGAGTAAATATTAATTTTCTCTTCCTGAGAAATGGAAAGATGCGCGTGGAGTAAGTGAGGCAATTTGTGTAAAAGTGCCCAGCACAGTGCTTGGTGTAAAACAGGTGCTCAGTGAATGAGAAACTCAGTGTGAAGGGACTGAGCGTTGGGCCTGCATGCAGTGGGTGCTTAACAAAGGAACAAATGCATAGGCAGGCACCTAGCCAGGACTCGACATACAGGAGCGGGTTTGTGTGTGTGTGTGTGAGGAGGGCTGTCACTCTCTCACCCAGGCTGGAGTGCAGTGGTGCGATCATAGCTCACTGCAGCCTTGAACTTCAGGACAGGGTTAACATTTGATATCATGCATGAACAGCCCAACGTGGTTCCAGGGACACACCAGGTGCTTGGTGGCCGAGATCACACCCAGAAGCACCTGGCCCTGCTTGGGATATGGAGTTATGGTTGGGATCCTCCTTCCATCCCACCTGCGCCAAGCTGGGTGATCAGTGCTGTCATGATCTGCCACCTCATCACTCTCATTCACACCTTCAAGACCCCCTGACACATCTCCTCCTCCAGGAAGCCCTCTCAGGTTGCTTTCTGGCTCTGTAATTTTGCCCTTGCCTCTGTCTCCAGAGCTGTCAGGGGTTTCATGCACAGCAGCTGATTTAGCCCTTGCTGGCTGGTGGCTTTGTTAGTTTTCTCAGGTGGCTTCACCTGTGTTTGTATTTCTCCCAGATCAATGACAGGCTCTACCAGGGCAAGACCCAGCCTTGCCTTTTAAATATTCTTGCCAAGTGCTGAGTCAGGGATCTGCATGCTGTAGAGGTCAGTAAGATGCTCGCTAGCCTCTACCTAACGACTTGGCCATCTTCCCCATTTTTTTTTCCTTTTTGGTGGCTTCTAAAGATTGAAAGAAGGTCGGGCACAGTGGTTTACACCTATCATCCCAGCACTTTGGGAGGCTAAGGCGGGCTGGTCGGGAGTTTAAGACCAGCCTGGCCAACATGGTGAAACCTCGTCTCTACCAAAAAATACAGAAATTAGTGGGTGTAGTGTCACGTGTCTGTAATCCCAGCTACTCGGGAGGCTAAGGTGGGAGAATCACTTGAACCCAGGAGGCGGAGGTTGCAGTGAGCCGAGATCGTGCCACGGCACTCCAGCCTGGGCAACACAGTGAGACCCTGTCTCAAAAAAAAAAAAAAAAGAAAAGAAAAAGAAAAAAAAAAAAGATTGAAAGAAGAACACCCCTGGTTTTCCCCAAATAGGAAAGCAACTCAAAAGATACACAAAGCACGAAGCGTGTTCCATGCACTTCTCCCCTTGCTGCCTGGCATTGGTACTGTGCTTTCATACTTAAACTTCCAAAACAACAACCACAAACTCTTCTCACTCAGAATTCAGTTTTCCTGTGTGCAAAGGAAAGTGAACCCACTCTTTCCCCAAAACATCTTTCATGATGTTCCTAACTGGCTTATAACCTCTCAACACTTTTTATTTAGCTCCAGAGAAAGAGACACATTGGAAATGACATCGTGGCCATCATCTTCCAAGAGGAAAACACGCCGTTTGTCCCAGACATGATAGCCTCCAATTTCTTACATGCCTACATCGTCGTGCAGGTTGAGACCCCAGGCACAGAGACCCCATCCTACAAGGTAAGGAGAATGCCTTGTTGGAGGGAGTGGTGGGCCTCGACACCTCACCCTGTGTGGATGCCGTGATATCAGAGGACACTAGTCCTCAGCAGTCAGAGATTCTCCATGAGTTTGCAGGTTTCTGGGGTTTGGAGCTAGATTCTGGGTAGGGAGGACCTTCCAAGGCCACCTGATCCCCCTTGCTGCCTCCGGGCTCAATGGCATCTCACTTGAGGATTGAGGAGGTGTGAGTGTAGTATTTGGAATTTGGTAATGCCATTTGCTCGAGTAAGGCAGAGCTAGAATAAAGAAAGAGCGTGGAAAGGACGAGCAGGAAAGGGTAGCGATAGAAGGGTGCTGATGAAGGACAAAAAGAAAAAAATGTTTATGGTGAGGGTGGAGAGGAGGGGCCTGGTAGACCCTGGCCACTGGGTGAGGCCCTGGCCTGGCTGTTTTGGACAAATGATGGATCTTAATTTAAAGACCTCCAGGGAGGCAGATACGCAAGCACCTGGGTCTGAACCTCCCAAGCAGTCACGGGTCTGTCAGATGGCTCGAAATCCTCACCGGTGCAGATGACAGCGAGACAGGGCAGCTCATTGCCCCTGCAGTCCCCCGCTCCCCACTCCTCATGGCTGGATCTCTGACCCTCCCTCCTCTGCTCCACGAGAAAGAATCTCCACCTCTTGGGCAACAGTCTCTTGGTATCACAGTGCTGTGGCGGGCACGGGACTCAAGGGCGATGGACTGAGGCAGGGCTTTCAAGGCGAGGGTTAGGCAGTCTCTGACTCCCTGCAGATAAATGCAAAATGCTGAATTTGTGTCCTTTCTTGGATACCTGAAAAGAGAGGCCATACCTCAAATTCTCAAAGCGCTCCCTGCTCCGCAAAATATCAGGAACCACTGTTCTAAGGGGGAGGAAAGATGAGCCTGTGATTGCCAATGGGAAACCACGAGGCCTGAAAATGTTTCCCGTCAAATAATTTCAGCCCATCCTGATTCCTGGGGTTCATGAGGCCACAGCAGTTCAACTCAGTTAAGTGCAAAATTCACGTCAGCTTTTAAAACCGAATGTGAATCGTCAGAAGAAAATAAAAAGAGGCTGGGCATGGTGGCATACGCCTGTAATTCTAGCACTTTGGGAGGCAGAGGCAGGAGGATTGTTTGAGTCCAGAAGTTCAAGACCAGCCTGGGCAACATAGCGAGACCCTGTCTCTAAAAAAAACAGAACAAAACAAAATAAAACAAAACAAACAACAGAAACCCAATAGCAACCCCCTCCTGTTGAGGCTGATTCCTTTATGCCCAGGCTCATGTGTCCCTGCCATTGAGCAGTTTTAGCTGAAGCTGGCGAAGACATGGTGTGAGCATTTCTTTTCTTTTCTTTTCTTTTTGAGACAGAGTCTTGCTCTGTTGCCCAGGCTGGAGTGCAGTGGCGCAGTCTTGGCTCACTGCAACCTCTGCCTCCCAGGTTCAAGTGACTCTCCTGCCTTAGCCTCCCAAGTAGTTGGGATTGCAGGCTCCTGCCACCATGCCCGGCTAATATTTTGTATTTTTAGTAGAGACGGGGTTTCTCCATGTTGGCCAGGCTGGTCTCGAACTCCTGACCCCAAGTGATCTGCCTGCCTCTGCCTCCCAAAGTCCTGGGATTACAGGCGTGAGCCACTGTGCCCAGCCCATTTCTTGAAGGCTATAGGATCACCTGCTTTGAGTGAAATGGGCATTCACTTCAAACAGCTGCTCGATTCAAGTGTTGGTTGAAGCAAGTTGACTTACTCAGTGCCTACTGTGCGCCAAGCTCCAGGCTGGAATGGGGCTCGTGGAGGTAACAGAATCAGCCTCAGGGCCTTCCTGATGCCGGAGAAGGGACAGAAGAAGCAGGGAGTGCAGGTCCAAGCACCAGGCTGAAGTGGGGCTCATAGAGGTAACAGAATCAGCCTCAGGGCCTTCCTGATGCCGGAGAAGGGACAGAAGAAGCAGGGAGTGCAGGTCCAAGCACCAGGCTGAAGTGAGGCTCATGGAGGTAACAGAATCAGCCTCAGGGCCTTCCTGATGCTGGAGAAGGGATAGAAGAAGCAGGGAGTGCAGGTCAGCCACTGGGCAGCTGAACTACTCAACTGCTTCTTTTAATAGACAGTTGAAGAGGAAGAACTACTGAGAAGGATCCTTGGAATGAAGCCATGTGATAGGAGGGCTCCCAGACCCTCTGACAGAATGAGGCCTCCTGTAGACGTTTAGCATTTGCTTCTCTTTCCCAATAGGAAATGCATCTCAGCTAACCAGCTTCTCCACTTTCCTGAGACCTTAGCCGAGTGGTGCACTCATACAGAGAAAAATCAGAGATTCAAAAAAGCGCCACCCCACCTCCAGCTTTGGTGCTAGAAGTGTTTACCCACTCTTCTTCTTTTTTTTTTTTTTTTTTTTTTTTTTGAGACAGAGTCTCGCTGTCACCCAGGCTAGAGTGCAGTGGTGTGATCTCGGCTCACTGCAACCTCTGCCTCCCGGGTTCAAGCAATTCTCCTGCCTCAGCCTCCCGAGTAGCTGGGATTACAGGCATCCGCCACCGTGCCCGGCTAATTTTTGTATTTTTGGTAGAGACGGGGTTTCACCATGTTGGCCAGGCCGGCCTTGAACTCCTGACCTTGTGATCCACCGGCCTCGGCCTCCCAAAGTGCTGGCATTACAGGCGTGAACCTTCGTGCCTGGCTGTCTTTACTCTTTCTTCTAAGCCACAAAGCACAGCATTGTCCTCAGAGGGGTGATGAGAAGCAGGGGGGCAGGGCTTCCCGGAGGAGCAGGCTGTGGTACCTTGATCGCGCACTCCACCGGCCAGGCAGACACTGAGGCTGGAAGGCAAGATGTGTGAATGAGGCCAGGGAGGGGGACCAGCCTTCCAAGGTACTCCCCAAAGCGCTGTCCATCCACACTCCCGGCAGCACCCCAGGTAATTAACAGACTGCGAGGAGGACCCGGTTAGATCCCCCAGGGGGCCTGGGTGAAGCAGGACCTTAGCTGGCCCCTGCAGGCTCAGGGGCTGTGGCAAAGAAGGCTGAGATTTCCTCTGGGACTGAGTAAGCCCCAGGAGGCCTCCACTGGGGAGGGTGAGCTGAAGAAAGAAGAGCAAAGGAGGGACAGGGCTGGGTGTGTGCAGGAAGGGATCCTCTTCTGTCCACGGAGGGGCTGGGCAGCCTGGGGTTCTGGTCCTGGCACTGCCTCTGCTGCGTGACCTTGTTCCTTCCCTCTCTGGGCCTCTAGTTTTGTCTGTGTGAAATGAGGAAGTTGGAGTAGACACCTGCAGGCTGCTAGCCCTGACATCCTGCGGGAGGGAAGGAGGCATGCTTGGGTGTGTGTGTATGTGGTGGGTTGCAAGGTGCTTTGGGGAAACTCTGTCTATTTCAGGAGCCCTTTTCTGGGTGCAGGTCAGCAGGGGAAGTGAAAAGGCCACTGGGTGACAGTGGTTACCCCTTACCAGCTGCTTGCTCATGCCAGGCACGGTGCTGGGTCCTTAGACGCACAGTCTTGAATCCTGACAAGCCCCTGGTGAGACAAGACCTCTCGCTAGAGGGAGGAAATGGAAGCTGAGAGCTGAACCCACTTAAGGCCTGAGGCCACAGAGCCAGGGAGCTGTGGCTGAGGTCCTGTCTGGGTCTGCTTGCGGTCTTGGTCATTGAGCCATCAGAGCAGGCGAGAAATTGGCTCCACGGATTCGGGTGTGCATGAAGCATCACTCTGGATTATTTTTCAGAAATGAGTGTAGTCCTCATCCTGCCTGCTTGGAAGGAAAGTCCAGCTCAGCCATCACCAGGACTACCCCTTTCCCTCCCCCCATCCCTGCCTCCCTCTCCGGAAGTCCTCAAAGGTGTCAGGAATCTCAGGTGAAGCCCACCGCCGGGGAGGGCCCTGTCTTTGTAGCCCCCTCCCCGTTTCCCGTCACGACTTGTCTGTTGCTCGGACGATGCTCTGTGTGCCACTGCGGCTCCCAGGCCACTTTTGGGCGTGGGGCCTTTGTCACGTTTTAAGCTTTCTGAGGTTCCCAGTGCATCCTCATGACTCACACCAAGCTCCTTCCTCCTTCCAGCCGTGCAGGTCCCTTCCCCAGAGTCACCTGCATCTGCCTCTCTCCCTCCCTCCAAGCCCTCGCTGGAGGCCCTCGCTGCATTTAGAAAACAGGAAGGTGGGGCTGTGTTCAGGCAACTTCTGCTTTCAGCCCAGTGACCCAGATGTCCCCAAGAGGGGGGAACAACAAAGGCCTGGCCGCCTGGTTGGAATGGGGTCAGGAGAGGCGCACAGTGAGGATGGAAGGTGAACGCACGTCACAAGGAAGGGCCCTGTCCTCCGTGTGGCCCACAGGGCTCTGCCGTGGGACTGTCCGGCTGGAGGGTTGGATGGACTTGAGAATGTGTCTGAAGCCACTTACACGGTCGGCACAGACCACTCTAATGCAGGCTGGAGGAGGAGGGGGAGTAGGGGTGGGAAGGGCAGAGCTGGGGCTGCCCTCTGGCCTCTGTCCCAGGTGCCCACGGTCTGCAGTCTCCCCATAGCCTTCCCACACCCCCACCCCTGATTCTGGCTCTGTGACTGAATTCTTGACCTGGGCCACTGGTGCCTGGTGGGTGGTGGTAGGGAACCGGGTTCAGCTGCTGGAGCCCAGCCAGAAATCACGTCAGCCGAACACGCACCATTTCCTGACTCCGGGCACTGCAGTTTGGGCTGGGCAGACAGCCTCGAGCTTGAGAAGAGAAAGCGCGTATTGACCAGCTCTCTCCCGCTCCGTTTCCCCTCCGGACTCTGGCAGGGCCTTTCCTTGGCTCGGTGCCCAGCTGCCTGCTCACCCGGCCTGGCAGACTCGCTGCATCTGCCCCACTTCACAGGCCAGGGAGGCTGGCAGCACGCCAGGGCTGGGCTCACGTCAGCGGCTGCACAGGGAAGGGAGGGCAGTCTCCTGAGAGCCTCACAGCCTTGTGGGCTGAGAACAGGTGAAGTCAGGGCACCTCTGTGCAGAGGGAAGGCAGGGTGTGGGGCCCGTCCCATGCCTGGGCGACCCCCATGCAGAGAACCTGGAGGCCGTCACTCTGAAGCTCAGTCTCACTCAGGCTGCCAGAGGTGCGCGCCCCACCCTCAGTTCCTAGCCTGGGCCTCGGACTGGCTGACCCCGTGTGTGGGGCCAGGGCTCCCAAACACGGGTCCACCGGCTGCACGAGAGTTTCCGGGGGGCCCTACCCTTCCGATTCGGCAGGTTTAGGCCAGAGCCCATGAACCCAGTCTGTATTTTTAAACACCTGAAGCAATTTTGAAGCAATTCTGATTTGTGGCTGAGCTGAGGAGTCAGGCTTGGGAAGAGAACCCCAGAGACGAGTCGGGAGAGCTCTGGATGCTCTGTTCCTCTGCGGCTAATCACCCCTGGGACTTGGGGGCTTCTCTGTGTGTCTCTGGGCATCTGTTTCCTCATCAGGGAGAACAGTTCTCCCTGTGCCTTCTCAGTAGGATTAGCGTCACGGTCGAATGAGGTCACGAGATGCCATCTCCCGGGCACTTGTATGGCATTAAAATTAGGGTCCCAGCCCTGTCCAGTCATCTTGCCAAACCTGCTTCTGGCCTCCAGGAATGCAGATGAGAGGCTGCGGATGGCCCCACACCGTCCGGCCCCACTTCTAGGAACAGGGTCAGGGCCTGTGCTGGCGATGCTCACAGGAGTATTTTGTTTGTGTTCTGGGAAGGGGAGGAGGGAGAAGGTGAGTAGCTTTGTGAGGAGTGTGGCTCCCGTAGGGGCAGCGCTCGTCTCTTCCCTCCAGGTCCGTACCATGACTCTGTTTCACTCAGGTCTCTGTCACTGCGCGGGAAGATGTGCCCACCTTTGGTCCACCTCTGCCCAGCCCCCCCGTTTTCCAGAAGGTAGGACGCTCTTCCTTCTGCCCCTCTCGCATCCACGATGCCAGGTCTCAGTGCTTAAGTAGCAATGGTTGGGATGGAGCCGAATTCAGGCTGGGAACATTAGGGAGCTCCTTTTGCAGGTTTTGGGGGGAACCTCCTTTCTTGGGGTCTCTCCCCGCCTCTTTCATGCTGCCAGTCTGGCCCAGCATAGGACCCCTTGTTGGGGTGTTTGACACTGGGGTTGCCTTTCTGCTGAAAGATGGGTTTTTATGTCAAGCCCCAGTCAAGGAGCCTTGGGCAGGAATGAGCTCCAGTCGTGGAAGTGCCACCGTGGCTTCCCAGGACCAGGGAAGTGGGTTTCCATGTTGGGATATTCGCAAGTGGGCTTGGCCTGGGCTAGAAATGATCCGCTGTCGGAAGGGACTTTTCAGGGGTTCTCCCCACGGCCCCGGCTCTGCCTGCCTGTCACTGTGGCTGAAGACCTTCTGGCAGCAGCCGAGAGTGACAGACCTGAGGTCCGTCTTGTCTCTTCCAGGGCCCGGAGTTCAGGGAGTTTCTGCTCACCAAGCTCACCAATGCCGAGAACGCCTGCTGCAAGTCGGACAAGTTTGCAAAGCTGGAGGTGAGAGTGTGGTTTCTGAAGGTCTCCCTCCTGACTGCTGGGCCACCTGTTAGCCAGCCTCATCCAGGGCTCCTCCATCTTTTTTTTTTTTTTTTTTTGAGACAGAGTCTTGCTCTGTTACCCAGGCTGGAGTGCAGTGGCATGATCTTGGGACTCACCACAACCTCTGCCTCCCGGGCTCAAGCGATTCTCCTGCCTCAGCCTCCCTAGTAACTGGGATTACAGGTGTGTGCCACCACGCCCAGCTAATTTTTGTATTTTTAGTAGAGACAGGGTTTCCTCCATGTTGGCCAGGCTGGTCTTGAACTCCTGACCTCAGGTGATCCACCTGGCCCGGCCTCCCAAAGTGCCGGGATTACAGGTGTAAGCCACTGCGCCTGGCCAATCAGTCTTTTTTTTTTTTTCAAGACAGAATCTCACTCTGTCACCCAGGCTGGAGTGCAGTGGCCCGATCTTGGCTCACTGCAAGCTCTGCCTCCCGGGTTCACACCATTCTCCTGCCTCAGCCTCCCGAGTAGCTGGGACTACAGGCGCCCGCCACCACACCCAGCTAATTTTTTGTATTTTTAGTAGAGATGGGGTTTCGCCATGTTAGCCAGGATGGTCTTGATCTCCTGACCTCGTGATCCGCCCACCTCGGCCTCCCAAAATGCTGAGATTACAGGCGTGAGCCACTGCGCCTGGCCCAATCAGTCATTTTTAAAGCACCTACTGTGTGTCAGGCCCTATTCTGTTCCCTGGGATATGGGGATAAGTGAGACAGTTTCTATCCCTGGAGAGCGCACAGGGTAGTCGGGGGGTGGGGCAGGGGGTCATTACTAAATAGATAGTTATAGTACAGTGTGCCAGCACTAGGCTGGGATGGAGGTCAGCACAGCTCAGGTAGTGACTGTTTCTGCCTGTGGGGGACAGAGGGTGTGTTCAGGGAAGGCTTCCTGGAGGAGGTGGCTCATGCACAGCTGAATCTTGATATCAGATGAACCTTCTGCCAGGAGGAAAGAGTAGGGAAGGGAGGGCTGATCTGGCATGGTAGACAGCATGAGCAAAGTTCAGGAAGAACCAGAGCCTGACGTCAGGAGGGAGCTCCTGAGGGTTTGCTGTGGCTGAAGGACCCATGGGGGCTGGAATGGTGGAGACTCAGCCGGAGATGTTGGTTGGATCAGATCCAGAAGGGCTTTGAGCTCGGGGAGGTGGGCTGCTGGTAAAGCGCTTAGGCAGGAGAGTGAGGGGCTCGATGTGTATGCCAGAGGGATTGCTCTGACAGTGGTGTCATTGAGAACGATGGTGACAAGGACAGGTTGCAGGGCAAGAGGTGCAGGAAGGCGGCCAGTTAGAAGCTATTTACAGGAATCCAGGAGAGATGACGAAGGCTTATACTGTATGGAAGGAAATGGTTTAGGGTCAAGGTTGGGAAGACTTGGTGGACTCCTGGCTGTAAGTGTTGGGGGACGTGGGATTGATTGTAGGGTGACTCTTGGGCCTTTGGCCTGGGCTCTTTGATGACATGGTGGCCAAGTTGTGCCTGCGAAGGCCGGGTTGCTGAAAGGGCCAGTCCTCATCTGTGTGAATGGCGGCCCCTGGCGTCCATGTGCACGGCTCCGGACGAACGTCCGGATGGAGAGGAGCAGTGGGGAGTTGGGTGCGTGGATGTGGAGCTGGGGCAGAGGGCCGGGCTGGGATTCACTCTTCCTTCTGCTCCTCTACCACCACGGTGGAGCTGTGGCAGTGGTGGGACGACCCAGGGAGAAGGGCAGGGGGAGTAGAGCAGGAGGCCGAGCACGCAGCCTTCATCTTAGCTGCAGCATTTGTGAGCACGAAGCTCAGCTCAGCAGTAGGTCCACACCGTTGCTGGGCCGGGCTGGGCAGAATGTCAGCCTTCAGGCCGGGTGTCTGGAGCTCACAAGGAGCAGGCACATCTCTGCTCTCAGAGCCAGCTTCTCCATCCCCACCCTCTTCCCTTCTAGGACCGGACCAGGGCTGCCCTCCTGGACAACCTTCACGATGAGCTCCACGCCCACACACAGGCCATGCTGGGACTGGGCCCAGAGGAGGACAAGTTTGAGAATGGAGGCCACGGGGGGTTCCTGGAGTCTTTTAAGGTATGAGCATCAGAGTGACTGATGGTTGCTGTGGGGTTGGGATTGGGGAAGAAAGGAAGTGGTCCAAGGTCCATGGGATCCTGATCCCAGAGCCCAAGGGCCAGCTGGAGGGGTGACAGGAAACGTATGGGTATCCTAGGTGTTTGCAAAGGGCAGGGCCGTTAGGAAGTGTGTGAGGCTGGAGCAGCCAGCAGTTTCTTCAGCAGCCTCCCCATCCTTCCTCTATCTGGGTCATCTCCTCCGGGCCCAGAAGTCTGTTAAGCAGGGACAGGTAAAGAGGTAGCAGTAGGCGAGGAGCTGGACAGAGCAAGCCAGGAACATCGGCGCTTTCACCTGCCTCCTCCTGGGTCGGGGAGCCCAGGGCAGAATGGCAGGAGCGAGGACCACAGCCCTTACGGGTCTTTGTAGCTGCTGTGGGTGCCACAGTGATTCTTCCTAGCCAGCCGGCCGAGCATTGGAAGACCTGGCTGGGCAGGGGCCATGGAACTATAGGCAAGTCCCTTTGGACTTTGCCAAGGGAAAAAAACTAACTAGAAGGAGCTGCTAAAGGAAGCAGTGAGCTCCCTGTCCCTGGAAGTATTCAAGTGGAGCTCGGACGGCCCCCGAGCTGGCGTGTGGTAGAGAAGGTTTTTCATCTTATGCTTGCTGAGTGCTTGTTGGTCCACGCAGCACGTAGACCCAGCATCTGGCTCGAGCCTGGCTGTCAGCCTGTGCAGGTGGCAGAATAGGTCTTGTTATTTTCACGAACACACGTGGGGACAGGATGAGAGACGCCACAGGCCTGCTCAGGTCCTCACACTGACGCAGAGTTGGAGCCTCATTTCAAACGCAGGTCTTCTGATTCTTAGGTCCGTGTGCTGCTGGATTGCCTGTTAGAAGGTGTTTTGGAAACTCCCATCTGGGGGCATTATGTGTGGGACTTTATGGGGAATTATGTGTAGGGCTACACCCACCTCTATTAAAACCCCAGCTCTGTGGGATCGTGGGCAGTCTTTCAAGCCTCTTAAGGTGCAGCTTTCTTGTCAACAACATAAGGATAGGAAGCAGGACCCCGGTCAGAGCCATCGTGTGAGTTCATTGATACCATGTCTGGAAAAGTCCAGATTGCCTGGAATACAGTAAATGCTCAAAAATGTCAGCTGTTATTACAGTTGTATAAAGTGAAAGCTTCACACACATTATCCCACCTGGAGACTCACAACTGCCCTCAGTGCCCTGTGAGGAAGGCTATTATTTGGGGTGTAATAATTTTGGTATAATAGTTCATACTCAGTTTTAATAATGATGAGCATAGTATTACATGGGAGGAAACCAAGCCTCAAAGAGACAGAATCATTTGTGGGAGCAGGTGGAGTTGAATCCAGGTCCGCTGGATTCCAAATCCTGTGCTTTTAACGGCTATGCGACACCACCTCCCGCTTTCTGACTTTGTTAAGATTCCACCCACACTAGCCTGGGCCCGGGCAGGCCTGGGGTCAGTCCCCCACTGCCTGGCTGGACTGCAGAGAGCAGGGCACAGCTCTTCCTACCCTAGTTGGGGCCAGCTGCCAAGATGCCTCTTGGGGTTGGGAAAAGGAGCTGAGCTGCTTGTCCAGGCTGGTGGGTGATTCCTGGGGCACCTGTTCCAGTGCTGATGGACAGTGGGAGCCAGGGTGAAATAGGAGAAATTGGGAGATCACGACGGAAGAGGGATGCGGAAGAAGAGGAACGGGAGGAGAGAGGGCGCCAGGTCAGACAACCCAGCGAGAGAATGGAGAGTGTGAGATGCGGTAAACGGGAAAACGGGCTTGGGTCTGGGGAAGGCAGGAAGGGGGGCACCACATTAAGCCTTCCACAGGCTCTAGACTTCCTTCCAGAGGCTCCACCACACTCCATAGCCCACGTATCAAAACATTCTGCATCCCTCAGTAAATGTAATTTATGTAGAACTGTAAGAGGTGAGGCCAGGCGCCGTGCCTCACGCCTGTAATCCCAGCACTTTGGGAGGCCGAGGCGGGCGGATGACGAGGTCAGGAGATCGAGACCATCCTGGCCAACATGGTGAAACCTTGTCTCCACTAAAAATACAAAAATTAGCCGGGCGTGATGACGTGAGCCTGTAATCCCAGCTACTCAGGAGGCTGAGGCAGGAGAATCACGTGAACCCGGGAGGCGGAGGTTGCAGTGAGCCGAGATCGCGCCACTGCACTCCAGCCTGGAGACAGGGCGAGACTCTGTCTCAAAAAAAAAAAAAAAAAAGTTGAGCTGCAGTTGGGGAGCCAACATAATGTTGTATTTTGTAGACATTTAATGAAGCACTTGTTTTGAGTTTTGCAGGTTTCTTGTAGTATTTTGGAGTTAATTGGTTTTTCAGGTTTCAAGTATTTCTATATCCTGGAGATGCTTGTAGGCTGTGGACACTCTGCCCATGGTGCCCAATGGAGGAGGTGGTCCAGCAGCTAAATATGGGTGGCAGGTATAAGGAGAGTGGACTGAGGCCGTTCTGTCCAGTCCCCCGCCTCTGGCAGGAGTCGCAGTTGATCTGTGCTTGACTCCAGGGGGTCTGACGTATTCCTAGAGGGGCTTACAAGAGAGGAAACACTTTAAGACTTTATCACGACTCATCTTTGATCCAGTGATCCAGGGAATTCTTTTCAACACTAAAACCCTGCAACTGTAGGTTGAAGACAGGCCTGCTTCCAGATTCTGCTCTCACACCTACCTGAGGTAGCACTGTGGGGCATGGGAGAGACTGTGGTGACAGTCACACGGAGTAAGCTTCAGGGCCCTGACGGTTGTGACCAGATTTTTTTTTTATTTTTTTATTTTTTTATTTTTTTTGAGGCAGGGTCTTGCTTTGTCACCCACGCTGGAGTGCAGTGGTGCAATCTTGGCTCACTGCAACCTCCGCCTCCCGGGTTCAAGTGATTCTCCTACCTCAGCCCCCTGAGTAGCTAGAATTATAGGTGCCCGCCACCACATCTGGCTAACTTTTTGTATTTTTAGTAGAGACGAGGTTTCACCATGTTGGCCAGGCTGGTCTCGAACTCCTGACCTCAGGTGATCCGCCCACCTCAGCCTCACAAAGTGCTGGGATTACAGGTGTGAGCCACCGCGCCCGGCCATTTGTGACCAGCTTTTTTCCCTCCCACCTGGGGAGCACGAGCTCCTGTTCCCTGTCCCTTTCGTCGTTGCCCTCACATCTCCCAAGCGTGGAGGCCTGAGCTGGGGACAGGCCAGGCTCAGCCGAATGGAGCCCTGGGGCCTGGGGTGGATTCTGGTGTTCAGGCCATGCCTGTGGCCAGGCCTGTGTGTCTGGCCCAGCTCAGGAAACCATCTCTAGTTTTGGTATTTTTTTTTCCTGGGCGCCTTGGGCGGTGCTGCTGTGTCAACAGGACGTTGCTTAGGGAGTTCACCCACACCTTCCTGGGATCGCTCTTGAAACAAGTGATACCTGAAATGTTCCAGAAAGAAAAGTTACAGGCCTTTATCTCTTCCTGTCAAAGTTTTTTTTTTTTTTTTTGAAATGGAGTTTTGCTCTTGTTGCCCAGGCCCAGGCTAGAGTGCAATGGTGCGATCTTGGCTCACTGCAACCTCTGCCTCCTGGGCTCAAGCGATTCTCCTGCCTCAGCCTCCCAAGTAGCTGGGATTACAGGTGCTCGCCACCAGGCCTGGCTAAATTTTTTGTATTTTTAGTAGAGACACCATCTTGGTCAGGCTGATCTTGAACTGCTGACATCAAGTGATCCACCCATCTCGGCCTCCCAAAGTGCTGGGATTACAGGCGTGAGGCACCGTGCCCGGCCTCCTTCCTGTCAAAGTTCTCCTCTCCCAGGCTGATGGGAACATAACTGAGAATCCCCAGGGCTGAAAGCCATGTCAGCCATCCATCCTTGCCCTTGGTGAGGCTGCTGCTCCCCCACGTCAGCACTGACCCTTGGTCTTTCTCCTGAGCAGCAGGCCCGCCGTTGCCCTGTGCTGTGCCGCCTGGCACCTCACCCCACTTGGAGCAGTTCCTCACAGCTCGCTTCTGTCCTCCCAGCTGTAATGGAAGCGTTTCTCCCATGAGACACAGAACAGTTGGCTTTTGGACATCTAGACCTACTTTTCAAGCTGAACTGCTTGGAGATAGTCTCAGGAATCTGCTGGTTCTACAAACACTTCTAAAGTTTGCATTTTCACTTAGACCTAAAAAAAAAACTTCCAATTATAAAGACTAAATGTTTGGCCGGGTGCGGTGGCTCATGTCTGTAATCCCAGCACTTTGGGAGGCCGAGGCAGGTGGATCACCTGAGGTCACGAGTTCGAGACCAGCCTGGCCAACATGGTGAAACCCTGTCTCTACTAAAAATACAAAAATCAGATGGGCGTGGTGGTGCACACCTGTAATCCCAGCTACTTGGGAGGCTGGGGCAGGAGAATTGCTTGAACCTGGGAGGCAGAGGTTGCAGTGAGCTGAGATTGCGCCACTGCACAGCAGATCCAGACTGTGTCTCAAAAAAAAAAAATAAACAAACCTAAAGTTTGCAGTAATCACTCCAAATTAAGAGATGTTCCTATAGGGTAAATAGGTAAGGCCTGAAGTCAGCACTGCAAACGCAGCCCATGGGGCCACTGGGGTTGGGGGTCTGTGAGCAGGTTCTCGGGAGTCTTGCGAGAACAGCTTTCACGATGAAGGAGCTGTACGTTATGTTTGAATGATGATGATCTCTAGACTATTTTCCAGTGCCATTCTCAGTCACCGCCAGCTGTTGATGAGGTTGTTATTGGTCCGTAATGCAATGAAAAGTGATGATACTTGCTGTACCGACGTCAGATGGACGTAGAGCAAGTTGCAGGCCACGTTTTGAGAAATGCTGAGCTCACCCAGCCCTCCACTGACCTCATCGCACAGAGATGGAGCAGAGGACCGGGGAGGAGAAGGCTGCCGGGCTGGCTGTGATGGACCCGGGACCGTGGCAAGCTGGGAGTTGCCACGTTCATTTCTCCCAGCCTTTGAGGGACTGTGATAGTTCATGCCTTGGTCTGACCTGACCCCTAGTGGCAGGAGGGGCCACAGCTATCCCTGGCAGTCTTTGTGGCCCCGCAGTACCTGCAGGGAGGTACCTGTAAGCCGGTCCCCCTAGCAGTGCCAGTGATGGCAGGTGGAGCACAGCAGGGCCCCGCCAAGAGTCGTTGGTCTTTGGCGTCTTTGCCCCCTCCTTTTCCTCCTGATGGGGAGTTGTGATGTCAGGATGGCCCCACTGTTTTGGGGGTCCACGAGAGAGCTCAGGCCTTGTGCTTGGCCCTGCTCCACTCCTGGGTCGGAGTCACGGTCTCTTGGAGCAGAGTTGGCATCTGTCTTGCATTTGCCCCGCTAGAGGGACAGAAGACCCGGTGCTGACTCCTCACACTTACCCAGCCTGCCGTCTCCTCACACTTACCTCGCTGACTCCGGCGGCTGCACCAGGACTAATTGAGGAGCCAGTGTCCTCCCTGACACCAGCCTCTGAGTTTTTCTTTTCTTTTCTTTTCTTTTTTGGTGGGAGCCTTGAAAATTCGTGGTTTCTAATCATCCTTCAGTCATCCACCAGTTGAATTGTATTTTCAACCTGGACCAGTTTTTAATATACAGGGACCTTATCTGGAGCCCAGGGTCCTGGGTTTGGATCCTGGCTCTATCTCTTCTTACCTGCTATGTGGGCTTGGGCAATAATTTACCCTTCAGAACTTTTTCTGTCCAATGCCTGTTCTCTCTGCATCTCAGAATTGTAGAAATTCAATAGATCTTGTATGTGAAGCTCATGAGACCAGATACTGTTACACAGGAGTTACTATTTCCCACATGGAATCCTTTCTGGGAAAGAGACAGGGAGGAATACAATCACGTGTCACTCAACGACGGGAAATACGTCCTGAGAAATGACGGGAATATGTCCTACGACACACGTCAGCTATAGAGCCCGTGGCTGCCAGCACAGACCTGGATGGTCTAGCCTAGGACACACGTCGGCTATAGAGCGCGTGGCTGCCAGCATAGACCCGGATGGTCGAGCCTAGGACACACGTCGGCTATAGAGCCCGTGGCTGCCAGCACAGACCCGGATGGTCTAGCCTAGGACACACGTCGGCTATAGAGCACGTGGCTGCCAGCATAGACCCGGATGGTCGAGCCTAGGACACACGTCGGCTATAGAGCCCGTGGCTGCCAGCACAGACCCGGATGGTCGAGCCTAGGACACACGTCGGCTATAGAGCCCGTGGCTGCCAGCACAGACCCGGATGGTCGGGCCTAGGACACACGTCGGCTATAGAGCCCGTGGCTGCCAGGCTACAAAGCTGTGCAGCAGGTTACTTTACTGAATATTGTAGGTAATTGTAACACAAAGACAGGCATTTGTGTATCTAAACATCTAAATATGGAAAAGGTACAGTAAAAATATAGTATTAGAATCTTAATAGGACCAGTGTCATCTGTGCAGTCTGTTGACTGCAGTGTCATTGTGTGGTGCTTGACTGGATTGCAGAATATAAATGATTAGTTTGGAATGTCATGATTGATGATGGTGTTGTCAACGCACAAGGGCACCAAGAGAATGTAAAGATGCTGATTTTTTTTTTTTTTTTTTTGAGACAGTCTCGTTCTGTCACCCAGGCTGGAGTTCAGTGGTGCGATCTCGGCTCACTGCAACCCCAGCCTCCTGGGATCAAGCAATTCTTCTGCCTCAGCCTGCCGAGTAGCTGGGATTATAGGCATACACCACCATGCCTGGCTAATTTTTGTATTTTTTACAAAAATTAGAGATGGGGTTTCACCATGTTGGCCAGGTTGGTCTCGAACTCCTGACCTCAGGTGATCCACGTGCCTCCATTTCCCAAAGTGCTGGGATTACAGGCGTGAGCCATCGCCCCTGGCCGAGATGCTGAGATTTATGGAGCACTTAACTCATTCACAGAACCTGGCTGCGGCCAGGCTTGGTGGCTCACTTTGGGAGGCCAAAGCAGGAGGCTTACTGGAGCCCAGGAGTTTGAGACCAGCCTGGGCAACACAGGAAGAACCTGTCTCTATTTATTTATTTATTTTAAAAAAGGAAGCTCGCCGCTCCTCCTGGGACACCTCAGTGTGCCACCACCCCTGTCCTGCCCTCAGTTGTTCAAAGGGTACATGGCTTTATGATGCTTGCGTGACGGGGTAAATAGAACGCGCTGACTGTTTTAACCATGCGGTAGGAAAACTGTTGCTAGGTGACCCTGTTCTGTGGTCTAGAGAGGGAGTGAGAGAAGATGTCCCTCCAGGGGCATCTTTGACTCAGATAAGAGACGCCCGATCAAATCAGGGGTATGAAGCTGGTGGGCTACACACCTCACTGTCAGTAGCTCATCTAGGGGGCTGTCCGGTTTACAAATGGCCCTCCTGAGTCTGCATCCCTTGTCAGGATAGAAAAGCAGGCAGGATGGGGTTCTTTGCCCTTCCCAAGCTTGGAGAAATCCTGACGTCCAGAGAGCCCAGGGAGACCTGTTGTTTGGGTCAGGAGCAGCAGCCCTGCCGTTTTCTTGGGACCACTTTGCTGTAGAACCAGCTTTTCCTAAGATGACTCCAGGCTGGGCGTGGTGGCTCACGCTTGTAATCCCAGCACTTTGGGAGGCTGAGGCAGGTGGATCACGAGGTCAGGAGTTCAAGACCAGCCTGGCCAACACAGTGAAGCGCCATCTCTACTAAAAATACAAAAATTAGCCAGGCATGGTTGCGGGCACCTGTAGTCCCAGCTACTCGGGAGGCTGAGGCAGGAGAATCGCTTGAACCTGGGAAGCGGAGGATGCAGTGAGCTGAGATCGTGCCACACGCTGTACTCCAGCCTGGGTGACAGAGCTAGATCTGTCTCAGAAAAAAAAAAAGATGGCTCAAAAGGGGAAGGGAGGTTGTCCACATGAGACCATCTGTAGGTTACACATGGGGTGTGTGAGCCAACACAGTTGTACAGGTGTGCACAGGTGTGAATCCAGAGGGGAAGGGGAGCGGGGCCCACACCTTAGTCCTTCCGCATCAGCTTTCTGAAGCTGGAATTCTGAGAGCAGCCTCCCTCGACTAGCTCACACTACAATAAGGAAAATTCATGAGCTGGTGTCCAAGGAGGCCTGGGTGACTCGTGGCTCAGTCGGCGTCAAGATTCCTTTCGTCTTTCCCCTCTGCCCTCCCTAGCTTGTCAGCTTTGTCCCTCAGGCTTGGCCCCTCGTGGCCCTAAGATCATTGTCATGGTTTTGTCTGCTGACAAAACACTGCTGACATGTTAAATCTTTTTTGGGAATCATTGAGAAAACCTTTCCCCAACGCACCCAGTGGATATTCCCTCCTCTGCCACTGGCAAGAGGATAGGCTAACCCACTGCCTTAGGCAGATCATGACTTAATCCTGTGTCCCATGGAGGAGGAGGACACGTTTGGCTAGAACCTGGCTCTGCCAGTGGGGAGCTCAGGGAGCAGAGGTGTTGATACTTTTATGTGAACAACAGATAATATTCGTGTCCAGGAGTCTTTGCCCTTGCAGAAGCCTGGACAACTGATTAATCCAGAGGGAGCACCCCACAGGCTCTGGGTCTTTCAGCATTGCCCAATGTGAGGAATATGTCTTGGGCATTCCTCGGAGGCAGAGGCCATGTCCTACACGTCTCGACTTTCCTGCTGCGGGTCTCCCAGTTCCTGGCACAGTGCTAGGCACGTGAGAAGCCTGCAACAGGTGCTTGTTATTAACCGTAAGAGTAGCCACACTTATTGGATCATTACGATGTGCTGGGCTCTCTCCTCAGAGCCCTGTGTGTATTCTCACAACTACTCTGTGGTGTAGACACCAACATCTCTTTCACTCTAAGTCTCAGAGAAGCTGGGTCACCTGCCCGGGGTTACTCAGCTAATGCGTGCTGGAGTAGAGGGCCCAGAAGCCCAGATACAAATCCTGGCAGTGAAACTCTAAAGCCTCCGTGCTTTTGACTGCTGAGTTGCATTCCTGCCCGGCCAGATCCAGTGACTGATTGAGTGATCAAAGGGTTACTGGAGAGAACCTTCTCTTCCTAGAATTCTCACACCATCTTTGAAGGCCTTTGGAGCCAGAGAGAGCATCGTCCAGGGGGCAGCCAGAGTCCCCTGGGACTTCTTTTGTCAGGAAATCCCCCCTGAGGTGGAGCCGAGCTCTGCTTCAACACAGCACTCTGAGGGTGGTTGTGCCTTCCCGGGTCCATCCCTCCCGTGGCTCAGTAATCTTGGTTTTTAGCTGTTCTCACTCTCACATGTACTTTGACAAAGCCTTGACCTCCCTGGTGGTCCTCTCCTGGGTACTTCACCATTTGCCAGTGTGCCCCTTGCTCCTGGGTGGCCTGAGCAGCTCCGTGCCCCCCGAGACCCTGCACTTCTGCCAGGCTGAGGGTGCATCTCTTTCAGCGCCTCCATCAGACCAGGGGCCGTAACAAAGGTGGATCTGAAGCCCCTGCAAGTGGGAGGGGTGGCTCAGTGCATGGCTTGATGCACAGATGAGTAAGAGACCCTCACACGCTTTCACCCATGGCCAGCATATTCCAAGTTGCACAGAGCACACTTTGGGATACAATCCAGTGTTTATTACAGATGGAGGCTCAGTTTTCTGGAAAAGAGTCAACTTGTGGTCAGACACCTGAGTGTGTTGAATCCCCACCACGATGCTGGGTGTGAAACATAGAATTCCCATTTTACAGATGAGGAAGCTGTAGCTTAGAGAGGTTAGTAACTAGGTCAGTGTCGTACAGGTTTGGCGAGCTCCAAGCCTCATTTTCCTTACCTGTAAGATGAAGATAATAACCTTTGTCCACCGTGCAGGGGAGCTGGGGCACTGACCCCTCAGATTCCCTCCAGCCAGGGCTGTGCCTTGCCTCCACCCATGCCCAGAGTGTGGGGCAGAATATGGAAACATCCTCTGTAAACTGGAGTAACTAGTATGGGCCTCTGTGACCGTGTGTGTGTGTGTGTGTGTGTATGTGTGTGTGCATACGTGTGCTGAGGGCTGTGTCTACAGACCCCACGAGGAGGGCAGAGTCATCCGGAGAGCCCGGGTGCTGATTCTCAGGCCCTTGTTCTCTCCCCGTAGAGGGCCATCCGCGTACGCAGCCACTCCATGGAGACCATGGTGGGCGGCCAGAAGAAGTCGCACAGTGGGGGCATCCCTGGCAGCCTCAGCGGGGGCATCTCCCACAACAGCATGGAGGTCACCAAGACCACCTTCTCGGTGAGTGCTGGCAGGCCCCGGGGCGGCAAGTGGGTCCCAGGGAGGCCCCCCCAGACCTATGGAGGAAGAGTGCCCCCACCCAGGCTTGGGCAGGCGACTTGATCAGGGCAAGCTGGATGATGGTGGGAAACTGAGGCTGCTTGGGGGTGACCCTGACCCCTGACCTCTGAAAACGGTCCTTTGGAGCCTCCATCCTAGACAGCACCCGGGGGTGACCCAGATGGTGCTAGAAGCCCTCCTGTCCTATTCTCTTGAGTTTCCTTGACAGCTGGACCTCCTCCTCGGGGCCAGCCCTGCAGTATGGTTCTGGGGTGTGTTTTGCTGCTCAGGGGCTCGGGACCCATGACTGTGAGAGGGGTGTCCTTGCTTTGTTATTATTAATGGCAGCAGTAGCCACCCCAGCCTACTGTGTACCAGGCACTGAGCTGAGTAACCTGTAGACACAATCTCACCTGCTTCCCATAGCAGCTGCCCGAGGTGGGTGCTGATGTGTTCTCCTGTTCCCATTTGAGGAAAAGGAGGCCCGCTGGGGTTGAGTAACTTGCTAGAGGCCACTCAGCTAAGCTTAAGAGCTGGGATTTGAGGCCGGGCGTGGTGGCTCACGCCTGTAATCCCAGCACTTTGGGAGGCTGAGGCAGGTGGATCACAAGGTCAGGAGTTCAAGACCAGCCTGGCCAACTTGGTGAAACCCCGTCTCTACTAAAAATACAAAAATTAGCTGGGCTTGGTGGCGGGTGCCTGTAATCCCAGCTACTCGGGAGGCTGAGGCAGAGAATTGCTTGAACCTGGGAAGTGGAACTTGCAGTGAGCCGAGATCACGCCACTGCACTCCAGCCTGGGTGACAGCGAGACTGTCTCAAAAAAACAAAACAAAACACAAAATCAACTGAATTTGAATGCGATTCTGCTGGATCCAAAGTCTCTGCTGTTCATCACCGTGTGTACAGTTCCCAAGGGAAGGGTCCTGCAGGCCTGTGAGTTTGGGCCTGATTGACTCGTACCAGGGGCTGGGAAGGGGAAGGAATCATGTAGTTGGGCCTTTCATAAAGCAAAGTGGGCCGGGCATGGTGGCTGAGGAGGGCGGATCCCTTGAGTCCAGGAATTCGAGACCAGCTTGGGGAACAAAGTGAGACCCCATCTCTACAAAAAAATGCAAAAATTAGCTGAGCATGGTGGCACACACCAGTAGTCTTAGCTACTTGGGAGGCTGAGGTGGGAGGATCACCTGTGCCTGGGGAGGTTGAGGCTCTAGCGAGCTGTAATTGGGCCACTGCACTCCAGCCTGGATGTCAGAGTGAGACCCTGTCTCAAAATCTAAGTAACTAAAGCAAAGTGGCTTTGGATTGGTGTAGACTAGGATTTTCCTTTCTTTTCCTTCAAAATAGCAGAACATACTCACCATGGAACTAATTATGAGTATTATAAATGGCCTCGCATAATTAATTTAATTGACTAAATATTTTCCTAGCTATTATCTTGCTCCCCCCTGAAGGTGCATGGCGTGAGCAGAGCAGGGCCTCATCTCCATCCTGTGGATGAGGAGACTCAGGTCGGGTCTCATTGCTCTCCTGAGGTTCCATAACATGTGCATGGCAGGAGCTGGGGCCTGAGTTGGAGGCTTGGTGGCCTCTAGAGGTTGGTTCCAGGCTCCCATCTGCCCTCCTCAAACCCCCACCACTCATTGTCCACTGTGAGGCCAGGCAGCTTTCCAAAGCAGAAGGCGTCTTGGCTGCCCCCAACCGCCCGTTGGTGCCTGTGGCCCTGGCTCTGCGGCTCTCAGCCCGTCTTGTTATTGGAACACCTGCGCGGCTCCGTTTGTTTGCGAGGAATGAAGGAGGGTCAGGAGTCCTCACCCTGCCAGTGATTTGCTGGAAGACCTTTGGTCTTCAGCTTCCTTGCCGGTAAAGTGAGAGGTTGAACCGGGTCCCTCCAGGGCCTCCCTGGCTCTGTGCCTCTCAGCCTGTGTCCCCCGGAATTGTTCTGACCTTCTCAATATGGTGGGCCTGGCCCTGTGTTCCTCCAACAGTTGTGGTCTTTGGTGGATCATGACCTGGGACCACAAGGTTTGGCTTAACACAGGGAAGGAGGCTGTGACTGGCCTGAGTCTCCAGGTCTCAGCTTCAGTTACATAGATCTCAACCTTCCTAGCTGTCTTGCTATTTTCTGGGGTCTCTTCCAGACCAGGAGCCATTTGTAGACCAGGGAGGAGGATGAGGGGATAGGAGATCGGTGTTTGGGCCGGGAGCACTCATTTTGGCGATTTCATCGGCAGCCTCCAGTGGTGGCGGCAACGGTGAAGAACCAGTCACGGAGTCCCATCAAGCGACGCTCGGGGCTCTTCCCCCGCCTGCACACGGGCTCAGAAGGCCAGGGCGACAGCCGGGCACGATGGTAACTGTTGGGAAACCCCTACCCCAGCCTGACTTGCGGGGTCTGTCAACCCCCTCCACCGCTACAGCTGTTCAGTGCCCTACCTTGCAGGGAGGAGCTTTGCTCAGCTTTAGGAGATGGCCCTGTCTTCAGGCACCTGTGTGTCCCCTGTCACTCACTCAGCTCTTTATCCAAAGAGGCGGACTTGGCCAGTCTCTGCCTGGGACCTTCCAGAGTTACTCTTGCCGCATTTTGACCCAGGCTAGAAACATTGCTTGGATTCTTGTTTCTTTGCCTCCTTTTTCAACGCTCACTTAAATGGCCTGTCTTATGGGAGCCTTCCCTGATTCTGCCAGGCAGAGTTAGTTGCACCTTCCTCTGGGCTTCTAAAAGGTTCTATGCTTTTTTCTTTTTAAGCAACTCATATATTACATTACATCGAACCTGTTCTTGGTAATTGTCTTTCTGATTCTTTTAAAAAAATGAACACACAGTACTTGTACATATTTTTGGGGTACATGTGATATTTTGATAAAATGCATAATGATCAAATCAAGGTAAGAGAAATATCCATCACCTCAAACATTGATCTTTTGAGTTAGGAACATTCAAATTCTTTTCTAGCTATTTTGAACTATGTAATACATTATTATCAACTATAGTCACTGTATTGTACTATTGCACACTAGATCTTATTTCTTCTATCTAACTGTATTTTTGTACCCATTAACCAACCTCCCTTCATCCTGCCCTCCCCCGCCCCTTCCCAGCCTCTGGTGACACCAGTCAACTTTCTATCTCCACGAGATTCACTTTTTTAGCTCCCACATATGAATGAGAACATGCGATATTTGTCTTTTTTTTTTTTTTTTTTGAGACAGAGTCTCTGTTGCCCAGGCTGGAATGCAGTGGCGCCATCTCGGCTCACTGCAACCTCTGCCTCCTGGGTTCAAGCAGTTCTCCTGTCTCAGCCTCCCTGAGTAGCTGGGACTACAGGTGCATGCCACCACACCGGCTAATTTTTGTAATTTTGGTAGAGACGGGGTTTTGCCATGTTGGCCAGGCTAGTCTCGAACTCCTGACCTCAAGTGATCCGCCCGCCTTGGCCTCCCAAAGTGTTGGGATTACAGGCGTGAGCCACTGCACCCGGCCACAGTATTTGTCTTTTCATGTCTGGCTTTCACTTAACATAATGACCTCCAACTCCACCCATGTTGCTGCAAATGACAGGATTACATTCTTTTCCATGGGTGAATAATATCCATTGTGTATATAAAAAACATTTTCCTTATCCGCTTATCTGTTGATGGACACTCAGGTGGGTTCTGTACCATGGCTATTGTGAGTAGTGCTGCAATAAACATGGGAGTGGAGACCTCTTCCATATACTGATTTCCTTTCTTTTGGATATATTTACCCTGCAGGGGGATTGCTAGATCATATGGTAGCTCTAGTTTTAGTGTTTTGAGGAACCTCCATACTGTTGTCTGTAGTGGCTATGCTAATTTACATTCCCACCAACACTGTGAGCATTTCCCTTTCTCTGCATCCTCACCAGCATTCTCGATTGCCTGTCTTTTTGATAAAAGCCATTTTAACTGGGGTGAGATGATAGCTTATTGTGGTTCCCGTGGTGGGGGCAGATGTCACAGACTCCAAATTATTAAAGACAAATAATAATAACAGATGTCAGGATATGGAGAAATGGGAACCCTTGTTCATTGCTGGTGGGAATGTAAAATAGTGCAACTACTTTGGAAAACAGTCTGGCAGTTCCTTAGAAGGTTAAACATAGAGTTACCATATTACCAAGCAATTCCGCTCCTCCGTATATACCCAAGAGAGTTGAGAATGGTTGTCTGTGAAAAAAAGTTTACATTTACATTTCCTTGATAATTAATGATGTTGAATGTTTTTTGATATACTTGTTTGCTATTTGTATGTCTTCTTTTGAGAAATTTCTATTCATGTTTCTTGCCCTTAAAAAAATCACATTATTTGTGTTTTTGCTATTGATTTTTTTGAGTTCCTCATATATTCAGGTTATTAATCCTTGTTGGATGGATAGTTTGCAAATATTTCCTCCCATTCTGCAGATTGGCTCTTTACTTGGTTGATTGTTTCCTTTGCTGTGCAGAAGCTTTTTAACTCGATGTAATCCCATTTGTCTATTTTTGCTTTTGTTGTCTGTGCTTTTGAGGCCTCATGTAAAAAGTTTTTGCCCAGACAGACCAACGTCCTAAAGCATTTCCCCAACGTTTTCTTTTAGGAGTTTCTTTGTTTCATGCCTTAGATTTAATCCATTTTGATTTGATTTTTATGTATGGTGAGAGAGAAGGGTCTGGTTTTATTGTTCCGCATATGGTTATCCAGTTTTACCAGCACCACTTACTGAAGAATGTATATTCTTGGCACCTTTGTTGAAAATGAAATGATCATGTGGTTTTTGTTCTGTATGGTTAATGTGATGTATCACATTTGTTGATTTGTGGATCTTGAACCATCCTTGCATCCCTGGAACAAATCCCATGGTGAATTGATCATGGTGAATGATCTTTTTGATGCATTGTTGAATTCTGTTTGATAATATTTTGTTGAGGATTTTTGCATCTGTGTTTATCAGGAGTACTGGCCTGTACCTCTCTTTTTGTTGTATCCTTGTATGGTTTTGATGTCTTTCTGATTCTTTAATTGATGAGCCCATTTGTTCTTTATTTCAGCAGCCAGCATTTCTTGAGTGGCTGCCATGTGCTGGGCACAGTGCTGAATGCTCAGACAAGTGCTACAAAACATATAAGCCTGTCCTCCAGAAGTTCACAGTCTTGTAAGGGAAAGGGTGGCATTTGGTTGACTTCCAAATTCCCAGGTTGTCTGCCTATAGCCCTGGGTGGTGGCACCATGTTCTGAAGTAGTGCTTGCAGGACAAGAGGCAGGGTTATGGAGAAGGATGAAAAGCTCTGTTTGGAACCTGTGCATGGGAGTTTTTGTGAACCAACAGTAGAGATGTCCAGGGAGTGGTCAGAGTTATAGGTTTTTAAAAATTTTTATTTTACTTTTTTCTTTTATTATTATACTTTAAGTTCTGGAATACAAGTGCAGAATGTGCAGGTTTGTTACATAGGTATACATGTGCCATGGTGGTTTGCTGCACCCATCAACCCATCATCTAGGTTTTAAGCCCTGCATGCATTAGGTATGTGTCCTAATGCTTTCCCTCCCCTTACCCCCAACCCCCCGACAGGCCCTGGTGTGTGATGTTCCCCTCCCTGTGTCCACATGTTCTCATTGTTCACCTCCCACTTATGAGCGAGAACATGTGGTGTTTGGTTTTCTGTTCCTGTGTTAGTTTGCTGAGGATGATGGTTTTCAGCTTCATCCATGTCCCTGCAAAGGACATGAACTCATTCTTTTTTATGGCTGCATAGTATTCCATGGTATATGAGAGGCCTTGAGTAGAGAAGGAGAGTTGGGAACCAATAGGGTAGAGGTACTGATTAACGATGGCTTAATTAATATGACCACTGGAGAGGCTTAGTAGAGTACCACATTTAAGGGCAGGTGGAGAAGGGAAGGTGGTGAAGCTGACTGGGAAGGAAAGATGAGAGAAGAGGAGGAGGGGATGGAGTCTCTGAAGTCAGAGGAGGAGAAATTCCAGGAAGGGAGGACATCTGTGTCAGACACACAGAGAAGTCCAGCAAGGTGAGCCAAAGCCCTGGACAGATTGACAGGAGGTTATTAGCAACCTCATCAAATGTGCATTGAGACACTTCACACCTCTAGGATGGCTTTAATCAAAAAGACAAATAGTAACAGATGTCAGAGAGGATATGGAGAAATGGAAACCCTTGTTCATTGCTGGTGGGAATGTAAAATAGTGCAACTACTTTGGAAAACAGTCTGGCAGTTCCTTACAAGGTTAAACATAGAGTTACCATATGACCAAGCAATTCCGCTCCTAGGTGTATACCCAAGAGAGTTGAGAACAGTGGGCCATGAAAAAAAATGAGTCCACTAGTACAACTAGTATACAGATACTCATGGCAGCACTATTTATTGTAGCCCAAAGCGGAAACAGTCCAAATGTCCATTGTCTGATGAATGGATAAACAAAGCACCATCTATCCATAAAATGGAATATTATTGCAGTAAAAAGGAATAAAGTCCTGATACAAGCTACAACATAGACAGACCTTGAAAACATTATGTTAAGAAGCCAGACAAAAAGACCATAACGTATTATATGATTCTATTTACATGAATGTCCAGAAGAGTACAATCTACAGTGATGGCTTAGGGATTGGGTGGGAGTTACGGGGAGAGGACTAGGAAGTGATTACAAATGGGTCCAGTGTTTCCTTTAGGGGTCCAAAAGTGTTCTAAAATCAGATGGTGGTGATAGTTGCACAACTCTGAATAAACTAAAAGCCATTGCATTGTATACTTTAAATAGGTGAGTTCTGTGGTGTGTAGATTCTGTCTCAAGAACACTATTATTTAAAAAGTACATTGACGGCCAGGTGCGGTGGCTCACGCCTGTAATCGCAGCACTCTGGGAGCCCAATACGGGCAGATGACTTGAGGTCAGGAGTTCGAGACCAGCTTGGCCAATGCAATGAAACCCCATCTCTACTAAAAGTACAAAAATTAGCTGGCCATGGTGGTATGCGCCTGTAATCCCAGCTGCTTGGGAGGCTGAGGCAGGAGAATCACTTGAACCTGGGAGGCGGAGGTTGCAGCAATCCAAGATCGCACCACTATACTCCAGCCTGGGCAACAGAGCGAGACTCAGTCTCAAAAAAAGTGCATTGAGGACACGGCCATCCCATCCCCAACAGCCAGCACAGGGAGCACTGTGGGCACTGTCCACGGTCTTTGTTACACTAAAGGAGAAGGATATTGTTGGCTTCCCAGCTCCCAGGACAGCCTCCTCATGTGGGTCCAGGAGCTCGTATTCTAGTCTATATGAAGGACGGCCCCCTGGGATTTCCCAGGAGTCCATGTGTATTGGGTGGTTCCTGCGGTAGGGGCGGATGTCATAGACTCCGCCATATTCCCTGCTCCATTCCCCACGGGGCCCTCTCTTGACCTACAACTCTGCCAGGTGTGATGGCCAGCTTGGGTGAGAGAGATCTGGGCTAGAGGCCGTCAAGCCAGGACTCCTGCTTGGCAGCTCTGGACTTCACCATGAACCTAGAATAGTCCCTGTTGTAGGGACCGGGAAACCCTGTAGTATGCCGCCATCTCTGAGGGGCTCAGGTGGGAAAGGACATCCAGGCAGTGATGCTAGGCGGGGGCGCTCTGACCCCACTGCCCCTCACCGTGCTGAGAGAGGCTCTGCTTGGGGCCGTGGATGGGGTGGGGGTTGAGGGCTGTCTCCGCGGCCTCACTCCTCATTTCCATTCCCTCAGTGACAGCACATCCAGCACACCCAAGACCCCGGATGGTGGACACTCCTCTCAGGAGATAAAATCTGAGACCTCATCCAATCCCAGCTCTCCGGAAATCTGCCCCAACAAGGAGAAGTAAGAGAGTGAGGGTGGGAAAGGCCAGCTTCGGCCACGTGGAGCCCTGGAACACGCCCTCTGCCTCCTGGCCAGCTGAGAGTGACCATCTCCTGCCTCTGGAACTCTCCAGAACACAAAGGCCGACGGGTGGGGGCGTGGGGAGCCACCAGAGGACAGGCTCAGATCGGTCCCGGGGAGGACCCTGGGGGTGGAGGGCTCTCGTGTGTGACCTGGGCTGGCCTCACTTCCTATTCCCTGCAGGCCCTTCATGAAGTTGAAGGAAAACGGCCGCGCCATCTCCCGCTCCTCCTCCAGCACCAGCAGCGTCAGCAGCACTGCAGGGGAGGGCGAGGCCATGGAGGAGGGTGACAGTGGGGTAGGTGTGCCCCGTCCACCCTTGGGCAGGCACGCTGGGGCGTCAGCCAGCCACCCTCCTTGCGTTAGAATGGCACTGTGGATCGAAGCCCATGTCAGTCTTTGCAGAGGAAAGGGGAAGAATGGAAACGAGAGGTGGGCTCGTTGGCCATCACCACCCCCTGGGCGCAGTGGCTGAGGGGACCTCTCTCTCAGAGTGACATAGCAGCAGCAGAGGGCAGAGGCCAGACCCGATGGTGCCCTGCCTTGGGGTTCCTGGCTGGAGTGGTGAGTGGCCAGTGCCCCAGGGGGCTGTGTCAAAGGTCCTTCTTGGAGCAGGATAGCTTGGAACCAGGGTTGAAGTCAGCAGGAAAGAAAGAGCAGGCCCAAGTGGGGAGTGGGAGGCAGCGGCTGTCCTGGGTTTGCGGGAGCTGCCTCAGGCCTGTGTGGGCGCAGCTGCCGAGGGTGGGCTGGCCTCGCTCACCCCGCCTCTCTCCTCAGGGCAGCCAGCCGTCCACGACCTCACCCTTCAAGCAGGAGGTGTTTGTCTACAGCCCGTCCCCGAGCAGCGAGAGCCCCAGCCTGGGGGCAGCTGCCACCCCGATCATCATGAGCCGGAGTCCCACAGGTCAGTGGCATCTGGTGGTGTGTGTGATGTCGCCAGAAGGGCAGGCTGTGCCCTGTCCACTGTTAGCAGGGCCCCAGCCACGCTGAACTGGCCAGTTTTCACCCCTCCTCCCAGCTATGAGGCCCTCCGCTCTGTGCGCCCACCTCTTCTGTTCATCAGCCTTAAGAGGCCCAAGTTCCTAAGCTCTTCTTACACTGAGAGTTGTGAAACTGAGGCAGAGAATTGAAGGCCTTGTGCGAGATCCCACAGTGGAGGAGTCGGGATTGGCAGTGGGAAAGCTGAGCACTTTCCATTAGCCCTTCTCCCCACCTGCCAGCGCTCCAGGGCTGCCAGGGCCCGTCTGTCATGTCGGGGGTCTTGATAATACAAGAGGGGGGAAGGGCTGCAGGGGGAGGAAACAGCATGTGGAAAGGCCCAGAGGAGAGGAGAGAGTGGGTATTCCGGAACTGCACGTGTTCATGGCAGCTGGGTTCACAGAGCCAGGCGTCAGAGAGGCCGGAGCGTTGACGGGCTGGGTCAGCCCCGGGCCCCGGGCCCCGGGTGAGGATTTTGTTCTGCTAGCGGCCACTGTTGGAGTGTTTGAAGGTTCTTAAGTGGGGAAGCACCATCTGGAGTTGAGAAAGTCCATTTTGGCTGCTGCAGCTGCTGAGCATAGAATGGATTAGTAGGGAGCAGGAACAGAGGGGAGGGGAGGGGAGCTGCGGCACCTCGGTTCAGGAGAGATCAAGGAGGTAAAATGTACGGGCTCAGTAGCAGGGGTTCAGAGAGAGCAGGAGTCTGGGTGTTTTGGGGTTCTGTGATCCCTGCAGTTGGGCAGAATAGGGGAACCAGCTCTGGGCAGAGGGTGGGGGGCCAGCACCTGAGGGCCGTTCAGGTGGATCTGTGCGGTGGGCACTGCTGGGCGGGTGCTCCGGGTCTCTGCCCTCGTGAGGGCAGCACAGGACTTTGAGCCTGGGTCCAAATCCTGGGTCTGCTGCTTACTAGACATGTCACTGGGCAAGTCACCAAGGCTTTCTGTGCCTCAGTTTCTCCAAGCAGAAAATGAAGGGAGGGGAAGAGTCGTGTCTGCCTCAGAGGGTTGGTTGTATGAAGATGAAAGGAGCTCATGCTTGTACGAGGCCTGGAACTGTTAACCTCAGTGTTGGTTAAAGAATGGGAACGAGACAATAGTGTAGTCAGCGGTTCTGAGCCGGGGGCAGTCTCACTACCCCACGGATGTCTGGCAATGTCTGGCGACATTTTTGATTTTCACAATTTTGGAGGGATGCTACTGGCATCTAGTGGGCAGAGGTCACGGAAGCTGATAAGCAATGTACAGGACAGCCCCCTAGCCACATCAGACAAAGAATTCACTGACCCCAAATGACATTCGGTTGAAAAACTCTAGTCTCAATGGTAGAAACACAGGAAGGGCCAACAGGCCTTCAGGGTGGCTGAAGCCAAAATGTTCCTGGGGTTCACACAGTGAAGGGATGTTGCAAAGGGAACCTGCAGGGTCAGAGATGAAGGGAAGATCGTGATTCCACAGCCAGTGACCCTTTGCATGCGTGTTTCTCAGTGAGTGGAAGAGTTCACGTGCCTCCTCTCATTCAGCCCCCTGCGGTTGGGCAGCTGTGGAGCTGGGTTCAAATCCTGGTTGTAGCATTGACAGGTCCATGTCTCTGAGCCTCAGTTTCCTCATCTGTAAAAGGGGGTGGAAATACAAATTCCCTGATTTTTTTTCAAGATGGAGTCTCACTCTGCCACCCAGGCTGGAGTGCAATGGCGCAATCTCGGCTCACTGCAGCCTCCGCCTCCCAGGTTCAAGTGATTCACCTGCCTCAGCCTTCCAAGTAGCTGGGATTACAGGCATGTGCCACATGCCCGGCTAATTTTTTTTATTTTTAGTAGAGACACGGTTTCACCATGTTGGCCAGGCTGGTCTCGAACTCCTGACCTCGTGATCCGCCCACCTCGGCCTCCCAAAGTGCTGGGATTACAGCCGTGAGCCACCCACCGCGCCTGGCCTGGTGTTTTTCTTTTGTTTTGTTTTGTTTTCTAAATAAGACTTAAATATTGAAGGAATGAATGAAAGAGTCTGTAAGCAAGCCTGGCCCCCACTTGGTGTTAAGTAAACATCAAGGTAAGGAAGGATTTGAGTAAAGGAATTAGAGAGTCTCTGCAGGTTGCTGAAGGTCACCGAGGGCAGAAGGGAGCTGGAGCGGGTCTGGTGACTTATGGCCGGCGCTTCCCACACCACACGGTGATGCTGCCTCTTACACACCTTTTCTCCTGACAGTATTTAACCCCGATGGGCTGCTTTTCACCCCCAGCCCACGAAAGATGTGCTTGGTACCCACTGGATCAGGGTGGGCTTGGGGGGATCTGGGAACCGGTTTCATGCTGTTGGGCTGAGTCTGGGGAGAGGCAGGGCGGAGTGGGGAGAGGTAGCCTGACGTGCAGTCTCCATAATCTCAGATATCTGATCATGGTCATTTCCTACCTGGGCTTCCTGGGGCACAGAAGAGACTGATAGGTTACACAGAGGTGTTGTAGCCCTGGGTGGAGCTCCTCGATTCAAAGCACCACGAACCAGCCAGCAGCTTCCAGGAAGGCTGCACTAAGCTTTCGATACCCTCGGCCAGAGGACAGCCAGAAAGTCAAGTGGCCCTCCTGCCAGCGGGGCACAGCGGGAAATGTTGACACCGGGCTCTGCCACCACTCACACACACTTAACGGAATTTTATTATACGACGGACGTCAAACCCAGTGTACAAATACTAGATAATATTCTTTACCATAAGTCCCATATGTCCAACTGATTCTCACAGAATGCTTTTAGTGGTGTGTGCTTCACCTTTTTATCTGTAGCCAACTTAAGGCTGCAGGAGATGAATGTGTGTAATTCTGACATGAATGTGGACTGATATTACCATGTTTGTTAATAAGTATTTTATATGTATATATTATATATACATATATAGTATATACATATATATTATACATATACATATGTTATAGATACACATAATATACATATATGTATATATTATATACATATATATTATATATGTTATATGTATATACATATGTATAATATATATATTATACACACACACTCACTCTCATGGCGCCCGGCCATGAGTATTTTGTATTAAGAGAACTTCATTCATCAGTGACATGAGTCATTTCCTTGCTGTATCCGAGAAAAGTTTTCAAACCCTGGAAGGATATTTCCTCAGTTTTCTTTTGTGCTATTCACAATGTAATCGCTGCAGACACAGCATGTTTTGAAGTTTCATGTAAATTCCTTTTTTTCTATTAGTTCCTTAAGTCTAGGCAACAAAACAATCAATCAAGCCATGATTTGTAGCATGTACCAGTTTCTGTGGTGTAAATACACTTGTCGTGGCTGATCTCAAGCTACTGACGTGACGTCCTCGAACGTGGGCTTGGGAAGAAGATATACTGTAGCCACCATCTTTAGGGTGTTTTACCACATGGATACAATAGACGTAAGAGCACAGATAATCGTAAAACAGAGAAAAATAGGTAGGAAGTGACGAATTTCCAGTATTTATTACCTCTGTTGAATATAATTTATTGAACTGTAAGGTTATATATAATTCAACTTTAAAAAATGGCCTGAGTTGAACAACCAGCTCACCACAATTCTATAATCTAGGAGTTGGCTCTCGTGGGTCGGCACAGGTCAGCTAGGGTGCCTGGTGCTGGTGGAGGGCAGGAGGCCCCCTTTCCCTGGCCTCCCTAGCCAGTCCCCACACACAGCCCCAGTGGCCTCCACAGCTCCACCCTCCTTTCATGGCCGTTCTTTTTCTTAGATGCCAAAAGCAGAAACTCCCCGAGATCGAACCTGAAATTCCGCTTCGACAAGCTCAGCCATGCCAGCTCTGGTGCGGTAAGGATGCGCCTCCCACACCCCACACTCCACTTTCCTGCAGAGGCCCAGCCTTCCTTCCTGAGGCCAGAGGAAGAGGGTTCAGACATCCCAGAGGGGGCTCCCCGAAGGAGGCAGGGGAAGCTCTGGGGAGGTCTGGCTGCAGCGGGTGCAGGCCGTGGCTTGGGGTTCCAGCCACCTTTGCCACAACTCCCAAGGTGGAGCTACACCTCTGGACACGGCCAGGCCCAGATGTGAGGTGGGAGGTGCTGGTTCCTGGGTCCCCCAGTCCCTTTCTGAGCTCTCCAGACTATCGAGAGCTCCAGGCCCAGTTGTGAGGTGGGAAGGGCTGGTTCCTGGGTCCCGAATCCGTTCCTGAGCTCACCAGACTGTCGAGAGCTCCAGGTCCAGATGTGAGGTGGGAAGTGCTGGTTCCTGGGGTCCCGAATCCCTTCCTGAGCTCACCAGACTGTTGAGAGCTGAGTGCACAGAGCTGCCGTGGAAGAGACCTGCGCTGTCTGGTTATTTAAACTCCTATATGGATTTTTGTTGAAACAGGGTCACTAATGTGAAAGCGGAGTCCTTCGCCTGTCCAAGGTGGGTTGAGTGAATGTCCTGCTGTGGCCGTGAGGGGGGACATGTGTTTCTTTTAGATCAGGGAACTAGCGGCCTTGTAACCTCAGAATGGCCGGAGAGATGCTGCCAGCTGGGGATGTCCAAAGAGTCTCCTCCTCGCCCCTGAAGACCTGCAATGGGGAAGGAGGGGCAGATGGCCTGTGTGCGGATGGGAAGGGGGTTCCCAGTGACACTGGACTAGACGTACTAGATAGGCCTCCCTTCCACCGATGGGGTCTGGTTCCTGCAGGCAGAAGGGGAGTCGCCCAAGCCCGCTTCTGACCCAGGAGGGAGGAGTTCCTGAGTGCTCCCTTGCTCCCCTGCCCTCAGGCAGCTGTTCCCTCCTTGTGTCTTTGGCGGATGCCCTGGGCTGAGGTGTGTTCTCCCTCCCTGCCGGGAGTCAGCACTGTGAGGGACCACCCCAGGAGGCCTCTGCCCCTGCCTGCTTTGAGGGGGCACGTGGTTTGAGCAGAGCGGCCGTGGGTCCAGCTCGCCCCCATCAAGGCCTGGATTTCTGCTGGGGAAGTCACCGGAGACCCATCTGAGCTCCCAGCCCTCTCCCCACATGGGGCTTCAGGGGTCGGAGTCACAGCTGGAGCCAAGGGGATGGGTACAACCAAACCCACTCTGTGTTCAACCTGATTTATGAAAAAGCAGAAGACAAATGGGCATGTGGACCTTCACCCCCGGCTCCCATCATGCACTCCGGACGCCACTGCCCACCAAAGCCGTGGCTATGCGCAGCTTCTCGGGCCACGCAAGGTGGGGCACCCTTACATCGGGCACCCTCCTGCTCCTGAGTGTATCCAGTGAGCTGTACCCGTGGGCAGGCACGTTCCCCACCCCTTGCTCCCGACGTCCGCGTTGTCCCCTCCTTCCTATACGGAATGTTCGCTCATCGCCGCCTCCTCCTTGTCTCCTCAGGGAATCCCCTCTTCTGTCCTGGAAAAGGCGCCTGTACCAGCAGTTTGGGAGTGCCGTCCATGACCCTGACAGTCCCAGCCCCGCCGCCCCAAGGCCACCTGCCCACAGATGTGCTGTTGGTCCAGGTGTCTCAGTCTGGCCACAGCCCTGCCTCCGCCCTCACCTACATGCCCTCCCAGCCCCTCCCATCTCTGGACGAGGCCTCCTTCCTCAGGTTCCTCCTGCTCCTGACCTCCCAGTGTGATGTCCGGGTCCTTTATCATCCTATTCATCCTGGAGAGGAAGAGTGTTGGGCAAAGGGTGATCTGGGGGGAGCTCAGCAGTGACTGGGGAGCTGGTCTGCCTCAGAGACAGAGTAGGGGGTGGGAGCAGAGCCTCGGTGAGGGTCTTGGCCACAGAGCAGTGCCTTCCTGAACGTGGCAGGCTTTACTACCAGGAACGCACTCGGTGGTGGAGGCCTCATATTCCCAGGAGCCAAGATTCGTAGCATCCTTGAGGCCATCCTGATAAAATTCGGCGCTATTGCCCCCGTAGCTCTGGAGCTCTAAACTGTCTATCTGCTTCTGTGCTGAACGCCTTTCCCATCCGCTGACGTAGGCCCAGGGCTGCCCTGCCCCTGCTGCCAGTGTACCGTGAGCGGGGCTTCAGCCAGTTCAAGCTCAGAGCCAGAGCTGGACGGGCCGGGACCGCGCTGCACACTTCCTGGACTGAGGTGGGGACTTTGGGTCCCACCCGGTTTCTCCTGATTATGGCTGCTGTGGGGTGAGGGGAGGGAGGGGCAGCCCTGAGGCAGTCTCTTCCCTTTGAGAAGATATTTTCCCACAAAGGGGTGGGAAGCCAGGAGTGAGAAGGAATTCAGGGAGAGCAAAGGAGCCAGTGCTGAGATGCTGCTGTGTTGGTTGAGGGAAACCTCAGGGCCTGAGGGCCAGGCCGGAGCCCAGGTCTCTGCTGACAATGGGGGTTCAAGGAAGACGTCGTTATCTCCCCTCCCCACTTGCTCGAGGAGAGAGGTGAGGCGGGGATGACTTGCGGGTTCTGATCAGGCCCCTGGGTGGGGAAGGGGCACAGTGTCCCTCAGCAGCTTACGCCCCTGGAGTCTTGGGGGGCCCAGCCTGGCCCTGGGGCCTTTTCCAGCTACTGTGCCCTTGGGCAGCTGCGTCTGGGGCTCAACCCCCCAATCCTGTTCCCCTCTCCAGCTGCGGGTCTGTAGGCAGCTGTCACATCTGAAGGGTTTCTGCAACCTGGACCCCATCTGGCTGTGGTTCAGACCCTGTGACCCACATGCCACCCCCACCCTCCACAGAGCCCCCTTGCTGGGACAGCCAGCTCACCTCCGAGGACATCCCCTCCTGGCTTCTCCCCCTTCCGAGTCTGCAGCGCCGTGGGCTTCTCTGCCGATGGGCCCGGGTTGGGGTTAAGGTGGGCATCCTCCAGGTACAACGAGCCTGAAGAGCCCCTTTCAGTGCAGACGGGGCTGCAGAGTGACACTGGCTGGGCACCTGCCCCACGACCAATGACAAGGATTTCCAGCTGAATGCTTTATTCCCGTAGGGATCTGGACCTATGCCCAAGATATAAATACTACACTTTTTTTTTTTTTTTTTTTAACTGACATTGTGAAATTCTCCCCATAGCTTTTGCCATTCAAGCAACATTGTGATCTTTCTTCCCCGCCACGTGTGTGGGAATGATTGAGTCCTGTTTGCAAGCTGGAGAGGAGCTCTCCCTTCGCTAGTACTTTCTCTAAAGTACTAGTCTAGTAAAATTTATTCTTGTTAGAAGGTCAACAAAATATCTGTTTAGCTTTTATGAAGAGTCACCGTAGCAGCCCCCACGGCTGGAAAGAGGCCCCTGCGTTCTGGACGCGTTTTGTTGGCTGGGCTTCTGGAGGCACTGGCAAGGTCAAACTGCATTTCTTTAAGAACAGTTGCAGGGTCTGGCTCGCCTCTCTGGGAAGCCGGCATTACAGGTGCTTGGTGGATGGGCCGTGTCACATTGCCATCTGGGGTCCTCTGGGGTTTCCAGGTTGTCACCATGCTGTCCCATTTGGGAATCCCATACCTGCCTGTCCTCACTGCGCTGGCTGACCCTTGCTGCCTGCTGCCTCTTGGGAGGGCTTTGTCCCTGCCTCTGAGCTGGTGGGCAGGATGGCTGGGTGGCCCCCAGAGAAGCACAGACCTGAGATGAGGTCTCCATGCCCGATTTGCTATTGGAATGATCTGAACAGGACCCCAAATGCCTCTTCCCTCTGGTCATGCCTCACTATCTCTAGAAGCTCCATCCTGTGGCTTCCAGAGCGTGCACTTCCAGCCCACCTGGGCAGTGCTGAGAGGGAGGAGGAGAACAAGGATGGCCCAGCCTCCCCTCCCTCCCCTAGACCACGGGGCAGGCAGCTCGGGTTCCTGGGGGGCTGTTTCCCCCACGCTCTCCCTACATCTGCTCTGATCTAAAATGTCTTTCCTTTTATGCTGCGCCCAGTCTTGGGGCTCAAAGATTTGCTCAAACCTCATTGGCCCTTGTGACTAGGCTCATCTAGGTGGTGCTCATGCTGGTGTTTGAGGCATTTCCACTGTGATCTCCACGAGGGGATGTTTTCCGGGACATATCTCTGGCTCTGGGAACTGCCTGTCTCACTGAAGAAACTACTTTTCAGGCACTGTAGGGCCACCCATATGCCTCCAGCTCAGTTGACGCTTAAAAACAGGTGCAGAAAAGCTCGCGATGGAAGGTCTTAACGAGAGTGTCTGTCTATGCCAATGATGTAAAATGACGTTTCTTGAAAAAGATTCAGTGGTTCAGCTTTGTCAGCGTCATCTCAACACAAGCCTGCTGGCTCTTTTTAGCATCTCATCCAACCATGTCATCGTCCAGATGAGAAATCTTAGCCCAGGTGAGGGGAATAACTTGCTTGAGGTCACACAGCTGGCTGGTGGCAAAGCTGGGCTTAGAACCCTCAACCCAGGGTCCCTTCCTCTGCAGCGCCTACATGGTTGGTTGAATAAGTGGCTGCGTTTCCTGGGGCCCTGGGTTTTGGGGAAGCCAGTTAGCTGCTGCTTTGGCACTGGCATGGAGGTGAGCAGTCAAGGACGCTGGTGAGGCCGCAGTTTCTGCTCTTTTTCATCGGGGGGATAGTCTCTAGGATTTTTCAGTGAGGACCCTTGGGCTTTGGATGCAGCTTGAACCAAGAAAACGAGGAGGGAAAGGGATTCGGTGAACTATTCCTCAGTGGGATCGGTTCTTCAGCTCCCGATGGGGGCTGTGTAATGGGGGCAGAGGCCAGGGAAAAAGATGCTGTTCACCCACCCTCAGCTTCCCTTTTCCTAAATTAAGAGGAAAAGTGGTCAAAGAAAAACTCTTCATTTCTCCCTGATTCTTAAACGAAGGTGGTTAATAGAAACTCAGGCTCCCCTGACAAGGCAGGACAAGAGCCTGTTTGGCTTTCCTCCCTGACCCTGCCAGGTGCCAACTCAAACACTACCTTTCTCATTGGTTTCTAAGTCAGTAGAGACAGATCTGTTTTAAGCAGTCGGGGGTTCGAGTAGATCTCATGGGTACAGGAGGCCAGTCAGCCATGCTCAGGACCCCTCGGCTCCTCCCCCAGCCTTTAGCTACCCTGTATCGAGGCAAGGGGAGGCCAGTAAAGTTTGCCAAGGCTGATCCTGCAGCCTGGTGGGGCTGGCTGGGGTATTCTTTTACCAAACTCTGTTTTACCACCAGCCCCTTGTCCACCCCAATCCCATGTCTCCCTCCCTTCAGCTGGACCGTGTGCCCCTTTGGGAGGAAGAAGACAAGCCCCACTAGGGCCAAGGGCAGCAGAGCCCTGCCGAGTGAGAGGCTGTGGGGCAGCGGCTCTGTCCTGTGCCTTACCAGCCCTGGGGAGGGGGGCATTTGGCTGGAAGAGTGGAATTTAATTGCCATCGTCTTTGATTTTGTGACATTTCTGCTTGGAAGTGTGAACTCCCCCCCCCCTTCCTGCTCCTTAGCATGCGTGCGGCTCTCTCCTGTCTTGGGTGTTACCCCTGGACACTCCAGCTCGGGGACTGCTGGCGTGTGAGTGTGCAGATTCCCCTGTGTGGTCGAACCTAAGAACTGTGGCTTGGAAGTGATGCTCCACGTGACGACGACTTTCCTTTCTTTCCTCTTAGTGAGGAGGTGATTCGTAGATCCCAACTGCCTATGTAATGTAAATAATGTACATTTAATTTATTGCTATGGTAGCACATTGTATTTGTTAATGTACAAAACAAATTCTAAAAGGTTGACAAATGTATATTTTGTTGCTTAAATGTGTCTTTGCAGAAATTGACAATAAATAACATATTTTGTGTCCATCAGTGTTCAGAGTTCTTTGCATGGGGCCCTGGGCCTGGGGGTCACTGTTCAGTTCACTGGAAGTTGCATATTCTCTGGCCAATAGATGTGTTACTTTAGCCTGAGACGTATTTTTAAACATTTACATTAATTGTTGATGTTTAAAAAACTGACGACAATTAGAAAAGTGGCCGGGCGTGGTAGCTCCCACCCAGAATCCTAACATTTTGGGAGGCTGAGGCAGGAGGATCTCTTCAGCCTAAGGGTTTGAGACCAGACTGGGCAACATAGTGAGGCCCGATGTGTACCAAAAAAAAAAAAAAAAAAAAAACCCCAAAACCCCCCCAAAAAAACCCTAAAAAATTAGCTGGGCAGGTGGCACATACCTGTGGTCCCAGGTACTCAGGAAGCTGAGACGGGAGGATCACTTGAGCCTGGGAAGTCAAGGCTGCAGTGATCTGTGATTGCAGTGGTGCACACCAGCCTGGGCGACAGTGATACTGTGTTTCAAAACAACAGCAGCAACAAAAAGGCCCTGCGCAGTGGCTCACACCTGTAATTCCAGCACTTTGGGAGGCTGAGGTGGGCGGATCACTTCAGGTCAGGCTTTCGAGACCAGCCTGGCCAACGTAGTGAAACCCTGTCTCTACTAAAAACACAAAATTTAGCCAGGTGTGGTGGCAGGCACCTGTAATCCCAGCTACTCAGGAGGCAGGAGAATCTCTTGAACTCGGGAGGAGGAGGTTGCAGTGAGCCAAGATTGCGCCACTGCACTCCAGCCAGGGCGACACAGAGCAAGACTCTGCCTCAAAAAAAAAAAAAAAAAAAAGAAATTTTACATAAATCCCAAATTCTGCTTCTTTTAAAAAATCAGGGCCGGGTGTGGTGGCTCATGCCTGTAATCCCAGCACTTTGGGAGGCCGAGGCGGGCGGATCACGAAGTCAGGAGATCAAGACTATCCTGGCTAACATGGTGAAACCCCATCTCTGCTAAAAATACAAAAAAAAATTAGCCGGGCGTGGTGGCGGGTGCCTGTAGTCCCAGCTACTTGGGAGGCTGAGGCAGGAGAATCACTTGAACCTGGGAGGCGGAGGTTGCAGTGAGCCAAGATGGTGCCACTGCACTCCAGCCTGAGTGACAGAGGGAGACTCTGTCTCGGGAAATAAATAAATAAATAAATAAATAAATAAATAAATAAAAATCAGATGCTGAATCTACTCCTCAGGTATGAGTTGGTTAGAGTTCACTGGAATCTTTCCCTTTTGACTGGGACCTTGAGTGTCCCACAGTCTCCACTGTCCCCTACTGTTTACACCTGGAAGATTTCACTCATTCCTGTTATCTGTTGGTCTCTGTCACGGCTGAGTTTGAGAGCCTGGCTGTTCAGTGATTCGTGTCCATCCTGCGGTGTTCTCCCTCTGCCTGCTTCTCAGATTCCTCACTCACTCCTTCCAGGTTTCCCTCACGGTTGCATGCTCTCTCTTCCCGTCCTCCTCTGACTCCTGAATGGCCCTGTTCTCACATACACTTTGCTTTACACTGCTTGGCTGTACAGCTTGAAGTAATATCTGCATTTTTTTTTTCCTGAATAAATTTGAAGGCAAGGAACAGGTGTTTAAGAATCTGCTGGTCGAGTGCGGTGGCTCATGCCTGTAATCCCAGCACTTTGGAAGGCTGAGGCGGGCGGATCACTTGAGGTCAAGAGTTCAAGACCAGCCTGGCCAACATGGTGAAACCCCGTCTCTACTAAAAATACAAAAATTAGCTGGGCCTGGTGGCAGGTGCCTGTAATACTAGCTACTCGGGAGATTGAGCTACAAGAATCACCTGAACCTGGGAGGCAGAGGTTGCAGTGAGCTGAAATCTTGCCATTGCACTCCAGCCTGGGTGACAGAGCGAGACTCCATCTCAAAAAAAAAAAAAAAAAAAGATTCCGCCATGACTTCCTTTTGTGGTCTTGGGCAAATTCGTTAACTCCCCATGATTTGCATTTTCTTTTGTGTATAATTAGAACAATAATTCACATACCTAGCATGAGGAGAAAAATGAATTTATTGGGAAAGAGCTTTGAGAAATGGCAAGTGTTATGCAAGCACCAGAGGTTCGATAATAATAATAATACGAGCAACTGACACTGAAAGCTCACCATATGCTCGGTGTTTTCCCTGGGTTGTCAGTTCTGTTATCACACAACATGCCACTTCCTAAACATACGCCATGGGAGACGGTGCAACCACAGGGCTTATGGCGAACAATGGGGTTAGGGACATAACACTCAAACACTTTGTCAGTGACATGAAAATAAAAAGACAGGAACTTGATAACAATCTTACACTTGTTAAATGATTGAGACATATATAAGGGCCACAATAAAGGCAGTTTAACTTTAATAAGATGGGAAGTTTGCTTGTGGAATTGGTTGTTGGCAGGTTGTGAAGAGGTGGAAAGAGAGCTTTTCTGAAATTGGATGGACAGTAACAGCAGAGGTGGATGGGTATGGCCCACGACACATGGCGTATTGAGGCAGCTGGCAAATGTTGGAGGTATATGTGTATTTTGTGTGTTCCTGTGCAGCTTGATTTAGCTGGCTGCCAGTTTTGGCATTCACCTAATATTTCTCATGGATGAGGAGCATAAGTTAAAGGGCAACTTCCATGATACTCCAATTGTTTCCTATTATATCAACTACATTGGACTCCATTTCCATCTTCAACACAACTGCTGTAGCAGAACTCACTTTTTTTTTTTTTTTTTTGAGTTGGAGTCTCACTCTGTCACCCAGGCTGGAGTGCAGTGGTGCAATCTCAGCTCACTGCAACCTCTGCCTCCCAGGTTCAAGCAATTCTCCTGCCTCAGCCTCCCCGGTAGCTGGGACTACAGGCATGTGCCACCACGCCCGGCTAATTTTTTGTATTTTTAGTAGAGACGGGGTTTTACCAAGTTGGCCAGGCTGGTCTCAAACTCCTGACCTCAGGTAATCTGCCTGCCTCGGCCTCCCAAAGCACTGGGATGACAGGTGTGAGCCACTGCCCCAGCCCAGAACTCACAATGATCATCTAATTTAGTCATCTGAAAAGCCCACGAAGGCATGTATTATTATTCCCGTTTCACTTAAGGGATCAGTTTCAAATTTCAGTTTGGGATCCAAATCTCATATGCTGAGCTCAATATGAAAGGAAGTTCCAGACTTGGAAGGTTCTAGATGCACAGAAATGTATCAGGAAAAGTGCATCCTGGCTGTCTCTGGTTTCCCTGCCCAGCTTGGTGCCCCTGTCCTGGAACCCATGTGTCCAGCATCCCAGGCTTCTGCCATCATGCTGTGCCAAGTGGTGCCTGTCTGAGCCCATGGTTACAGGTGTCTTATTTCTCGGGTATTAGATTCAACCTGTTGAGTCCCCTTGGCTGCACGTCAAGCTTCATCTTTCACACAAACTCTCCGTGCCCATCTGCACCTCATGGTTCGGCTGCTTCCTGGGTTCAACCCTTCCTCCCAGAAGCTGTGAGGCCACCTATATCTGGACGCTTTGTGGAGGTGGAACATGTCCTGTCTCTGTGGGAAATGTAGGAGGCATGGAAGTCATCAGCTCTGCCGGTCGGTATTGTCCCTCCAAGCCTGCAGGCTCTCCTAGGGCTCTGAAAGCTCCCCGATCGGTCTAGGTGTCTGTGGTCAGGTGTTCTTTCTCCCGAGGTGGGCACGCCTCCAGGTTGGGGCTCAGTTTTAGGACTCTTAAAATCTGTTTTTTCCACTCAGCGTCTAACAGCTTGTAGCAGTCATTGGACATTTTGGGGGTGGGGGTGGGGGCACTGTTTTGCCTGCTCCGTGGGGGAAAGCTTTCCTGAGGAGTCTGGTCAGCCCGCGCTCAGATTTTCCCTCAGTCTCATTTTTGGAGTGCTCCCTGTGTCCAGCCATGCCCTCTCCCACATGCGCTCTGACCAACCGTCGGTGTCCCCTGGTTCTATTCTAACAACAACATTGCGGTCCAGTTCCCTAAGCTTGCAGTGATCCTCAGTTAATACAACAGTTATTACAACAGTCTCTTGTGTGTTCAGACTCAGCCCTGTTTGTGGTAAACTTCACATTCCACGCAAAGCCCTTCTCACCAACTTCCTGGGGTGGGCAAGCCTGGTGGGTACAGATCTTGGCTTGGGACGTGGCAAAGACGCCCTCCTTGACCATACTTCAGTCAGGATCCTCTGGCCATCTCTTCAACGAGGCCTCACACTTGACCTGTCCTTGGTTTGCCAAGCCAGTTTTAGCAAAGAATCTCTCATAACCAGTGTGACTATCGCCCTGCCCTTGATATTTAATCAAGTTGCTCATCCCCCACCCTTGATACCTAGGCTCCTCTTAGTAATTTTCCATCTAAGGAAATTCCTCACTCTGCCCATTGGCTATAAATCTGCAGCTGTCCCTGACGTGTCAAAGTTGAGTTCAGTCTTTCTCCCCTTTGCAGTAGTCTTGAGTAAAGTCTTCCTTGCCTATTTAACTCCGTCTGATGTGATTTTTCTTTGACAAGTAGCTGGTCAGTTCTCACACAAGTGCCCCTCTTTGTCCTGGCGTGGTAGGGTGGGGTGCAGAAGGGCCAAAGGGGCATCTCATTTTGATACTGCCCTAGGGGAGAGCGCTGGTGAGTCTGGGGAGTCTGAGAAGCCGACACCAAGACAGCGTCAACAAATTATTAGGAGAAGGGCCTGTGAGTGAAAACAGAGGAGGTGGGGTATGGAGGAGGCTGGAAAAGCTGTCAGGCTGTGACGCAGGTCTGACCCTGCACGGAGGAGAGACGGGAGGGAGGGAGGTTGCGTGAAGGCCTCTTATATGGGGTGCAGTTCTAAGGAAAGTTCAGGGCTGGGCACAGTGGCTCATGCCTGTAATCCCAGCACTTTGGGAGGCCGAGACGGGTGGATCACAAGGTCAAGAGTTCAAGACCAGCATGGCCAAGATGGTGAAACCCCGTCTCTACTAAAAATACAAAAATTAGCTGGGCGTGGTGGCGGGCGCCTGTAATCCCAGTTACTCGGGAGGCTGAGGCAGAGAATTGCTTGAACCCAGGAGGTGGAGGTTGCAGTGAGCCGAGATCGCGCCACTGCACTCCAGCCTGGGTGACAGAGCGAGACTCCATCTCAGAAAAAAAAAAAAAAAAGGATGAGTTGATGAGTGACTCCATCAAGTGAAATAATAACACAAAGCAGCTCATATCAAAGGACTAATAAAAACAAACTGCAACATAACCAGCTCCACATAAAAATGTACAAATGAATGATCATACACACACCAGTGAGGCTGTTCTAGGAAAGGCACAGACACTTCATAAGAAAGATGGTAGAACGCTTGCTCAAATTATTGGGTCAAATGAATTTTATGGATCCTCCTGCAAGACATTCCATTAAAAAATTAAATATTAGACCAGCAAGGAAGTCTTTATGGCCTTGTTCTAAAATGCCGATTGTTGGGTTTTATAAGAACTTATCACTAGTAAGAAATATGAGGAAAAATCCAGGGAATATGGACAATGGGGTCCAGATGAAATCCAACTATGCCACTGAAAGTGCAATAGTGAATATAATGGAAAGGATTTTACCTTTTTTAGTTATAGAATTTTCCACTAAGAAAGAGTTTCTAAAACTAGGAAGGATAAAACTCTAGCAGAGACAAACAACTGTAACCTACTACAAGGACTCAGCAATGATAACGTTTTCTGAGATTTTAATTTAGTGACTTTTTATTGCCAGCTAGTATTAACTACGATGACTGTTGCAGGGGTTGAACCCAGTTCAAACTACTTTAAACCAAAAAGGGGAGCATTTGTTAAAAAGATACAGGAGTGTCTCCTGGAATCAAAGGACAGGGATGCATCTGTGCCACATGAAGGACAGCAAAGGTTGTCAGCCCTCAGGCAGTCTCTTGCCTCTGCTTTCTGTTTTTTTTTTTTTTTGCTTCTGCTTTTTTCTCTGTGCTTCTCTGTATTTATTTTCTTTCTATTGGGTTGTTGGCATTGTCTTTATGGATTTGGGATGACTTTTTGTGTAGCTTTATTCTTTCCTTGAGGACCAGCTGAGCTGATCTCAGCACCAGATTTTCCCTTCACTGTCTGGACTGTGAAAATGGATCTGGGCCCTTCAGTATGTTTCCTTTGTCAGCTGGCACCGTGTTGTGCTTTGTCAGTAGAGGGCGCCAGAGAGACACTGCAGGAGGGACAGAGTTTTATCTCCCGGTTCTCCAGTGCTTGCTTGGCAACCTCTTAATGCCCACTCGGTTCTTGTAGCACATGCTGCATCTGGGGGTCTGGTTCCTGCAGGGTGGGCACCTCTGCCTGCACCAGGTTCTTTCAGGGCACACAGCCTTTCCAGCACCCCTCCCCTGCCCATCCCCAGCCTCTCCAGTGCCCATCCCCTGCAGGGCATGACACACAGCCGCGCCCCGTGGCTAGCTGCTTCTCCTGCCAGCAACTCTTTCTTGTCTGCTGGTCCCCACCACAGTGCCCCAGTGGTCTTGCAGCACAGTACCTCCACTGAGACACCTCCCCCTGAACAGAGGGTGGATTTTCAGTATGTTTTACTGGTGTGGCACCACAGCAACTTTTCCATCCAGTGACCCAAGGCCATCCAGGGCTGGATCGTAGCATAGTCCTGGCGGTGGGGGTGAGCAGCTGTTCCTTGGATGCTCTATCTTACCCTTAGGGGTGGAGGCTGCTCCTTATTTCCGCTATTCCTGTATCTGTTAGAGTTGTCTTCGCTTATTAGTAGCCAATCCCTCAGTACTCCAATCCCCTGCTATAGTTAAGAATTCTTTATATGAAACCTTCCTATGCAAGTTACTGTGTGGCTTCTCTCTCCTGATTGGACCCAGACTAACAGAGCAGCTTTCTCAGTTTCCCTGGGGAGAAACTTTCTGTATCACATGAATCCACATCTCCCTCATTTAAGGAGTCCAGGGCTAGTGTCTGGTTCTATTCCAGAGTCCCATGAGGGAGACTCTGATCAGCCCAAGAGGGTCAGGTGATGACCTCCTACTCTGATCAACTCCACCCAGTGGGCTGGACTTGTGGGTGCCACGGATAGCCCCGTGGGTGATGGGGGCTGTTAAAGGGTTCTTGTGAGCTGGCACGTTCCCAGTAGGTGTCTACTACAGAACCCTGTTTATTAAAGACAAAAGTGGTATACAGAAACCTGGGTTATGCTGATAACCTAAAATACCTGACCATTTCATGAACATGGGAAGAGTAGCAGTGACGCGAAAGTAAAACCGACATTGCAAAAGCTTCTACTGACTTTTGTTTCCTGCTGACTTTTAAAACATTTATACAATTTTGTCAGTTGTACCTCAAAACAAAAAAAAAATTAAATGGTACAGCACAAGAACTTATAAGAACATTTTTCTATGCACCAGAGCATTTTGGTTGAAATTTTTTTTTTTTAAATTTCAATAGCTTCTGGGGTACAAGTGGATTTTGGTTACATGGATGAACGGCATAGTCATGAAGTCTGAGAGTTTAGTGCATCCATCACCCAGGCAGTGTACATTGTACCAAATATGCAGTATTTTCTCCCTTACCCCCTCTCTCACCCTCCCACTTCTTAGTCTACATAGCTCATTATACCACTCTGTATGCCTTTGCGTACCCATAGCTTAGCTCCCACTTATAAGTGAGAACATATGGTATTTGGTGTTCCATTCCTGAATTACTTCATTTAGAATAATGGCCTCCAGCTCTATCCAAGTTGCTGCACAAAACATATTTTGTCCTTTTTATATGGCTAAGTAGTATTCCATGGTTATATATACTACATTTTCTTTTTTTTTTTTAAATTATACTTTAAGTTCTGGGGTACATGTGCAGAACGTGCAGGTTTGTTACATAGGTATACATGTGCCGTGGTGGTTTGCTGCACCCATCAACCCGTCATCTACATTAGGTATTCTACTAATGCTATCCCTCCCCTTGCCCCCCACCCCCCAACAGGCGCCAGTGTGTGTTATTCCCCTCCCTGTGTCCATTGTTTCTCATTGTTCAACTCCCATTTATGAGTGAGAACACGTGGTGTTTGGTTTTCTGTTCTTACGTTAGTTTGCTGAGAATGATGGTTTCTAGCTTCATCCATGTCCCTGCAAAGGACATGAACTCATCCTTTTTTATGGCTGCATAGTATTCCCTGGTGAATATGTGCCACATTTTCTTTATCCAGTCTATCATTGATGGGCATTTGGGTTGGTTCCAAGTCTTTGCTATTGTGAACAGTGCCGCACTAAACATATGTGTGCATGTGTCTTTATAGTAGAATGATTTATAATCCTTTGGGTATATACTCAGTAATGGGATTGCTGGGTCAAATGGAGATCCTAGAGGAATCGCCACACTGTCTTCCACAATGGTTGAACTAATTTACACTCCTACCAACAGTGTAAAAGCATTCCTATTTCTACACAACCTCTCCAGCACCTGTTGTTTCCTGACTGTTTAATGATCGCCATTCTAAGTGGTGTGAGATGGTATCTCACTGTGGTTTTGATTTGCATTTCTGTAATGACCAGTGATGGAATTAGTTATCTTAACCCTATTCCCTTTCTTCATCTTCCCAAAATATAACAGTATTTTGAGTTATGTGGCAGTCAGTATACTGGTCATTATAATGATATAAATCTTGTTTACTATAAAATTAAGTAGAATTTTATGTCCTTTCTTGTACAACTTTATGTTTTCCCTGGAATGACTAATTACCTTCACTTTAATTTGCCTTCTTCCTCATATACACAGTCTCATTTTTTCCCTTATGTTCTATGAGGGCTACTATTTTCCTGGTACCAAACTCACTGGAGCCTGATTTCTTTTTGCTTCAATTTGGCCTTGTTACTTTCTAGGCCTGCTTAGCACAGCTGTATTCCCCAGACTTCTTTTTTGGGTAACATCTGTGATTTTCTGGATCCCAGGAACTCCTTGTTCTTGACTTACTCCTGAGTTTTGCTGGAGCTCATCCCCCAGTAGCTTCTTAAGGAAGGATGGAAGACAAATGTGTTGAGTCCTTTCACATCTGAAAATGTCTCTATTCTCCCCTACACTAGATTACTAGTTTGGCTGGAAATTCTGTGTTGAAAATATTTATTTCCACAGAATTTTGAGGGCATCACTCCGCTGTCTTCTAGCATCCAGAGTTACCATTTTGATTCTTGAGCTTTTGTAGTTGATGTTTTTTTTTGCTGATTTTTTTTCCCGTAAGTATTTATGATCCGCATATGCCAGCATCAAAGACTTAAAAGATGTTGTGCAGGAAAGAACCCGTTCCCTGCAAGACCAAAGGCAAATATTTCATTATATGCAGATGTTATGACTGCATACTTGGAAACACAAAGAATGTCCATTGAAAATTATTAGTGACAATAAGAGAATAGAATGTATATACAGTTGATCTGAAATTTGTTGATATATCTTGGCATGAGTTTAAACAATTGCTTTCATTGTTTTGGACCTTCAATGATTCTTTAACCTTGATATATGTGACCTTCAGGTTGGGGCATTTTATGCTATTTCTCTGATTTTATTGGAAGCTTATAATTCCATATAAACTTAAGATCAAGTTTTCTAGTTCTCCAAAATCTTTTTGGAACTTTTCTTAGGGTCACGATAAAGTTTTAATTTAGGGAGATTTGACATTTTTATTACATAGAAACTTCCTATTCACAAATGGTATATCTTTCTATTATTTCAAGTTTTCTTTTTATGTACTCCAGTAGAAATATATATATAATTTTTTTTTCTTTGACATGGAGTGTCGCTGTGTCGCCCAGGCTGGAGTACAGTGGTGTGATCTCGGCTCACTGCAACCTCTGCCTCCCGGGTTCAAGTGATCCTCCTGCCTCAGCCTTCAGAGTAGCTGGGATTACAGGCGCCTGCCACCACACTCAGCTAATTTTTGTATTTTTAGTAGAGATGGGGTTTCGCCATGTTGCCCAGGCTGGTCTTGAACTCCTGACCTCAAGCAATCCACCCGCCTTGGCTTCCCAAAGTGCTGGGATTACAGGCGTGAGTCACCGTGCCTGGCCAGAATAATAAAATTTTTATTGAATTTATTCTCAGTTATTTTTTCTTTTTTTGCTGTTATTACACATAGGATATTTTTATCATTATATTTTCTGCCTGGTTGTTTGCGTACGGAAATAGAATTAATTTTTGTATGTTGATTTTGCATCCAGCCAACTCATCCTATTCTCTTATTGTTCCTAACAATTTTAATGGACTCTGTCTTTCAAAGTATAGAATCATATCACCTATATATGAAAAATTTGCCTTCGTTTTTCCAGCGAATGGGGTCTTCTTTCCTCAACATCTCTGATGCTAGCATGTAGGATATCTATAGTCTTCTTTCCTTTTATTTTTTTCTGTATACTCCCAGACAACACGTTCCACACACAAATATATTTTTCTACCAGAGACCTGACTGAATTCTCTAGTTTTTAATGTTTCTTGATTTTCAAGTATAAATCATTTCACCTGAAATAATAATATTTTGTTTTCCTCCTGCCCCCCAGTTTTAACCGCCTTGCCCCCTTTGAAGTCTTATATCTTGCCTGGGCGCTCCAAAACATTACATAAAAACAGTGAGAGCAGGGGCATTCACACCCAGCTCGACTTTCATAGGAATGCGTCTGGCGTTTCAAACACTGTGAGGTTCACTATGGTTTTCTGAGTTGTCATTAAATTCAGGTTTGTTTAATTCCTGTTGACTAAAAATTTCATTTTCTTTTTTTTTTTTTAATTACCAATCAATGTTACATTTTATCAGCGCCTTTGGTCGTCTAACGGTCTGATAGGCCATTGCCATTGCACAGTGTTCTTTTAACGGAATTTAGAATCCTAGCTTCCGATGCTTTCTCAGAAGAAGAGCACGGGCGGTAGGAAAGAAGGACGATTTCAGGAAGGATGGAGGGCCCGGGACGATTTCGCTTCCCGGTGGACGTGGAGGGCGGGCAGGGTTATCCTTTCTCCTGAAATTGGGGAGCCCTACGAAGGGGTTCCGGGGAAGACGCAGGGATCTCGAATACCTCCCCGCCCGGCTGCCACTGGATGGCGCGCGCAACCTGCGGAACCACAGGGCGACATCCAACTGCGGGCGGCGAAGGGAATTGGAGCGTGGGCCTCTCCAGGCTTTTCATTCGCTGGTTCTGCAGGTGTCCCGCCTTTTCCATCTCCTCATTGGCTGTCGGCTCCAGGCGTGCGTCTTTGCTCAGCCCCTCCGGGGAGTGGAAACGGGTGTGCAATAGGCCGTGAGGTCCGGCTTTGCGAGGAACTCCCATTGGTCAGTCAAACAGGAGTCCCACCCTCCTGGGCTTCCCATTGGCTGCTGTCCTACCGCTCCTCTCAGTTTCCCAGCGGCTGGGGATCTGGGTTTTCTGGGGGTGGAGGGGTGCAGTACGCTGCTGGAAGCTCGTTTCTCTTTCCACCGCTGTGTGCCTCGGGCTCGTGGTCAACGGGGCTGGACGAGGTTCAGAACCCTCCAGAGCGGCAGCTGTCCCCGGGGTGGGTTGTGGGACTCAACAGCCCTCAGGGGAAAATGGCGGGAGGCAGGTGGAGGTGTGTTCTTTGCACTGAAGACCTGGATACCCTGCTGCGGGCTGAACGGGAGGCTGGGGTGGAGCCCTGGCTGGGGTTATGGCCGGGGAGGAGACCACGCTGGGCGGGTGGGAGGCAGCCCCAGCCAGGGGCTGGAAGACCAAGTACCGGACCTTCAAGGGCCTCCTTGCACCCGCATCCCACAGTAAACAGGATACGTAGGTGACCGTCTAGAAAACTTGAGTTTCTATTGACAAGTTGATGTGCCAGTTTTCGTATGCATTCAAAGAAATATTTAGTAATTTCAACTTTGCGCTTTTAGCATTTTGGAACTAGTAATAAATATTTTTTTTCTTTCAGGATTCAAGCATTTTATGAATCCTTGGGAAGTTTGTAGGCCTGAGGCACAGGTGCCTGTAGTGGCTGGTGCATAAAACTGATTCTATCTCCCAACCATCTCAAGGCACACACACGCTCCAGGTTGTCATGAAATCGCTGGATTCTGACTCAGACCAGTGGCCTCTTATACACCGGGAGAGGCTGCCCAGCCTCGCTGCAGAGGCCCAGACCTGGGTCCTGTTGAATACACATACGCAGATAAAAGGCTGAGGTGACACACATCAGAATGGGAACAGGGAGGGCTCTAGATAATTAAAGTGAATGTAGAGTTTGTTTTAGAAGCCAGCCCAGGACTGGGACTGGGTACTGAGGCAGTGGTCTAGTCACAAGGGCTTGCGCCAGGAGGCAGGGGGCAGGGAGAGTTGGCAGTGCCACATTGGCAAACTGGCAAAAGCGGCTCCAGCAGTGTCTCTTGCTCCATGTTTGGGTCACCATTCTGTTGCTCTGAACTGTGAACCACAAAGTTAACACAGAGCCTTATTGCTACGTCCAGGTAATTTGATAACGTATATTCTATGATCTCACATGGAGACATAAATAGGCTTATGCTGCTGGGCCAGAAAATCTGTGGAGGAAACGATGAACATCTGAAAGGATACACATCCAAACTGTTAACAGTGGTTACTCATGTGATATCAAAGTGGACAAGAGAAGTGGAAGGGCGCAGACTTATTTATTTATTTAGACGGAGTCTTGCTCTGTTGCCCAGGCTGGAGTGCTGTGGTGCGATCTCAGCTCACTGCAATCTCTGCCTCCCGGGTTCAAGCGATTTACCCGCCTCAGCCTCCCGAGTAGCTGGGATTACAGGCGCCCCCCACCACTCCCGACGAATTTTTGTATTTTTAGCAGAGACTGGGTTTCACCATGTTGGCCAGGCTGGTCTCGAACTCCTGACCTCAGGTGATCCGCCCGCCTCGGCCTCCCAAAGTGCTGGGAACAGGCGTGAGCCACTGCTCCTGGCCTTATTTTTTTTTTTAATTTTACTGTTGACAATATGCTTTTTAAAAACTAATACATATACATGAAAAAATATAAGCCATGTAAATAGATAATTAGTGATAAGTCAGTCTCCTACTCCAGCGGGCAAGAGTCAGTTCCAGTCCCTGTTCCCATTTCCAGGGGGAGCTTCTAAGTGTCTTGAGCGTCCTTCACAACATAGTCTATACAAATAGGCACTTATGGATACACTTCTTTTAACTCTCTGCATATTTGCATTGTTTGTTTTTGCAGGCAAGCCGATTAGAAAGCCAATTAAAAAACGTGCCAATGAATACTCAATAATAATATGGGTTAAGTAGGATGGGGTTTCGATTTTTTTTTTCACACTGAAATGGCATCTTAGGTACCACTGCTGCGGGTCCTCACAATATGCACTTCTCGTCATTTTCTTAAGAGCTGAGATCTGGATTCTGTGTGTGTGTGTGTGTGTGTGTGTGTGTGTGTGTGTGTGTGTGTGAGAGAGAGAGAGAGAGAGAGAGAGAGAGATTGTTAGGCTAAGAAGATGTTTTTGGCCCATAGCTAAATGGGTTGCTTGCCTGGTGGTGGAGGAATTGCAGGCCAGGCAGTGTGTCCTATGGCCTTGGAATGGACGAGAAAGGCCTGGGCTCCACTGAAAATGACAAGTTGTTTCACTCCACGGTCTCTGCTGCACCAGAGGGTACGTGTGCCTTCATTCTTCAGCTGCTGTTAAAGCAAAGCTAGGCTGTGCTTCCGTGGCAGCCCTTTCCTTGTACTGCATTTCACCTTGCGTGTTTGTGGGAGTGTAGAGACTACAATTTGATATGGCTTCTGAAGGCTTACAGTCAGGAAGTGGCAGCCACATCTTGTGTCAGTTGACTGTGGCCTCGGTCCTCTTACTCATCCATCGTTCATTCAACAAGTATTTATCAAGCATTTACTATGTATGAAACAATTGACCCAGATACTGGGAAAACTAGTGAATGAAACCAGAATGTCTAATCAGGTGCATGCTGGCTGGGAAGGGCGAGGGTAGATGCTGAGAGGTTCTGCTTTTGAACGTTTGATACTGTGATTTCCCTTCCAAAAATACACAGTGTCGGCTTGCCTCCCTGCAAGTTTTACCTCCTAAATTCCTCTCTGATCCTTCCTCTCCTTTATGCTTCTGTTACTGCCTCTTCAGGTCCTTCCCCTCACTTCAGCCAATTTAGCAGTCTCCTAACTGATCTCCCTGACTTCACCCTTCAGCCCTGTTTCACATCCATTGTTCAGAATGCCACTTAACACAAAGCTGGGTGTGTCATTTCCATGCCTGAGACTTTTCATGGGCTCTCTATTGTCTATTGCATAAAATCCAAGCTCCTTAACTAGCCATAGGGGGCCCTCAATGACATTGCTCACACGTGTCTGTGGACACATGGAGATGATCTTCAAGAACAGTTCTCCCTTCAAAGACAGACTTGCTGCCCAGCTGTGAGGAGCGTGGTCGGCAGACAGCCTTCAGCTGTCAGCTCCTTTAGGGTTTACCATAGCTGCAGAGAGCCTGTTCCCCAAGGCAGTCCCTTTTCCTGGATAGCCCACACCTGGTGATTGAGGCAGGGGTATAAAGACTGTCCATTTTAACCTGATATGGGACAGCTCCGATGGCCAACAGTCATTCCAAATCTCCCTGCTGGGTTGGTGCTGTGGTGTGAAAGTGTCCTTTCCAAAAGTCATGTGTTGAAACTTCATAGCCAGTGCGATAGTATTATGAGGTGGGGCCTTTAAGAGGTGATTAGGCCACGAGGTTCCTCCCACGTGAATGGGATTAAGACCCTTTATAAAAGAGGCTTCAGGAAGTATGTGGCTTTCTTGCTCTTTCACCTTCCCCCATGTGAAGGTTCGGTGTTCTTGCCCCGCCGAGAGGATGCAGACGCAAGATGCCGTCTCGGAAGCAGAGACCGGGTCCTCACTAGCTGGCAGCTTGGTTTGGATTTCCCAGTCTCCAGAACTGTGAGAAATAATTTTCTGTTTTTTATAAATTGCCCAGTTTCAGGTATTTTGTTATAGAAGCAGAAAATGTGCTGAGATAATCGGCTTTCTGGGAGGCCAGCCTGCAATTTGACTTCCTCCTCTGCCCAATCAAACTCCTGCCCTTGTTCCTTCACAGGTGCTATTCCCTAGTAAACACCTTTTACTCCAAACCCTTTCTCATACTTGCTTCTGGAGTCCCTGGCCTGTGACACTGCCTGGATAGCGTCACTGCTGCCGCTCTATTTATACCAGACTCCCCGTCACTCCCCGCACACATCCTGTTTCAAATCCCTGTGCTTTCATGTGTGCTATTCCTTTTGCCTCAACTTTTCAATTTTTTTTTTCTGGTCAACAGAACTTCTATTTTTCCTGTCCTTTCAAACCCAGCTCAGGGAGTATCTCCTACCTGGCTCCTTGTTGCTGGGCTTGGCTTGCTTCTTTGTTCTCTCCCTCCTCCCTTTGCTTAGAGAGTACTGCTGTAGTTGGTGGGTACAGTATTGTATACAGAAGTGTATTTGGTACCCAGAAGTGATGGATTCCAGAGCAGAAAGGGACCCAGGACTACCTGACATGGTGGTTAATTGTGGTTCTGGAGCAGGAGCTGTGATGAACACGGGAGAGCACATATGCCTTCAACATACTGACTTCATTTCCTTCGGGTACATACCTAGAATTGGGATTACTGAAACATATGGTAGTTCCATTAAAAAGAAAAGTAATTAATTTTTTTAGAGACAAGGTCTCACTCTTCTGCCCAGGCTGGAGTTCAGTGGCACAGTCATAGCTCACTGCAGCCTTGCCCTCCTGGGCTCAAGAGATCCTCTTGCCTTAACCTCCCCAGGAGCTAGGACTACAGGTGTGTGCCACTATGCCCAGCTAGCTTTTTAAATTTTGTGTTTGTAGAGACGGAGTATTGCCATGTTGCCCAGGCTGGTGTCAAACTTCTGGCTGTAAGTGATCCTCCTGCCTCAGCCTCCCAAAGTGTTGGGATTACAGGCATGAGCGACTGTGCCCAGGCCACGAGGCTCCTCCCACATGAATGGGATTAAGACCCTTTATAATATTCCGTAATTGCTCCATACCATCTTCCATAATTGTTATACTAATTTACATTCCCACCAAGAATGTTTAAAAGTTACCTTTTCTCCACATCCTCTGATACTTGTCATTCATCTTTATGGTGAAGGCTATTTTAACAAGCATGAGATGATACCTCATGGTGATTTTGATGTACATTTTTCTAATGATTAGTGATGCTGAGCATATTTTCACATACCTATTTATGTCATCTGAAGAGACATCTCTTCATATATCTATAAAGAACATAATTGGTATTTTGATACGGATTTTTTTGATTTGAGTAGCATGGACATTTTAGTAATACTAATTCTTTCAATCCATGAATGGAATATTTTCCCATTTACTATTCCCTTTTTGATTTTTTCTTCAATGTGTTATGTTTTTATTTTACAGATCTTTCATCTCTTTGGTTAAATGTACTCGAAGGGATCTTTGGCTTTGGTAGCTATTGTAGATGGTATGGTTTCTCCATTTTTTTCAGATAGTTCACTGTTCGTGTATAGATGTTTCTGTTTTTATGCCAGTACCATAGTATTTTGATTAAAATTGTTTTATAATATGTTAATATGTTTTGAAATCAGAGAGTGATGCCTTCAGCTCTGTTCTTTTTGCTGAAGTTTATTTTGGGCTATTGGGGTCTTTTGTGGTTTTATACGAATTGGTTTGTTTTTGTTTGTTAAACATTTTATTTAAAAAAATTTCAATATGGGGGTACATGTGCAGGTTTGTTGCATGTGTATATTGTACCCAGCCAGAGAGCATAGCACCAAATAGGTAGTTTTTCAACCCATGCCTCCCTCCCGTCCTTGCCCCCATTAGTCTGCAGTTTCTTTTGTTCTTGTATTTATGTCCACGTGTGTTCAGTGTTTAGCTCCCACTTATAAATGAAAACGTGGTATTTGGTTTTCTGTTCCTGAGTTAGTTTGCTTAGGATTACGTCCTCCAGCTCCATCCATGTTGTTGGAAAGGACGTGATTTCATTGTTTTTTATGACTGCATAATATTCCATGGTGTATAGACATTTTCTTTATCCAGTCAACCACCGAAGTTTGTGTATGTTTGATGACACCAAAGTTGAATCCATGTCTTTGCTATTGTGAATAGCATTGTGATGGACATACGCATACCTATGTCCTTATGGTAGAATGATTTATATACCCCGTAATGGAATTGCTGGGTCGAATGGTAGTTCTGTTTTAAGTTCTTTGAGAAATATCCAAACTGCTCTTCACAGTTGCTGAAATAATTTACATTCCCACCATCAGCATGTAAGCATTCCTTCCCTTTTCTCCACAGCCTTGCCAGCATCTGCTTTTTTTGGACTTTTTATTAATAGCCATTTTGACTGGTGTGAGATGGTGTCTCATTGTGGTTTTGATTTGCATTTCTCTGATGATTAGTGATGAGCATTTTTTTTCATATGTTTGTTGGCCAATTGTGTGCCTTCCCTTGAGAAGTGTCGTTTCCTTTCCCCATTTTTTAATGGGGTTATTTTTTGGTTGTTGATTTAAGTTCCTTACAAATACTGGATATTAGATCTTTGTCAGATGCATAGTTTGCAAATATTTTCTCCCGTTCTGCAGGTTGTCTGTTTACTCTTTTGATAGTTTCTTTTGCTGTGTAGATGCTCTTTAGGTAATTAGGTCCCACTTTTCAATAGTTTGACCTATTCTTTTCTTATTTGGAGGCCTCTTATTTCTCTTGCCTGATCGCTGTAGCTAGGCCTTCCAGTACTATGTTGAATAGAGTGGTGAGAGTGGGCATCCCTGTTTTGTTCCAGGTCTCAAGGGGAATGGCTCCAGCTTTTGCCCATTAAGTATGATGTTGGCTGTGGGTTTGTCATAGATGGTTCTTATTATTTTGAGGTATGTTCCTTGGATGCCTACTCTCTTGAGGAGTTTTGTCATGAAGGGATGCTGGATTTTAACAAGAACTTTTTCTGTTTCTATTGAGATGATCATATGGTTTTTGGCTTTTAATTCTGTCTATGTATTAAATCACATTTATCGATTTGTGTATGTTGAACCAGGCTTGCATCCCAGGAACTAAGGTTGGGCAAGTCCAGATGGTCATTTTACAGGTAATTGCTCACACGCAGTTGCCTCTCAACCTGGGGAAGACTAATGAAAGCAACCGGATTTTGTGGGGAAGGTGGCTCGGGATTTGAGCCTGAAAGGCGAATGGACAGTGTTTCCTGCAGCATGATGTTGACTAGTTTTTTCTGGTGTGGCACCTCTATTGGCCAGAATACAGAGCAATTCCCAAGATCTGTGTGCTGGCTATTGTAAGTCCTACCTTCATTCTTTGTTTCTAACTGACCCCAGGTGGTCTAACTCTGCTGGCACTCTCTCTGTTTCCCCTGGGATGAGACAAGCATGAGCTTGCCTCCTCCTACAAAGGATCCCAGAATGGTGGGGAAACTGAGTATCGGCTTCCAATTCACTTTTCTTATTGTAGAAACTGTGGGTCTAGGAACATTCTCTGTGTGTGGTGCGGTGCTGACTTTGGGGAGGGTGAAATGGTCAGGGAACAATTTCTGTTACTCTTTGATCATGGCCCTTCTCAGTTGTGTGGCCCAGGGTGGTGTCTCAGCCTCAGTCCCAATTCCTGGAACATTCAAGATGTTTTTCTGAAAATTTTAAGTTCCAGGATACATGTGCAGGATATGCAGATTTGTTACGTGGGTAAACGTGTGCCGTGGTGTTTTGCTGCACCTGGCAACCCATCACCGAGGTACTAAGTCCTGCATGCATTAGCTTTTTATCCCGATTCTCTCCTTCCACCGCCCCCACTCTGCCAACAGGCCCCAGTGTGTGTTGTTCCCCTCCCCGTGTCCTTGTGTTAGGATGGTATTCTTGATTGTGGGTGCTTCTAGTTGGATTTCTGTGTGGGGGAGTGAAACTGGAGAACTCCTATTCTGCCATCTTGCTTATGTCGTTCTCTTCTTGACCAATTTTTAATAAAAAATATATGATTCAGATTTTCTATGTGTTTAGAGGGGAAAGAAGTATTGTTATGGACTGAATGTTTGTGTCCCTGCCAAATCCATATGTCGAAGCTCTAATGCCCCATGTGATAGTATCTTTGGGAGGTAACTGGGTTTAGAGGAGCTCATGATGGTGAGCCCCATAATGGGATTAGTGCTCTTACAAGAAGAGGAGGAGACCAGTGCTTTTCCTTTCTCTCCTTGCATACACAAAGAAGAGGTCATGTGAGCACACAGCAAGATGGTGGCTGCCTACAAGCTAGGAAGAAGTCTTACCAGAACCCAACCATGCTGGCATCCTGATAGTGACTCCTAGCTTCCACAAGTGTGAGAAAATCAATCTGTTGTTTAAGCCACCCAGTATGTGGTATTTTGTTATAACAGCCCTAATTGACTAAGACAAATGTGTTTTCCACATCTAACCATTCATCCAGTTTCAAACCCAATGGCAAACCAAACCTTCAGATCTTTTAAAAACTACAAAACTAATTATGAATAATTTCAAGCATACAATAAAATAATTTTGAGACATATATACCATCCACAAAATTAAAAATATTAATGTTACCTGATCATGTCACTTCTTTCTGTAAAAAAGATTTAAAATGTTACAGATAACACTAAAGCATTATCCCCATTCCTCTCCCTCATTTTGTCCTCTTTTTCAAAGGAACTGATTTCCTGAATTTGAGAACAATTTTCAAGTATGTTTGTACTTCAGGAGAACAGTTCTCAAACTTTTGGTTTCAGGATGCATTTACCTGCTTAAAATTTTTGGGACCAAAAGCGCTGTGAGCTGTGTTTATGTGGATTGTAGCTATCGATATTCTCATATTAGAAAGACATTTAAAATATTTATTTACTAATTCATTCATAAAATAATAGTACTACCACTATATGTTTTTATAGTAGGATTTTAAATAGAAATCACTATATTTGTAAAAACAATTTATTGAAGAATAGCATGGTTTTACATTTTTTTAAATCTTTTTAATGTCTGGCTTAATAGAAGAGAGCTAGATTCTTGTATCAGCTCCTGCATTTATTTGTAGTGATATGTTATTTTGGTGACATGTATGAAGAAAATCCAGCCTTATGCAGATATGTAATTGCAAAAGGGAGGATTATGTTAATAACCTGTTCAATTAATATTATTTGATACTACATCAAAACATGATAAGTAGTAGTTTCTTAAAGGCTAGTAACAATGCAGAATCTGATAACATATCAATAGGCATTTTTATCCCCTATGTCATTAAAATTCATTGGCTTCTTTTGCATTTTAAATTGATCTTTTATCCACGTGTAACTTTTTCACATAATGCATTAGTCATTTGAAAAAATTGACTCACTGAGTTATGCAGATCTTCCAAATGTTGACACATTTAATGTGTATATGAAATATATATCCATCACCATGATGGATGAGTTTTCCAAACGGTGATATTGCTTGATAGAGCAAATATTTATTACTGGCAACAAATACTGTCAGTTTTTCTTATAATAACAGGCTCACTTCATTTATTTTGTGACAACATTTGGCAAATACCAGTTCAGAATAACTATAGTTTTTCAGTTATTCTAACAAATAAAAATAATGTTCCATGAAGTGGCTGGTTGAGCCCAAATTCAATCAGTCAAGTACTTCCTCACAAGACAACCATTGTACTTTGAGATGCAGAAATGCTCTATGTGGATTTGCCATTTTATTATACAAAGTATTAAAAACATATACACTAAAAGATGTGATTTAATAAAATAATTTTACTGCTTTATCAAGGACATTTGTTTAGAATTTTATCTTTCTCTGCATCTATTGACATGTTGATTTTTTATTTTAATTTGTCAATATAATATTTATGGATTTAAAAGTATCAAATTATCTTTATATACCTTTAGTATATCCTAGTGGGTCCTTATGCAGTATTTTTAAATTCTCTGTTGGATTCAGTTTGCTAGGATTTTCTTTGGGATACCTGTATTTATATTTTTAAGTGAAATTAGCTCCTGCACTTTTCTTTCTTGTACTCTTTTTCTGCTTTGATATCAGGTGATAATTATGACATAAAACTATCTGGGAAGTTTCTTTTTCTATTCTCTGCAGAGATTTTTTTTTAAAAAAACTGGATGATCCATAACTTGCTAAAAGTTGCATATCAATGGATTTGTATTTGTGATATATGTACATATTCATATATATGAATAAAACGATTGCTTAAATTCTACTAGTTATAAGACTATTTAATTTTTCCATTTCTTCTTGAGTCAGCTTTGACAAGTCACATTTTTTTCAAGGATTTATTTATTTTGTCAAAATGTTCAAAATTGTTGGCATGTAGATGTTGATATTGTCTCTTCATCATCCTAATCTTGATGTTATGTTTAGTTTTTACCCCCATTCTTCCCACTGTAGTGTTTACTTGTGTCTTTTCTTTCCTTGGTCAATATCCCAGAGGTTTATTCACTTGATTTTTTTAAAAAAGAACCAGTCTTTGGCTTTTAAAATTCTCTTGATTATATTTTTGTTTTTTATTGAGTTCTATTCCCAATTTATTTATTAAAATATTTCCTTTCCTCTGTGTTCTGTGGGATCACTAAATTGTTCATTTGTTCCAGAATCCTCCCCTTCTATTGGCCATACTACCACTGCTATTTATGAATATGTGCTGATGTTTGAGAGTTTTGTTTTGAGGGGTGGATGGAATTCTTGCATGAAGAAGAGAAGGAAGGTGAGGAACTACAGAAATAAAAGATAGGATGGTCTTTCCAAGGGCAAGGTCTGACTTCCTACAGAGAAAAGGAATGCAGGGAAAAGGCAAGAGAGTGTTGCTTTGAGGCCCCAAAGATAAAATCAACCCAGAGCACAAGAGGAATCTTGTTGGCATTTCTGCATGAACCATATGGGCTGTGTCCAGAGTGACTATATGTCAACATTGAAGTGGTGCATGTTGTACCTATTAGAACATCAAGAAAGGGGAAGCCTCACCCAGGGCATCTGTGGTAGGGATAGTGCAAAGTGTCTTCTCCAAAGAGCTTGAACGTAGCAGGCTCCTTAGGGAAGCCAGACCTCTGGATCATAAGTGAATGGGTGCTAGAAAACATGAGAGCCCTCCCTAAGCTATGACTGGTTATATATAGATAAGCCTAGGACCGTGGGCCTATAATCAAGCAGGTTTAAATATGTGACCCTGTAAAATCCTGGTAGTAGTGTTAGCATGACATTATTTATTGCCAAGGCTGGTGAGGTCTGGGAGGTACTGGGATACACATTGTGTCTTTTCTTCACCACAGGTAGATATGCTCATCCTGAGCTGGAGCTGTACCCTAATGACTGTTGCATAGCCCAAAGCATAATGCCTTACATGTGGTGAAGGATATTTCCGGTCTCCACTTCAATCCCCTTTCCAAAATTACCTTCATTTAAGCCTCTGAAAGGGTCTCCCTAGGAGTTTTCCCAGAACCCCATGCATATCCTTGTTCCTCAGGCTGTAGATGAAAGGGTTGATCATAGGTGTCACCACAGCATACATCACTGTGGCTACTGAGTCCTTCATGGAGTAGGTGTGGAGGGGCTGCAGGTACACCATAGCAAGCGTCCCATAAAAGAGGGAGACCACACCCAAATGGGAGGCACAGGTAGAGAAGGTTTTGTATTTCTTAGAGGCTGAGGGCATTTGAAGGATGGTTCTGACAATACGGACATAGGATGTGGTCATGAACCCTAAGGGGGTGAGGAAGATGAAGCAGCCAGTGGCAACCAACACTGTGTGAATGATGTGGGTGTTGGAACATGCCAGCTGCAGCAGGACGTACATCTCACAGAAGAGGTAGTGTATCTCTCGAGGCCCACAGAAGGTCACCCTGGTCATGAGGAGGGTGAGGAGGAGGCCATAGAGAACAGACAGCCCCCAACCCAAGGAGAGGAGCAAGACACAGAGCCCAGGGCTCATGGCTGTGACATAGTGGAGGGGGCAGCAGATGGCCACATAGCGATCATACGCCATCACGGCCAGGATGAGGTTGTCCAGGGTCACCAAGGAGACCAGGAAGTAGAGCTTCGTCAGACACCCTGCATAGGAGATGGCTTTGTTCTGGGACTGGAGGTTCACCAGCATGTTGGGGATTGTGTTGGTGACAAAGAAGAGGTCAGTGAAGGAGAGGCTGGCCAGGAAGAAGTACATGGGGGTGTGCAGGCGGGAATCAGAGTTGATGGCCAGGATGATGAGCACATTTCCCACCACCGTGACCAGGTACATGGACAGGAACATCCAAAACAGGATCTGCTGCTGCTCAGGACTCTCTGAGATCCCCAGGAGAAGGAACTGTGAGTTCTCACTCTGGTTGTCTCCATCCATTCCCCCTACTTTCTATAACATTAACACCAACAAATGTTTATTAAGTGCCCTCATTTGAATAAGGACACGAAGATAAGCAAAATCAACTCTTTTCCTTAGCATTAAAATATCTTGGACAAAATTTAAAAAAAAAATAAAAGCAACAGGTCATTATAGGCACAAAAACAGAATATGGAAGGTATGCAACTTAATTATTCCAGCAATTTCTAACCTGACATGCTGAATATTATAAAAACAGTGTCTAAGCCTTATTTTTAATCCTGCCACCTTCCAATAGTCTTGAAGTGTTTAAAGTTTAGTGTGTTATGTTATGATTTTATATAGGGTTTTAAGTGGTATTTAATACAGGTATATGCATTACAAGAAAAGATTATTGTCCAATTGGAGGAAGTGGAGAAATAAAATATTGGAAAGGAGGAAGAAGAATTATTATTACTTGTTGATATATGATCTCTCTGGGAAATCTAAGAAAATGAGTGGAAACATCATTAGAAAAAAAAAGATACCTGTGATTAGTCAGTGAAGTGACCCATGACAAAATGAACCGGCCCTCAGCTTTCATGGTCCCCGTAAGCCATGTAGTGCAGCACTAAAGACCGTCCTGTGGAAACTCTTAAATTCAAGTCGAAGGACTGCCTCTTCCTGGCTGTAATGCCTTAGGCAGGTCACTTGTGTTCTTTAAGACTCAGGTTTTTTTAAATGTAAAAAATGGGTTGGAGTGAGGAGAAAATTAAGGAATAAAGCACTTAACACAAAGAGCTGACATGTGGAGAGCACTCAATAAATAGTACCTGTTATATATATGAATGATAATCAAGAATACTAAGATTAAAATATAATATGAAACACATTATCAGCAAACAATCTATGCATTAAGATATTAAGAATCAGCTATGGTCTTCAAATTCTGTATTGAGGCATAAAGTAAAAATTTGTTAAATGGACAGATATAACCAAGATTCTAGATAAAAAGATGAGATGTTGCAAAGGTGCTTATTCTAAGTTATTCTAAAATTTAACCTATTTGAAAGTCAAAATTGTAACAGGGTTTTAAAGAAACAAAAGCTAGTTTAAATTTCCTGTAAAAATAGGAATGAAAATAAGCTAGGAAAATGTTGAAGACAAGGAGACACTTGCTCTGTCAAATATTAAGAACTCTACAATAGTGGGGGTACTGGTGCTGGAATGAACAGATCAGTAGAACTGCCTAGAAACATAAGAAACAGCCAAGTTCATGTGGAATGTGGCGAATTGTTATGATGACACTTTAATTCAGCAGGGAAAGGTTGCATTATGTAATAAATGGCATTAGAACAACTGTCTACTTATTTTTTTGGGAAAAGTTACATCAATGTTTTCTATTTTATCCAACATACTAAAACATACCAAACATACTAGTATATTTTATCAAAATAGACTAAAGATAAAACAATTATTTTTTTCCTTTTGAAAACGTAATGTATATGGAATAAAACATTAAAAAATCTGAAAAGTTATAAAGGAGATAATATAAATTGTATCAAATTCCAGCATGTAGAGATAGACAACCATGGCTAATGTCTTTTTAGTCAAGACATGAAGGACCACAAAAAGCCACACTTGTAACACAATGGGCAAAGAGCTTTGCAGAAAAGCAGGTGCATGTACAGATGCCCTGAGGGGGGAAAGTTCTTTCTTGTGTTTAAGGAAGTAAATATAGGCCAGCATGTCTTGTGGTGAAGAGGATATTGGTGAGACAGGACGTTGTGCCACAGCCAGTAATGAACTGTAAAGCAGAAGTGGGTGTGTACATTTAGCAACTATTTTTTTCTTTGTGTTTTATCAACTGTATTTTAAAAATCAGGTATGGCTGTTGCATTTTTAATCAAATGCTTTTTCAGTGTCACTCAAGATATATTTTGTGAATAGCCTTCTCAATATTGAAGCATACTTGCATGCCCAGTATGAACTACTGAATCAATTTGCTAATATTTTATTTAGACTTTTGTAGTCACAGTTATTAATGAGGTTTGTCTATGGTCTTTTTTGGTATGTGCCACCCTTTTTACCATTTTAGTACGATTTGGCTTGCATCAGCGTCCATACTAAACTTGTATTCACTTATTTTCAAGTCTAACATTTGAAATTTGTTGTAGTTTCTTTAATAGCTTATAAGAGAAATTTTAAAAATATTTTGTAGAATTCTTTTTGTATACATTTATTTATTTAGAGATTGAGTCTTACTCTATTGCCCAGCCTGGAGTACAGCAGTGTCATCACAGCTCACTGTAGCCTTGAACTCCTGGGCTCAAGCCATCCTCCCACCTCAGCCTCCCGAGTAGCTGGGACCACAGGCGTGTGTCACCATGGCTGGCTAATTTAAATTTTTGGTAGAAACAGGGTCTTGCTATGTTGCCCAGGCTGGTCTCCAACTCCTGGCCCCCAGTGATCCTTCTGTCTTGTCTTCCCAAAGTAGTTTGATTACAGTCATGAGCCACTGCACCTGTCCTTGGAATTCTTTTTCTAAGTAAAAATAGCTTCAGCAGGGTGCAGTGGCCCACGCCTGTAATCCCAGCACTTTGGGAGGCAGAGGTGTGCATATTGTTTGGACCCAGGAGTTCCAGACCCGGCCTAGGCAACATGGCGAAACCCCATCTCTACTAAAAATACAAAATTAACTGGGTGTGGTGGCAGATGCCTGTAGTCCCAGCTACTTGGGAGGCTGAGGTGGGAGGATCACCTAAGCCTGGGAGGTTGAGGCTGCGGTGAGCCATGATTGTGCTGCTGCCCTCCAGCCTGTGCAACAGAGCAAGACCCTGTCTCAAAAAAATGGCTTTAAAAAACTATATTGTAATCTATTGATTATAAACAAAAAATTTCCAATGTGAAAAATTAAAGCAATACCAAAAAATTTATACGGAAAGTAAAAGTCATCCCAAATTCTGTCAGAGCAGCCACTGTTTACACTTTGGTGAAGATACTTTCCGTTTGATTCATTCAGTCGCCTTTATTCACTCAGCAATGTGATGGGGGAACTTCCTCCAAGTCAATATTGTCATTTATTAGCTATTGTTGTTGTTGTTGTTGTTCAGGGACCTTATTTTTCAGCCTGCATGATAGTTGTTTTTTTTCTGAGACGGAGTCTCTTGCTGTCGCCCAGGCCAGACTGCAATGGCACAATCTCGGCTCATTGCAAACTCTGCCTCCTAGCTTTAAGTGATTGTCCAGCCTCAGCCTCCCGAGTAGCTGGGACTGTAGGCGCCCGCCACCATGCCCAGCTAATTTTTGTACTTTTAGTGGAGAAGGGGTTTCACCATGTTGGCCAGGCTGGTCTTGAACTCCTGACCTCAAATGATCTGCCTGCCTTGGCCTCCCAAAATGCTGGGATTACAGGCGTGAGCTGCATGATAGTTTTTAAATCTTAATATTTAAAAAAAACACAACCCAGCTACAGGCATACCTTGGAGATATTGTGAGTTTGATTCCAGATCACCTCAATAGAGCAAATATTGCAATAAAGTGCATCACACAGTGTTGTGGTTTCCCAGTGTATATGTTACGTTGACACTATACTGTAGTCTATTAAGTGTGCAGGAGCATTATGTCTAAAAATGTACATTCCTTAATTAAAAATACCTTATTGCTAAGAAATGATAGCAATCACCTGACCCTTCAGCAAGTTATGATCCTTTTGCTGGTGGAAGGTCTCACCTTGATGCTGACGGCTGCTGACTTACCAGTGTGGTGGTTGCTGAAGTTTGGGGTGGCTTTGGCAATTTCTTCAAACAAGAACGATAAAGTTGGCCACATCAGTTGACTCTTCCCTTTAGGAAACATTTCTCTGTAGCATGTGATGCTGCCTGACAACATTTTACCTACAGTAGAACTTCTTTCAAAATTGGAGGCCATCCTCTCAGACTCTGCCACTGCCTTGTCAAGTAAGTTCATGTCTGTGCTGTATTCTTTGTCGTCATTTTAACCATGCTCACAGCATCTTCACCAGGAGTGGTGTTCATCTCGAGAAACTGCTTTCTTTGCTCATCTGTAAGAAGCAACTACTCATCGGTCCAAGTTTTATTACGAGATTGTAGCTCTTCAGTCACATCTTCAGGCTCCACTTCTAATTCTGTTCTCTGCTCTTTCCATCACATCTGCAGTTATGGAACTCTTCCTCCCAGCGAAGTCTCGAACTCCTCAAATTCATCCATGAGCATTGGAATCAACTTCTTCCCAACTCCTATTAATGTTGATATTTTGACCTGCTCCCATGAATCATGAATTTCTTAATGGCATCTACAATGGTGAATCCTTTCCAAGCTTTCCCTTACTTTGCCCAGATCCATCAGAGGAATCACTATCTATGGCATCTGTAGCCTTACAAAATGTGTTTCTTATATAATCATAAGTCTTGAAAGTAAAAATTACTCCTTGATCCCTGGGCGGCAGATTGGATATTGTCCTAGAGGCATGAAACAGCATCAACCTTCTTGCACATCTCCATCGGAGTGCTTGGGTGACCACGAACATAATATTTTGAAAGGAATATTATTTTCTGAGTAGTAAGTGTCAACAGTGGCTTAAGATATTGAGTAAACCGTGTTATAAACAGACGTGCTGTCATCCAGGCTTTGTTGTTGCATTTATAGAGCACAAGCAGAATAGATTCAGCCTAATTCTTAAGGGCCCTAAGAGTTTTGAAATGGTCAGTGAGTGCTGGCTTGAACTTAGTCACCAGCTGTATTTGCCCATAACAAGAGAATCAGCCTGTCTTCAAAACTTTGAAGCCAGGCATTGACTTCTCCTCTCTAGCTATGAAAGTTCTAGATGGCATCTTTTTCCAGGAGAAAGCAGATTTGTTTACATTGAAAATCTGTTGTTGAGTGTACTCACCATTGTCAGTTATCTCATCTAGATCTTCTGGATAACTCGTTGCAGCTTCTACATCATCACTTTCTGCTTCACCTTGCACTCTTATGGAGAGGGCTGCTTTCCTTTAACCTTATGAGCCAACTTTTGCTAGCTTCAAATTTTCTTCTGCAGCTTTCTTAGTTGTCTCAGCCTCTGCAGAACTGAAGAGAATTAGGAACTTGCTCTGTATTAGACCTTGGCCTAAGGGAATGTTATTGCGGGTTTGAGCTTCTACCCAGACCACTAAAATTTTCTCCATATCAGCTAGAAGGCTGTTTCACTCTCTTATCATTTGTGTGTGCAGTGGAGTAGCACTGTTTAATTTCCTTCAAGAACTTGTCCTTTGCATTGACAATTTGGCTAACTGTTTTGTACAAGAGGTCTAGCGTTTGGCCTATCTCTGCTTTCGATTGTCTTTTTCAACCAGCTTAATCATTTCTGGCTTTTGATTTAAAGTGAGAGACATGTGACTCTCCTTTCACTTGTACACCTAGAGGCCTTTGTAGGGTTACTAACTGGCCTAATTTCAATATTGATATGTCTGAGAATAAGGAGGTCTGAGGAAAGGGAGAGAGATGGAGGAACGGCTGATCAGAGATGGAGGAATCGCTGATCAGCAGTCAGAACACACACGACATTTATTGATTCCTTTCAACTTATGTGGGTGTGGTCCATGGCACCCCCAAATAATTGCAAAGGTTGTGTCAAGGATCACTGGCCACAGATGAGCATAACAGATGTAATCATAATGACAAAGTTTGAAATGTTGTGAGAATTACCCAAATGTGACACAGATGTGAAATGAGCACATGCTGTTGGAAAAATGGCACTGAGAGGCTTGCTTCATGCAGGGTTGTCGCAAACATTAAAAAAACAAACAAACAAAAACCAAACACTCACAAAAAACAAAATGCAGTACTTACAAAGAAAAAGTGCAGTAAAGGCAGGTGCGACATAATGTAGTAGACCTGCATGTGCTGTCTACAGGAGACAGACTTTTTTTTTTCCTTGAGACATTGTCTCATTCTGTTGTCCAGGCTAGAGTGCAGTGGTGCGATCTCGGCTCACTGTAACCTCCGCTTCCTGGGTTCAAAGGATTCTCCTGCCTCAGCCTCTTGAGTAGCTGGGATTACAGGTGTGTGCCAAGATGCCTGGCTAATTTCTGTATTTTTACTAGAGACAGGGTTTCACCATGTTGGCCAGGCTGGTCTCAAACTCCTGACCTCAGGTGATCCACCTGCCTCAGCCTCCCAAAGTGCTGGGATTACAGGTGTGAGGCACTGTGTCTGGCCCAGGAGACAAACTTTAGATTCAAAGGTACAAATAGGCTGACTGTAAAAAATGGGAATATATAGATCATGCAAACATCTGCCACTAGAAGGTTGCAGTGGTTATATATTAGCCTTTAAATATAAAAAGAGATAGAAAAAATAGACTTTCAATGAACAAGTTACTAGACATAAAAAGATCCATTCCGTAATAAGAGATTTAGTTCATCAGAAATATATAATAATTATAGACACATAGATACCAAAATGTTTGAAGCAAAAGTTGACAGAAACGAGGGGAGAAATAGATAATTCAACAATAGTAGTTGAATAACCAAATATCCCGCTTTCAATAATGAATGGAAAAACTAGGTAAAAGATCAGCAAGGAAATAGAGGACTTGCACATTACAAATGAAGTATCCCTAACAGATATCTAAGAAAACTCCACCTCAAAATAGAACAAGATTCTTTTCAGCTGTCCTTGGAATATTCCCCCAGACAGACCACATGCAAGGGCATAAAACAAACCTCAATGATATTCAACAGATAGAAATAACACAAGGTATGTACTCCAATTACAAAGGAATGAAATTTGCAAAGGAAAGAAAAAAAATGGAGAAAACTCACATATTTGTGATAATTAAACACCATCCTCCAAAATAACCAATGAATCAAAGAAGCAACAGAAACAAAAATGAAAGTGAAGATACAACTTTCCAAAACTTATGGGATTCGGCGAGTGTAGGGAAAACGGTGGATAGGAGGCAGGACTAACTTGCAGCTCCCACTTGGACGGACAGAGCAGCCTGTGGAGACTCCCATCGTGAGCTTTTGCTCCAAGAACAACCGCAGGAACATACCAGGAAAGCCGAGGTAGAGTGCTCACCTCTGCCTGAGCATGAAGCATGCTTTCGGACAAATTTATCGTGTATTTTCCCTACGGTAGCTGAGGCTCCCCATTTCCCAAGAATAGCTCAAGTTTATGGCCAGGCGGTCAAGGCCCAGGATGCTTCAGCCCCAGTGGACTCTCCTGCTTGCCTGACCTCCATTCTCTACTCTAGCAGTGCCTTTGCAGTTTGTATGGTTCTAGAATACACAGAATATTTTGTCTCTGTCCTGCATACTGATTGTTCCTTTTCACCAAATATGCTTTCTTCATTCTGCTCCTCCAGGCTGAATTTTTTTCCTTCAGTTGTCAGCCTGGTGAGACCTGCTCTAGCACCTGCTTAAGCGTCTCCTCCTCCTGACATCTCCCACCCCAGAGGCAACCACTCCAGTTTCTGCACTATTTTTGGTCTTTGTATTCTTTTTGGGACTGACCCTTTGCACATTTTGCTTAACTATCCATTCTCTGCAAGACTGAGAGAGTCTCGAGGGTAGGGACATTACTCTGTATTCCTGCATCCTCAGGATCTTGCACAATGCCAGGCATAATGTAGAGATCAGTAAAAGAAGGTTGAACTAAACTGTATAAAATATTAGACATTTCATGCATTTGACATAAATGAATGGACAAGAGTCATGAGACCTGGCGCCTATGTATCGATGAAAATGTGGTTGCTTAGCTGATGCCAGGGGAATGTGGAGCGCGTTCTGCAAATTCAGTCTTGAACAGGATAAATTTGAAGTAGCAGCTGGGTAAGCAAATGCGGATGTGGGAACCGTGAGCAACCTAGAAGGTTAAAGTAAGTTGGAGCTACAAGCTTTGGTGGAGGTAGGATGGGGCAGGCAAGCATTTAGCAAATGAATGGTTTTTTTGTTTTGTATTTTTTTTTTAAGATGGAGTCTCGCTCTGTCTCCCAGGCTGGAGTGCAGTGGCATGATCTTGGCTTGCTGCAACCTCTGCCTTTCAGGTTCAAGCAACTCTCCTGCCTCAGCCTCCCGAGTAGCTGGGACTACAGGCGCACACTATGACACCTGGCTAATTTTTGTATTTTTAGTAGAGATGGGGTTTCAACATGTTGGTCAGTTTGGTCTCGAACTCCTGACCTCAGGTGATCCTCCTGCCTTGGCCTCTCAAAGTGCTGGGATTACAGGCGTCAGCCACCGTGCCTAGCCATGAATGGATTTTAAAATCTCAATTTACAGAGTTGAATTCCCTGATATCTAGGATCAGTGGTATACTGAAAGGAAAGTTTGAGTCAGAAATGTGGATTCAAATCCTACCTTAACACATACAATGTTTTTCCGCCCCCAGCCCCAAGCAAATAACTCCCCATTTCTGAGCACTTGGACAGATAGTGTGCTTACCGCCTTATCTATATTAAGGTCTTTTATTTAGTCCACACACAGAACTATTTGGCTCTATGAGAGATGATTCCACCAAGAATTAGAAGAGCAATAATCTTTTCACAGTTGCTCAGCTTGTAAAAGAATGGGGTCAGTATTTAACCCTCTTTACTGACTCAAAGCTGATGCCCCAACTACTCGACCGTGTGTTAAAGGAGAGTAATGATGTGTACTTTATGCAACGTTAAGAGCTGAAATCCTGAATGTGGAAGGAGTTCTCTAGCTTGAAAGCTGATTTTAAATGGGAGGTGCTGTTATGGGGATGGCAAAGGGAGTCCTGTTTAACCATTTCCTCAAGCTTCTATCTCCCACCCCACTCCAGCAGGAAACTGCTCTCCACCCTGAACATGATTCTGCCCCTACTCAGGCACCCTGGGATCCCTCAGTCCCCCCTCGGGTCTGCAGGGAGTGGTCCAGGATGTCAGGGTTGGGACGTAATCGTGTCCGGACACTTGGTGCAGCTACATGGGAGAGAGATGGGGGACATGTTATGATGGGCTTCGCATACAAAGGGATAAGCACTGCCTCGGTCAGAAACCAGGGGGCAGAGAGAGAGAGAGAAATAGGAGCCAGGCTGTCACCCAGAAGACTTAAGTACTGGGCCAGCGAAGGGCACTGGGAAGGAGGTGAACTCCCCGTCACAGAAGGGACTAGAACAGGCTGCACGATGCCATGGGCTGAGCGATCGTTTCAGAGCCAATTGGAGCATTTAGTGGAAGTTAAGTCCTGGTTAAGGCCTTTTTTTAGCTATAAGGTTCCAAGTTACACATTCATGATGGAGTGGTCCTCTGGGATTTCAGTGAAACTGGGAGTAACCCTGAGCACACGCTCCGGAGACTTTTTGTATCTACAGCTTCCCACATCTCTTATCTGTTAGTTGTCTTACGGCTCTAACCACAAACGAGCCCGTTTATTTCCCACACTCCAGAGCTTACGTGCAGCCTTGATCTGAAGAGATCTGCGCAGTCAGAGGGATTTGACGGCAGAGATGAGCCCATGACCAAAGCTCTGCTTGCCTCTTAGAAAAGCGGTTACAATGAGAAAGAGGGAGCTGATGGGCTCATCCCTGAGATCACCCCAAGGCCCCTACGTGACCTGAGCATGAAAAGCAGCACCGTGGTGATTCCCTGCAGGGCCCCAATCCTGAGCACACTCGCCCACCACCTCTGTTTCTGCCATGGAGAGAAACGGCTTCCACCTTCTTAGACCCCAGAAGAAACTACTTCCTTCCCGCCTTCTGGGTGGGACATCTTCCCAACAGGAGAGAAGGTAGGAGGGAGGTGATGGGACTTCAGAAAACCAAGGCTGCCCAGAGGACTGGACACCTCTGCTCGCTCGCCCTAAAGGTATCATCTCCCACGCTGCAGTGAGCACTAGGATCACCTGCGATGCTCCAAGACAAAAAGCTGATTTTCCCGCCCCTTCTCTGAAGTGCTGGTTCTGTTCTGAGGACCAAGTTCTTTTTAGCGAGCCCCGAGTGATTCTGATCCTATGCTTCGGGAAACACTGCTCTCAGCCCAGAAGAGTCAGCAGGGTCTGAACGCTCGTGTGCTGTGAAGGCCGTAGAGACACAAACTCCAATGTAGCGCGGCCTGGGGGAGAGGACAGTGAGTGTGCGTGTGTTACAGAAAAATGCTGCAAGCTTGCTGTTGGGACACTGGCCTTTGTGCCTCCTCTGTTGCTCCCCAGCTGTAGGACTTTGAGTTGGGCAGTCGGTCCCCCAGAGCCACCATGCGGGCATTCTTGTAGGTTGTGAGAATCACAGGCAGCAGGGCGTGTGCCAGTGAGCCCGTGAAAACTGCAGAGTGCCAAAAGGATTGGAGGAATTGTTATCTTACCTTAAACACTTAGCAGTTAGATTATGAAGATGTGAGTATGTTTGCTTTTTGCATCCTTTGGCAAAGATTTAACAAAGATTTCTTTTAATGTCCTTTTTTATATTTTCTGCCAAAAGATTTATTGTTTTACTATTCACATTTAGATTCAATATCAATTTAAAACTAATTTTTGTATCAGGTGAGGTATAGGTCAAGATATATTTTTTATCCCACAAATATGAGAGAGAAAATGGAGGAGAAGATAAGAGGGAAGAGGGAGAAGGAGCATGAGCCTGAGGCGGACGCACCTTACCCACTGCTCTGTGCTGCTCTCAGAGTTCACTGGTTCGGCTGCCTCCACGTTCCTGCTCTACAGGATGAAAATTCAGTAAGGACATAAGAGACTATAATGCATTATTTCCTGAATAGAACTTGCTGACTTGTCCTATTTGCTAAATTTAAAGAGCAGAGAACTTGTTACCTGCAACTTCAGTCCCTGCAAAAGAGGAGACAGAATTTGAGGCTCTTTATGCCCTGATGAGCCTGGGGGATTTGAGAACCGATGTCAGAATCCCAGATTCACGATGGAAAGGACTAAACAGGGACTGTATCAGACCTTATCAGTTTTGGAGCCGCCCTGGAGATACAATTCCAAGGTAGCCTCTTGAGATGAACATGGATAATTGCTCCAATGTTATTATCTAGAGGCAAGAACCTTGAGAAATGAGTCTTGTTTACGAGAAGTAAACCAGCTCCTTACTGCGCGGCAGTCCTAAAACACACACTGGTAGTCGGCCAGAGATAAAGCAGCCCTCATACATATTGCAGCCTGGCTTTGACTTATCAGAGGTCTGGAAAATCTGAAGTACTAAACTTCGATTAGGATGATCTAGACTTCTAGGGACCCCAAGTTCTAAGCAAAAGCAATTGAAAAAAAAAATCCAATTTGGAGGAACAATGCCACCTTAGAGCTCAAATTACTTCTCTTAATACTTTTTCAAGCACAATATCCAACATACATCTGAAGATAAGACACACAAGGATGAAGGATTCCAACAGCAAGAACCAACAGATGGGAGGCATATAGGGACTCCAGATAATATAATTATTAGACACAGATTAAAAAAGTCGTGCTTATGGTGTCTTAGAAAATAAAATGAAACCTGAAAATTTTGTCAGTGACTTTTACAAATGGAACAGTCATAATGAGTAACCAGCACTCAGATGAAAACACATTACTGGCCCTCCAGAAGTCACCTCATTTTCCTCTGTAGTCCCTGTTCCTACGTGGGTAATCAGTATCTTGACTCCTAATAGCATAAATTAGCTTTATTCATTTTTGTACTTTATATTAAATCATACAGTTTGTTCTCTTTTTTATCTGCTTCTTTCACTCAACATTATATATGTGTGATTCACCCACACTGTTGTATGTGGTTGTATATTATTGCTCATATTTATTGCTGTATAACATTGTATTGTGTGAATGTACCATTTAATAAATCCATTTAATCATTGATAGACATTAGTAGCCAGTTGGGCTTGTTCTGAAAAGGGCAGATGCACGTTTCTGTTGGAAATACATACCTGGCTTTGAATTTCTGTAACCTAGGGCAGACTTTTGTGTAGTCAACAGGACTAAACAGTTTTCCAAACACGTGTCTCCATTTTAATTTCCCTGCGCAGTGTATGAGGGTTCTGGTTGCTCCAAATTTTAACATAAGGTGGTATCTGAAGATATTTCGGTGTGTGTGTAGTGGTTTTGTTTATGGTTATAATTTGTATTTTCATGTTGAGTAATGTGGTCAAGTACTTTCTTATATGGCTGTTTATCTGTGTCTATCTATCATCTCTCTTTGTTGTCTATCTACCTACCAGGTATCTTCTTGTGTAAAGTACCCATTCAAGTATTTTGCTTATTTTTCTATCAGGTTATCTTTTTATGTTGGTTTGTATTTCCTTACATGCTTTGTGAGTCTTCGCAAATGCTTGTATTAGTTGGGGCAAAAGCGATTGCGGTTTTTGCCATTGCTTTTAATGGCAAAACTGTAATTATTTTTGCCCCAACCTAATAGATTAAATGTGTCAAGTTTGTGGGTTGGCTTTTATGCAATGGTGGCTTTTGAGAAACAGAAGATTTTAATTTTAATGTAGTCCAATTTATCAATTTTCATTTCAGAATTATTGCTTTTTGCATCCTTTAAAAGTAATATTTGCCAATGTTCTTTTTTATATTTTCTGCTAAAAGATGTATTGTTTTACCACTCACATTTAGATTTACCATCAATCTAAAACTGGTTTTCATGTCAGATGAGGTATAGGTCAAGATATATTTTTATCCTACAAATATGAATCTCCAGCTGACCCAGTGCCATTTATTGAAAAGACCATCTTTCCGTACTGCATTGTTGTGTAAATGGTTTTTTCACATCTTTATTGAGGTATAACTAACAAATAAAAATTATTTAAGGTTTATATAGTGCTGTTTTGATATATGTAATATATATCTCTTGTAAATGATCACCACAATCAAGCTAATTAGCATATCCATCATTTCACACAGTTAATCTTATTTTGGTGTGAGAATACACTAGATCTATTCTTTTTGCAAATTTTGAGTATGTAACATAGTATTATTGGCTATAGACTGGGTATGGTGGCTCAGGCCTGTATTCTTAGCACTTTAGGAGGCTAGGGCGGGAGGATTACTTGAGGCCAGCAGTTTGAGACCAGCCTAGGCGACATAGTGAGACCCCATCTCTAGAGAAATGAATAAAGAATTAGTCAGGCCTGGCAGTGTGTGCCCACAGTCTTAGCTACTTGGGAGGCTGAGGTGGGAGAATTGCTTTAACCCAGGAGTTGGGGGCCACAGTGAACTATGATCCTGCCACTGCACTCCAGCTTGGGCGACAGAGCAAGACCTTGCCTCTAAAACACCACCACCACCACCAACAACAACAACAAACTATAGTCACTGTGCTATATATTAGCTCTCCAGAACTTGCTCATAACTGGAAGTTTTTACCCTTTCACCAATGCTTCCCCAATTCATCCATGCCTGACCTCTGGTAACCACTCTTTTAGTCTGCTTCTGTGAGCTATACTTTAAAAAAAACTTTAATTTTTAATTTTTGTGAGTTCATAGTACATGTATATATTTATGGGGTACATGAGATGCTTTGATACAGGCATGCAGTGTATCATAATCACATCATGGAAGATGGGGTATCCATCCCCTCAAGTATTTATCCTTTGTGTTACAAACAATCCAGTTATACCCTTTTAGTTATTTTACAATGTATAATTACATTATTATTGACTATAGTCACCCTGTCCTGGGCCTTATTCATTCTGACGATTTTTTGTACCCATTAGCCATCTCCCCCCACCACTATCCTTCCCAGCCTCTGGTAAGGATCCTTCTACTCTCTAACTCTGAGCTGTATGTCTTCGGATTCCACATATAGGTGAGGTCCTGCAGTTTTTGTCTTTCTTTGTGTGGCTTATTTTGCTTAGTGTCATGTTCTCCAGGTTCATCCATATCACAAATAGCAGGATTTACTTCTTTTTATGACTGAGTAATATATTTGTGTGTGTGTTTGTGTGTGTGTATAAGGTCTATATGTCTGATTTTTATACATTGATTTTATATCCTGCAACTTTATTGAATTTGTTAATTCATTCTAACAGTTTATTTTGTGGTGTCTTTATGGGTTTCTACATATAAGATTATAAATAATTTTATTTTGTTCTGATTTGGATGTCTTTTTTTATCTTCTTTTTTTATTATTATACTTTAAGTCCTGGGATACAAGTGCAGAACGGGCAGGTTTGTTACATAGGTATACATGTGCCATAGTGGTTTGCTGCACCCATCAACCCGTCGTCTACATTAGATATTTCTTCTAATGCTATCCCTCCCCTAGCCCCCCACCTCCTGACAGGCCCCGGTGTGTGATGTTCCCCTCCCTGTGTCCACATGTTCTCATTGTTCAGCTCCCACTTATGAGTGAGAACATGTGGTGTTTGGCTTTCTGTTCCTGTGTTAGTTGATGTCTTTTTGTTTGTTTCCTAATTGATCTGGCTAGGACTTCCAGTATTATGTTGAATAGAAGTGTCAACATAGCATCCTTGCTTTCTTCCAAATGTTAGAAGAAAAGCTTTCAGTTATTCTTCATTGAGAATGATGCTCACTGTGGGCTTTTCATATATGACCTTTATTGTGTTGAGGTAAATGACTTCTATACTTAATTAGTTGAGAGTCTTCATCATGAAATGGTTTTGAATTTTGTCAAATGCCTTCTCTGCATTTATGGATATAATCATGTAGTTCTTATCCTTCATTCTGTTAGTGTGGTATGTTATACTGACTGATTTGTGTATGTCAAATCAACCTTGCATCCAGGGATAAATCCTACTTGGCTATGTATTGTGCTGTTGAATTTGGTTTGTTTATATTTTACTGAGTATTTTGAATCTATGTTCATAAGAGATACTGGTCTGTGTTTTCCTTTCTTGTGGTGTCTTTGTCTGGCTTGGGTATCAGAGTGATGCTGGTGTCATTAAATGAGTTTGGAAGTGTTTCCTACTATTTTTGGAAGAATTTAAAAAGTTTGGGTATTAATTCTTCTTTACATATTTGGTAGAAATTACCTGCGAAGCCATCCATTCATGTTTCTTTTATTGCTGGAAAGTTTGTTTTTTATATTACTGATTCAGTCTTCTTCTTTGTTATTGGACTGTTTAAGCTTTCTACTTCTTCAGGTTGAAAGGTTGTGTGTTGCTAGAAATTTATCAGTTTCTTATAGGCTGTCCAATTAATTGGCTTGCAATTGTTTATAATAATCCTTTCTGACCTTTTTTTATTTCCATGGCCATAGATAATAGAAATTTCACCCCTTCCTATTTTGTTTGAGTATTTCTTATTTTAAAAATGATTCTAGCTAAGAGTTTGTTAATTTTTTCACATTTTTTCCCAATAAACAATGTCTACTTTTGTCTATTTTTGATATTATTTTGTTTCATTTATTTCTGCTCTATTCTTTATTATTTTCTTCCTTCTGCTAATTTTGGGTTTAATGTCTTATTTTTTACTTCCTTAAATGTAAAGTTAGGTTGTTTATTTGAGATCTTTCTTCTTTCATAATGTAAGTTTCTCACTGTCAATTTCCCTCTTAGTACTGCATTTGCTGCAACTTGTAAGTTTTTGTATGTTGTGTTTATTTTCATTGTTTTTCCTGAAATATTTTTTAATTTTCTTTTTAATTTCTTCTTTGAGTCAATAGTTGTTCAGGAGTGTTTAATTTTCACATAATCTAGAATTTTCCTATTGTTATTGAATTCATTTTTCATTTTTTTAATAGCCAGAAATGGCACACAGAATGATTTCGATCTTCTTAAGTTTGTTAACAATTATTTTGTAACCTAGCATGTGATTTTTCTTGGAAAATGTTCCATGTCTGTTTTAGAAGAATGTGTTTTCTGCTGCTGTTGGGTGGAATGTTTTGTATATGTCTGACTCATACGTTGGTTTATGGCATTGTTCAGATCTGGTGTTTCTTTGTTGATTTTCTGTTCAGATTATAAATCCTTTATGGAAAGTGGGATATCAAAGTCTCCTACTACTATTTTATTGCTTTTATGTATCCCCTAAAATCTGTCAATGTTTGCTTTATATAGTTAGGTGCTCTGATGTTTGGTACATGTATATTTATAATTGCTATATATTCCTGTGGAATCAACCATTTTGTCATTATATAATGACCTTCTTTGTCTCTTGTAACAGCTTTTGAATTAAAGTCCATTTTATCTGATGTAAGTATAGCCACCCTGGACACTTGGTGTATTTGTCTGTTTTGACACTGTTGTAAAGAACTACCTGAGACTGGGTAAAGACTAGGTAAGGCAAAGAGCTTTGATTGACTCACAGTTCTGCATGGCTGGGGAGGCCTCAGGAAACTTACAATCATGGCGGAAGGCAAAGGGGAAGCAAGGCACATCTTACATGGCAGCAGGAGAGAGAGAAGGGGAGGGTGAAGTGCCACACTGTTAAACCATCGGATCTCATGAGAACTCACTCATTATCATGAGAACAGTATGGGGAAAATCTGCCCCCATGATCCAATCACCTCATACCAATTCCCTCCACTGACATGTGGGGATTACAATTCCAGATAAGATTTGGGTGGGACACAGAGCCATATCATATTATTCCAACCCTGGCCCCTCCCAAAATTCATGTTTTTCTCACATTTCAAAACCAGTCATGCCTTTCCAACAGTCTTAACTCATTCAGGCATTCAAAATTTTCAGTCCAAAGTCTCATCTGGGACAAGGCAAGTCCCTTCTGCCCACTACTCTGTAAAATAAAAAACAGGTTAATTACTTTGATACTTCAAAGATACAATGGGGATATAGGAATTGGGTAAATGCTCCCATTCCAAGAGGGAGAAATTGACCAAAACCAAGGGGCTACAGCCCTCATGCAAGTCCAAAACTCAGCAGGGCAGCCATTAAATCTTAAATCTCCAAAATATTCTCCTTTGACTCCATGTCTGACATCCAGGGCACACTGATGCAAGAGGTGGGCTCCCAAGGCCTTGGGCAGCTCCACGCCTGTGGCTCTGCAGGGTACAGCCCCTGCAACTGCTTTCATGGGCTGGCATTGAGTGCCTGTGGCTTTTCCAGGCACCTAGTGCAAGCTGTTGGTGGATCTACCATTTTGGGGGCTGGAGGATGGTGGCCCTCTTCTCACAGCTCCACTAGGCAGTTCCCCTATGGGGGGGCTCCAGCCCCACTGCATTGCCCTAGTGGAGGTTCTCCATGAGGGCTCTGCTCTTGCCACAGACTTCTGACTGGAAATCCAGGCATTTCCATACATCCTCTGGAACCTAGGCTGAGGTTCCCAAACCTTAACTCTTGTCTTCTGCATACCTGCAGGCCCAACACCACGTGGAAACCACCAATGCTTGGGACTTGTACCCTCTGAAGCAATGGCCTGAGCTTTACCTTGGCCCCTTTTAGCCATGGCTGGAGCTGGAGTGGCTGGGATGCAAGGTGCCATGTCCCATGGCTGCATTGAGTCTTCTAGTCTTCCATGCCTGTGATTGAAGGGGCTGCTGTGAAGGTCTCTGAAATGCCCTGGAGACATTTTCCCCATTGTCTTGACTATTAACATTCGGCTCCTTGTTACTTATGCAATTTCTGCAGCCAGTTTGAATTTCTCCCCAGAACATGGGTTTTTCTTTCCTACTGCATGGTCAGGCTGCAAATTTTCCACACTTTTATGTTCTGCTTCTCTTTTAAACATCAGTTCCAATTTCAGATAATGTCTTTGTGAATGCATATGACTATATGCTTTTAGAAACAGCCAGGTCACATCTTGAATGCTTTGCTGCTTAGAAATGTCGTCCATCGGATAACCTAAATAATCACTCTCAAGTACAAAGTTCCACAGATCTTTAGGGTGGGGCAAAATGCCTCCAGTGTTAAGCATAGCTAGAATGACCTTTACTCTAGTTCACAATAAGTTTCTCATCTCCATCTGAGACCACCTCAGCCTGGACTTCAGTGTCCATTATCACTTTCAACATTTTGTCCAAAACTATTCAACAAGTCTCTAGGAAGTTCCAAACTTTCCTACATCTTCCTGTCTTCTTCTGAGTCTTCTAAACTGTTCCAACCTCTGCTCCTTACCCAGTTCCAAAGTTGCTTCTACATTTTCAGGTATCTTTATAGAGGTACCGTACTCCGCTGATACCAATTTTCTGTATTAGTCCATTTTCACACTGCTATAAAAACTGCCTGACACTGGATAATGTATATAAAAAAAGAGGTTTAATTGACTCACATTTCTGCATAGCTGGGGAAGCATTCAGGAAACTTACAATCATGGCAGAAAGTGAAAGGGAAGCAAGGTACATCTTACATGGCAGCAGGGGAGAGAGAGGGGCAGGGGGACATGCCACACTTCTAAACCATCAGGTCTCAGGAGAACTCACTCACTATCATGAGAATAACATGAGGAAAATCTGCTGCCATGGTCCAATCACCTCCCACCAGGTTCCTCCCCTGACACCTGAGGGTTACAATTTGAAGTGAGATTTGGGTGGAGACACAGAGCCAAACCACATCACTTGGTTATTATTTGCATGGAATGTATTTTTCTTCTTCCCTTAACTTTCAGTTTCTGTGTGTCCTTAAATTTAAAGCTTGTGTCTTGTAGAAAGCACATAGTTGGATCATGTATTTTAATTCATTCAGCTGCTGTATATATTTTGAATAATGAGTGTAATTTGCTTATACTTGAAGTAATTATTGAAGTAATTACTGATAGGCGGACACTTACTATGGTCAATTTATGATTGTGTTCTGCCTTTTTTGTCAGTCTTTGGTTCTCTTTCTCAAAGAAATACCTCCCTTCTTTGTTTCTATCTGACCACAGTGAGTCAATCATGCCATTACCCCCCTGTGATCTCTGTGAGGTGAGACTGGAGTGGGCATCCTGATAGGTATCTTGGAATGCTGGGAAAGACTGATGCCCATCTCTTATTGTATTTTTTTGTGATCTGATGATTTTTAAAAAAGTGATATAATTTTATCCTTTTCTCTGTATTTTTAAGTTGCTTTTATTTATTAATTTTAAGAGACAGGGTTTCACTCTGTTGCCCAGGCTGGATTGCAGTGGCACGATCCTAGCTTACTGTGGTCTCCAACTCCTAGGTTGAAGGGATACTCCCACTTCAGCTTCCTGAGTGGCTGAGACTACAGGCACATGCCACCATGCCCTGTCAATCTTATTTTTTTATTGTACAATGGCTTTTTCCTTGTGGTTACCATGAGGTTTGGATAGAAATTCTTATAACAGTCTGTTTGAAGCTGATAACAACTTATCCACATAGAAAAACTCCACATATTATCTTCACACTTCCACATATATCTCCTTGATTTCAGAATTTACATATTTTTATATTTTTTTGTAGTTATTTGTATTCTTAATTATTTTCCAAATGAATTTAATTTTCTATTTGTATATTCTTGTAGTTCACCGAACTTCTTTAAGAGGACAATTCTGAATTTATTGTGAATCATTTCATGGATCTTCATTTCTGCAGGATTTATCGTTATATCTTTATTAGTTTTTTTTCTTTTGGAGGTGTCATGATTCCCTGATTCTTCATAATCCTTGTGTCTTTTGTTGGTGTCTGCACATTGAGGAAATAGTCAGCTCTTTCAGATTTTACAGGTATTCTTGGGATAGACCTTCACTCTTAAGTCTAGCCTGTGATTTTGGATGGGCCAGCTGGTAATGACATGGAATAGACAGAGCCTGCCATCAGGTTCTCTCATTTGTGGGGCCAAGGCCTTTGCTCTGAGGTTGGAATGGGACTACTGGCTAGGCTCCATTTTCCATTAGACCACAGGCTTGGCTTTGGAATCAGGCAGAACTTCTGGCTGGGTGCCGCAATTGCTTCTGATTGGGCTGAAACACAGGGTATGTTCACTGGCCAGGCAGGACCTCTATTTGAGTTCTGCAATTGGGTCAGGCTGCAGGTTGGACCCCAAGGTTAGTCAGAATTACTGCTTGGGATGATCAGGATCAGCTGCTATGATCAGAGAGATGTATGGTTGAGGCTTGGCTCCCTGTCAGGGTGAAGCCCTGGAGTGGGTTTTGAGGCTGATGTGAACTGCTATTTAAATTTTTGGGTGGTCTAAGTTTAGCCCATTGTTTACTGAAAGGCATTGTATTGGGCAACACCCTCCCTGGGTGGGGTCTTGGATAAGCTTTGAGGCTGACTTGAGAGCTGTTTGAATTTCTGGGTGGTGTAAGTCAGGCTTTGTACTTTGCCAACAGTTGCCGTGTTTCATTTCTCCCTCGCTGGATGGGGTCTTGAGGTGGGCTTTGAGGATTAGCTGAGCTGGTACCTTTGATTGGATGCCTCTGCAGGCCACAGCACAGAGCACCATCAAAATGTGAGCACTAGTTGCTGTGAGCAATACCTCCATTCTTTGTTTCTATCTGACCACAGGCAGTGAGCCATGTCATTACCCCCTGTGATCTCTGTGAGGTGAGACTGGAGTGGGCATCCTGAGAGATGTCTCAGAATGCTAGGGAAGCTAGATGTCCATCTTCAGCTCCCTTTTCCCACTGTAGAAACTGTGGGCCCAGGGAAATTCTCTATTTATGGCACTGTGCCATGTTGAGGGAGGGCAAGGGACAATGTGGTTGAAGTGAGTCAATTTCTCTTGCTCTTCAAATGCAGTTCTTATTTGTTTCTGTGATACACACAAGTATTTCAGGCTTATTCTCAAGGTTTGGGGGTTTTCACTGAGGTATACTTGTCTGTGGATAGCTGCTAGTAGAACTTTCTGTTGCAGGGAGAGAAGGCTAGGACATTTTATTCTGACATTTTGCTGACATCATTGTCATAGCCATTGCTTTTTATCCCCTATTTTTAATTTCAATAGGTTTTTGGGGAACAAGTGGTATTTGGTTACAAGGATGTTCCTTAGTGGTGATTTGTGAGATTATGGTGCATCCATCACCTGAGCAGTGTACACTCTACCCAATGTGTAGTCCTCACCTCCTTCCACCCTTTCCCCTGAGTCCCCAAAGCCCATTGTATCATTTTTATGCCTTTATGTCCTCATTGCTTAGCTCCCACTTATAAGTGAGAACATACCATGTCTGGTTTTCCATTCCTGAGTTACTTCACTTAGAATAATAGTCTCCAGTTCCATCTACCTTGTTGTAAATGTCACTATTTCATTCCTTTTTATGGCTGAGTAGTATTCCAAGGGGTGTGTGTGTGTGTGTGTGTGTGTGTGTGTGTATTTATAAATATATATATATTTGGACCTATGGACATTTTCTTTATCCACTCATTGACTGATGGGCATTTGGACTGGTTGCATGTTTTGCAGCTGCGAGTTGTGCTGTTACAAACGTGTGTTCAAGTATCTTTTTTGTATATGACTGCTTTTCCTCTGGGTAGATACGCAGTAGTGGGATTGCTGGATCAAATGGCAGACATACTTTTAGTTCTTTAAGGAATATCCACACTGTTTTCACAGTGGTTGTACTAGTTTACGTTCCCACCAGCAATGTGAAAATATTTCCCTTTTACCACATCCATGCCAACATCTATTATTTTTTGATGTTTTGATCAAGGCCATTCTTGCAGGAGTAAGGTGGTATTATATTGTGGTTTTAATTTGCATTTCCCTTATAATTAGTGATGTTAAGCATTTTTTCATATGTTTGTTGGCCATTTGTATATCCTCTTTTGAGAATTTTCTGTTCATGTCCTTAGCCCACTTTTTGATGGGATTATTATTATTATTTTTTTCTTGTTGATTTGTTTGAGTTCCCCATAGATTCTGGATATTAGTCCTTTGTCAGATGCGTAGTTTACAAGAAAACTTTCTCCCACTCTGTGGGTGGTCAGTTGACTCTATTGATTATTTCTTTTGCTGTTGCAGAGGCTTTTAGTTTAAGTCACATCTGTTTACCCTTGTTTTTGTTGCATTTGGTTTTGGGTTGTTGGTCATGAAGTCTTTGCCTGAGCCAATGTCTAGAAGGCTTTTTCCAATGTTGTCTTCTAGATTTTTTTATGGTTTCAGGTCTTGTATTTAAGTCCTTGATCCTTCTTGAGTTGATTTTGGTAAGAGATGAGAGATGAGGCTCCAGTTTCGTTCTCCTATATGTGGCTAGCCAATTATCCCAGCATCATTTGTTGAATAGGGCTTCCTTTTTCCACTTTATGCTTTTGTTTGCTTTGTCAAAGACCAGTTGGCTGTAAGTATTTGGGCATATTTCTGGGTTCTCTATTCTGTTCCCTTGGTCTATGTGCCTATTTTCTTACCAGTACCATACTGTTTTGGGGACTATGGCCTTCCAGTATAGATTGAAGTCGGGTAATGTAATGCCTCCAGATTTGTTCTTTTTGCTTAGTCTTGCTTTGGCTATGTGGGCTCTTTTTTGGTTCTATATGAATTTTAGGATAGTTTTTTCTAGTTGTGTGAAAAATAATGGTGGTATTTTGATGGGAATTGCATTGAATTTGTAGATTACTTTAGGCAGTATGGTCATTTTCACAGTATTGATTCTATCCATCTGTGAGCACGGGATGTGTTTCCATTTGTGCCTTCTATGATTTCTTTCAATGGTGTTTTGGAGTTTTCCTTGAAGAGGTCTTTCACTTCCTGGATTAGGTGTACTCCTAAGTATTTTAATTTTCTCCAGGTATTGTAAAAGGAGTTCAGTTCTTGATTTCTCAGCTTGGTTACTACTGATGTATAGTAGTGCTACTCATTTGTGTATATTAATTTTATATCCTAAAACTTTACTGAATTCATTTATCAGTTATAGAAACTTTTTGGATGAGTCTGCAGGGTTTCCTATGTATACGATTTTATCATTGGTGAACAGCGACAGTCTGACTTCCTCTTTACTGATTCAGATGACCTTTACTTCTTTCTCTTGTCTGACTGCTCTAAGACTTCCAGTACGATGTAGAATAGAAATGGTGACAGTGAGCATCCTTGTCTTGTTCCATTTCTCAAGGGGAAATGATTTCAGCTTTTCTCTGTTCAGTATAACATTGGCTATGGGTTTGTCATGGGTGGCTTTTATTACCTTAAGTTATGTCCCTTCTATGCCAATTTTGCTGAGGGTTTTAATCGTAACGGGATGTTGGATGTTTTGTCAAATGCTTTTTCTGCATCTATTGAGATGATCATGTGCTTTTTATTTTAAATTCTGCTTATGTAGTACATCACATTTATTAACTTGTGTATGTTAAGCCATCCGTGCATCCTTGGTATAAAAGCTCCTTGATCATGATGGATTATCTTTTTGACAAGCCATTAGATTGTTAGCTAGTATTTTGTTGAGGATTTTTGCACCTATGTTTATCAGAGATATTAGTCTGTAGTTTTCTTTTTTTGTGATGTCCTTTCCTTGTTTTGGTATTAGAGTGGTACTGGCTTCATAGAATGATTTAGGGAGAATTCCCTCTTTCTCTATCCTGTGTAATAGTGTCAATAGGATTGGTACCAATTCAACTGTGAATCTGTCTGGTCCTGGACTTTATTTTGTTGTCATTTTTTTCATTATCATTTCAATATCGCTGCTTATTGGTCTGTTCAGAGTTTCTATATCTTCCTAGTTTAATCTAGGGGGGTTGTATATTTTCAGGAATTTATCCATCTCCTGTAGGTTTTTCAGCTTGTGCGCATGAAGGTATTCATAGTAGCCTTGAATGATGTTTTGTATTTCTGTGGTATCAGTTGTAATATCTCCCACGTTTTTCTAATTGAGCTTATTTGAATTTTCTCTTATTTTCTTTGTTAATCTTGCCAATGGTCTATCAGTTTTTTTTTTACCTTGTCAAAGAACCAGCTTCTTGTTTCATTTATGATTTTTATTTTTATTTTTCAATTTCCTTCAGTTCTCCTCTGATCTTTGTTATTTCTCTTTGTCTGCTGGGTTTGGGTTTGGTTTGTTCTTGTTTCTCTAGTTCCGTGAGGTGTGACCTTAGGTTGTCTATTTGTGCTCTTTTAGAATTCTTAATGTAATAATACTGTGAACTTTTCTCTTAGTACTACTTTTGCTGTATTCCAGAGATTTTGATAGGTTGTGTCCCTATTATCATTCAGTTCAAAGAATTTTTAAGTTTTCCTGTTGATTTCGTTGTTGACCCAACAATCATTCAGGAGCAGGTTATTTAATTTCCATGTATTTGGATGGTTTTGTGGGTTCCTTTAGGAGTTGATTTCCAATTTTATTCCAGTGTGGTCTGAGAGAGTACTTGATATAATTTCAATTTTCTTAAATTGATTGAGACTTGTTTTGTGGCCCATGATATGGTCTATCTTCGAGAATGTTTCGTGTGCTGATAAGTAGAATGCATATTCTGCAATTGTTGGGTAGAATGTTCTATAAATATCTGTTAAGTTCATTTGTTCTAGGATATAGTTTAAGTCCATTGTTTCTTTGTTGACTTTCTGTCTTGATGATATGTCTAGTGCTAACAGTGGAGTATGGAATCCCCCACTATTATTGCGCTGTTGTCTATCTCATTTCTTAGGTCTAGTAGTAAATGTTTTATAAATTTGGCAGCTCCAGTGTTAGGTGCATATATATTTAGGATTGTGATGTTTTCCTTTTGTACTAGTCCTGTTATCATTATGTAGTGTCCGTCTTTGTCTTTTTAAACTGTTGTTGGTTTAATGTCTGTTTTGTCTAAGAATAGCTACTCCTGCTTGCTTTGGTGACCATTTGTATGGAATATCTTTTTCTACCCCTTTGCCTTAAGTTTATGTGAGTCCTTATGTGTTAGCTGAGTCTCTTGGGGACAGCAGGTACTAGGTTGGTGAATTCTTATCCATTCTACCATTCTGTATCTTTTAAGTGGAGTGTTTAGGCCATTTACATTCAACATTACTATTGAGATATGAGCTACTATTCTATTTGTCATGCTAATTGATGGCCTGAAGAGCTTGTTTTATTTTTCCATTTTGTTATTGTTTTATAGGTCCTGTGAGATTCATGCCTGAAGGAGGTTCTATTTTGGTGTATGTCAAGGGTTTGATTCAAGATTTAGAGCTCCTTTTACAAGTTCTTGTAGTGCTGGCTTGGTAGTGCCGAATTCTCTCAGCATTTGTTTGTCTGAAAAAGACTGTATCTCTCCTTCATTTATGAAGCTTAGTTTCATGGGATACAAAATTCTTGGCTGGTAATTGTTTTGTTTAAGGAGGCTAAAGATAGGACCCTAATCCCTTCTAGCTTGTAGGGTTTCTGCTGAGAAATCTGCCATTAACCTGATAGGTTTTTCTTTATACGTTACCTGATGCTTTTGCCTCACAGCTCTTAAGATTCTTCCTTTCATCTTGACTTTGGATAACCTGATGTCTATGTGCCTAGGTGATGATCTTTTTGTGATGAATTTCCCAGGTGTTCTTTCAGCTTCTTGCATTTGGATGTCTAAATGTCTCACAAGGCCAGGGAAGCTTTCCTCAATTATTCCCTCAAATATGTTTTCAAAACTTTCAGATTCCTCTTCTTCCTTGGGAACACCAGTCATTCTTAGGTTTGGCCATTTTACATAATCACAATCTTCTTGGAGGCTTTGTTCATTTTTTAAAATTCTGTTTTCTTTGTCTTTGATGGGTTGGGCTTTTGAAACCCTTGTCTTTGAACTCTGAAGTTCTTTCTGCTACTTGTTTGTTTCTATTGCTGGGACTTTCCAGTGCATTTTACATCTCTCTAAATATGTCTTTCATTTCCAGAAGTTGTGATTGTTTTTTATTTATGCTATCTATTTCACTGAAGATTTTTGCTTTCATATCCTTCATATCCTGTATCTTTTTTAGCAGGAAGAGCTGCAGACCAAACTCCTCAGACACCAAGTTAAAGAAGGGAGGGGTTTATTTGGCCGGGAGCATCGGCAAGACTCCTGTCTCAAGAGCTGAGCTCCCCCAGTGAGCAATTCCTGTCCCTTTTAAGGGCTCACAACTCTAAGGGGGTCTGCGTGAGAGGGTCATGATCAATTGAGCAAGCAGGGGGTACATGACTGGGGGCTGCATGCACCAGTAATCAGAACGAAACAGAACAGGACAGGGATTTTTACAATGCTTTTCCATACAATGTCTGTAATCTATAGATAACATAACCAGTTAGGTCAGGCGTCGATCTTTAACTACCAGGCCCAGGGCGTGGTGACAGGCTGCCTGCCTTTAGATTTCATTTCTGCCTTTTAGTTTTTACTTCTTTCTTTGGAGGCAGAAATTGGGCATAAGACAATATGAGGGGTGGTCTCCACCCTTACTTTTTTTTTTTTTAATTTAAGTTGAACTTCACCTTTCTCGAGCACCTCCTTGATTAGCTTAATAATCAACTTTCTGAATTCTTTTTCTGGCAATTCAGAGATTTCTTCTTGGTTTTGATCCATTGCTGGTGAGCTAGTGTGATCTTTCAGGGGTGTTAAAGAACCTTGTTTTGTCATATTACCAGATTTGTTTTTCTGGTTCCTTCTCATTTGGGTAGACTATGTCAGAAGGAAGATCTGGGGCTCAAGGGCTACTTATCAGATTGTTTTTGTCCATGGGATCCCCCCTTGATACGGGGCTCTACCCCATCTCCTGGGGATGGGGCTTCCTGAGAGCCAAACTGCAATGATTGTTATTTCTCTGCTGGTCTAGCCATCCAACAGAGCTACTGGGCTCTGAGCTGGTACTGGGGGGTGTCTGTGAAGAGTCCTGTGATGTGATCTGTCTTCAGTCCCTCAGGCATGGATACCAGCGCCTGGTCCAGTGGAGGTAGCAGTGGAGTAAAGTGAACTCTCATGGTCCAAGTGTTTATCTAGGAGTCTATGGTCCTTGGTTGAAGTTTTGTTTAGTGTACTAGTTGGCCTCCAGCCAAGAGGTGGTCCTTTCAAGAGTGCACCAGCTGTGGTAGCATAGGGGGGATACAAACTTGCCCTAAGGTGGCCTGGATAAGTATTCCAGTTTCTCAGGTGGTGAGTGGGACCATAGAGCTCCCAAGAGATTATGCCCTTTGTCTTCGGCTCCCAGGGTGCGTAGAGAAAGACCATTAGGTTGGGGCAGGGTTAGGCATGTGTGAGCTCTGACTCTCCTTCGGTGGGGCTTGCTGTGGCCACCGTGAGGGATGGGGGTGTGGTTAACAGGCCAATGAAGTTATGTTCCCATGGGGATTATGGCTGCCTCTGCTGTGTCATACAGGTTGCCAGGGAAGTGGTGGAAAGCCAGCAGTGATAGGCCTCACCCAGCTCCCATGCTGTCCAAGTGGCCATCTCACTCCCAATGTGCCCTACCCCTAACAGTGCTGAGTTTATTTCCGGGTAGCTGGTGAGCAGGGCTGAAAACTTGTTCCAGGCTGCAAGTCTCCCTGTTGAGAAAGCAAGCAGCACTTTCAGGTTTCTTGTCTTCCTGCCTGTGGTGGCTGCTGTGAATAGCCATTTTTAGAAAAATAAGTTTTCTGCCTCCTTTTCTTTCACTTTTCCTTCTGATACTTCCGTAATGTGTGTATTTGTTTGATGGGTCCCATACGTCCCATAGGCTTTCTTCACTCTTTTTCCATTTGTTTCTCTTACTAGTACTTTCAAATGACCTGTTTTTGAGTAGTGAATTCTTTCTTCTGTTTCTTCATATCTGCTGCTGAAGCTCTTTTGAGTTTTTTAAAGTTTAGTCATTGTATTATTCAGCTCCAGAATTACTGTTTCTTTTTTGTGGTTTCTGTTTGTTGAAATTTACATTTTATTTATGTATTGATTTCCTGATTTTGTTTAGTAGTTTACCTGTGTTTTTGTGTGGGTCACCATGTTTCTTCAAATGATCACTTGAATTCTTTGTCAGGCAGTTCGTATTTCTCCATTTCTTTGATGGTTTCCGAAGCTTTATTTTGTTCCTTTGGCTTTGCTAAGTTTCCTTGATTCCTTGTGTTTCCTGTAGCTTCACATTTGTGTTTGCACATTTGAAGAAGCAGTCATCTCTTTTAGTCTTTACAGGCTGGTTTTGATAGGGAAAGTCCTATTTGATGGGAACTGTTTTTCACCAGTCAGCTTAGCCAGATATTCTGGGCTGGCCAGTTGGCAGGGTCTATGGGCAGGCAGGCCTAGTGCTTGGGGATGTGGGTGGATGTGCCAGCTTCTGGGCACCATGCACAGGCCCACTGTAGGGTGCAAGGCCCCAGTTGTTAAAATACACACACTGACTATTAAGAGCTCCCAACCATTTTCTTTTTTTTTTTTTTTTTCTTGTTCTTAGCTACTCAGAGGGGTCTGGCCATGTGAATTGCCTCAGTATTCTTGGTGAGGCATGACAGAAGTGGTCCTCTTGGTTAGCATCCTGAAAGTCAGGGGAAGTTGTACATATGTTTTATTTTCTTTTTTACTTATGGAAGAACTCATGAGATGAGGGGATCTCCCTTTGTGCTACTCTGTGCTGGCTTGGGTGAGGGGTGATTCAGGTAATGTGACAGAGTTTTTTCTACAATGTTCAATACGGTGTTTTTTCTACTTCTGTGTACTACCAGGGTGCTATAAACTTTCACTTGGATTCTGGAGCTCTCACAAAGGTATTTTCATCTGTGGATGGTTGATAAATCAGTCTGTATGTTGGTGGATGAGAGATATAACTGTCTATTCCACCATCTTGTTGACATCACTCCTTTCACCTCTGTTTTGAAATATCTTTTACCTGATGTCATTGCAGCAATATTTCACTTAAAATATTTAGTATTTTCCAAATATGTCTGTTTCTCTTTTTAATTTCAAGCTTTATACATTCCTGTGCTTTCATCGTGTCTCTTTAAATACATCTATCTATGTTTTATTTTTTAATCAGTATGTTGAACATTACTTTTTAATTGATGAGTTAGGTCCATTTATGTTTAATGTAAATTTATGTACTTCCCCCAGTAGACTGTGACCTCACGTTTGTAACCCAGTTTGAGGCCTCTGTAGACTGTCATTATGAATAGAATGAGTTGATGAATGACTGCATGAATGTCAAATGAATTGAACACCACCTGTTAAGGTCTATATCACGTGCTGGCTCAGCTGATACAAATATGTATGATTGCAATCTCTTTCAAACCACCACAGCCAAGTGACTAACTTTCTTATCAGCTACTATTTACTTTCTGTACTTTGGATGTGTGCTAGATGAGAGACACTTCTAGGTTTAAACTGGATATAGTCAGATGAGGCCAAGAATGTGGCCCTGTAGTCAGGTGCATTGAAGAATTTGACCCTGCAACATTCTAGTGTTGGTGTTAGTGTGACCTTATTTACGGCCAAGGCTGATGAGACCTGGGGGACACCAGGTTACAAATATGTTTTTTTTATCACCAAATATCTATATGCTGTCTCTGAGCTGGAGCCATGTCCCAATCACTGCTGTATAACACACAGGACAATCCCTTACATAGGGTGAAGGATATTCCTAGTCTCCACTTTAATGCTGTCTTTCCAAATTGCCCTCATGTCAGCCTCTTAAAGTGTTTATCTAGGAGTCTTCCCAGAGCCCCATGCATATCCTTGTTCCTCAGGCTGTAGATGAAGGGATTCATCATGGGTGTCACCACAGCATACATCACTGTGGCTACTGAGTCCTTCACAGAGAAGGTATGGAGGGGCTTTAGGTATACCATACAAAGTGTCCCATAGAAGAGGGAGACTGCACCCAAATGGGAGGCACAGGTGGAGAAGGCTTTGTATTTCTTAGAGACTGAGGGTATTCTGAGGATGGCTCTGATAATCAGCACATAGGAAATGATCACGAATCCAAAGGGAATGAGGAAGATGAAGCAGCCTGTGGCAATCAGCACTGTGTGATTAATCTGAATGTTGGAACATGCCATCCTCAGCAATACATACATCTCACAGAAGATGTAGTGGATTTTTCGTGACCCACAGAAGGTCACTCTGGTCATGAGGATGGTGTGTATGAGGCCATAGAGGACGGATAGGACCCAACACAAGGAAAGGAGTAAGATACAGAGCTTAGGGCTCATGGCTGTGGTGTAGTGGAGGGGGCAGCAGATGGCCACATAGCGGTCATATGCCATCACGGCCAGGATGAGGTTGTCCAGGGCCACCAAGGAGACCAGGAAGTAGAGCTGCGTCAGACACCCTGCGTAGGAGATGGCTTTGTTCTGGGACTGGAGGTTCACCAGCATCTTGGGGATTGTGTTGGTGACAAAGAAGAGGTCAGTGAAGGAGAGGCTGGCCAGGAAGAAGTACATGGGGGTGTGCAGGTGGGAATCAGAGTTGATGGCCAGGATGATGAGCACATTTCCCACCACCGTGACCAGGTACATGGACAGGAACATCCAAAACAGGATCTGCTGCTGCTCAGGACTCTCTGACATCCCCAGGAGAAGGAACTCTGAACCTTCACTCTGGTTGCCTCCATCCATTTCCCCAACTCTCTTTTAACATTAACACCAGCAAATGTTTACCAAAAGTCCTTAATTGAATAAAAACATGAAGATAAGCAAAATCAACATTTTCTTAGAATTAAGAATGTCTTGCACCCAATTTTATAATTTTTGAAAATAAGAAAGTGAAAAATATAACAAAGTTTTTATGCGATATAATTATTTCAGCTACTTCAAAGCTGGGAAACTCAATGTTAAAGGAATAATGTGTAATTCTTATTTTCAATCCTGTCATCTTGCAGTATTCTTGAAGTGTTTGGTGATTAGTGTGTTATGATATGTATATGTGTTAAAATAATTAATATAGATACATGCAGTATAAGTAGTTCAAAAATAAAAGGAAGAAAATAAAAGTATTTGAAAGGAGTAGGAACAATTATTATTTGTTGATATGATGATCTATCTGAAAAAAGTGGGACTATCAACTGAAAGACTACTAGAAATAGAGTTTAGAATACTTGAAATTAAGTCTTTCCCTGCTAGTAAGATAGTAAGCACTGCCACTTACTTGCTGTGAAACCTCAGGTAGGGTTCCAGAGTTCTTTAAGACTCAGTTTCTTCATGCGAAACATGAGTTATGGGGTGGGGCAAAATTAAGTAATAAAGTGCTTAACACAAGGAGTTCGTATGCAATTAGCACTCAGAAATGTTGCCTATTATTGTTATATTTAACGAGAATCAGGAAAAATGTTATAATGAAAAGCTATCTCATCCCCACTGTCAACAAATAAATCATGGCACTCAGATGTTAACAAGAATCAGGCAAAACCTTCAAATTCTCCAGTGAGGGGTAAAGTAAAAATTAAATAAATTGATAAACATATCAAGGTTTCTAATATGAAGAGAAGTGTCACCAAGCTATATACTCTTTTGAATTAATTGAAAGTTTACTGGATATCAAAATTATAACAGGGTTTTTGAGAAATGAAACTGGTCTAAATTTCATCTAAATATAAGCATGTAGATAAGCTAGAAAAACATTGAATAAAAGAATAACAGGGTGATGCTTGCACATCAAATATTAAGAATTCTAAAGCAATATGATAGTAATGTTGGAATGAACAGATCAGTAGAAACTTCACAGATAGACACAAAAACGTGGAATTTGGCAGATTAATTTGGGTGCACTGTATATTAGCCGGTAAATTCTGCATGGGTACACTCTATATTAGCAAGTAAAGTCTGCATTATTCAAAAAATGGCACACTGAGATAACTGTGTAATTAATTTTGGAGGACTAGTTCGAACAATATTTTGTATCTTATCAAACACATTTAAAACATACTAAAGATTAAAATACTATAGTGTGCCTTTTTTTCCTTCGAAAGCCTAATGTGTATGGAATAAAATGTTTAAAAAATCAAAAAAGAAAAAAGAAACATGTATATGTAAAAATATAAAAAATGTAGTATATATAAAACAGCTGAATGCGGTCAGGGAAAGAGTAAGATCTCTTCCAGTACTACTGACAGTTCTCAGTGACTCAGTTGCTCAGTGGGAACTAAGCAAATAGGTAAATACCAATAACCAGCCCCATTAGGGGAGACTAGTACCCTGAATTGTTACAATAAATTATCTAAAATGTCCATATTCCAACAAAATTTATGAACCATGAAAAGAAACAAAGTATGATCCACATGTGAGGAAAAAATCAGGCAACAGAAACTACCTGTGAGCACAATGTGATGTCAGCCTTCTTTGAAAAGACCTCAAAGTAGCCATTGAAAATATTTTCACAAAACTAAGAGAAAGCATGATTAGGGAAGTAAAGGAAGGTACAGTGAGAATGTCATGACAAATGGGGAATATCAGTAAAAAGAATGGATAAAAGAGAGCCAAATGGAAATCCTGCAGTCAAAATGTACAATAACTGAAATGAAAATTTTATTAGTCAGGCTGAATAGTAGTTTTGAACTAGCAGAAAAAATAGCATTCTTTAAGATAGATTGATATCAATTAAGCTGAAAAACAGAGGAAGAGAAAAAATGAAGAAAAATGAACAGAGACTCAGAAAAGTGTGGAGCACCATTAAGCATACCAGCACACATGAATGCAAGTGCTGAAGGAGAGGAGAGAGAAAAATCAGAAAAAAAATTCAAAGAAAGAATGGCTGAAAACTTAGTAAATTTATTTAAAAAACTACACATATAGGAAACTCAACAAACTTTAGGCAGAATAAATACAAAGAGATTCACAAATAGACACATCATAGTAAAAAGGCTGAAAGGCAGAGACAAGGAGAAAATCTTGAAATCAGCAAGTAAAAAAGATTTTTTACTTACAAAGGAAGCCTAATAATATGAACAACAGACTTCTCAACAGAGACAAAGGAGGCTCCAAGACAGTTGGATAACATATTCAAAATGGTTGAAGAAAAAACCCATCAAGTAAGAGTCTAATATTCAGCAAAACTATCTTTAAAAGAATGAAGGCCAAATAAAGATTATCTCAGGTGAACAAAAACAGAAAATTTTTGCTAGCAGACCTATCTTATAAAAACTACTAAAGAAATTTCTTTAGGTTGAAAGTAAGTTACCTCAGATGATAATTTGAATCCACATGCACAAAAAGGAAAGAATAGTGATAAAGTATGAAAATGTGATATTATAAATGTATGTAAATATGTAAATATATATTGATATAATCTCTATATATCTATGTAATATTTTACATATATCTATTAAGTATGACAGTATAAATTCATATTTTCTTGTTTTTTCTTATAACTTATTTAAACACCATTTATGTAAGATAATATGTATATGATGTATCGTTGAGGCCATAGCATATAGAAATATATGTATAACATGTTTGTCGATTACAGCATAAAGGAGCTGGGTGGAGGCAAAGTTGGACTAAGGAAATGACTACAGAAGGTATAGTAGTAATTATAACAATGGATTATCAGGATTAATAGATGTTACTATCAGGATTAATAGATGTTACATCTGTAACAATAATACTACAAAAGGAAGAAAATAATAGAATTATATAGAAATCATTTTCTATATATCATTGGACTTAAGTTGGTATAAATCTGAAGCTGATTCTGATAAGATGTATGTGGTATACTTTAGAGCAACCACTAAAAATTACCTTCAAAAATAGAGTGAAAAATTATTAAAGAAATTAAAATGCAACATGAGAAAATATTAAACTTAATGGAAAAGGAAGTGGTCAAGGAAAATAGAGGAAAAAAGGACATGGGACACATAGAAAACACAAAGTAAAATGGGAGACATAAATCTAACTATATCAATCATAACATTAAGTGTGAATGCATAGAACAATTCAATCAAAAGGCAGAGACTGTCAGAGTGGATAAAAACATGATTCATTTATATGCATTCTACAGAAAACCTACTTGATTCAAAGATACAGCAAGGTTGAAAGTAAGAGGATGGGAAAAGATACCATGCAATCAGGAACCACAAGAAAAACGGAATGGCTATACTTTAGCCTTAAAATATAAAATGGCTTTAAAGATTAAAATAGAGTTTATGCTGACCTGGTGGCCCATGCCTGTTAATCTCATTACTTTGGGAGGCTGAGGTAGGAGAACTGCTTGAGGCCAAGAGTTCAAGACCAGCCTGAGCAACATAGCAAGACCCCATCTCTTAAAGAGAGTTTAAGTCAAAAAGTCTGACTAGAGATAAAGTGAGACATTTTATAATGACAAGTGGGTCAATCTATGAAGAAGATATAACAATTATAAACATATATGCACCCAAATACATGAAGGGAACTGATAGAAATGAAGACAGAAATGTGTAATTCAACAACAGTATTTGGAAAATTCAACATACCACTTTAAATAATGGATAGAACAACTAGACAGAAGATCAATAAGGAAAAAAAGACTTGATCAACACTATAAATTAACTGCATCTAACAGATGTCTATATAACACTCTGCCCAACAACAAAAGAAGAAAATTATTTTCAAGTGTCATTGGAACATTCTCTATGATAGACCATATTCTAGGCCATAAAATAAATCCCAATGACATTAAAAGGCTAGAAAAAATACAAAGTATGTTTTCCCACTGCAGTAGAATAAAATTAGCAATGAATAGCAGAAAAAATTGAAAAACATGTTTCATTTCCATATGTTACTTCATTTCCATATTGTGGAGGATAATATACTTCCAAGAAGGTTCTTCCAGGAATTTATCCATATCTGTTAAATGTTCTAGTTTGTGTGCGTAGAGGTGTTCACAGTAGTCTCGAATGATCTTTTCTATTTCTGTGGTGTCCATTTTACAATGGACTTTAAAAAAACTTGAAAGCATTCCCACTGAGAAATGGAACAAGACAAAGATGCCCACTTTCATTACTTCTATTCAACATAGTACTAGAAGTCCTAGCCAGAGCAATAAGACAAGAGAAAGAAATAAAGGACATCCAAATTGGAAAAGAGTCAAATTAGTGCTGTTTGCCAATGGTATGATCGTATGCTGAGAAAGCTCTAAATACGAGTCCCCACCCCCAAGCCAAGGGAAGTGGTGAGTGAGCATGCTACCCAGCCAGGGAAATCATGCTTTTTCCACGGAACTCTGCAACCCACAAATCAGAAGATTCCACTGGTGAACCCATGCCACTGGTGCCTAGGGTACCAACCCCAGAGCTGTGCAGATTCTCAACAGCCTCTCAGCTAGAATCTGCTTAAGCCTGCCAAGTTCCTTGAGGGAGAGGCAACTAGCACCATAGCTGCAGCTGCCTGCTGTCTAAGCTGTTTGAGCTCCTTGCAGGAGGGGCAGCACCCAACATTGGGACTGATAACTGCCTAGCACACTAAGTTCCCTGGGTGGGGGAAGGGCGGCAGCCATCTCTATAGCTCCAGCCCACACTTTTCCCCTGCCGGAGCCTGGGAGACTGGTTGACTTGGTCCCAAAAGGCGTCCACCACAGCCCAACACACCCCTATGGTTGACTGTGGCCAAAGCACCTCTTCAGGCCTGATCCTGACCCATTCTTCCTCACTGGCTGGGGCCTCAATGCAGGAAGTACAACTTCAGCCAGGGGCTCAGGGACAGTACCCTGATCTCCCTGGGCCTGAGCCCCTAGCAGGAGAGGTGGCCACAATCTCTGTGGATCAGCAGACTTAGCCTTTCCTCCTGGTAGTTCTGAGGAATCCAGGTAGCCCAGATGAGTGGGTTTCCCCTAGTGAAGCGCACACCCCCTTCACCAAGGGACAAAGTGCTTCGTTAAACGGATCTTTTTCCCTGTGCCACCCAACTGGGTGAGACCCTCCAACAGGGGATGTCAGACACCCTATACAGGAGTGAACCTACTCGTATCACGTTGGTGCCCCTTGAGGTCAGAGATCCCACAAGGAGGAGCAGGCACCCATGTTTCCTGTTCTCCACCTCCTTGAGTGATACCTCCAGGCACAGCAGCGAACCAGATGAATAGGGCCTGTAATGAGCCCCCAGGCCTACTAAAGAAGAGGGACCTGAGCATTGAAAGAAAAACAAACAGAAAGCAACAACAGCAGCATCAACAACAGCAAAAAAGTCCTCACAAAAACCTCATCCAAGGGGCGGCAGCCTCAAAGATCCAAACTAGACAAACTCGTGAAGATGAGAAAGAATAACAACAACAACAAATGCTGAAAACACAAAAGGCCAGAGTGCTGCTGCTTCTCCAAATAGTTACAATACCTCGCCAGCCAGGAAGCAGAACTGGATGGAGGATGAGATGGATGAATTGACAGAAATAGGCTTCAGAAGATGGGTAATAACAAACTCCTCTGAGCTAAAGGAGCATGTTCTAACCCAATGCAAAGAAGCTAAGAAACTTGATAAAAGGTTACAGGAGCTGCTAACTAGAATAACCAGTTTAGATATGAACATAAATGACCTGATGGAGCTGAAAAACACAGCATGAGAACTTCATGAAGCATGCACAAGTATCAACAGCTGAACCGACCAAGTGGAAGAAAGGATATCAGAGTTTAAAGACCACCTTGCTGAAATAAGGGATGCAGACAAGATTACAGAAAAAAGAATGAAAAGGAATGAAGAAAGCCTCCAAGAAATATGGGACTATGTAAAAAGACTGAACCTATGACTGATTGGAGTACCTGAAGGAGACAGGGAGAATGGAAACAAGCTGGAAAACACACTTCAGGATATTATCCAGGAGAACTTCCCCAACCTAGCAAGACAGGCCAACATGCAAATTCAGAAAATACAGAGAACACCACTAAGATACTCCATGAGAAGATCAACCCCAAGACACATAATCATCAGGTTCTCCAAGGTCAAAGTGAAGGAAAAAATGTTAAGGGCAGCCAGAGAGAAAGGTCAGGTCACCTACAAAGGTGACCATCAGACTAACAGTGGATCTCTTTGCAGAAACCCTACAAGATAGAAGAGAGTGGGGGCCAATATTCAACATTCTGAAAGAAAAAAATTTTCAACCCAGAATTTCATATCCTGCCAAACTAAGCTTCATAAGTGAAGGAGAAATAAAATCCTTTCCAGACAAGCAAATGCTCAGGGATTTCGTCACCACCAGGCCTGCTTTGCAAGAGCTCCTGAAGGAAGCACTAAATGTGGAAAGGAAAAACTGGTACCAGCGACTGCAAACACACACCAAAATATAAAGACCAATGACACTATGAAGAAACTGCATCAACCAGTGCGCAAAATAACCAGCTAGCATCATGACAGGATCACATTCACACATAACAATACTAACTTTAAATGTAAATGGGCTAAATGCCCCAGTTAAAAGACACAGGGTGGCCAATTTGGATAAAGAGTCAAGACCCATCAGAGTGCTGTATTCAGGAGACCCATCTCACATACAAAGACACACATAGGCTCAAAATAAAGGGATAGAGGAAAATTTACCAAGCAGATGGAAAGCAAAAAAATAAAAAATAAAGCAGGCGTTGCAATCCTAGTCTGTGACAAAACAGACCTTAAACCAACAAAGATAAAAAAAGACAAGGGCATTACATAATGGTATAGAGATCAATGCAACAAGAAGAGCTAACTATCCTAAATATATATGCACCCAATACAGGAGCACCCAGATTCATAAAAGAAGTTCCTAGAGACCTACAAAGACTCATAGACTTTATGTGTCTATGCGTCTTTAAAGTGGGAGACTTTAACACCCCGCTGTGAATATTAGATCAATGAGACTGAAAATTAACAAAGATATTCAGGACTTGAACTCAGCTTTGGATCAGGTGGAGCTAATAGACATCTACAGAACTCTCCACCCCCAATCAACAAAATTTGTCTCAGTGCCACATGGCACTTATTCTAAAATTGACCACATAATTGGAAGTGAAACACTCCTCAGCAAATGAAAAAGAACTGAAATAATAACAGTCTCTCAGACCACAGTGCCATCAAATTAGAACTCAGGATTGAGAAACTCATTAAAAACCACACAATTACATGGAAATTGAACAACCTACTCCTGAATAACTTCTCAGTAAATAATGAAATTAAGGCAGATATCAAGAAGTAGTTTGAAACCAATGAGAACAAAGAGACAATGTAGCAGAATCTCTGGGACACAGCTAAAGCAGTGTTAAGAGGGAAATTTATAGCACTAAATGCCCACATCAGAAAGCTAGAAAGATCTCAAGTCAACACCCTAACATCACTATTAAAAGAGCTAGAGAATCAAGAGTAAGTGAATCCAAAAGCTAGCAGAAGTCAATAAGTAAGATCAGGGCAGAACTGAAGGAGATAGAGACACAAAAAAACCCTTCAAAAAATCAATAAATACAAAAGCTGGTTTTTTTGAAAACATTAACAAAATGGATAGACTGCTAGCTAGACTAATGAAGAAGAAAAGAGAGAAGAATCAAATAGACACAATAAAAAGTGATAAAGGGGATATCACCACTTATCCACAGAAACACAAACTACTATCAGAGAATACTATAAATACCCCTACGCAAATAAACTAGAAAATCTAGAAGAAATGAATAAACTCCTGGACATATACACCCTCCCAAGGCTAAACCAGGAAGAAGTCAAATCCCTGAATAGACCAATAACAAGTTCTGAAATTGAGGCAGTAATTAATAGCCTGCCAACCAAAAAAAGCCCAGGTTCACATGGATTCACAGCCAAATTCTACCAGAATTACAAAGAGGAGCTGGTACCACTCCTTCTGAAACTATTCCAAACAATTGAAAACGAGATATTCCTCCTTAACTCATTTTATGAAGCCAGCATCATCCTGATGCCAAAACCTCACAGAGACATAACAAAAAAAGAAACCTTCAGGCCAATATCCCTGAAGAACATCAATGCAAAAATCCTCAATAAAATACTGTCAAACCGAATCCAATAGCACATCAAAAAGCTTATCCACCACGATTAAGTTGGCTTCATCCCTGGGATGCAAGGCTGGTTCAACATACATAAATCAATAAACATAATCCATTACATAAAGAAAACCAAAGACAACAACTATATGATTACCTCAATAGAGGCAGAAAAGCATTTTGATAAAATTCAACATCGCTTCATGTTAAAAACTCTCAATAAACTAGGTATTGATGGAACGTATCTCAAAATAAGAGCTATTTATGACAAACCCACAGCCAATATCATATTGAATGAGCAAAAGCTGCAAGCATTGCCTTTGAAAACCGGTACAAGGCAAGGATGCCCTGTCTCACCACTCCTGCTCAACATAGTATTGGAATTTCTGGCCAGGGCAATCAGGCAAGAGAAAGAAATTAAGGGTATTCAAATAGGAAGAGAGGAAGTCGAATTGTCTGTTTGCTGATGACATGATTCTATATTTAGAAAACCCCATCATTTCCACCCCAAAACTTCTTAAGCGATAAGCAACTTCAGCAAAATCTCAGGTTACAAAATCAATGTGCAAAAATTATAAGCATTCCTTTACACCAACAATAGACAAGCAGAGAGCCAAATCATGAATGAACCTCCATTCACAATTGCTACAAAGAGAATGCTCCCAACACAATGAAATGATAAATGTCCGAGGTGATGAATGTCTAAATACCCTGATTTGATGATTACACTTATATTCATGTATCAAAATATCACATGTACCCCCAAAATATGTACAGTTATTACTGTACATATTAATTATTACTGTACATATTATTGCAATGTTTTGGAAAACCAGCCAGTGTGCCAGGGGAGTATGGAGCCTGTTCTGCAAATTCAATCTGAAACATGGTTAATTTGAAGTCACAGCAGAATAAGCAAATGGAGATGAGGGAACTGTGAGTAATTTCGACTATTAAAGTAATTTGGAGTGCCAGATTTGGGGTGGGGTGAGGGTATAGGGCAGTCCTAGCATTCATCAAATGAGTGAATTCCTTACCTCAATGTAGCAAGTTAAACTCCTAGATGTCCACGGTAGGTGGCATAGTGGAAGGAGATTTTGAGTCTGAAGTTTGGGTTCAAACCCCAGTGTAACAAATTCAAGCATTTTTTGAACAAACTGCGATTTCATTAGACACACACACACATACATACCTACGGTGCTATGTATGTACATCTTTTATTTACAACGACGTATATCGTTGTAACAACGAGCTATTTGTTTCTGTTATCCTGCTTTATAGATGAGGTGACTGAGATTTAGGTTAATGAGTTTCTCACATTCACTCAATTAGAACTGACACAGTGGGATTTGAGCCCCCGTTCTGCCTCCAGATTTCACAATCTAACTATTCTACCATGGGATGGAGGACAGCAATAATGCCCACCTCCCCCGGGGTCAGGAGAAAGAGCTGAAATGCTGTATGTGGAAGCAGCTCTCCAAACTTAAAGCCTAATTGTCCATGGAAGGGGCCTCTGATGGGGGTGGCAAAGGGACTCCTATTCTTCATTCCTCCAACTTCTATTTCCCACCCCTTTCTAGTAGGGAACCCGCTCTCTCAGTACAAAGAGCAACAGGGTTCCCAGTCTTGCCTCTACCCTGGTTCTGCTGCCCGCTCAGACAGGAGCAGCCGGACCCCACTCTGTCTGTCCGGAATGGTCCAGGATGTCAGGGTGGGACTCCTGGTGTCAGGCCTCATGGTGCAACTGCAGGGGAGACAGAAGATGAGGGCACACGGTATTATAGGCTTCCCACATCACAAATGACTTCCTTCTGCAGTCTTGTTCTTACCATTCAGAGCTCTATGGGACATCTGCTGATGGGAGGGAGGGTAGAGGGCAGGTGACAAGACTGAGGAAGGCCAGAGAACTCCCAGGGAAATTGAGAAACTGATCCCTCTGCTTGCTTGCTTCCTTTTTTTCTTTCTTTTCCTTTCTTTTTTTTTGAGATGGAGTCTCACTCTGTTGCCCAGGTTGGAGTGCAGTGGCGCGATCTCGGCTCACGGCAATCTCCACCTCCCGGGTTCAAGCCATTCTCCTGCCTCAGCCTCCTGAGTATCTGGGATTACAGGCGTGAGCCATTGCATCCGGCCAGATACCTCTGCTTTGTAACCCACAAGGCAAGCATCTCCTGCACTCATGTGCATCACGATCACCTGTGATGCTTCATAACAAAAAGCTGACTTTCTGACTCTCTCTCTTGAAGTCCTGTTTCTGAGAACCAAGTTCTTTTTAGCAAGCATGCAGTAGTTCTGATGTTATACTTTGGGAAACACTGCTCTGAGTTTGTAAGAGTCAGTGGGTTCTGAACACTGGTGTGGTCAGACAGTCACAGAGACACAGACCCCTCTGTTGTGTCGCTGGGGTGTGAGGGGGGAGATGGCAGGGGCAATATGGAAAAGGGGTCCAAGCTTGCAGTGGAAACACTGGGCTTTGTACCTCTTCTGTTACTTCCTAGCTGTATGACCTTGAGTAGGGCCCACGACCTGTCTAAATCCCCTCTTCTCACCTAGGTAGTCATTCTCGCAGGCTGTGAGAATTGCATGCAACAGAGAATGTGAAAGTACCTTGAAAACTGTAGAGTGCTTCCAAGATTCAAGGGATTGTTCTATTACCTTTGAAGACTAAGAGGTGAGATTACATGAGTTCCCAAAGTGTGTGAGTATGTTTGTGTGACAGAGAAAATGGAGAAGAGAGAAGATAAGAGAGAAGAGGGAGAAAGAGCATGAGGCTGAGATGTACAGACCTTACCCACTGCTCTGTGCTGCTCTCAGAGTTCACTGGTTCAGCTTCCTCCACGTTCCTGCTCTACAGGATGAAAACACATTCAGGTCATAAAAGACCAGAATGCATTATTTTCTGAATAGGTCTTGGAGATTCATCCTATTGGCTAAAGGTACAGAGCAGAGAACTTGTTCCCTGGGTCTTCAGCTTCTGTAAAAAAGGAGACAGGATTTCAGGCTATTGATGCCCCAGTGAGATTTGTGGGATATGAGAACTGAGTCTTGGATCCTAGATTCATGAAGAAACGGGATGAACAGGGAGCACATCAGGTCTGCTTATCCATTTTGGAGAGAACTTGGGGATGCAATCCCCAGATAGCCTCTTGAGACGAACATGGATAATTGCTCCGATGTTATTCTCTAGAGGTGAGGGTCTTGGGAAATGAGTCTTGTTTACAAGAAGTAAACCAGCTCCTTACTGTGCAGTAATCCTAAAATATACCCTAGGAAGGCTGGGTGTGGTGGCTCACACCTGAAATCCCAGCATTTGGGAGGCCGAGGCAGGCAGATCACCTGAGGTCAGGAGTTCATGACCATCTTGGCCAACATGGTGAAACCCCCATCTCTACTAAAAATACAAAAATTAGTTGGGTGTGCTGGCACTTACCTGTTGTCCCAGCTGCTTGGGAGACTGAGGCAGGAGGATCACTTCAACCTGGGAGGTGGAGGTTGCAGTGAGCCGAGATGGCACCACTGCACTCCAGCCTGGGCAACAGAGTGAGACTCCATCTGAAAAAAAAAATAATAAATGATAAAATACATATAACAGTAAGCCAAAGTAACAGTAAGCCAAAGATAAAGCAGACTCTACATGTATCGCCTGTTGGCTTTGAGTAGGGAGAGGTCTGGCAAATTTAAGGTACTAAACTTCAACTAGAATGATTCCAGATGTCTATGACCCAAAGTACTAAGCAAAAGCAAGAAAGAAATCCTATTTAGAGGAACATAATGTCACCTTAGAGCTGAAATAACAGAATTATTTCTGTTAATAATTTTTCAAGCACAATATCCAACATAAACCCAAAGATAAAAAGACACAAGGAAGATTCCAATAGCAAGAACCAACACAGGGGAGGCATATAGGGACTCTAGATAATATAGTTATTAGACATAGATGGAAAAATAATGATGCTACATTATTTTAGGAAATAAAATGAAGCCTGAAAATTTTATCAGGAATGTCTACAAACAGGCCAGTCATGAGTAACCAGCACTCAGATGAAAAATACATTACTGACCCTCCAGAAATGACCATATATTCCTTTCTAGTCACTGTTCCTGCACAGGTACTCACTATCCTAACTGCTAATATCATTAAGTTAGCTTTATCTATTTTCTTACTTTATTTAAATGGAAGTATACAGTTTGTACTCTTTTGTGTTGGCGTTTTTCACTCATTGTATATGTGAGATTCATCCACACAGTTGTATGTGGTTGTAGGTTGTTCATGCTCATTGCTGTATGGTGTTCTATTGTGTGAAGAGACCACTAAACATCCATTTTGGGCATTGGTAGTTTCCGGTTTTTGGCCTGAGTCGTGTAACTACGCATATCTCTTAGGCATATATACTTAAGAGTAGAATTTATAAATCACATGGCAGGCCTGTGTATAGTTTTTGTAGCCAGTGCTAAACACTTTTCCAAAGTACTGGACTTGTATCAATTTTCCCTACTGCCAGCAGTATATGAGCGTTCTAGTTGCTCAATACCTTAACATGATTTGGTATTTTTCATCCTTTTCATTTTAGCTGTTGTGAGTATAGTGGTATCTCGCCATGGTTGAATTTTTTTTTAAAAAAAGATACATAATAGAGGTACATGTGATAATTTAATATCTTCATAAAATTTGTCAAGATCAAATTGGTGTAATTGGGATATATATTACCTTAAATAGTTGTCTTTTTTTATGCTAGAAACATCTGAATTATTCCCCTTTTACTATTTTGAAATATACAATAGATGATTGTAAACTATATTCAGTCTTACTGCTTCTATCAAACTGTACTTTTGTACCTATTAATCAACCTTTCTTCCTCCCCCTCCCCTTACTCTTCCTGGCCTCTGGTGACCACCAGTCTGCTCGTTTATCATCATGGGATCCACTTTTTAAACTTTCACATATTGAGTGAGAACATATAATATTTGTGTTTCTGTGCTTGACTTATTTCACCGAACATAATGACTTCTAGTTTCATCTATGTTGCTGCAAAGGACAGGATTTCATTTTTTTTTTGGCTGGATAATATTCCACTGCGTATATATGCCATATTTTCTTTCTTCATTCATCCTTTGATGGGCATTTGGGTTGATTCCATATTTTGGCCATTGTGAACAGTGATGCAGTAAACGTGGAAGTGTAGATATCTCCTCGATACATTGATTTCTTTTCTTTTGAATATATGTCCGACAGTGGAATTGCTGATTTCCATTTACATTTCTCTGATGACTAATGAAGTTAAGCACTTTTCATAGAGTTATTATCCAAAAGTATATTGTCTTTGTAAATCACCTACTCAAGCGTTCTCATTTTTTTCTATTGGGTTATCTGTTTTTTTTTAAAATGTTGATTTGTAATTCTTCATATTTTCTGGCTATGAGTCTTTTGTCAGATGTTTGTAACAAGACTATCTTATCCACCTTTGTGGGTTGGCTTTTGTTCAATTAATGGTGCCGTTAGAGAAATAGAAGAGTTTTAATGTTTTAATTTATCAATTTTTAAATAATTAGTGCTGTCTATATCTTAAGAAATCTTTGCTAAATTTTTGTCATGTTCTCTGTGATTTCATCAGGAAGATTTGCTTTTACCTTTCACATTTAGATCTGTGATCAATGTGGAATTGATATTTATATTCGGTGAGGTAGAGATCAACATACATTTTTCTTCCTGAAGTGTGGATATTCAACGGATCCAGTGCCATTTGGAGAAAAGCCGTCCTTTCCCTGCTCCATCACAGTGGAAATCTTTATCATCAGTCTGGTGACTATATATATGAATCTGTTTCTGGAATCTTAATCTCTTCCATTTGTCAGTTTGCCTATCCTTATATCGATAGTCTACATATTAATTATTATATCTTCTAATAGGATTGCTATATGGTTTGCTTGTTCTTCTTCTTATTTCCTTTTTTTCTTTTTTTGACACAGCCCAGGCTGGAGTGTAGTGAATGGCGTGATCTCAACTCACTGCAACCTCCACCTCCCGGGTTCAAGCAATTTTCCTGCATAAGCCTCCTGGATAGCCGGAATTATAGGCATGTGCCGGCATGCCCAGCTAATTTTTGTATTTTTAGTAGAGACGGGGTTTCACTATGTTGGCCAGGCTGGTCTTGAACTCCTGGCCTCAAGTGATCCACCTGCCTCAGCCTCCCAGAGTGCTAGGATTACAGGCATGAGCCACTGCGCCTGGCTGGAATTCGTGTCCTTTTAAAAGAGACTCCAGAGAGCTCCCTTGTCCCCTTCTGACATGTAAAGACGCAGCAAAAAGATGGCCATCTGTGAATCAGGAAGTGGGTACTCACCAGACACTGAATCTTCTGGCAAATGAATCTTGAACTTCCCAGCCTCCAGACAGAACTGTGAGAAATAAATTTCTGCTATGTATGTCACTCACTCTATACTATTTTGTTACAGCAGCCTGAATGGATTAAGACATGCTGTTTGAAGGTATTGAGACCCTGTCCTGTTCCCCAACAGCTTTTAGGGTTTTTGTTTATATTTGGTTTCAGTAGTTTTCTCCAATATGCCTATGTTTGGTTTTCTTTCGATTTATACTGCTTGAGATTTGCTGAGCTCCTTCAACCTGTAGTGTTATGTCTTTTATCTGTTTGAAAAATTCTTGGTTAATTATCTTCTCAAACATATGACCCTGTTCCATTCTCTTTCTCCAGTCCTTCTGGGACTCCAGTGATACATAATTAGGCCTTCTGTGCATGTTCCATTCATCTCTTATGGCTGCATCTGGGGTTTCTTCCTTTAATTTTTTTTGCACTTCAGTTTAGGTATTTTATATTGACTTGTCTTCTAGTTTATTGATTCTGTATCTTGCTATGTCCAACTTGTTAAATTCATCCACTGAGTTCTTAATTTCAGATACTGTAGTGTTCACTTCCAGAATGTCTATTGTGTTCTTTATGCTATTTGCTAGTAAAATTATTCATCTTTTTATCTATTTCACATACTAATTGTTATCTTAAATTCCTTGCCTGCCACCTCTAAGATCAGAGTCATCTTTCAATCTTTATTTTTTGGTCTTAATTATTAGGCATGTAATTTTGCCTCTTGCCTGTGTGTAGTAATTTTTTTAGTATGTGCTGGGAGTCAAGGATACGAGGGTTACAGTGGCTTCAATAGTATGTGCTGGGAGTCATGGATACCAGGGTTACAGTGGCTTCAAGTGTTGTTACCTCTACCAGAGATGGTTCTTCTTTTCCTCTTTAATGCAGATATGGTGAGTGGGTTCATCACCTCAATTCAATCAGGAATTGGTTTGGGCTTAGGATTAGGTTGTAACTTTAGGAAGGTTAAGTTTACTCCTGTTCCTAGGTTGTTTCCTTATTGGGATTTTCATGCATCTTGATGTCCTTAGCCCTGAAAAGTAGTGAGAAATTTTCTTCAGAGGTTTTTAGCTTAGTTCTTTGGACTTTGCCTCCATGAAAATTCAACATTTGGCAAATATCTTGAGGGAGAGACCAGATACGTGTTCGAAAAAGGCCTCTTCTAACAGTGTGTTTGCTTCCTCAGTCCTGAAAGTCGGCAGGAGATTCTTTTCCGTCTTTTAGTAGTGTCTGCCTAGATTTCCAGCATTCTTATCAGAGTCAGCAAATGTCTCATGGGGAGAATAGTACATGGTTTGAGGCCCCTCATGCTTCAAAACTGTTATTCTGGTCTTGCGTGAGTGCTACACGCTTTAATGCTTTCATTTCCCCAGCACAGATCCTCTACCTCAGTCTGTGCCCAGATTCAGCAACTACTTTTCCCAAGGGAAAAAATAGCTAGTTGGAGTAACCTCATCTTAGAATGGTCACCCTCTCTCTGAAACTTTAGGTTATGTAGTTTTTGTTGCTTCTGCAACTCTTTGATACCTTTAAATTATGATTTTACCTTTTAAAATTATGATTTTACCTTTTAAAATTATGATTTTACCTTTTAAAATTCTAATTGTTGCAGGAGGATCATTTTAGCTTGCTAGAACCCACTATATCCTGTGTGCAAGCAGAGGTCTGCCTCTTTTATTTTTGAAGAGACTTGTGTCTCTGGCATTGTGGCTTATGCCTATAATGCCAGCACTATGGGAGGCTGAGGTGGGAGGATCACTTGAGGTCAGGTGTTTGAGACCAGCCTGGCCAACATGGTGAAACCCCGTCTGTACTAAAAATACAAAAACTAGCTGGGCGTGGTGACATGTGCCTGTAGTCTCAGCTACTTGAGAGGCTGAGGCACGAGAGTTGCTTGAATCTGGGAGGCAGAAGTTGAAGTCAGCAGATATCACACCTTTGCACTACAGCCTGGGTGACCAAGTGAGGCTCTGTCTCAAAAAAATGTCAGGAAATCTTAGTTTGGTTACAACATTTGGTGGACAAAAGAGGGTATAAATCACACTACTTGTATAAGAAGGTATTCTTTGGCAACAATTATCCCTTGATAGCTCCCCCTTATTTACTTCACCAGATGAATTAAAGTTTTATTTTATTCTCATGTTGAAATGAAGATTAGTGAAGAATATTTATAGGTGTCCCTATTTCTCCAGTATGTGTAATTGAGGCCCTGTTTCCACTCGTAATGCAGGTTACCATCATCTCTCACTTGAGTTACTGAAATAACCTTGTAAATGATTAATCTGCCTTTCTGATTGATTAATGCTAGTCTAGTCTCCTCACTTTAATCAGATTTACATTTCTACCAATTAAATCTAAGCATCTAATTGCCCTGCCTGAAACCAGTCAGAGACTTTCCCCTTGGGATGAGGGTGGTGCTGCTGACCGCATCTCACAAGGCCTTGAGGAGCAGGACATTGCCTGGTTCCCTTTCTCCCCTTCAGTTCTCTGCTTCACACGATACGCGTCCGGACATAGAACGTCCTTTAGTTTCTTGAGTATGCCATGTTGTCTTGACCTCTTGAGTCTTTGCAAATGTGGTTACTTTTCTCAGAACTCCACTTTCTCCCCATTTATCTTTTTACGCCCTCTTAACCTGTAAAGACCCAAGATAAAGTTGTCATATGTGGCTGGGAGAAATTAGGAAGTAGTTGTGTAGAGGTAGCAATTGTATTGTGTTTAGAGACTGGGATTAGATTTCAACATTCAGTGATGAGGGATGTGTGGAAATAACTCAAAGTGGGTTTTCCTAAATGTAGCAGAGATAAATGATGGGGCCAGATGATGGAATTAGTTGATCAATAAAGAACGTTTCTTTCTTCATTTTTAGGGTAACATTTTTGAAGTAATAAGTGGACAATACAGAGCAATTCATTATATTTTGGAAAGCAAATATTTTAGGAATTAAAATAATGAAATATTCAGGCTGGGCGCAGTGGCTTACACCTGTAATCCCAGCACTTTGGGAGGCCGAGGCGGAGGGATCACCTGAGGTCAGGAGTTCAAGACCACCCTGGCCAACATGGTGAAACCCTGTCTCTACTAAAAATACAAAAATTAGCAGTGGTGGGCACCTGTAATCCCAGCTACCTGGGAGGCTGAGGCAGGAGAATCACTTGAACCCGGGAGGCGGAGGTTGAAGTGGGTTGAGATCATGCTGCTGCACTCCAGCCTGGGCAACAGAGCTAGACTTCATCTCAAAAAATAAAATAAAATAAAGAAATATTTAGACAAGGAAGAGATCCTGTGGACTGCTGTGGTCTGAGCAGCATTCCTGGTGGGACTTGGGGATGATCTTGCTTCCTCTTCTGCCTGTTCTCCTACCCCAGAATGGGCAGCTATAAAGTAGTGCCTGCTCTAGACCTCCTAGGAGATTTGTCCCAGGCGATCATGGGCAATTACTTTGTTTGTTGTTAATAAGTTTCACCAGGGCCTGGGGTCCAATGGGACCTACTGTCTCTAGAACCTGGAAAACATAGACTGGGAGATGTGTGAAGGGATGGGATGGACTTAGGTGATGACGACAGAGGCTGTATCTCCATGTGGTCTAACGTGCATAAAAGAGTGAAGGCTCCCAGGTCAAGGCCTCGGGATTCCTTTCAGACATTCCTGGTAAGTTAGGCTGGAAGCTGTGTCCCTCTGGGTCCTTTCGACCTTCGGGTCCTGATTACTAGGGTTCTATGGTGTGACTATGTGGGACTGTTCTTTAGGTACTGTAAAATCCAAATTACTGTTTAACATTCTAGAAATATCTTGATTGCTGTTTACCAGATTCAATTTCTTTATTTAAAATATTCATAAATACAGTTGCCCCATGAACAACACAGGTTTTGAACTGCGTAGGTCCACTTAGATTTTCTTCTGCCTCTGCCACCCTGAGTAGCAAGACTAACCCCACCCTGAGTGGCAAGACCAACCCCTTGTCCTCAGCCTACTCAACATGAAGACAACAGGGATGAGGAGCTTTATGATGATCCATTTCTACTTAATGATTAGTAAATATGTTTTCTCTTCCTTATGATTTTCTTAGTAACATCTTTTCTCTAGCTTACTTTATTGTAAGAATATAACATACTAAATGTGTGTTAATTGACTGTTTATGTTATCTGTAAGGATTCTGGTCAACGGTAGGCTGGTAATAGTTAAGTTTTGGGGCAGTCAAAATGTATTTGTGTATTTTGGACTGCACAGGGATTGGTGCCTTTAATCCCTGTGTTGTTCAAGGGTCAACTGTATTACATAGTGGAGTCACGTAAAGAAGGAGTTTTCATAAGAGATTTCAACTTTATCACTGCTTTGTGCCATCAGCAGGGTTAAGTCAGTATTCCTGTTTTACAGCTGAAGAAATTAAGATGCAGAGAAATGAAAAGAGCAGGCAAAGCCCACATGCCTCATCTCCTCAGTGGCAGCATTTGTGATATCTGACTGATTTGGGCTCCGTAATCACACATTTTAAAAAGAGATGGTACCAACTTAGTTCCCAGGATGGGAATTCCCAGAGAATCAAAGATAGATTCTTCTCATCAGTAAAACACAGCACCACATCTTTCATTTTTCTGTACACATTAATCTGGCCGGGTTAAACCCCACGATCCTGTTAAATACCCTGTAGTGAGAGGTCCCTTCTGTATCTTCAGGGTTTGTAGAAGTTCCGAAAACTCCCCAGGATTGCACTGTGAGAGAGGCATCTGGAGGAGACCAGGAGCCAGGTCGGAGGGATTGGAAATGTCCTTAATCCTTTCCCCATGATTTTTTTTTTTTTTGATACAGAGTCTCATTCTTGTTGCCCAGGCTGGAGTGCAATGGCACGATCTCGGCTCACTGCAACCTCCACCTCCCAGGTATAAGTGATTCTCCTGCCTCAGCCTCCTGAGTAGCTGGGATTACAGGCACCCTCCACCACGCCTGGCTAATTTTTGTATTTTTAGTAGAGACGGGCTTTCATCATATTGGTCGGGCTGGTCTCGAACTCCTGACCTCAGGTGATCCACTGACCTCGGCCTCCCAAAGTGCTGGGATTACAGGTGTGAGTCACCGCACCTGGCCTTCCCATGATCTTTAAACTTTCACATCAGTCTCATTTCTGCCCACATCAATATCTTGATATTGGGTAGGCTGAATCACAAGGAAAGAAAATCGTAGCCTTGTCTGGGTAGATTGGCATTAAGCCATGTTACAGGGTAGCTGAGGATGGGGTAATATTTTGGAATGAAGCTGGCAAGCCTACAGTGCAGTTACCTAGAAATCAGAACAAAGGATTTATAAGAAGGAATTCTTGATTTGGAAAGGCCCGGTGGCAGCAGATGTTCTAACCTCCAGTAGTTTTGGTTTCTGTTGAAATAATTCAGTAGTCTCTTAGGTAGCACAAATATATATATATACATATTTTGTGGCACACATTGCTGTAGATGTTGGGGTTCATCAGTGAACAAGATAGATATTTTCTCAATTATTAAAGTCTAGCAAGGAGCAAGTCCTCCCACATTTAATGATCTAAAGGATGAGTTTCCAGGAGAAGAGATGGAATGGGGTTGAGACAGCATGTTCAAGGCAGTGGTACTGTGATATGTCATGGTGGGTGAGAGCAGATGCTTTTGAGATACTAGGAGAAATCCAGTGTTGTTCCTGGAGTAGAGAGAGAGAGGTAAACAGGAGAGAATTCACCTGGTAAAACAGGGTCTTATGGTTCACATTAGCTATTTTGGACATTACCTTAACAGAAATGAGAAACTCTTTAATTAGATGGTGACATGAGCAGGTTGAGTTATGAAAAGGATGATTCAGGATAAAGTCAATAGATTTATTTATTTTTATTTTTTGTTTTTATTTTTTTGAGATGGAGTCTCGCTCTGTCACCCAGGCTGGAGTGCAATGGCGTGGTCTCGGCTCACTGCAAACTCCGCCTCCCATGTTCAAGTGATTCTCCTGCCTCAGCCTCCTGAGTAGCTGGGATTACAGGTGCCCGCCACCACGCCTGGCTAATTTTTTTGTATTTTTATTAGAGATGGGATTTCACCATGTTGGTCAGGCTGGTCTCGAACTCCTGACCTCAGGCGATCCACTGGCCTCGGCCTCCCAAAGTGCCGGGATTGCAGGCAATGAGCCACCACGCCCGGCCTCAAGTCAATAGATTTAAAGAGAGCAAAAATACATGTTTGGAGACCATGTCTGCCTCAGTGGTGCAGGTGAGAAAAGAGCTGACCTGAGAGGTGGCTGTGGGGTGCAAACAATGAGCATAAGGAGGGATGTTTAGAAGGTGGAATTGATAAGATGTGGTAATTGAATGAGGGAACTGAAGGGTAGGCAAGAGTCAAGGATGACTGTCAGGTTTCTGGCTTGGGGACCATGTAGACGGCATAGGCAGCAAGAGAATACTGGAGTGGAACACACGTGGGTCAGGGAAGACAGCAGACTTAGTATCAGAAAGGTGAAGCTTGAGGTGGCCATGAAACATGCAAATAAGATGGTCGTCAGGGAGCTGAACATCCAGGTCTGTAGCTCAGAGGAATGGTGTGGGTTGAAGAAGTACATTTGGGACTCACTGGCATATTTGGGAAATGTGTAAGGACAGTACTCTGAGAAGCACCAATATTCAAAGATAATGGAACAGGAGCGGTTGTCTGAGAAGAGTGTGAAGTATTGCAAGGTAGGGAGGGAGAGTGTCACCTGGCCAAGTGAGGGGAGGGTATCATGGAGTAGGAAGTGATCATTAGTGTTAAATGTGATAGGTTATTGGATTTAGAGATGGGGATTTAGAGTCATCAGTGGCTTCGACTGGGAAATTTCAATAGATGATGGGGTTCAGAGGCCAGTCTGCTACCTGTGCCTAAATTCTCATTCGTGGTCTCTTTGCAAATAGGCCACACATTATAGAGATATGTTTATTGGTTACCTGTAGGTGTTAAGGTGCATTATATTCTTCTTCAGGATAATAGAGTCACAGAACGACGAAGAAGAACCAAACCATGATCTCAGAGTTCCTGCTCCTGGGCCTTCCCATCCAACCTGAGCAGCAGAATCTGTTGTATACCTTGTTCTTGGCCATGTATCTTAGCACCCTCCTGGGGAACCTCCTCATCATTGTCCTCATTCGACTGGACTCCCATCTCCACATGCCTATGTATTTGTTTCTCAGCAACTTGTCCTTCTCTGACCTCTGCTTTTCCTCGGTCACAATGCCCAAATTGCTGCAGAGCATGCGGAACCAAGACCCATCCATCCCCTTTGCGGACTGCCTGGCTCAGATGTACTTTCATCTGTTTTATGGAGTTCTGGAGAGCTTCCTCCTTGTGGTCATGGCTTATCACTGCTATGTGGTTATTTGCTTTCCTCTGCACTACACCACCATCACGAGCCCCAAGGGTTGCCTTGCTCTGCTGGCACTCTCCTGGCTGCTGACCACTGCCCATGCCACGTTGCACACCTTGCTCATGGCCAGGCTGTCCTTTTGTGCTGACAATGTAATTCCTCACTTTTTCTGTGATACATCTACCTTGTTGAAGCTGGCCTGCTCCGACACGCAAGTCAATGGGTGGGTGATGTTTTTCATGGGCGGGCTCATCCTTGTCATCCCATTCCTACTCCTCATCATGTCCTGTGCAAGAATCGTCTCCACCATCCTCAGGGTCCCTTCCACTGGGGGCATCCAGAAGGCTTTCTCTACTTGTGGCCCCCACCTCTCTGTGGTGTCTCTCTTCTATGGGACAATTATTGGTCTCTACTTGTGCCCATCGACGAGTCATAACACTGTGAAGGACACTGTCATGGCTGTGATGTACACTGGGGTGACCCACATGCTGAACCCCTTCATCTACAGCCTGAGGAACAGAGACATGAGGGGGAACCCTGGGCAGAGTCTTCAGCACAAAGAAAATGTCTTAGTCTTTAAAATAGTAATAGTTGGCATTTTACCATTATTGAATTTAGTAGGTGTAGTAAAGTTGATAATGAAATATCACTCTAAATCAGTGGCTTAAAGATTTTTTAAGACCACTAAACCTTTAGTTTAAACAAAACTCTATGCTAAAGGCTAACAGGAAAAACATGACAACGGAGCTGTGTTTGGAGTGAAGTTGGGGGCAGGAAGCCAGGTGCTAAGTATGCTTCTTCCTTCCTTCCCAGGTGGAATTGAAGCTTGAAAATAAACGTTAAATATCTTTGTGCCAACACCTATTATCCATATTAGTTGGGAATTAACTGTTTTTTTTCTTTTTTTGAGACAGAGTCTCGCTCCATCCCCCAGGCTGGAGTACAGTGGCATGATCTCGGCCCACTGCAACCTCCACTTCAGGGTTCAAACAATTTTCCCACCTCAGCCGCCTAAGGAGCTGGAGTACAGGTGCACGCCATCACACCCGGCTTATTTTTGTATTTTTGTAGAGACGGGGTTTCACATGTTGGCCAGGCTGGTCTCAAACCCCTGACCTCAAGGGATCCACCCGCCTTGGCCTCCCAAAGTGCTAGGATTACAGGTGTGAGCCACCACGCCAGGCCTTGGGAGTTAACTTCTTAAATATCACTGTAATCTTTGTGTTTATCCTGCTCAAGAATTTTCAATGACATTCTCAAATGGAGAAAAGAAAAACCCCAACATTTTCTGTCTTATGGAGCACATGTACTCCTAGAGTTCTGTGCTTCCAATACCTTACTCTTTGCTGTTGAATAAAAGCATTTATTTCCTTCTCTGCATACACATCCTCACATCATTCTATCCTTTAATTTTTATGTAATTTTCCAGACCTCGAAGAACAACCTGTCTGTAAAAGAGATAATAAATAGTAAACCCTTATTGGGTGGTTTTCTCTGTGTAAGGCACTTTCACAACCTACTCACATACCAACACTATGAAGTTGGTCCCATGATTATCCCAATTTTATGAATAAAGAGACAGAGGCTGGGCACGGTGGCTTACACCTGTAATCCCAGCACTTTGGGAGGCTGCAGTGGGTGGGTCACCTGAGGTCAGGAGTTCAAGACAAGCCTGGCCAACATAGCGAAATCCCGTCTCTACTAAAAATACAAAAATTAGCTGGGCATGGTGGCACGTACCTGTAATCCCAGCTACTTGGGAGGCTAAGGCAGGAGAATCGCTTGAACCTGGGAGACAGAGGTTACAGTGAGCCAAGATTGTGCCACTGCACTCCAACATGGGCAACAGAGTGAGACTTTGTCTCAAAAAAAAAATAATAATTTGCCATCCAATATCACACAAAACGTCAGTGATATAGTTAAGATTTGAACCCAGGGAGTTTAAGTTTAGAGATCATGACTATACTCTACTGTGTCTTGGGGCTGTAAAGTCCTACTCCTGTTTCATTTGGTTCCAATCACTTCTCATTTAATCATGACCATTTCCTTCATATCTTCCTCATAGTTCTCATTGTGAGCTTGAATTATGATTGTCTTCAGATACAACCAGAAAGTGGACAGCAGAGTTTGTAAAACCACGTTTTCATGGGGCCAAGCAGGTCACACAGATCATTGTAAAGCTGGCCAGATTTGAGAAAAATCAGTTGCAGAAACATGATCAAAAATTGTTATTTTATTAATATGTGGATTATGCCTCTATCATAACACGAACATATATGCTATTGGAGATGATATTTCGAACTTGATATTGAACAAAGTCTAATTAAAAAATCATTATATATTTGTAGTTTGTCATTCTTTCATTGGGAACAAAATGTTTTTCTTCTGCACTTTGATGCCAATATGAAGTCCTTTGTTTCTTCACAGATTGGTAGAGAACTGAGGCTTGTGTCCACTAAGTAGGAGGGATATTTAGACCTCTTTTGTTTAATAATAGATAAGAGTTGTCGAATGCACTGTGAACATGGATCAGATCTTTGCAATAACATTGTTATATTTATTTATTTTTTTATTTATATATTATATATTTATTATACTTTAAGTTCTAGGGTACATGTACACAATGTGCAGGTTTGTTACATATGTATACATGTGCCATGCTGGTGTGCTGCACCCATTAACTCGCCATTTACATTAGGTGTATCTCCTCATGCTATCCCTCCCCCGACCCCACAACAGGCCCTGGTGTGTGATGTTCCCCTTCCTGTGTCCAAGTGTTCTCATTGTTCAATTCCCACCTATGAGTGACAACATGCGGTGTTTGGTTTTTTGTCTTTGTGATAGTTTGCTGAGAATGATGGTTATATTTAATTTAAATATTACAAGTTTAAAATTTTATATTACACATTTTCTTTTTTTTTTTTTGAGAAGGAGTTTCGCTCTTTGTTGCCCAGGCTGGGGTGCAGTGGCATGATCTTGGCTCACTGCAACTTCTGCCTCCCGGGTTCAAGGGATTCTCCTGCCTCAGCCTCCTGAATAGCTGGGATTACAGGTGCCCGCCACCACGCCCATCTAATTTTTGTATTTTTAGTAGGGACAGGGTTTCACCATGTTGGCCAGGCTGGTCTCAAACTCCTGACCTCAGGTGATCCACCTGCCTCGGCCTCCCAAAGTGCCGGCATTACAGGTGTGAGCCACTGTGCCCGGCCTACTTACACATTTTCATACAGATGGGTTAATGTAACATGTTTGAAATGTTATTCTGATTCTTT